>NC_052051.1:118807100-119407100 GCF_903992535.2 Arvicola amphibius | reverse complement strand
GTCTTATAGGCGATTTGGCCCTCTGCAAGCCTGAGTTTTTAAGAGGCCTGGGAATTATTCTGTCTGGCACCTAGTCTACTGACAATCTGAGCCCCTTTCCTGCAATTCCAATTGACTTAAGGAAAATCCAAGGGCTCGCTCTTAGGAAGACAAGGAGGCTTCACTGCCGTTTACCAAGGACTTGGAGGTTCTCGGGTACAAGGTGCCCCAGGAGAGTCAGGTTGATTAGTGTTCATTTAAACCACTCTTCTTTCATGGTAGCAGCTGAGAAGTCACTTGCACAGATGGAGCATGTTGGTCTCCGTGGGAAGAAAACTGCTATTCTAGCTACAGCTACCTCCATCCAGTCCTTGGCTCTATCTTTCAAGAAAGTACTACCGATACACACAATCACTGAATTCTCACCCCCTCCCCCAGTTATCATTTGCCTTTCATTTAAAACTAGGAATCCACTGACTTTCAGACATACAGGAGGCTACCAACCATCCTAGGCTGGCAAGCGTCTCCCTCCCTAGAATATCAGTAACTAATAGTAGCCACCAATCTGGAGATTGCTGCACTGCACAGGAGGATCCAGTAAACTCCACAGGCTGCAAATGGTACCTTCCCTGCTGGCCTCTGTTTCCCTGGAGCCTGGCATAGTAACTACCACAGTGAATGAACACGGGTGCACCCATTATCTACCCACTATCTACTTGCTCTGAAAAGGACTGTGTGCACGTATCTCAGAAATTCGCTTGGTTTGTCTCACACTTTGTAAATCTCAGTCAACAGATATTTATTAGGCATATCCCAAGAGCTCCAAATTAAGTTCTGCAGGGAGTACAATAAACTAGGTTGGCATTGTCCTTTATACTCTTGCCTCTACAGATGATGAGACAATATAATTAGTAAACTGAATAAGATGTTTTGGATACTTTTAAGTCCTGGAAAATAAAATCTGAGAGTGGATGGCGGAATGGAAATGACCTGGGACAAAGATAAACATTTAACTCAGTCATTTGGATGCGTTGGGATTAGGATCGCAAAGTTAGAGGCAGACGCTTTCTCCTCTCAATAAATGAAGCAGTCGGTGAAGATGCAGCCTCTGGACCCATCTTGGATTCCTTCCTCTCACATTTGACATCTTCAAAGATGACCGTGTGACCTCTACCTTCACACTGTCTCACCTGTCTGTCCCCACCTCCACTGCTACCACGTTAGTCCAAGCCATCTCTCCCTGGGACTGTATTAAGGCTTCCAATTTCTCTTCTTCTATTTTCTCTGCCTGTGATCTCTGCAATGATGTCACTGGCCTGCGCAGAGTCCCTCAATCACTTCTCCTTACAGTATGGGTAAAATCTAAGCTTGAAAGGTTTGCAGTGTTCCAGTCCCTGGCTCCTCCTCCCAAATGCCCATCATGCCTCTGCCCTAGCACCCTGCCTAGGCTGCTTTACAATAAAATGAATAAGTCCCCACTTTAGGCTTTCGCACCATAGTTCTCTTCTCTTCTTCAGTGTGCATTTGTGGTTCTTCATAGTTTACACACAGAAAGGGTGTGTGTGTGTGTGTGTGTGTGTGTGTGTGTGTGTGTGTGTGCGCGCGCGTGCGTGAGTGTTTTCTATTAGAATGTAAATTCCATTAGGGTAGGAACTGAAGTCAGCTTTGTTGACTTTATTCCCCCCCAAAAAAACTCGTCTTCAATCAGCAGTTCTTTAATAAGTATATCAGATGGAAAAATGATTAAATGACAAAATGCAAAGACCTTGTGACATAGAACGGGGAGATGGGGAAAGAGGAGAGAAGTCTGAGAAGGCAGGAGGGGCTCAGGCTGTAAAGGACTTATGGATAATTATAGAGAGCTCAGAAATGATTCGAAAAGCATGAGCACTTTCTTCTCCTAGAAGGTTTCCTTTGTTATCTCCACTGACGAGTAGTGCCCTAGGCTTGGAGAAAGGTGGAAGTGCTCCTTCCCTTCTACTCCGAGGTGCTCTGAAGCTGACTTCTGCTTCTCTTGGTTCTATCCATACATGCCTCAGATATGACGCCGAAATCACATAGCTAAGCCACAGCTGGGTTAGTTTCCTAAGACTACCTTACACTATAACCTGCAGTCTCTGGGAAGTACCTGCTTGCCTTTCCTCATATGTTTACAGAAGACTCAGAGAGTCACTTTCTGCAGAGCCAGAGTGGCCCCTGTCATAGGAACTCTGATGTTCAGAGAGCGTGGAGCATGGCCTGACGGCATCTGTGTACTGCCGAGGGTGGATTGTGAGTGCCGAAAGGCTGGAGACCGTCCCTTGTTGACTCCTTTAAGTAAAGATAACAAAGAGAGGTTTCTGACATGGATCCAGCCTACTAATGAGCGTATTTGGCCTATTTTGTTTTATGTAAATTCAGAGTAGCTGCCAACATTTTAATGGATTTCTGACTTCTGATTAAAATTTATAAGTCATAGCAATGCTGGGCTCGTGTTCTTTTTTAAGATGATATTTGTTACTATATTCTGGGAGGGAATCCCTAATTTATATTTTATTTAGCATACTAATTAATGGGTTTCATGGCGGCCATGTTCTTAGGTACGAGAACTGGGTCGCAGCTGTCCCGTACATGGAAGACACCCTCACCTCTAGCCAGCACCGTCATTCCTACTCCTCTTGCTGAAGCCATATTCTTTGTCATCTAACAGCTGATGGGGTTCTTACTTTCTTATAGAAATATGCTTCTAAATCCAGTTTTTCTATCAAATGTTCTTACATCTGCTGTATAAGACCCCTTTGGGGCCAATGAAAGTGTGACCTAATCCTAAAATAAATGAGAGCTGTCATTTGTTGATTGAAAGCACAGACTTGACCACCCAAAAGTAGAGCTGTCAGTGCTCCCCACCTTTAAAGCAGCTTTCATCAAATTCTTACCAAATATATATATCTATGACATATATATACGTATATATATATACATATATATATACGTATATATGTGTGTGTCAAAGGAACTAGAATAGCTAAATCATGGATTTTTAAGATTAAAAGAAAGAGGGTTGTGTCTACCTGATTTTAATGTTCATTACAGATCTACAGTTGTCAGTATTGTATCACTAATGAAAGGTTAAAGACAGGGACCAGAGGAATAGAATAGAGGATCTAGAAGTTGATGCAGGCAAATGATGTTCTACCCATTTTTACCAAGGTGCAGAAGAGTTGAATAGTGGACAATCTTTCAACAAAGGCTGCTAAAATAGCTAGGTTTCCAGAATGGATCATAGAATTATGTATAAAGTTATTTTTAAGTAAGAAAAATAGAAAGTTATCTGGCTATAACTGGACAAAGAATGTCCTTACACTTGACATCAAATGCACTATCTGTAAACTAAGCCTCAACAAAATGAAGATCACTTACTCAGCAAAAGGTTGACTGGAGAATGAAACAAGTCACAGAAAATATTCAAACTACACACAAACACTCTTTTCTAGGTATACAAAGAGCCTCCAGGACTCAGCATCAAAAATATAATCAGATTAGAAAATGTCAAAAGACATGAGACACCTCCTAAGCATTAGCAGACACATAAAAACCAAGTTCATCCAGATATGGTGGACAGAGCTAGCCATGGAGGAAATGCAAATGTGGACCACATGTATCACAGTGGCTGAGTGAAAACCAGTAGCAACTCTCATCCCCCACAAACTGTCAGAGGGAATGTAGAATGTACAGCCATCTTGGAAAACAATATGGCAATTTCTTATAAAACAAATGATGTAGCCAAGGATTGCATTCCTGGAAATTTATCTTAGAAAATAAAAATGTATGCTCATGCATTATATATATATATGATATTTATAGCAACATTTTAGATGAATAAAAACTTAAAATAACTCTGGTGTTCTTACATAGGTGGATAACTAAACAAGCTGTTCTGTCTCTAGGCTCCAGAATATATGACTCAGTAACAAAACAGTAAACTACTGGTACCCACAACAACCT
Source organism: Arvicola amphibius (assembly GCF_903992535.2). Classification (NCBI taxonomy): domain Eukaryota; kingdom Metazoa; phylum Chordata; class Mammalia; order Rodentia; family Cricetidae; genus Arvicola; species Arvicola amphibius. The sequence continues at coordinate 119,403,137 of NC_052051.1, read as the reverse complement.
AGGTGAGCCTTCAAAAAGAAAAAAAATAAAGGGGATGAATGAAAAGCCAATTTTCAAAGTTTATGACCTGGGTCATGACCTCTTCTTACCTCTGTTCTTCACTCCAATAACACTGTTGAAATGACAAGATTACAGAAACAGAGAGGTGATGAGCAGTTGTCAGGGGTTACAGAGTGAGCCCGAAAGGAGGTGGGCGTTGCTATGAGAGGGTACCATAAGAGACCTTGGCAGTAATGGGATGTTCTGTACCCCGACTGACTCAGTGTCCGCATCCTGGTTGTGACGCACTCCTGATGTTTGTAAGGTGTTGATACAGTTAGGAGACAGCTTGGTGTTTTCTTGTTCCGATTCACTGTGCCATTTCATACAAATGCATACTGATACCCACAACTGTCTCTATAGTAACAGCTTAACTGAAAACATCACGGTCCTTGTCTTGAAAAATAAGTCTCAGTGTGCATCCCTCACTCTGCCGCTTGCTGCTCGGCGGCAGCAGCCTTTCTGAAGTTGCTAGAGCTGAGGATCCTAGGCTACCTTGCCCAAAGCATTCTCGCTAATGCAATCATAGCCTTCACATTAATACCGGGCTGGAAGAAATGCATCGCCTCTCTATCTACTAAGGAGGTAGGTCCAAGCTAGTTAATAACCAGGCATACTGTAGCAATTTGGTAACTTTTTAAAGATAAGTGGTGCATGTGAATTTAATTAATGTTTTCACTTTATACTGCATTATAATTACATATGGAGCCCATTAGACTCCACCCAGCTTCTCAAATCTTGGGATTCCTTTGGATACCTCCTTATCTGTTTGACATTGATTTGTATCCAGAATGTTTTTAATTATGTTCAATTTTATATGTATGTATGTGTATATATGTGTGTGTGTGTATATATATATGTATATATATATATGATTGAAAGGAATATATCACCAACCACATGCTAATATTGGAGCAGCAAATTCCCTCATGTTAGTTCTCATAGTACTTGGCAGATTCTGAATATATTTAGTTTACTTTGGTATCATTTTGTAATGCTGAGGTAAAACCCAGGCCTCTATGCACACCAAGTAAGACCATGTAAGCCTCCTACCGCTGAACTAGTTCCATTCCTCCCTCAACTTTGAGGATACTTGACAGTACCCCCTGTGAGTCTGCCGTGTGTCCTGGTTAGTCTGTTGTCAACTCGACTCAAGCTAGAGTTGTCCGAGAAGCAGAACCTCAACTGAGATGATATGTCCATCAGATTTGCCTGTGGGCAGGTCAGTACGGCATAATCTAGACTGGCATGATTGACATGGGAGGATCCCACTCACTAGGGGCAGTGCCATCTATGCGCAGGTGGTCCTGAATGGTATAAGAAAACAAGCAGAGTAGACTGTGAGAAGCAAGGCAGTAAGCGGTATTCCTCCCTGGCCTCTGCTTCAGTTCCTGCCCCCAGGTTCCTGAGTGAGTAGCCCCTGTCCTGATTTTCCTCAACGATGCATTATAATGCGGGAATGTGAGCCAAATGAGCCCTGTCTTTCCCCAAGGTGTTTTTAACCTTGGTGTTTTATCACAGCAATGGAAACATAACTGGGATACCATGAGGTGGCTTAATGTATAGCTTGGGAACTACAGTTAAAGTGTTTCGGTCTAGTCTCTCGACAAAGCTAAGCAAAACCAGACCAAAAGCCACTGTGAGGATCTTCCCAGGTGAAATGATCCCACTGATGTTGTCCACTCTATCTATCCTGAGTATGACATCACAGCCAATCTGTCCACTTGGCAGAGACAAGAGCTATGTTCTCTGTCTCAGTGATGGCAGAGAAGGTGGCTAGAAACCCCTTCTCGGTACCTTGGGTACTGATCTTTCCATGGCTGCTATTTTAGAGATAGGGGGCCATTTTGGAAAGTGCCTCTTTGCAAAACCAAATTCCACAGCAGGTGACTGACATGGGGTGGACCGTTTGGAAGGGTCTGTGGTCTTGGCAGTAGATCCAGCCTAGTCCGTAGCCCTTGAATGATGCTTTGTCCCCAGACGACAGCCAGCCCAACGTAGGAAAGGTTCGGGGCTGAGAGCCTGCATTTGAATCCAGCGTGTGGACTTGCTGAGCTGCCCTTCAGTCCACAGTGGGCTTTGCCGTGCCCCCCGCCCATCTTATCGCATGAGATCAAACCTAGAGTATGATGCCAGCACAGAGCCAGCATTCACTCCAGCCACGTTTTGTATCAGAAATGATCGATCCGGGCTACTCTGCCTGTGGACGAAAAGAAATCCACACAACAAAATACACAAAGTGAGGTCATTTTTGTCCCCAAAGTCCCCTTTTCATTCTCCCCTTCACAAGCTAGAGGATAAATTCTTTGCCCGCCTTCCTTTTCGTTTTTCCCCCCTCCTCTGGAATACATCCCTGGAATGCCTTGCCCCTGACTCTGGTTGTCACCAGCTCTCTGTTCTGTCCAGTGATTACGACATGTGGTTCTCTTTACCCACAGCCCCAAAGCGGTTTCTGAGTCCGTCAGTATTTCCTCACAGATGTGCCCCGACATGATGATGGATGCCATCCGGCTGAGGTGGATCTGATTGAGATCTCTCTCCGAGAAGGGGAAGCAGTATGAGAGACCAGAAGGCAGCTGCTTGTTTCTTTCTGGAAGCGAGGAGGGTTCTGCACAGTGGGGACAGCCATTCTCTGAGTCCCCAACCTAATTGTTTTGATTAACATGATGCATGGCCATCACAGGTGTAGCACGTAATAACTGCAAGGTTTTGGTAGCCAGGCCAATTAAGCTCTGTCACTGAGCCAAGAGTGAACTTCAGGCACTGCTTAATGCCAAAAAACAAAGTGGGTTGCTCCAAAGGGGAGTCCCTTTTCTAGGACAATTCACCATTTTTAAAAGACACCCAGGCTTTACCCGTTACCTCATTTTTTCCCTGTGTAGAAAGCAAGCGGTTTAGATGGGCAAACGAGAGTTCAAAGAGATGCTGTGACTTAGAAGCTTAGAGTGTCCTGATTACGGCACAGGATACTCATGGTGGCATCCTTGAAGAATGTTCGTCTGCCTACACAACAGTTACATCATCATTTAACAACTCCCCAAGCTGCTAGTATACTATTTTCTTATTATATATTTAAAAAAAAACTTGAGAATTGGGTCTCTATTATCTCATTTGGGAAAAGAATTCAAAAGCTTAGAAGAGTGCTCGGAATTCTTCATGGTCTGAGGTGAAGATGCTGTGGGTGCTGAAGCATGCTCAGGGAAGAGGATCACAGGATGGAAGAGCAGGGGTCAGTTCTCAGACATGATGGCATCAACCTCATGGGTCCTCATCCTGACCACATCACTCCAGCACATTTTAGATTTAGAGGGAGATGAGGCTCCACACTACTGCAGAGATGTCTCCTGTTGCCGAGGGGCCCAAGTTAAAATCATCGAAGCATTTGGGTTGATAATTGTTCCCCCTGTTGAGTTGAGAACAGAGAGTTTATATTTCTCCTATTTGCCAGATCTCTGTGCTGACCATATGTTCTGTGAGACAATGGTCTTTTATCCTGTCACTTGTATTATTTTTAATAAAATGCTGACTGGCCAGTAGCCAGGCAGGAACTATAGGTGGGGCAACAATGACAAGGCAGGAAGTAGAGGCAGGGCAATGAGAATTATGGGAAGAAGGAAGTTTCAGTCTGCAGTCGTGAGTGACCCAGATGCAGAGGACACAAGATGTGACTGCCTCACTGAGAAAAGTACCAAGGCGCATGGCTAACACAGACTAGAATTATGGGCTAATAGAAGAAGCTGGGGATACTAGGCCAATCAGTTTATAATTAATGTAGACCTCTGTGTGATTCCTTTGGGACTTAACAACTGTGAGCACCGAGCAGGACAGAAACCTCAGTCAACACATACTGCTCTATTAAGAAAGGTCAGTTGCCTCACAGTCTCCTTACCAGAGGCCCAGAATATACCTGAAATTCCACAATAGCTGTGGAAGACCACAGAGGCAGAAGAAACATGTCTTAGCAGGGAAGGCTGGCTCAGGAGTAGGGAACATGGCTAAAGGAGAAATAACTCAAAGCTATTCTCAGTCAAAACCACAAATAAGTCCTTGCAGTAGAATGTGTTGCTCAGTGTTGCCTAGCAATTGGAAATGGGAAGGGACTCCTTTTGGCTCTTCTGAAGAGTTTGGGGGTTAAGGCTGAACCCCTAAGCACAAATGGTTGCCTGGCTCGGGTCCCAGGGCTGAGGAGCACACAGGATGGCTCCCTGGTGACACACACGGGAGGTAGGAGTGGACATTCACATTGCTCACTGCTGGAAGGCCAGTTCTTTCCACCCATTGTTGATTCTGAAAGCTCGCTTCAGTCTGTGAGTTCTCACTGCAGAAGGGAAGAATGGATCTTCTGTTCCCCCTGATGCACTGGAGCTCACGGGCCAGATTCCTTTAATGTAAAAGCCAAAAGGGATGAATTCCTCAGGAGCAATCAGCAGCTACTGCGTCTCGGGCTGTAGACATATAAATCTATGTCGGCTCTCGTCACTCCATCCTGAAATCTGGGGATGGCTGATGTAGCCAAGTGAACACAGAATCCTTTTGAAGCATGGGGGAGGGAAGGAGAGACTAACAGAACGGTCTATAATCGTCTCCATTTTATTTCAGATTTCAAGTGAGAGGAGTAGATCTTTATTTGTGTAGACACATAAGTATTTGTAAACCAGCATATTTTATGTAGTTATGGCTGTTGGTTTTGGTTGGGTTTTGCTACTTTATAACGTGCTATCCAGGCATGGTATTGAATAAAGCTACACTCACCTTAACATAACGCTGCTGAATTGATTTCTGCCTGCTAAGCTGTGATTCTTTCTCAGCGGGGGAGAATCAATAAGGTCAGTTGGGCCTGTATTTGCACACCATTGGTCTTGGTTTTAATCTTGGTAATCCTACCTATAACCACTCATTGAGGCAGACTGACTGGCAGCAATATTTGCTTAATGATTTTGTGGCCATCCTATTTGAAGCACAGTGTAACCGACCACTGTGGGGTTCTTGCCCCCTTTTGGCTTTACGGCTTAGTGCTCTCTGCCATTCTGGCCTGCACGGGGGGGGGGGGGCTATTGGGAGGGAGCTGGAAGAGATCGACTCAACAGGAAGAGGATTTGAAACAACTTTTACACAGAACCCCCAAAAATGAAATGATTGTTTCATAAATGAAGCATGATCGAGCTTCAGTGTTTTAGAAGTTGGAGTTGCATCAGACTTGTGGGAGGAAAGTGGGTAACCAGTGAGAAAACACAGGGATGCCATATTAATTAATTAATAACACTAATTAATTTAATCATTATCAAACACCACTTACCGTATATACAAGGGGTTCATCATTTTCCCTTCTGCAAAGAACATTTTCGTGGCGCACACTTGGATACAGCCCAGGATATGATACTTTCCTTTAGCCTCCCTTGCTCACTTCATACACTTTTAAGCCATGAATGGAACAAGAGTACAAATCCCAGCATCCTCTCAGGTCAGTGAATGAAGTGTTGGTGAAGAAAAGACAAAGAACCCTTCCTACCCACCAAGCTATTGATTCCCGCTGATAGCTAGTTCACACCAATCTTCAAGCCAAACGGTTTCTAAGACGTTGAAATGAGATGAACAAACTTCTCAGTATTGAACTGGTCCCTACTATTACTTTGGTTTACCAGGAATTCTGTAAGAAAGCACCACAGGTCAGATGCCTTAACCAACAGAGATGTATTATCTCACTTTTCTGGAAAAGTCCATAATAATAATGTTGGGAGGTGCCCCCGTGTCTGGTGGTTTTCCCTTTGGACATGCATGTCTCCTTATCCCAAGTTTTTTCTTTTCATAAGAACACTAATCACATTGGATTAGAACTCATCTTAATGACTTTACCTAAAATAAATACTTCTGCGGTGGCCCTTTTTCTAAATCAGTGCTGTTTTGGGGTACGAGGGATTAGAACTTCTCCAGGTCAACTTTGGAAGGGCAGTCAACTCAAAGAGTCATGGTCATTTACAATTATGGTCTCACCATCACTTTCTTCATTATAAGTCCTTCCTCTGCCCCGCACATTACTAATTTGCAAAGGAAGAAACAAAATTTCTGTTATACAATCCAATTATCTTCAAATACACTGAATGACACTTAACTGTTCACGTCCACGATGCCAGGCATCAGTAGTCCGGGAGTAGGGGGAGGGACCAGGAAGGCTGACCAGACCACTCTAGTGTGGCAAAGGAGCTAGCCACTTGCTATGCTTGAAGCCATTTAGAGTTTTGGCAGTCTCTCCAACCTTTAAGATTTCATACCCTCTCACATAGGGAGCAGGCAGACAACAGCCTGCCCAACATCACCAGATGGCATGGAGTCCCCAATGCCATTGGCGTCGTGCACATTTCAAATTTATTAAAAAGCCCATGAAAAAAAAAAGAAATACCCTTTGGAGCAATAAAGTTCCAGCTCCAACAGTTTCCTTCAGTTCCCAGCAATGCCCCCTGGGTGGTTGTTGAGACGCTTAGCCAGTAATTCTTCAAGATGGCTTTCTTCTGACACATGCACACCAATTTCCGCTGTAAGAATGTGAAGATTCGATTCCTCCAGAGCCGTTACACAGACAGATTGGCCCCAGAGATAATTACAAGAAGATAGTCTAATGAGCTCGATTAAGGAAATCCTATTACCTCAATGAAGGATCACCTGTGAGGTGTAGACCCAAGCAAGTAAGTTCTCTCTCTTTCTCTCTCTCTCTCTCTCTCTCTCTCTCTCTCTCTCTCTCTCTCTCTCTCTCTCTCTCTCACCCACACACACACACACACACACACACTGTATATCTTTCAGGCACACATATTTGTAGAACACACATCCTCTCACTCATACATGCACAAAGCAAATGCAATTTCTTATCTAGAACCACATATGTTCTGCCATTTTATATTTGGAAATCAGGCTCATGTGGTTCTGCCAATGTGTAGTTGACCCAAAATATATTTTTCACTCTATTTGAAAGCTCATCTAGGGTAGCATACAGGAATGGATAAAATAAGACATAGGTAAAGTAAGTTCAAAATCATACGACCTAAAATCGTGGACTCTCACTGTCGCATCACAGGCAGGGGGGTCCCACTATCAAACCCCAGAAAGGGTGATCTGACCCTTGTTAGGACAGAACCCTCAGAGTGTGCATTGCTCACTATCTGTCAAGAGGGGAGCCCCAGGAGGTTGTTTCTCCCTAGGTATTGACTCTAGTCTGAAGGCCAAGAGTAGAAAAAAAAAAGATTTGGTTGTCCAAGAGTACATGTGGAGATGGGGTTTGTATGAACGTCCACCACCAGTAGCCAATAATTCACACCTGCTCCTGTCACTAGCATCAGCTCAGCCAACCTCAGCCTCTAAGTACAATTGAAAAGGTAAAAATGTCCTGGAAGGTTGAACGTCTGCTTCGTTCAGTTATAACTCTGTATTAAGCTCACCTCGCATTCTTAACATCTAAAGTACGTATGTGTGTGAAAAAAAACAAGGGCATCTTCCAGGGCGGAGCCTTTCTCATGGAGTCCACTTCACCCTTGCAAACTAAGTATTTCCAAATTTTCTATGGTGGGAGGGGTACAGAGAGGGGAACCTGCCATCAGGATGAGAGAAGAATAAATAAAAAGAAAAAAATAGAAAAAAAATCTATGACAAACTTACGGCTTTTTGGAAAGCAGTTTTTTTAATGGTATATTCTTAAATTTCAACCCTAAAGAGCTGCAGCTGGAATAGAACCCAGGCACGCACGCACCTTTTTAATGTGTTCCCTTAATGAGACAATGTCTATGAGACCATTCCCTCCTATGACCTCCATTTCTTTTAGAACACTCATTATTTTTAATTGGAAGGTTTTTAAAGAATTTCATACATGAGTGCTATAGTTACACAATTATCCAACCCCCGTGTCTTCAAAATGAAGTGTTTTCCCATATGTGTCTGTATTTGTTACTTATTTGCTGCTGTGATAAGAATGTCACCATCAGAAGCCACTCAAGGAAGCAAGTTTAGCTTGCGCCTCCCCGGGGCTGGACTTGATAATGTTGAGGATATGGAACAGCAACGGCAGGGGTGGGGGCCAGAGCAGGGAGTTAGCAACTCACACCTCGACTGAGCACATGAAAGAGAAAGAAAACTGGAAAGAATATAAACTATCAAAGCCCACCCCAAGTGACATCCTCCCTTCAGCAAGGCTCCACACCCCAAAACCTTCAGAATCTCCCTAGACAGCACCACCAGCTACAGCCAAGTGTTCAAATGCCTACGCCTATGGGGACCATTCCTCATTCAAGTCAGAGCACTGTTTTGGTTGTGCTTTGGATGTGAAATGCCCCCCTAAGTCTCATTCATCTGAAATACTTGGTCCCCAGTTGCTGCTGGCTTTTAGGGCATTGTGGAACCATGGACAGTGGTCTAGCTGAGGGTAGCGGGTTACAGGAGAAACCTGTCCCACTCGCAGGCTGTGTCTGCCTCCTGACTGCTGAGACAGCCATCCCTGCCATATTCTCTCCACCAGAGCTATCAGCCACCATGTCTTTCCCCACGTGACACAATGATGGACCATATCCCCTGAACCACGAACCAGAAGCAGTCCGTTCTCCTTATTTCTGTCGGGCGTTCTGTCGCAGTGATGTGAACAGTAACTAAAACCTTCTCTATAAAAACAAAATACGTTCATTCTGTGTGTGCGGTGGGAGCAGGGGGAATCAGACATCAGACATCAAAACCTCAAGCTTGTAGCACTGAGACAGAAATACCACAAATGTAAACGGCTATCATCGCTCCCAGTCTTTTGGCTTATATCAAGTGTGGTATCTGTTCTTATCAGTTTAAATGGCTATCCTTTGTAAACTTTTCATCTGTGTGTACACAAGAACTCTCACTAACAAATATGACTTCTATGTGGAAAACTCAAATTCCTGAAAGATGAAGGAAAATGAGTTCCACTAGAGCTTCAAGGTCGGGTGTTTGTTCATTTTCTTCTTTTCTTTAGACAGCGTCCTGTGTCTCCAGCTGGCCTGAACTCAACAGGTAGCTGAGGATGACCTTGAACTTTTGATCCTCCTGCCTCCACCTGTGCTGACGTTACACGCCACATGCACCACCACACCCAATTTATGCAGTGCTGGGGATTGAACCCAGGACTTTGTACATGCTAAGCAAGCACTCTACCAACTGAACTACATCTCTAACCCCTACCAGAATGTGTGTGTGTGTGTGTGTGTGTGTGTGTGTGTGTTGTACTGGGTGCTCTCTTTACCACTCTCCCCCTTATTATGAAGCTTCTCATATCAGCTAGACTAGCTCACCTGGTCTGCGAGCCCCAGGGGATTTTCCTCTCTCTGTCTCCAGCGCTGAATTTGCAGTTCCGTACCACCCACTTGACTTTTACATGGGTGTGGGGTGGGGGGGGTGGATGGTGCGGGGGGGGGGGGGGTCACTGAAGTTCCCATTCTTGCCCAGCCAGCTCTTTATCCACTGAGCAGACTCCCCAGCTCCAAGGGCTTTATTACCAAGAGCTAATGTCTCCCCTTCCTTGAATTCCCTCCCTTGACTCTGAAGGGCTCTTTCTTTAGATTGGCCTCTTCACACAATGACTTTCAAAGCCCCTTGTTTCCCTTGCGAGTCCGCACTCCGAAGATTCTCACATCTACTCAGAATGCTCTTCTTTAAAGACCAAGTAGCTGCCAATCATCTCCAAAGTTCTTTTCTCTTCTAAATATCACCAACTCCATTTGTTTTTTGTTGCAGTGCTAAATGCCTGAAGAGAACAATGTTCAGGGCAGAAAGACTTACCCTAGCTCAGAGCTTTGATGGTTCGGTACGTGGTCAGTTGGTTCCATTCTTCCTGGACCTTCGGGGCAGAGCATCATCGCAGAGGTGTGGTGGAATACAGTTACTCACTTCCTGATAGCCACCATGCAGAAAGGGGGAAGGAAGGGGTCAGGGACAGATTTTAAAATTTTTTAAAATTTTTAAAATGTAATTTCTGGAGGTCCAAGGAATCTAGTTGAATGTACCACCCCTCTCACCCTTCCCTCCCCAACCCCCATCCTTCTGTCCCTCCTCTAGATAACAAATACACCCTAAAATAAACTGGGCCTCTCAAATATACTAACAGTTTTTACAGACATAATTTATCAAAGTAAGTATTTAGCATCGATTTTACTACAGATACTCTATCAATGCATTAAAGATAATAAAGGCAGGAACCTTTACACTGAGGGTCTCAGGAGGGTAAGAGAGGTAGACAATAAACCAGTGGTCGTGGAATGTGTGAGGTAACAGAGTAAAACACAAGACTCCAGTTGTCTGTTTTTACGTCACAATTCTGGCTCCTTGGAAGCCTTTTCTTCCTACCATTCATAAAGAGTTTCATTAAGAGCTCCAAGGTCTTTGTCCACTGTCATCTGGACTTGTGTTCTTCCTTTGTGCAGCCCTAGTGCCTTGTACTCATCTCTAAATGAAAATTACCCTGGCCTCTAAATGTGCCACATTGTGTGGCTCTCCTTGTGCACTGCCCTTCCTCTGTTCTTTGGCCAAACTGGCTTTTGTTTGATCCCTGATGAAAGATTATGCTCTCCCCAGGGGTATTCCCCCGATTTCTCTTGTTTCTGTTTAGATATGCTTCCTGTGTGTTACCTAGAACTCTGTCCATACCCACATTTTATTATAATTGGTTTTTTAATATGCCTAAGCCCATTGCTGTGCTATGCTGTCCTAAAGGATAGGGACTATCATGTACACAATTCTTATCATACCAGAAATGCCTACTGGTTGGCCAATAAATATTGTTATGGATTAAATCACTAACTAATTATTTCATTAGAAAACTCTGTATAATTTGCTGAAGACTTTCAAATATGAGCTAGAATCAAGAGCCTACCACCTCTGTTTCCCTAAGAAGAGTGGATCTCATCGCATCTGACCAGGCTACTCTTGGCCTATAAGGAATCTGACTCTTGGTTGCTTGGCAAACAAGAAGAGGCAGAGCAAAGACCACTTAACTGAAAGATGTCCAATGTCTTACACAGCAATACGCAAAATATTTAGGGAGTATTCCTCTTTCAAGAACTAATTGTTGGGTCTCCAAAGATGGCTTAGTGGGTGATGGTACTTGCAGCACAAGCCTGATAGCCTGAGTTCAATCACTGGAACCTACATACTGCTAAAATAGTGTCTATATATTTTATATATTGCTATATATTATATATCACCTATATTTTATATATTACCTTATATATTGCCATATACATGTATGTATATACGTGTGTGTGTGTGTGTGTGTGTGTGTGTGTGTGTGTGTGTGTATAACCTCCATACATCCACTGTGGCATACATACCCCCCCCACACACACACAAATTAATTTGTGAAAATTCACTAGTTGGAATGTTACCACTCCTGTGTTATAACTAGAAGATAATTTCATGCTAAATGATACCTTGCAGTGATAGGAAGCTATTTAACCCCAGTCTTTCTATGAATCTGTACACACACACACACATACAGAGAGAGAGAGAGAGAGAGAGAGAGAGAGAGAGGGAGGGAGGGAGAGAGGGGGAGAGAGAGAGAGGCACACGCCCTTCTTGGTAACAGTAGATACTAAGAAACTGAAAGTACACACAAAAACTCATAGACAGAGTAGCTCTGCCATCCCAGTGAAGAGTTTCCCATCTGTAATGCATTTGCTTAGACAAATGGCTGATCTGCTTCATAAGCACCAGGGCATCTCTGTGCCTCACCTTAGGGGCCATAGCAACTTCATGAGAATTAAAGTCGAGGGGGAAAGAATTAAAGGGACCTGGATGAAAGAGCACAAGCCTTTGTGTCAGGCATACCTGCTTGAAATGCTGGTTCCTCCAAGATTTACTAAGTGACCTTCCTCCCAGTCCCAAGGTGTTAGCTGAATTGTGCCCTGTGCAAGGCCCTATGGAGAGTGTGGAAGAAGTTGGAAGCACCTCGTCCCTACAGTCTGGAAACCTGAGGCACTGCCTTCAGTCCCTCCTTCTGTGACATGAGGCCAGTGTGTTCTCATGGAAAGCCCCGGGGGAAGACAAGGTGTGATATATGTGAAAATGCCCAATACAAGTCTTGGCATGAAGTAGACACTCAGTAAACACCACAGAAGGCACAGCTCGTCAAAGCTAGTCAGGACAAGTTAAATAAGCACAAAAACTGCAGTGAACGTTCGCGTCCAGTGAATCGCATGTAAAATGCGTGCCAGAAGCTAAAACTTAGTAGAAGGGGAGGGTAAAACTCAATAATGGTATTATATAAAAGTTATTATGTTATAAATTGTTATGAATGTTATAAACATTGTGTTATATTATTATAAATGGAACTCATGATAGTTTTGATTCAATAAACTATGTTGGCTACCTGTTTCTTTTTAAACATTACTACTAGAACATTTAAAATTGTAATTGCTGTCAGACAGTGCCGAGCTAGAGAACACAAGGCAGTTACTGGCTCTAAAAAAGAACCTGTTGGGGTCACTTCACTGAAGAAGTGACCTAGTGCATGTGCCACTCAGTACTGACTGAGTAGAGAGGAAAACACACAACTTTAAGATCCTGGTTTTGTCCCCTCATGGTAGTGTTCATAAAAAGTATCAAATGACACGAGAGCATGCGTGTTCTAGTCATTCTAGTTCGTAGGAAACTTGTGTGTGGAGCTAGGGTAGGCGGTGATTCTAGGGTCTCCCCGAAGCAGCAGCAGAGATACCCACACTTTTCATGATGGCTGCTGTGACTTCCTTCTTTGGGAGCCCTGGAGAGCAGAAGACTTAGGACAGGTGGAGATTGTTGCTGGGTAGAAACATCATTCGTGTCTGTATGTCCTTGGCAAGTTATTTACTCTAAGTTATACCTCTATCCTGGACTTGTTGGAAGGATTGAAGACACAAATGCGTGCAAACCATGTGGCCCAGTGTGAGTGTTCAGTCATTGGTGACTGTCACCACCAGCCTGTTTTCCACAATGGCATCTTCTCTGCTCTGCAACAACACGTGGCACGTGTTTGCTCAATCAGTATTTGGTGAGTGAATGAAATCGTTCATCATTCCATCAGGCAACAGCTGCTTATGAACATTCCTAAGATTCTAGTCTTATCAGGCAGCGCCCTGCTTCTGTCCCCAGGGCCAAGTCTCTGAGTGTGGGCATGAGTCCAGTATAAATAACCCCAAATGCTGAGAACAGGCCATCGGATGACTGTGTTTTCTCTTGTTGTGGCTTGTATCCTTCAATATTTCTTTCACCCTCGGGCCATTAAATAGGCAACCCGGCAGTATTTCTAATTCTTTATTTCTTGCATTATGCCCAACTATGGGGCACCCCTTCCTGCTGTCCACATTAGCAGTCTAACATCTATTCTGACTTAGAGTCCTTTTGTAGCTAATCAAACCTCGTGGCATTCTATTGGTTCTTCATATTTCCTTTAAGCCCAGCAGAGACATTTTGGATTATTATATAATAACCTGGGCTCATTTCTGTTCAGGCTATAACACCCTCTTCACTCTGCAAATCCCCCCGGGCTTCTTTCAGCTTGCAAAGGGTCGGTAAAAGAACTGAAGGGGTTGCGCGAGGGTGTTTGGTGGGATAGCACTGTTTGCAAAGAGTGATTATCCCACACTTACCAGCATTAAACTGGATTCGACAGTTCCTAGCCTAGGATTCAAATGATCTAAATCCTTCATTTGGCAGCCTGGTTTTGCCCGTTATTTATTGCGCTATCCAATTTATTTTCATTGGTGTACTTGGAGGGTTGGCCTTTGGTGTCTTCAAAGCCAAATGATTTATACAAATAATAAAAATACGGGGATTCTGGCAGTGGAATCTGAAGCAGATCTACCCCCACTCCCTTTCCTCTTGTGTGGCTCAGTTCATCTCCTACACGTTAACCTTGGGCCTTTGCATCTTCTCCTGGGAAAACACACTTTCAGTCTTGCTCTGGGCCCAGTGAGGAAATGGAAATGCCATTGGTGTGTAGTAGGCTGTATGGTGAGGTGAGTGCCTGCATCTCAGCTCTTTGGATGGGAGGCACCGAGCAGACCCCTTCCACATTACAGAATCTGGCCTATCACACCAGCCCTTGAGGACATACTGATTTTTGTCCCACCTGACCTCTGAGGAACCAAGATTCTGCGGCCCCATCTCACAGGGACAGAGTAGAAGAGGGGAACCCTGAGGGTTGTCTGAATGTGACCAAGTAGAAGGAGGTATTGGTACCAAAGCTTTAGCGATTCAGATCTTGAACTTTGCTATCAAACAGACCTCTTGTAAATCCTAATTATGAAAACTACTAGTAGAGGTAGCAAGTAGCCATGCTGTACCTCAGTTTCCTCAGCTACAAATTGGAAATAGTAGAGCATCAGTAGTTACATAGACTGAACAAAGAGAGAACTGAACATCTGCAAAAACTGAATGGAAATGCTGCTTCGCCTAGTTGTTTCTCACACCAACTCTATGATACATGTAAAACAGTTAAAATGGTGACCAAGACAATAGAGACTAGCATGTGGGAGGCCATGCTTCTATCCCTAACACTGCAAGGAGAGAGAGAGAGAGAGAGAGAGAGAGAGAGAGAGAGAGAGAGAGAGAGAGAGAGAGAGAGAGAGAGAGAGAGAACAGAACCTGGGTGTGCTCAGTAAATGTTAGCAATTTTGTCTGTCACTGCCGGTTCTGCCACAGTCTCCACTCTGACCTCTGTTGTTAAAGTCACTAATCAATCTAACCTGGAGTATGAAAGCTCAACCACTATATTGTCAAGACCTCAAAACACAGGGGTCTGGCTAGCAGAACTCACCCATGGTAGTAATTAGAGCATGTCCTCTTAAATCAATTCTCTCTCTCTTTCTCTCTCTCCCTCCCTCCCTCCCTCCCTCTCTCTGTATCCCTTCACTACCTCAAATGCAGCTTTTCTGAAGCTGTTGCCACTTCCCACCTTCCTGCTGGAAGCCAAATGTCCATGGGCAGTTCTTAGCCACTTAGAGTGCATTCAGATGTCACTTACTTAGAATTAGAGACCTCGTTCATTTATGCAGAGTCAAGAATAACTCTACCGGAGCCAGGCGGTGGTGGCGCACGCCTTTAATCCCAGCACTCGGGAGACAGAGGCAGGCGGATCTCTGTGAGTTCAAGGCCAGCCTGGTCTACAAGAGCTAGGTCCAGGACAGGCTCTAAAAAAGCTGCAGAGAAACCCTGTCTTGAAAAACCAAAAAAAAAAAAAAAAAAGAATAACTCTACCGGGCCCATCTGTTTGTGAAACTAGAAAGAGGCACACACACCCCAGTGAACTTCACATCCCACAGAGTATTTCCCGTAGGCATCGGCAAACCCCCAAGTGCCACTGTTTGTGCACGCTCGGCCCTGTTCTCACCATTCTGTAAATGCTCTCCCAAGCTTTCACAGGTGTGCCTAGACTGCATTGCTCGGTTGTTCGGTCGGATGTGAGTCGCTAAATGGTGAGGGCAGGGCCTCTGTTGCTTGTATGTGAAGAGAAAGTGACGCTAAGATCTCCCAGGAGTCCAGAAGTCCGCATCTGACCCAAATCCTCACCGTATTCTACATCTAGAGCCAAGAGTAATGTTGTGCACATGAATTTTGAACAACTGTGCGTCCATAATTTATGAGTAACAAATGGAGCTGTTTCCAGTGCAACTTTTCTTGACTGAAGCTGCAACAGTACAAGATTGGGATCAGTCAGCTCAGCTGGGTCTCCTTAAGCAAGTTATGCACCGTCACCAAGCCTCGTGTTCCCCAGCTACAAACTAGACCTAGGCGAGCACACAGCCTTGTAGTGTTTGTGGGTTGAACGAAGAATGCATTCAAGGATATATAGCTCAACTCCTAGCACCAAATATTCCAGCAATTGTTAGCTATTAGTATTTCTTTTCTCCCTTGTTTTTATATCCCAAAATTCTTGACTTCAGTGTGCTTTGTTGATGCCATATTTGTTGGTGGTCAAACATAAGCACCACGATTTTATTAATGCTATTGTAGTTCATGATAGTGTTTATAAAATCTACCTTTATGGTTTTGCTTTCTTGTTCCCATTTCAGGAAGGCTGCCCGTTATTCTTGCTTTCAAGGCCAAAGCCACTGTGGAAATTCCAGACAATGCCTCTTGCCTATGTCTGTCCGTCCTCCTTTCCCATCACCTGATACTCTGCTTTCCCTTGCTTTGAAGAGAAAGGATAATTCCTGAGCATTCAGAGCTAAAGGCTGAGGCATCCCACAGGAAATTATCATTTAACAGTGTCTCACTAATGCCTTGCAATAAGGAGGACCTTTCAGACACGTGTGTGTGTGTGTGTGTGTGTGTGTGTATGTGTGTGCCAGAAATCCTCTTATTGTGCATGGATGCGGGCAAAGGGGCATTATTGAAATTTTTAATTCTCATAGTCACCCTACGCTGAGTGTCTTAACTCTGACCTCTTGCCACCACTGATAAGCAGAATTCATGATTGACGGTTCAGCTGCCTCGTTTTCTCTCAGGGTAACAAATGAGTCAGCATCAGGGACTTTACCAGGAGGCCTGAGTCATAAATATCCCTGCAAGCCATCAAGTATCTCCTGGAAAGGTTGTTTCCAAACAGCAAATGGGGAAAGAGTCCTTGGCCCTCACCTTAATCATCAAGTCACTAGGAGATATTTATAGTTCTACCTTGCGGATAAAGAGGGGTAGCCAAAGCCAATGATACAGATACAGAGATGAGTTTGACCCCCATTGAGAAATGATAAACCTCTTATCAAAATCTAAAACATTTCATTGGATGTATATAAATTTTCATCCCTGTTTTATTGGTTTGTTTGTTTTGTTTTGTAAGGACTTACTACATGCCAGGCATAGTGTTAGCTCCTCTGTCCTTTCACCCTCATGCCTCTCTATGAAAAGATGAAAATATGTCTGTATTGTCTTACAGAAGGAATCAAATCTCCCAAAGGCTATCATCTCATAGGTGACACGCTAGGCTTTGTCGAGATCCTTGTGACTTCAAACCTGAGATCTTTGTTGTTCAAACTCTCTGGAGACGGAGGGAAAGTAGAGGAGACTCTAGAGATGTCAGCTGTCCTGGTCTGCCATCTAAGGTGCTAATCATTTAATAATAAATTAGCACACTGTGGTTGTGGATTCTGGAAAAAAAATCATGTTGCATTTCTGCCCAGAACTACAAGCAGAACAATAGGTGCCTTCAGATGGCCATGCATTAATAAATACAGATCACTGCACTTCATTCCAGGAGCTGCCAGGTTCTCACAGCCCTACTGCTTCTGCAAACATTTTAGGGGCAGGTAACTGGTAATCTTTATATATCCCTGAATTGCTACTGTAATGATAAATAAAACAGAAAGGCACACTTCGCCAGAAGGCACTCACTTTGCCTTTCTTTCTTCTTTATTATTACGGCTATCACCTTCCGTTTTTGTTTCTATCCATCCGAGCGTCTTTGGAATTGTATCTGCTGTCAGGCATCTTCGCGATGTATTCTGTGCTATCTAACAGTGAGGAGGTTAGAAATGAGTCCAAGGATATGCAGTGAATGGCTCTGGCAGAACAGGATATTCACGCCAGGCTCTTCCTTCCAAACTCACTCCTGAAGCACTCTCCCCGCATTGGTAGCCACAAAGATCTCAATTTCTCATGAAAATGCGGAGTATCTCTGGCTACACGTTCAGGGCCATTCAAGCTGCCTTGACACCCAGCTCTTTAATGACAGATGTCTAGTCTTCCCAAATATTGGGGGCCTTATGGTCTTTATACATCCAAGGTGAACTCTGTAACCTAGGATATATAAATAATATAACCACAAAGCTCATTTTCTCCTCTGGTAGAAAAGGCAAAAAGTAATATTTTTCTGCTTGGTATGTAATAATTCTTTTTATTACTAAGTATGGAAAGATGATCGATCTCATTTTCAATTATTCCATTTATAGGAGTCACACAATGTCATGAGTAACACTGAGCTGAGACCTTGGTTCCCTTTCTAATGCTGGCTCTCATGAACTACACTCACTAAACCAAATCTCTCTTCCATGTCCTGCCCCTTCTTTCATTGAGAGATCACTTCATCTACAAATGGTTACCTATTTTATATTTAAATTTATATTTAAAGTCGCATATGCTTAATGCTGGAAACTGAGAAATAGAAGTGTATCAAAGAAGCAAAATTAAAAGTGGAAATTTCACTTAGATTTTAAAAAGTAAAGCTGTATGGCTCTAACAGTCAGACTCACAGGAATAGCAAGTTAAATGGTCATTTCCAGGGACCGAAGGGGTAGCTGTTGTTTAAAGGTACAGCATTTTAGTGAGACAGGAGGAAGGAGTCTTAGAATTCCAGATAAGGTAATGTGTGGGTAGCTCAAAGTTACCAATCAAATGGCTTTTAAATGGTTTCACAAACAACAGAGACAATATGAAATAACAGATTGTGTTAATTAGCTTTACTTAATCATTCCATAAGGTAAACATATATGGAAACACCACATTGTACCCTACAATTAATTATAAACAACCATTATTCGTCATTTAAAAATGAAAACTAAAATCAGAAAAATCATATCCTGCAGTCTGGCCCTTTAGACCATAATATGCTTCCTCCCTGGCCTTAAGAAATCATATCTATGTTTAATATACTTCAGGGGATCCAGAGTAGGAAATGAAAACTATCCAGCAGCAGCGTACTGAGACCTTGCGCTTGCCACCGCCTGCAGTGGAGCGGAACTTCTGCCGCTGTTGTGAATGTCAGCAAGTCTAGAAATCCAAAAGAACACCGTCCGGGATTTCTCAAAACACTGGAGAATGCTATCTTGTAAGGAAAGGCCACACTCAGCCATCCTCCCAGCGCCCCTTTATAGGGAAATGAGAATCCAAGGAGTCCTGCTGTAGGTGTTCACATCCTGGTGACAGGGATGCATAAACCCAACAGTCACACAAAATAGCTGAAGTGGTTTTCCTTTTGAAATCTAGAATCTTCTGTGGCTCTCTAGGCCCAGCAGCATTTGTGAACACAAAAGTTTGGTAATTTATCCATCAAAGGAGACTATGGGAGATGCTTGGTGCAGTTATTGGCTTAGCTCAGACCCCAAGAGCCTAAGGTTCACAAACGGTGTAGCTAAGATATTGACTCAAAGGCCAGGCTGTGTGGATTTGAATCTCGGCTCTTCTATTGGCAGAGCTTAGGTTGTTAGAAGCTACCTAGAGCCTTCCTGAATCTGAATTTCTTTACATCAAATAAAAAGTAACAACATTAATACATGAATTTGTTAGGCAAATGGAAGACATTCATGCGTGTTTGATACAGAGAATGAATGAAAACATTGTTAGGTACGAGTTTGTACTCAACCATGGCTTGCTTCGTGGTGATTCCCCAAAGAACTCTTCCTAGACATAAACTTTCAGGGATCAGTAATCTACTTAATTCTTTGTCCCCAAAGCAATTATATTTAGTTTAATGTACATACTGTATACTCACTAGTTGGCCCAAATCAATGGTTCTCAACCTTTCTAATGCTGTGACCATTAATACAGTTCCTCATGCTATGGTGGCCCCCAACCATAAAATTATCATCATAGCTAATTTTGCTACTGTTATGAATTATAATGTCAATATTTTGTAAATAGGGATTTGTCAAAGGGGCCGTGTTCCACAGATTGAGAAACACAGCTCCAAATAGTAAGTTTCCTTTTATTTTCTACCTGGTTTTTGTACCCAGTGACTAGACTCCAAGATGTGGGAGTAGGTTGGTGGTAGAGAAAGTACTCTCCCCATGATGCCTGTTCCTCACCCCTCCTCCCACAGACAGAATAGTCCTTTTAACCCTTTGTTGCTTGCAGGACAAAAAGGGAACAGGAGTTGGGGCAGAAGAGCTTGTTCCAGTTTTCTGGTGTGCCCCACCCCACACGTGTTGTGCCCCACCCCACACGTGTTGTACCAGACAGAGGAGTAAGCAGTGAACAAAACAGACACAGGCACCACCTATTAAAGTCTAGTGGGAAATTGAATGAGTAGATGGGAAGTATTGGGGCAATATACTGTTTGGGGAGAAATTCAGGTTGCTATAGGAGACTTAGGGAGGTTTCCTCTTCTAACAAATAAAGAGCACTCGATTTAGAGAAAGCAAAAGTGATCATATTAAAACATCAAGTAGGTATGATATTGTTGCTTCAAAGACTTCTGTGTCCGGTATAATCTATACATATTGTGTTGAGGGAGGGCAGTATCAGTGCATCAAAAATCAAAGCATAAGCTGGGCGGTGGTGGCGCACGCCTTTAAACCCAGCACTCGGAAAGGCAGAGGCAGGCGGATCTCCGTGAGTTCGAGGCCAACCTGGGCTACAAGAGCTAGTTCCGGGACAGTCTCCAAAAGCTACAGAAGAAACCCTGTCTCAAAAAACCAAAAAAAGAAAAAAAAATTCAAAGCATATTTTGTAGCTGGTGTTCTGTGGTCAGCTTAGACCACCTTCAACAGTTGGAGGAATTAAGGTTACTTTGTCCCGAGACAGGCTTTTTAACATTGTAAAAGAATGTATACATATCCCAGCTTCCAGGAACTGGCATGCATTAGCCTATGGCCGGATGCTGTTTTGTTTTTCTGAACTGTTTTAATTCTTCTCTGTGATAAGATAGTGACAGAAAGACGGTTTCTTCATGCTGTGTTTTTCCTTTCCACTTTCCTGATAAAACTGTATTGCTGCAGAGGAAATCAAATCTAATCCTCAATATATTTAGCATGAAAGCAATAAGGAGCATTAATTCACTCCAGAAAGAGTGAAATACAGTTGGGCACTCAAAGGAAGAGTCACCATGGAAACTGCTTCCTTGAGATTCTGAACTCTCCAGGCTCCAGGCATGACTTAAGTGAAGAAAGGAGGGTGAGAGGAGAAGAAGCAATATCTTGCCCTTTCTGTTGTCACTACAAATGCATCAGAGGGATTGCCATGAATTATTGATTGCGTGCATAGACGCGGATATGAATTGGAATTATTAAACTGTTGTCTTGTAAATGAGGGTGTCAGGACACAATGGAACTCGTTCCTCGCTGTTCCTCCTTCCTACCCGTCAAAATCCTGTTGAGCAATCAAAGAGCTATCCTAAGGTCAAAAGTTTGAAGGGAAGTGACAGGAATTGAGGCGATGAAAGAGTCACTTGAGCGACAGCTAAAGCAGAAAGCTTTCGGGACTCCCAAATACACTTGTCTTTGTGTGCCATCTCACGATGATTATGGCTTCAGAATCTCTGCAGAGATATTAAATACGTAAAGGCCAAAGGCCGGCTCTTGCCTTGGGGACTGTGTTAATGGGATGTGCTGGAATTTCTCTAAGGAAAGCCTGACGGATGAAACTCCTGCCTGTGCGCACGTGTGTACAGCTCTCAGTGCACCCACTCTTCCTGCCCTCCTCTTGCCTCCTGCTCGGTAGGTGTTTCTCTCTGATACCTCCCAAGTGTGTATAACAGCTCTGATGATAAGGTCTCGCGCATGTTCGGTGTTTCCTGGGAGTTAGTGGCTGTTCTGGATCCTTCACACGGTAGCTGAGAACATGGGCTTTCGTCGGGGTGTGACTGTGTTTTCTGTATCCAAGTGAATAAGGAAGCAAATGTCAACTCAAAATATTTATGCTCTTGTTTACTTCTCACAAGAGCCTCTGAGAAAGTGCCCTTTGTGTGAGTGGAGCCAATGAATTTTGGTGATGGCAATTCATTGGACTGAGTCAGTGAGAGCCAAAATCTGGGCTTGAAACCTCATTTGAATCCTACATCAAATGTCCTTTGGGGTACCACCATGTTTTTATTTTAAAAGGCAGAAAACGTGCCTTTTAAACCTATATTCAAGCTCACAGCTGTCCAGGGGCTAGAAGCAGAGGCCAGCCTTCGGTACCTACAGAGATACACTCTAAGTACCTACCAAATGTGCTGGTCCCTCACTAAATACAAGAATACAAAGTACAGTGGAGTTTCTGCCTTTGAGGGCTTACCATCTTCAAGACAAATTGGTTCAATGAATGAACCAGACAAGAGTCAAGGACTCGGAGAAAGGAGGTTGGTGTGACTGGTGTGGTTGCTGACACATTCCCCATGGATCTGTCCCCATCCTCCAAGGATAGAAGGAGTTTCTGCAAGGTGAGGGTAAGAGAGGCAGACATTTAGGGTAAGATTTACAGCATGATTTCAAGCCTAGGTGTGAAAATAAGTGAGAAGAGTTTGAAAAGAACAGGACACGCATTTGAGAAAAGTGAGTTTGTCAAGCAGGTTGACGAGTCCACCAACTGGTGACAAACTTTCAACACCAGAACAGGGAGCTTTGAATTTTATTAACCAAGTGGGATATCAAAGCATCAGTTTGTGCATGCTGAGATAGTCATCACCTTCCATAAAGAATGGTATTTCTCAATGTCTGTCCCAATGGTTTCTACATGTGTACACCCAGTCTCTATTACCCAGTTAAGTTTGGGAGTGCTTTCAGGACTTCACAAGATCTCAGGGTCCATTCTGACTTAACCCTCTTCTTCCCCTGGGTATTATCACTCTTCTGATTTCTGTGCAAGGGTTCAGGTAGTGATAAAGGGAGAAACAACAATAACAGCTTAGGGAGGCATTTAATAACTTCTAGGATACGGTGTGAAGGTGAGAGGTTTCAAATAGGAAGGCCAGCCAAGGGCATGCTGAGAGATGAGATTCACAGGCTATTTAGTTAGACTCATACACTGCAGATGCAATGATTGCCAGAATGTCATAGCAACAAGGAGACCAGTAAACAGTGACTTCACAGTGTAGCAGAGGAGGAAGTAAGATGCTTAAAATACACTTAAAATGAACACCTGAGTGGACTAGGGAAATCAAGGAAGACTTGCAGGGAGAACTATAGGGACTGGATACATATGGGTTAGACAGACCGGGGGTGTGGGGGAGTGGAGATTGACTTGGCAGGGAGGGAGCAGGTAAAAAGGTAAAGGAAAGACAGAGGACCCACCCTCTGTGTGCTGAGGAAGTGGTTAGAGAGGAGTGGAAGGAGAGAAGAGGTCTTTATAACAAAAGAAATGTCTAGACACGGTTTCTGCTTTGCCACAGGCACCAGGTCAAAAAACAGGTTTATTCAAGAGCAGTGTGGAACCGGCAAGCTGACTGTGGCGAAAGTCTGCACTTGTCCATAAATTTTCAGGTGTTCCGGGTTACCAGCTTTCTATTATAGCCTATATTATGGGCAGCCACCTAGTTGTCAGTCATCTCCCTTTGAACTTGAGCCAGAAAAACCAGTCGGGCAATGAGCTTTCTGCCATCTTTCACCTCTCTCTCAAGATGGAGCTGTTTCTCTTGTGCTTTTCTCGGCACATTCTTCCGCTTGTCCAAGCTATTTAGTTCCCGGCACTCCCTTCTGGCTCGTCTGTCAGCAGGCAGCATTGAGAGACAGTAAGTAGCCTTTGTAGCCCCGAGCTCGGCCGAGCTTGGCCTCAGCCCTGCTGCCAGCTGCTGGTGGCATCCACTCCCTGTTTCAGACCGTCAGCATCCTCCATGGCATCATGAAGAATAGTACCACTCGCTGGATAAGGAGTGGATGCGAGTTAACGCACAATGCACTGATGGCCCTGGAATAGGGCCCAATGCGGTCTTCAGTGGGCTGTATTCAGACAGGGACAGGCCTGAGGCAAGGCACAAAGACTCTCAAGCTAGAAGGCAGGTGTTGCTGAAAGCTAGCTGGATAACTGGGCAAGTCCATAAACTCCAGGTGCCTTGGCTCCTCTCTTTAAAATGGAGGCAACAAAATGACATCTATCCCACGGGGAAGCAGTGAGCAAGTTAGTGCTTGTAAAGTGCTTCATAGGGCATGTGTCTGTGTGTGTGTGTTTGCATGTGTGTGTGTGTGTGTGTGTGTGTGTGTGTGTGCACATCTTTATTCTTCATTAGTACTATTGGCACTAGTTATTATTTCACATCCTGCTCGGCCATATCTGTGTGACTGAAAGAGCAGAGCCTGCCATCCTGCAGGGCTGTTGCCAAGAGCAGCTGATGAAGAGGTGCGTGTGGCCGGGTGCCAGGCACACAGTCGGCCCCCCGATAAATGTTTGCTGAATGAATGAGAGCAGAGCGCTTCTCTCTAAATGTTTTCTGTAAATGTTTCATCCTAATGATCAGTGGGAGCTTCCATTCAGAAGGAAGTGCCAAAGAAGTTCACAGGGTAGCAGTCTGGGCTTGGACCTGGTGGATTCTGATTATGTTGAACAAAATAGATTCAGATGAGTCTATTTGTGCCATTGAAGCTGTGCCAATGAGCAGCAAAGTGTGCTTTCAAACTGGAGGAGGGCCAGGATCTAGATTTTCAAATCAAAGTGAATCCTACCTGTGTCTCGCACCCTCTCTCTCTCTCTCTCTCTCTCTCTCTCTCTCTCTCTCTCTCTCTCTCTCTCTCTCTCTCTCCACCTTGATATTTGCCATGCTTTTTTATTTATTTACAAAATAAAACACCTCTGCAAAGGCTTCTGAAAGTCTCAAAAATCTGGCCCCAGATGTTTGAAAGACTTTTTCAGATAAGGTAATCAATCCATTTGGTGGCCAGATGCTGTCTGAAAATGTTCCTGCTACAGCACAGCGAGTTTCTAAATTCATTAGAAACATAAATTAATTAAATCTAATCAACAGTGGGCGATACAGAAGATTAAACAGTGAAAAACAAATACATTTCCAACTGGGTCACATTAAAGCAAGAGAAAACCATCTCTAGGCTGGAGATAAGGGGAAACAAGTTAACCCTTCAGGTAGTGTCCTCAGCAGCCCTTCCCCAAATCCCAGAGTCAGGACAAGGATGTCACTCTTGCCAAGTCAAGGCTCTACTAGAGATCCTTGGACTTGTACATTTCTCTGAGTACTGTTCTTGAGTGGTTTGGGTCTTCGTTCTGCATAAATGCTATGACAGTCTCTACCATACACTGTTGTGAAGGGCTTCTGGGGAAAGACCCTGGGGTGGGCTGTGGGCCGTGCCTAAGTAGCAGTGCTCACCACATCGCCTTGTCACATAGATGTGGGAATGGGCTAAAACATCCAGCTGTACCCCCTGGTAAAGAAGTTACCTGAGTTCAGAAATGTACCTGTCAACACTGTCACCAACACCAGAACGGCCCCTGGCTCATAGTAGTTGGTCAATGAATCTCTTTAGAGGTATGGATTGTGGATTGAGCCTCTTTGTGAAGGACTTCTGAACTTTTTACACCTCTATTAGTCCTCAATGTCAGGGATCAAGGATGAGCATTTCTCAGAGCACATCTTTTCTTCCAAGGAACCTCACTTAGGGGCTACTAATCTCTAGGACATATTTTCAAGGGCTCAACTCCCAGTCATTGTTGTGTAATATGCTTCTCCTTTGTCCTCTACCCTCAGTCTGGATGGCATTGAAGAAGATTCTAGGTGAGCTAAGATTAAATTTCTGGAGTCAACATCTGATGAGATTATGGCTGTGACTCACTCAACCCTTCCAACAGCTGGTGCCCATGAATGGCCCTAGGCTATAGGGAACCGAGGAGATTGTAGAGAGGCCAGTTTGCAAAGGATGCTGGGGAAGTCAAGACCCTCGAAGGCTGAGTCAGAGTCAGATATTCACAGAGACCAAGTAGCGTGAATGATGAGTGCATATAGGCCAGGAAAGCCGGGGTGGGTAAATAAGGCATTGGCAATACGATCAGGTGCTGGGACTGCACTAGAGGAGGGTGGGAGACCCTGTCAACTCAGGATCCGGGGTGCTTTTATACCCCCCTAGAGTTGCTCCCTAGTTATGGACCAAAAGAGCAGTGTGGGAATGACAGCCCCATTCTGCCTGTGGTTGTTTGTTGTTGTTGTTGTTGTTGTTGTAACAGTCAAGCCAGCTGTGGCAGCCTATGCCTATAAGACCAACTCTTGAGAGGGAAGTTGAGTGTCCACTTGGGCTACAGAGCAAATATCAGAGCAACCAGAGCTGGAGCGAAGAAGGAAGAGAGAAGAAAGAGTAAGAGCGATTGTAACATCTGGAGTTTTACAAATGAAACTTTGTCATTTGTAAATGTTGACACCCTGTTGAAAAATTTGGATGCAATGTGAGCTGGCACTGTAGTGTTATGGAGCTAAACACTAAATAGCTCTTCTGGTGAGATTTGACCAACCCACTGCAGCAGCTGGGATTGGTGGTCCTACTGTATGGACTATGGAGCCCTGAACTGCCTTTTCTGAGACCCACGAGAGTAATGCACTAGGAAAAATAGCAAAAACATGACCACAATTACCAAGAATCTACAACATGGACCTGTTCACTTCTTACAGCCCTCACCCCTCATCAGGTCCCCCTAAAGAAGCCACCACATGACCCTATTTTACAGATATTTTTAAAAATGAGGTTCATAGACCTAAAGACATATGGCTTGCAAATGGCAGGGCTGGACTGTGTCTCTCTGACATCCAAAGTCATCCTGTTAACCATTCCCTGTAGTTTAGTGGGTTCCAACCTTCCCAATGCTGTGTCCCTCATGTGTAGGAGGAGGCCACTACTTAGTTCCCGGCCACTTAGCCCCAAAATAATCACACAGAAACTGTATTAATTGAAACACTGCTTGGCCCATTAGCTCTAGCTTTTTATTGGCTAACACTTATATCTTAATTTAACCCATTTCTATTAATCTGTGTATCACCACTTGGCTATGGCTTACCTGCTAAAGTTCCATCTGTCTCCAGCAGGGCTACATGGCTTCTCTCTGACTCTGTCTCCTTTCTCCCAGCATTCAGTTTAGTTCTTCCCACCTACCTAAGTTCTGCCCTGCTATAGGTCCAAATTAGTTTCTTTATTAATTAACCAATCATATTCACAGCATACAGAGGGGAATCCCACATCACTTATGTTAATGGAGACCCCCAACATCAAATTATTTCATTGCTACTTCATAACTGCAATTTTGCTTACTGTTGTGAATCATAATATAAATATCTGACATGCAGGGTATCTGATATGTGAGCCCCCTGTGGGGGACGTGACCCACAGATTGAGAACTACTGCTATAAGTAGTGATCTTCTGATGTCAGTGTTAATGTGTGTCTGGCACCACTCCAAGGGCTGTGTGTGTGTGTATGTGTGTGTGTGTGTGTGTGTGTGTGTGTGTGTGTGTGTGGGAGAGAGAGAGAGAGAGAGAGAGAGAGAGAGAGAGAGAGAGAGAGAGAGAGAGAGTAGATAATATCCCCACCATTTCATAGATTACCTCCTAGGTAAAAGCTAAAGCTGTCACTTAAACTGGGTGTGGTTGACACGTCTGCATAGCTGCCCTTTCTGCCAGTATTGACTCACTGACAGCTGTCACTCAGCCTTCACTGTATCATTCTGCTAACTCCAGACACAGAGCCTTCAAAGCTGGCTCCTCCACTAATAAAACTGTCTAATCCAGCAATTCCTTCTCAGTCATCCAGTGAGCCAATCAGATGTGTTTGGTTGAAGTAGCGCACTGGGTCAGACTTTTGGCATAGAAAGATCTCCCCAGGCAGCCTCTGGTGTGCTAATGTTTTTCTTGCTGAAGAGCCAAAGAGTGTGAACTGTTTCAAACAAGGGCTAGAACTGAAGTATCACAAGAGTGTACATTTCAAAATGTGTGTGTGTCATTAGCTGAGCACGTGTAGGTTTGTGGTGTTTTACATGTTAATTCCTCAGCTCTGATGCACCCGTTGTGTTATGTGCTCGTGGGTGGCTGCTTAGTTTCTCAACAACCAGCTTTAACTTCAAAGTGTCCCAAACCATGATGCTGCAGCCATGGACCACTAGAAATAACAAGTTCTAGACAAGTAAGCTGGTGTGTGCATTATACAGAGCAACAGTTGTCTCATGGGCATCCTAACTTGCCAGCTATGGACCAGTTACGTCTTGTTTGCTGTGTACAATATAAGAGCCTACATAGTAGAAGAAAGGCTAGGGAGATGTCAAAGAAACATATGATTCTGTCTTCAGGGAACTCATAACCTAGTTAGGGAGATAACCTACACCCTTCATATACTCAAGCCATCTGCTGGCATTTGTACCGTAACCCAAATTAAGTGAGTCCTTTTCAATAAGAGAATGCCCACTAGGTTAGCGAAGTTTTAAGTGGAAACCGATCTTGCTTTATTTCTAAAAGATGCTAATTCTGAAATCCTGGGGAAATAAAATACAGTAAGAGCTAGTCAGTCAAAAGCATGGCTCTCTAGAGGGGGTGAAGGATTAAACATGGCTCAAAAATCAAGTGTGTGAAAAAGATGGCATTAGGCTGAGCCCAGTCAACATACCCTGCCACCCTAATAAGTAACACCCACAGCTCTGGGTACATGCACGCATACACACACCTATATATACATACACATATACATATATACATACATATGCATATTGTGAATAAGAAAGTAGTTTTTTTGAGGACCTTGAGTAAAAGTGTCTAGCACTAAGCCTGACAACCTGAGTTTGATCCTTGTGGCCCATGTAGTGGAAAGAGAGAACCAACTCCAGCAAGCTGCCCTCTGACCTCCACGCATGTGCCACACATGCATGCCCACACCCATACACACCAGCACATGTATGAGTGCAAAAAATACAAAATACATAAATATGTAATTTGGGGGAGGACTATAGTTGGGCTCAAATCTCAACTCCCCTATTATCTTCCAAACTGGACCAAGTAACTTGACACACACACACCCATCTAAGGTCAAAGAATTAAAGTGCTAATTAAAAAACATAACGTAAAACCCAAACCACAGCCTCTGGCCAGAGAAGACATAGACATGGGATGAGGATGGAAACAGACCTGGGAGAAGAGGTACACACAGGCTGTCTAGTGCTGTGCCTGAGATATAGTCAAGCCATTCAGGAGGTGACATTTTTCAGAGAGCAACTCGGCCTTTCTAATCTGCAATGGTGGTGTCTCCCTAAGACTGAAAGCGCTTGGAGCTACGTCACCAGCTCATTCATTTCAGCTGAGTCTTCTTCTTGACAATCGTCATCCCTTCCCTGTAGTCACTGCACAGTAAGGAATGTGCAGCCACAGTTTCCATTGAAGACAGACTTCCTGGAAGACACACACACGCATGGCCTGGACTGTTCTTGGTACCAGCACGCTGGTCTGGCCATCGGCAAGTGTCTATAAATCGAGGAGGAGAGTGCAGGGGTTCCCTCCCCATCTGACAGACTTGTTTCCGTGAGCTGGGGAAGCTGCTCAGCAAAGGCCATGAGTGGGTCAGACTGCCCATGTGGAAGTGCTCTTTGTTTTTGGGGGGAGGCTAATTGCACATCACTTCAAAGTGTGCACAGGTAAGCAACCATCGGATTGGTCTGCAAATTAGTAGCTAGAAGAATAGAGCCCTCTCTATGCCTGGCTTCAAAAGAAAATGAAGGTGGTGAGAGGAGGGAAAGGGGTAAGAAACAAAAGAGGAACAAGGGGGATTTGATGTCCTCACAGCTGCCACAAGGAACTCTAAGACGCCCAAGTATGGGAGAGACTCTCTGGTCACCTTTCACTTTGAGCTGAAGTGTAGGAAAATATCTAGGTTGTAAAATAGACCCTTTCAATAACTTTCATATGCGGAGTTTGTTGGTTAAGTACAGAGTTAAGTGTCTTGAGAGACATGTTAAATCTTATGTGTCAATGAAGATAGAAAAGCAAGAAGCATGTACTACAGTGTCTTTCCCTTGTGAATAGTCACTGAAGGTTGGAGCCCGCCCGTGATGAGATTGTCACTATTCATTCTGTCTTCCTGTTTACCCTGTGTATCCAGTCTTGTTTTTAAGGTTGGGAAAGGTTATCTGAAGTAGACTCATACCTTATCATAGTCTTCAAAACACCTCAACTTCTGGTCAGAAAGAGAGACAGCAAAAATTCAGGTGATTTATCAAGATGCTGATGACACACTCGATTCTAATATTTAATATTGAAAGAACCACCTCGCCATAATAGCATATGAATTAGCAGCCTCGGCACCTTTATGTTGTCATAGAAACCATGTTTTAGGGAGGAGACTCCAACTCGTTTCTTACTGTTCTCATCCATTTGTTTAGGACCATATAGAATTTAAGGAGGACTGTACTGGACCTAATGGTCAATTGCTTTTTCTGCACACAATAGAAATCTCTTGAATGGAGGGATGTGGAGAGATGTGTCACTTCAAGCTGCAACAGTGACTTGTCGTTGCTTTTTATGTGAAAACTGGATTCATAGTCTGTGGTCCAAAATCCTCTATCACTATCTTTGAGCAACCTCTCCTCCTACAGTTTGTGTGTATGTGCATGTCTCTGTGTGTGTGTGTCTGTCTGTCTGTCTCTGTGTGTCTGCCTGTGTGTCTGTATTGTGTAACTGTGTCTGTGTATGTCTGTCTGTGTGTGTATGTGTGTATCTGTATCTGTGTCTGTGTATGTCTGTCTGTGTGTGTATGTGTGTATCTGTATCTGTGTCTGTGTATGTCTGTGTGTGTATCTGTGTGTCTGTCTGTGTGTCTGTATGTGTGTGCATCTGTGTGTAAGTCTCTGTGTATATATCCGTGTGTGTGTCTGTGTGTATGTCTCTGTCTGTGTGTGTCTGTGTGTGTGTATGTCTGTGTCTGTATGTCTGTGTCTTTGTGTGTGTGTGTCTCTGTGTGTGTGTGTCTGTGTGTGTGTATGTCTGTGTCTGTGTGTGTCTGTATGTCTGTGTCTTTGTGTGTGTGTGTCTGTGTGTGTGTCTGTGTGTGTCTCTATGTCTGTGTGTGTGTGTCTGTGTGTGTGTCTCTGTGTGTGTGTCTATGTCTGTGTGTATGTCTCTGTGTGTGTGTGTCTGTGTGTGTGTCTATGTCTGTGTGTATGTGTCTGTGTGTGTGTGTGTGTGTGTGTGTGTCCCCGGGTGGGGAAGACAGAAGTGAGGAAACTGGAGGTTTCCCTCAGTCACTCTTTGCCTTCCGTTTTGAGTCAGGGGCTCTCACTATACCTGGAGCTCACCTATTGGCTAGAATGGCTAGACAGCAAGCTCTGGAGATCCACCTGCCTCTGCTTCCAACCCCCACCCTGGCACTGAGGTGGCAGGCGATTTTACAGGCGTGCTGGGGATCCAAACTAAGGACCTCATGTTTGTGTGGCAAACACTTTACCAAACAGGCCATCTCCACAGCCTCTCTTTCCTGTGTCTCCACCTACTGCGCCTTCTCAGTCCTCTATACTGAATCCACTCACGCTCAAGGACCACTTGTGTTTGGGGGGAAATTTTAGTATACTCTACTCATAGTTCCATAACACCTAAATAACTCATTAAATAGCATCCTTTCATGTCATGACCATAGGCTCAGAACTCACTGCCTGTTCTGTCATCTTCTCCCTATCTTCTCTCAAAGAGCACACTGTCTTGGGCCTTTTCTTCCCTATTTCCCCCACTTGTGGCTCAAGGGACCCTGTTCTTCACTGATCTGTCTACCTGGTTCTATAGTCATCACTCATTGTTCTAACTACGTGCTCCGTTGGCTCAACATTCCTTAGAATTCTTTGTGCACCAACCAGTGTTTCTCTGTTACTCTGCTCAGACATTTTTTCTCAGTGTGATGGTCTGCTTTGGTGTTGACTCTTCCTTGGCAATCCACGAAAGAACAAAGCATTGAGGGGCATCTGTCCTGTACTGAGACGTCCATCAAGGCAGTGAAGGTTCCTTGTGGAGTTTATAATTTGGTGCATGAGAGCGGCGTTCAAATGATCCTAATACCATTGTAATAAGTGCTAATGACAAGAGATGATAACTTATGAGGGGGAAGTAAGGGGAGCAATGAGGCTGCAAATTAAAGGGAACTGGCCTGGCCTTGGGAGAAGTCACACAGAGCTTCCCTGGCAGAGCGATACTTGAGCCAACTCTCAAATAGGGCCGTTTCAGCTCCCATGGAATGGACATCTTGCCTTACTGACTTCAGAGCATCTGGTACAGCAGAATTCCTGACTAAAGATGTGCCTAGCAAATGCCATAATAAGTGCATTTTGGTGGCACAGTGCCTGGCTTGGAGCTACCTACCATCCTTTGTCCTTTTGGACCAGAAGCCCGAGCAACAACCAGGGTCAGCTACAGATGCCCCACATTGCTCAGATAATAGATCTGAAAGATTGGCAGGGTTTGCATCACCTGAGTAGATAATGACTCCTCTGTGTTTTGGAAGAGTGGGTGACAGATGGAAGACACCTTGACAGCAGATTCCACTGTTCCCCACACAGGCTCTCAGGCAAGTCCAGACGGCTATCACTTTCCCACTGTGTCTTCCTACACTGAGAGACTTGTCATTGGGAAGACACCTGTACCCCGTGGGGAAGTGGCGTTCCATCTGTAGGGAAGCTGCCTCTTCCATCAGCCCACATGTGCCACATGTGTGTTGCCTCGCGACAGTTCATGCTGGAGAGCTGGCCATCCCGGGGAAGCCGTGTGCCTTTTAATGGGAGCAGCATGGTGCTGATGACTCACCTGCCTCCTCCCATCTGGACCTTCACAGCTCAGCAAGCATGGAGAGTCTGGCTGCAGACGAGCAGAGAGAGCACAACTCCCGAACAGGGCTTGGTTGGGGCCCTTTGAAGGCAGAATTTTATAATGGCCACCATGGGTAAATTGGAGTGGGCATTCTCTCACAGTACCCTGCTTTCATATTTGCACAGCTGAAAAATATTACACCATCTCCACAGCAGGGGAAAGAGGAAACAAATCATGCCGTATTCTAATTAACCAAGCAGAAAGGAAAGAGAGTGAAATGAATGTGTGCACATGAGAGACCGGGGAAGGGACGTTGGGAGCAGGGAGCCATGTTTTTTTCGGTTCAGTCTGCGTTAGTAATCCGGTCCTGTGCTGAGAACTATGAGGAAGACCCAGGCAGAACAGTACGCTTAGTGACATACTTCTAGGGATAAGGTATAGTAAAGTCCAAGGTTTAAACTTCAGCTCCACAAGAAGAAACAAACAAGAATACTTTAAAATTCAAATAGCAGGGAAGTCATTCTAATAGCGACTGAAGCCATAGCGTCAAGTGTTTTTGCAAGCTCAAACATAGCTGACCTGAGGAAGGTCTTAGCTCCTCACTTGTCATTAAAAATATTGTCCCGTTTCTCCAGCTGTCACATGCAGTCTCTTAGCCTCTTAAAGTCCTCCTGTTGCCCCATATCACATGATCTGTGCCACCTACATATCATGAACATATATAATCACAAGAAGACCTAACACATATCATAAGAACACATAGATAAAGCACAAGAATCAAACTCTTCCCCCAGGGAGCTGGAGAGATGGTTTAACAGCTAAGAGTGTGGACTACTCTTGAAAAAGACCAAAGCTGAGCTCCAAGCACACGTGCTGGACAACTCCCAACCACCTCTAATTCTAGCTCCAAGGGAATTGGACGCCTCTGGCTTCTGCAGGCACCTGAACTCACATGCACATACCCACATACAGATGCGCGCACACACACATGATTACAAATAATAAAAATGAATTTAGAAAAATAAACTTCCCTTAGAATCTTCAGTCCTACCCTCTTTATCACCTGAGTGACCTCTTGGTCACCTGAGTACAAACGAGAAGGAGCAATATCCAGACTTTTCAGCTCTGTAGTTGGGCCATAGAAGTGGGTAAGGAAGAAGCACTGAGTAGACACAACCCAACAAGAATTCCTCCATTGCATACTGTCTGACATTACTGTATTCGGCGGGCAAGAGCAGACTGTCAGTTATACTGCCAACTACAATACGGTACATATCGTTAACTGAGGACACGATTGTGATATGATCCTTAGGAGTGGCACTACTGGGTACTCCTGCTTATACTTGTCTGTGAGAGGAAGACCAGCATCGGGTTGAAGTTCAAACCAGTGAGGACACAATTCATGATGCCCCATTAAAGAAGAAGAATTCCATTTCCCCAGACACTGTTCACATAACAAGGGTCAAGTCTGGGTTAGGCAGGAAGTGTAGAGCAGACAAGAATGGAGCGTGTATCTTGCCTCTTGTTGGACCACAACACACTATTTCAGTTACGAAAGCTTTCCCAAGAAAACCTGACCTGAAAACATGGGTGTTGGCTTAAAACTGAGACCCAAGACTGAGAAAGGAGACCACAGTCTCACAGAGACAGAAGTAACTGATTCCCCCGTCAAGTCCCAAAGCTCCCCGTTTGCTTAATGATTCATAAGGCCATGGCCAGTCTGACTAGAGATTCCTATGAGGAATAGCATGGGTGCACATGTCCATTCTCCTGATGCCCCCATGATCAATGAGTCAAGACACCTCGCCTTGAGTGATGCTCCCACTTTTTACTATAGAAACCTAGCAACTGCTACCATTTCGCTACTGTGGTATGCTGTGAGGTGAATTTAACATCCTTGTCTGAAGCAAAGATACAAAAACAGCCAAGAGTGGACTTGATCATCAGGAGGAAAGCCCAGGCTTTGAGTGGGCGGGGCCAAATGGTCAATACAGTAGAGCAGATGGCTCCCTATCCTTGGAACGTGTTTTAGATGAAAGATAAGGCTTGACCTCATTACCCGTTCATTTCTATCACCATGATTGATGTTAGAGGCAGTAACAGCGACCTGGACAGTACAATGGCTCCACCAGTGGACCCTGGGCCTCTGAGTATAAGTCACATTGTCCTTTTGATCAAAATGCCACCCCAGTCCATATGTCACCCAGCTACACACACATCTCTTTTTGACCGGGTACTCTGTTCTGACTCCAGCCTGGTGAGACACTGTGGGAGACAAGGCCATAATTTCAGGGCTCCCTCTGTTCCCCCTCAGCCTCCCATCTTGTGAATACAACTGCCGAGTCAATATCCATTGTTCAGGTAAATGGAGACGTGATGTAGAAAATTACTAGTGTGAAACTTTTGTAAGATCCCCAGATTGATTTTTTTAAAAGAAAAAAGTCAGTCTTCGCAGCGCCAATTGAGCTAGAAACAGGGTTAGCAGGCCACCGTGTTGTGGAAATTAAATCAGCACGAGTAGGTGGGGAGCACGGCCAGTCTCATACCACACGGGGTTTCCTTTAGAAAACCCTTTAACCACATTTGACCCCAGGCACTGTTTGGGGCTTTTGTTTCTCAGCCAGTGTGTGCTTTATCACCACCCATATAAAAATAAAGGGAAAATGCTTCAGGTTTTAATTTCATACCCTGCAGTACAATTACATTAAAATGAAATTTAGAGCAATATTGAGTTGTCCTATAAACTTATCTATGGTAAAAGTCATATGCCCTGGGAAGGATTGATTTCTGTCAATCGTGATTTGGGATGAGGTTGCCGTAGTGACGTTTGCTAGCTTACGGTTGGGCCCAGTTCCTCGTCTTTCCAGGCTCACAGAAGTCCCCCTGTCTTGAGCAGCAAAGGTTTGCTCTATGAACAGCATGTTTCAAACACAAGAAAATGGGCATCTGAAGTCCTGGTATTTGGAAATTGGAATGTGAAGGTGATTCATGAGTTTTCTATCAATTATTAAGCAGTCATAGACAGAGATAAGTAGAGATGGATGGGACAGTAAAGTCTTCCAGCTCTACCTAGCTGCTTAGCAGTGATAAATGAGTCAGGAAGCAGGAAAGTTCAAAACAGGTATCAACTGATCTGCAGCAGCCTCCTATCCCGACCAGGTTGGCTGGTAGGATTCTAACAAATCAAAAGTCTTTGAAAGAGGATAGAGGGATTGCATGCTCCAGCCATTCAAGTCATTCTTTCTCTTGCAAGCTTCTCAAGGAAGGCAGAGCCCTGAACAATGGGGACAACTACAAAATAAATGAGAAACATTTTATGGTCTAGGGCAATACCTTATATTTCATTATGGAGGGTTCTGGTGGTGCTGGCTGGGGTCATATGATTTGAACTTGAATCCTGCCCTGTTTTCAGTGACTTAGATTTTAAAGAAAGACATTTCAGAGTCTGTGTAGAGCCATGTATTAACAAGTAGCTTTTGCTTTGCTGAGAGTGGCCTTTAGTTGACAGATGAGCCAGGGCTCATGTTTGAATTTAACTATGTTGATACCTAACCTCACCCAAAGGAAAGAACTCACCCTTAGCTCTCAGTGGAGAGGCTGCATAGCCCACAGTCCAGAGTTCTCTGTGTGTCAATATTGCTGCCCAAGACAAGGGCATGAGCTGCACAGAAGCAGAACATTAAAACTCAGCCCCAGTGAGCCAGACATGACGGCACACACTGGTAACCATGACACTCCAGAGACTGGGGCAGAAAGATCAGGAGTTTGAGGCCAGTCTTTAGGCCATTTGGCGAGTTCAAAGTGAGCCTGACCGGCATATTGAGGCCTATCTCAGACAGCGCGAAACAAAACAAAGATGATGTGAAGTTGACACAGTTTGTTCCAAATTAGGTCTCCCTACCACCTTGTCATTACTCACATTCTCTCTCTCTCTCTCTCTCTCTCTCTCTCTCTCTCTCTCTCTCTCTTCTCTCGTCATCTCCTCTCTCCCTTCGCTTCTCAGTCTCGCTCTCTCGGTCTCATCTCTCTCTCTCTCTCTCTCTCTCTCTCTCTCTGTTAGCGTTTGAACAGTTTGAGAGTCATGATTCATTACCTTAGGACTTGACAGAAGCTAGAAAGAGA
This sequence comes from Arvicola amphibius, assembly GCF_903992535.2. Taxonomy (NCBI): domain Eukaryota; kingdom Metazoa; phylum Chordata; class Mammalia; order Rodentia; family Cricetidae; genus Arvicola; species Arvicola amphibius. The sequence continues at coordinate 119,366,567 of NC_052051.1, read as the reverse complement.
AAAGAGACAGTTGAGCCCACCTTATGTTCTAAGCAGATCAGGAAGCTATTTCTGTCCTCACAGAAAGGCCAGAAGCAGTAGAGATGCTGGCAGCACACACTAGCACTCGGTCCGTCTCGGAGAGAGCATTCTAAGGCGACTGCAGACAGCTAACAGCTGACTTCTGTCCTCCAAGCAAAGAGTAAACTGTTAAGATACACGAGCTTTAGGGAGGACAAGTGGCCTGACGCTTCATGCAAAGTGGCCAGTTCTCCAGCCATGCTCTGCTGTGCCTTCGTTTGTGAGTACCTGATAGAGGAATTGGCCTTCCAAGCTTCTATCACGGGCTTAGCAACCACGCTGCTTATTCTGTGCTTCATTTCCTGAGAAAATGGAATTGATTTCCAGTTTAGATCAATAAGGAATGAGGTTGACTTATGTCCGTTGAAGATGGTTAAAAGCCAGAAATCATAGACACTTGACCCACAAACCACATGCAACCCATAGATGAGATTAGTGTGTGAAGGGGATATGCCTGTATGAGCATGGTATTTGTATAGATGTGCAGATACATACCCCCACGCATCAGAGGTTGTCATCTGACATTTTCCTCTATCTCTCTATATATTTTAATATATATTAAAATTATTGACAGTTTCATATATATATGTGTAATGTATTTTGATCATACATACCCTCTTATTACCCTCTCTTATCCCCTCCCACTCATACTGAACCCCTCTCTTTCTGAGATGAGTCTCTCACTGAACCTGGGGCTCACCAATAGGCTAGACTAGCTGGCCAGCGAGGTCCCAGGTTCTCCATCTCTACCACCCAGCGCTGGAATGGGAGATGGGAGTGCCATACTATCCTTCTGTGTGAGCTCTGAGAACCCAAATTTAGGTCCTTAGGCTTACACAATAGGTACTTTACCTGCCGAGCCTCCCCCTCAGCCTGCAGACAAGATTTCCTTTACTAGCCCTGAATTTGGTGGCGCACCCCCAAACCCCGGATCTCAGGAAGAGGAAGCAGGAAGCTGTCAAGTTGGAGGCTGGTCTGCAATATCTCTGACACAGGTCAAACCTAGACTACCCAGAGAGACCCTGTCTCATAACAGGAAAAAATTATTTCTACTGTCATATGTTGAAAAACAACATGTTGTCAGTATATAGAATTTAAAGTTAAAGGTATAAATGTCTGGGTGCCAGTTCCTTAAAGACTGAGGACCTCAGACAGCATGTGCCATGTCGCACCTGCTCCTTAAGAGAAACTGCTTTGTCCGTGTTCTTTGCCCTGTAGAGTTTGAACTGACTACTGGTGGGGTCAAAATAAAATGTATGACTCTCTCTACTTCTGCACAAAGGGTGAGAATTAAGAATATTTTCATATATGGAAAAGACACTGCTGTCAGGTGGGGAATTTTATGTCGTTTATCTAACTAAGGCCAGCCTACCAGGAGCATCCTAAGATGATGATGCATAAGTAAGGGATGAGACTTGAGTTCTTTGGAACTGTTGCCATGGTTTTCCACCTTGCCCTTGCCTTTGCTGTCATAGGTTCAAGCTGCAGCCAGTCCCCCAGTCAGAGGCTTAATCACAATCCTTTGCCTCTTTTGTTCTTTTTCCTACCCCTTCTCTTTGAGGCTCTTTCCTCCTTATCTCTAAGCTCATTTGTTCTCTCCAATTGCTGACGTCATGTGGGGGAAAGATAGTGGGGAAATGAACCCCAGACATTGTTTCAAAAACTAGCCCTAATAAATCCAGTCGTGGGTGATTCACCTGTCTTTGCGCCACCGGGGTGACCCACATTCAAGCGGATGTTCCTTCTCCAGTTATGGATGCTCTGAGTCCCTAGCACCTGCCCCTTTCTCTGACCTTGTGACACTGCCTCTCCAGTACCCTGTCCTGGAAAAAGGGAGTGATCACCAGGCAAGGTTCCGGGCTTAGGCAAGAGGGGGAGCCTGGGTGAAGTCGGAGCGTTAATGAGATATCCCAGCGACCCCTGTGCTCTCTGTGCTTGGCATCAGCACTGACATTCTGAGGCTGCTTACCTCGGTGATCAGAACCAGCGCCGACCACCCCGCTGACACCTGCGTGGGGTCTTCCTAGAGTAGAATAGGGGCCCGTGGACAGTGAAAGTTAGCAAAGAAAAGCTGCCATTTCCATGAGGGAAAAAAATCACCTTCTCTTCCAAAAAAAACAAAGGGTGTGAACACGCCTTGCCCCTCTGTTCGCCTCAGATGTTCCAGGAGCAGCCCAGAGTGCGGTGGGGGGCGCCTAGGAAACCCGCTTTCCCCACTGCTGCTTCAAGGGGTACTTAAAATGCAGAACATAAAACCCTGTAGATTCCACTGCACAGCCGGAGCCCTAAGCCCTTAAATGCACAGGAAAGTGTGTCTATTATCTACCCTTTCGAAGTAAGTGTGCCGTTACTCAAATTGCTTTTGTCTTCTTCTTTCCAGCTGACATTATCTCTACGGTGGAATTCAACCACACGGGAGAGTTACTAGCGACAGGGGACAAGGGGGGTCGGGTTGTAATATTTCAGCGAGAACAGGAGGTAAGTGTCAGCCAATTGGAAATTCTCATTTTCTTCCCTTTTTAAGAGGAGGCCTCCCACTGTGCCTTAATCCTCACGTGTCTGTCGCCCTTAACCTTGCCTCATCTCTTTGCTCACCAAAGTAAAACTGCCAAAAAGTCATTAGCATCCGCAGTTCTAAGTTCAAGCTCACAAAAGCACCCCTAAGAGGGCTCTCCCCGGGCAGGGCCTCCTCCTTCTGCATAGTGAGCATTGGGAAACAGCAGCTGTTCTCATCTGATCTGCACAATTCCACAGGTGCTTCTGGAGGAGCAAACTCCAGCTGTTGTCTTGGGATCTGTCCTCCGGGTGTTGAAATCCCATCTCCCTTCATTTCAGGTACTGCCAGAATACATCCGGGAGAGGAAAATAGCTTTATTTGACAACAGCTGTAAGGAGGGCATGTCGGGTCAATAAAGAGTATGATGCTCAGCCCACCAAAAGGGTGAAATCCTTCAAAAGGGCTTCTCGGCCCAACAGATGGCATGTTAGTGTGGTGCTGGGTATAGTCTATCATGCCATGTCTGGGGCTGGTTTCTTCCTGGGGCTTGGGTTCCACTAGAGATCCTCTTTTTCCCACGTGAGTTGAGGATGCTCCCCCTCCCAGGCCTGTGTCTGTTTTCTCAGAATGGCCCAATTTGGTTTCCTTGCCCTCTACTGGCACACTCTAGTCCTGCCAGCAGGGTAGTGTGTGTTTTAGCCACTCTCCCATCTGCCACTGTCTTCCTCCGAGATTCCCTGGGCACTGGGGAGGTGCGGGGGAGGCCCGGTGTTAAGAGGAGGACTCCACAAGAGACTTCCCTAGCAATTTAATGCCCGTCTTGTGCCTCCAAGCCATTTGCATTACACCTCCCCCTCCAAAGAGGAAAGCCTCATTTAGGGGTGATATATTTGGTAATTGCACGTTATTTGCAATTAATTTCTATAAGGGCTTCATAATCCCTCGGGGTTCTGTGTAAATTCAAGTACTCAGCATTAAATCAGGCACCCAGCCTATTACGTTGGCCCCAGAAACATGAAAATGTAGTTGGCAAGTAAGAACTAAATCGCTCTTCGTGACCTGGAATTTTTCCTGCTTTTTCCAGAGCTGTCTGGTGCTAATTGGTCTGGCACATGCTATACACACTTGACAGTCTGATTTGGATGGTAGCAAATCAACCCTCTTAGAAATTTTTTGTTAAGGTGGACCAGTCCTCTGTGAGTTAGCAGGAGAGCGTCAAGGGTGTCAGCATCTGAAGTCCTTTGAAAACTGATTTTCAAATCTCCAATTTAAAAAAAAAAATCCAATTAGGTTCACAGCTATGATTAAGGGGAACTGGAAGAGCTATTTAGCATAAATTACCCAAGGCTGCATGTCGCCAGTAATATTCCATCCCACATTTCCTGCTAACTATTTATAGGTTTCACCTATTCTCATTTACTGGGAAATTTGGGAAGCCTGACTCATTAGGAGAATGATGGGTGGGGGGGTGGGGGGCAACACCTTCCAAAGCAGTGTGAGTGGGTTCACCGGAACACAGACGTCAGCGAGGATGAGATCATGGAGTTCAGTGTTCGGCTTCCGCAGAGTTTGGGGCACAGACACATACATGGCTTGTCTAACAAAAGCCATGTGGTATCATTTGAGGCCAGTGACTCTTTAATAATAGTGTATCACTCCCTCCAAAGCTGCTCCAAAGGACCTCAGTCCTCAGTATCTGCACACTGCTGGGCTCAGCAGAAGTACCCACTTCTAGGCAAGCTGAGACACGCCTCCGCGTGTCCTGTTTCCTTTTAGGGTCATATATTTTAAACGAACCCTTTTCTTTAAAAATCAAACTTCGATTTAAAATATGTTTAATGAAACCCAAATTTTAATTTTTGAACAGATTTTTCAAAGCCAAATCTCAAGACTTTGGGTGGTACGGTTCTAAAATACCTGCCATCCATCTTCCCTATTGTCTCTTTCTCTCTGTCTCTTCAAGAGGCTTTTTCCTCCTCTTCACCTTTTTCTGTGACTTCAGGCCCTTGGCTTTGTGCTCCTGTGTCTCATCATTTATTTAGTTCCTGCTGTTTGCACTTTGCATAATTGGTGCTAGGGGAAAGACGAGGTAAAGCCCATCCTCCTCCTGATGCAGATGGCACTCATGTGCAGATGGCCCTTTCATCCTGACACTGGATCAAAGTGGAGGTGGGAGGAACCCATGTCCAAATCCTCTCCACAATTGCTGTGTGACCTTGGAAGAGTCACTTACAGCTCTGAGGGTCCCTCTCTCGGGTTTGCCTATGTCTCAGAGATCCCATGACCATTGAAAGTTGCCACAGCTCTGCACCTTTCATAGGGATTGTTATAAGTATGTGTGAGCATCAGCATTTCTTGAAATTCAGATTCGAATATTAGATCTTCTATTTATATTGATTGCAAAGTCTTATCCTATTTTAACTTGTTTCCTTTTCTTTTCTTTTGTTGTTTGATTGATTGATTGATTGATTTTTGACAGGGTTTCTTTGTGTAACATCCCTGGCTGTTCTGGAACTCTCTTTGTAGACCAGGCTGGCCTCAAATTCAGAGATCTACCTGCCTCTGCCTCCCAAGTGCTGGTATTAAAGTTGTGCACCATCACACCTGGCACCTTCTGTTTCTATGTATATGTTATGATATACACTTTGTGTTAATATAGTTTAAAGATATCATTTATAAAAGTGTGTATGTGTGTGGGGTGTGTGTGTATGTGTGTGTGTAGTGTATGTGTGTGTGTATGTTTCTGTTATTAGCCAACAGAGTGTATGCTTTGGGGACCAGTACACTAAAGCTAAATCTATGACTGCCATGATCTTAGCCTCCCCACGCTGTGATGTAGTCTGCCAGCCCACCCCTAACCACTTTGCTCAGATGGAAAAAAGAGTTGGCACTTGCTTTAAATGGTCTTAATTTTCTATGTGTGTGTTCTACCGTCCTACAGAGTAAAAACCAGGTTCACCGTAGGGGTGAATACAATGTTTACAGCACATTCCAGAGCCATGAACCCGAGTTCGATTACCTGAAGAGTTTAGAGATAGAAGAAAAAATCAATAAGATAAGATGGCTCCCTCAGCAGAACGCAGCTTACTTTCTTCTGTCTACCAACGGTATGTGGAAGTGATTTCTCTTTTTTCATGTTTGATATTTTCAGACACAATCAACCAGACCTGTAAGACTCTCTTAGCCTCAATGTTCCTCCGTCCCTTGAGGGCTTGTGAAAAACTTAGAAACCCTGTTTGCAAGATGTTTAGCAAAATTCATGGCGCACGCAGAGTTGAACTCACTAAATAGTAGCTATTCTTTTTATAAATATCCAATTTATGACCCAATTTTTGTGGAACCCGTTATCTGCAGTTTCCTAATGGAGATTGCTTGCAGGTGTTTGAGGGGGTGTGACTTCCTGTCTTAAGATTCATCGCATGTTATTCTGGGAATGCATTTCAGGAAACTCGACACGCCGTCGGCATTTTGAAAAATAGTTATTAATCCCTGAATATATTTTAGGGTCTGCAAAACAGATGTCTGTGTATCTGAGAAAATCAAGTTCTGGACCGGGAGCACAAGATCAGAGGAACTAGGGATGCTCCCTAAAACTGATCAAGAAAAAGTCTCTTTATCTGCCTTCAAACTCTCCATGTTCTATAGGTGCAGGGAGATTTAATACCAATAGAGAAGAAAGGATGCTGGCAGGTGAATGAAGCCAGGTGACATATTCACTCCAGGAGTGAAGTTGACTGCATTCAGGATTTTAACCCCTTTCTTGGGGGTTAAAAAAATTCCAAAACCAGTTTGAAATTCAGTCACTACTGAAGAATGCTAACGGGAAAGGGTAACACGAGGATTAAGAGAGAATTACAGACCGCTGCCCAAGCAAAGAGGTCGAAGAATGACTCATTTCATCATGCGAGCGAGTCTGTGATGAATACATGCTTATATGTCTCAAGAGTCTCACATCAAGTATAGAAAAATGCAGGCAATGTCTAGGACACAACCAAGCATATGTTCTTGTTAAAGACGAGAAAGACACACAGCCATGGGCTTCCTGTTACTAAGCCTTGACTGTTCACTGTGGGTCCCTTGTAAATTTGTCCCTTTTTATCATTTTTAATTTTGAAAGTGCATGCAGTGAGTCATAGGTCAATCTTATAGAAAAAAAGGAGAGGGAGAATGTAAAGCAGATGATCCTCCAATCTCTCAAATATAAAGCCAGGGTACAGATCTGAAATGTGACCACTTTTGATTAGCTGTTTGGGAGTGATTCAAGCGTGCCTCAGGATGATCAGGTGTCTATGTCTCTGGTTTTCTGTTTTGTTTTGTTTTAAGATTCCAGTTAATTTCATTCCTTCTCGTAACTGCTTTTATAGTTCTGTTTATTCTTTGCAACCCTGATCTCTTGGAGGCCAAATCACCTCATGTTATTCCCAATTATTCTCTTGTGATTTTTTTTCTTTTCTGTTCAAGTCTCACTCAGAGACTCTGTTGTCACACATTACTGTGAAAGAGACTTATGGTGGGTTTTCATGTAATTCGGTATCGGAGAAGTGTCTGATTTGTCTTCCATAGCTAGGTTACATTATAGTATGAAATTTATCCTATTGATTATTGTAATAAAATCCAAAGGCTTATTAACTACTTTGTAGGGGGGGATGGGAAAGAAAGTGAAATTCAATGAAGATTAATTATATAGCATAATGTTCTGTTAATTGAGTTTTTAAATAGTTTTTTGATTAACAAGGATATTATCTTCCCATTTGGGATGCTATTTCAAATGCCAATTGCATCTCAAAATGACTCTTCTAAGAAATATTCCCATGTTCATATGCAGTTTTCTTTTCTATACTAATATTAAGGTTGAAAATCTTCCCCTAAGCCAAATAGGTTAACATTCAAAAATTAATGGAAGACAATGGGAATTACTATATAAAAGAGAAAATGAAGATAAATGATAAGGTTGTGTTTAAAGCTGCCACAAGTGATGATAAACTACTCAGAGAACAAGGCAAGAGAAAGGAAAAGCCATTTCTCATATTAACAGCTGCATGCTTCTTGGAGTTCTTTCCCCCCCCCCCCCACAAAGCTTCAAGATTCTGAGTCAAATGAAAATGCTGTGATAATATAGGCAAGTATGACCCCAGGCAGCACAACCTTGGGGAACTGGATTGAATTCTCCATCAATTATCTTTTTGGAGGGAAAGGGTGCTTATCTCATTAGTTGAGTGTAGTTACTAATTCTACTAGACTATGTCCTTAGCGTAGTAACTTTTAAAGACAAAGCGAGCATTCCATAGTGAAACAGACCTTGAAGCGATCTGCCACACAAAGACACATCACTCTGCTTGGGTCACTTCTCCTGTCTGACTGCTTATGTCAGGCAAAGCACTACGGTGCTCACTGTGAAAATTAAACAAATACCCAGACACAAAGCAAAGACAATGTGTGTTCAGGTACAGGGAGAGCTACTATTCATGTCTCTTATAGAAAAGAAAGAGATATAAATAATGGGCTATTAACAGAAAGATGATCTCTTCTACAAGGTGTTTTTGAAGCAGGTTGTTAAATTTAATAATACAGCAGCAAGAATATTTTCCTAACTGATATTTTATTAAAATACTGTATAATTTTTAATGACTATATATTACTTCCTTGTATGGTCTGATTCTTCTGTTGTGTTAATGACTTCATATTATTTCCTCATGTGATTTCAGTCTTCTGTATCGTAATAATAAGTCTCCCACTGTTAGACTTTTAGTTGTTAACAGATTCTTACTACAAATTATATATCCTAGAGAGTACTAGATTACATGTAATAGCATCTGTAAACACAGTATTGGATAGCTGTTGATATAAATATACAATTGGGTAAAATCCAGATATCACCTCTATAGTATAGGGCTTATTAGAAAGCTTAAGCCAGGAAATAGTGGAAGACTACAGAAAATGTATACAGTAATCTTAGTCCACTGCAACTGAGGGAAGTTTTTCTTTTCTAACTTTTCTGGTCATTCTCACTTTCCAATGACAATGGCATGTACCTCTTATATAAGAAAAGAAAGAAACTGATTAAATGCATAATGTTATTGTAAATACATACTATTATTGTAGTTCCTTGCCGCAAAATACTACATACAGAAAATATAGGAGTATGCACAAGAGATGGCCATGGGGAAGCACATCTTTAATTCCAGCACTAGGCAGGCTAATGAAGGAGGTCTCTGTTCCAGGACAGCCAGAGCTACACAGGGAGACCCCATCCAAAAATCAAAAACAATATATACAGAATGCTGATCATGGTTTATCCCTAACGGGAGGTCATATAGGCAACTTTTATCCCTGTGTTTGACCTGTGATTTCTATTCTTCTCTATGGCAATTAATCATTTAGAATATAAAATACAAGATAAAATGCCTTGCAAGTAACTAGATTTGGACATGCTTCAAAGTCAAGTATTTGGTGATGAAATTTACTGACTTGTGGGTTGTTCTCAGCCACAGCTGATGAGGGGCAGAAATAAGGTCCGTGTTTAACCTTCTCGCTCTAAAAAAGCAGCTTCACATGAGCAGGGTCTCAAGAGAGCTTGGGACAAGAGGGATGTGAGCACAGAGCTAGCAAGTTCTAAATTCAGCCCACAGCTTGGAAAGGGCCTCCTCCCAGCACAAGTCAGGGTGAGCACATAGATGAGAATTATAGATGAGAATTATGGATCCTGCGAGGAGCAGCCTCATCAATCATGAGAAGATAGGCTTGGGAGCCCAAATAATACCCACGTGTATGGAGACGGGTTTTCACTAAAATACCACTACCGTTGCTGAGAGCCCACAGCAGAGTACTTTTGAGATTGCTAAGAACAAGACGTGAAGGTGTGAACTACTGAGAGAGACCGTGTGCCTTTGCTGGCAAGAGTGGTCCTCCTAGAGGGGAAGACTTGGGAAGTGATAGTGTGGAGCCTGGTGAGTAGTGGAGAAATGAGACAGGACAGAAGGCCAAAGAATCCCATTAAGAGCAGTTTAGAGGGTCAGCTTTCCTCCCCCAGGAGACACAGATGTGTAGACATCCTTGTGGGACGACGCTCAAGGCAAGAACGTACCCTGTTATTCCTGTCGAGTTGTGGCCCGGCATTGCTAATTCTAATGACAGCTGCTGTTTAGGCACCATTTGGAGAAGTTAAACATGCTGATTCATTTCATCCTAAGACTCCCATTCAACCAGTGTATGAACAGAGTGCAGAGCGACAATATGGAAATATGTGATGTATGTATACTGAACTGAGATTTAAGCGGGCACTCTGCATGCCCTTATCTCCTTACGATCATTCCCCAGGACTGTTTTGTGTGTACCTTCTTACAAGGACCACAGTCGTTGGCCATGTGTCAGTTGAATGGAAAAGGAGAGAGATGGGGGAGGGGAGAGAGAGAAGGACATAACTCTTCCTAGGTATGGTGAGGGGGATTTATTGTAGATATGAGGAAGAAAACAGCCAGAAGCAGAGGCAGAGACATCTAGGAGAATCCAGCATGAATATGGCCAGACTGAGCTGGGAGGAGAGAGGAAGGGCCAAAGAGGAGTCACTGACCATGAGATGGCTAAGAAACTGGTACAGCCAAAATGGCTTGAGTTATATAGAAGCCAGAGGACCTGGGAGAAGGGAGAGCCCAGCCCAAGGGCTAGAGAATTCAGGGTAAATACAAGGTATGCTAGCCAGGAAGACCCTGTAAAAGTAAGGACAAAGAAGTGCTGGGAGAACCTGGCAGCCAGAAATCTGTTTTCTTATGCCAATAGGCACCTCAGCTGTTTGTCCTGGGTTTGAGACCTAACAGCTGTCTAAGACAGTAGTGGGAATTAAGCCCTGCAGTATCTCACACCAAATCCTGTCTAAGACACAAATACAGAGAAATCAAGTGTGTCCCTGCTTTTAAGAAGGAAAGGTGAAGACGACCACATACTGCAAATGTGTGATCTGATAAGGAAGGTGTGCAAGGCCATACGGCACACAGACAAGACTGACTTAGCCAAAACATGTCTTCTAAAAGTACAGAATTGAAATCCTGGGTGGAGCACGCTTTGCCAGTTCCCCAGGGTCCCAGATCCCCTCCGTCATTACCCTGAGCTGGCAGCACCTGGAGGCACTGGCGTTCTCGTGTTTGTTTCAGTGCTATGGAAAAGAGCAGGTGTCATCAAGGGATGCAAGGTAACAGGGCAGTCTAGACTTCAGTTTATATTCTGGAACTATCAGGAAGCAGCAAGAAGGAAAAGAGAAAGGGTGGATGGAAGAACGGAGGGAAGGAGAAGAAAAGAGAGAAGGGGAAGAGAGAGGAGGGGAGAGGAGAGGAGAGAGAAGAGGAAAGAGAAAAGGAGAGAAGAGAGTGGAAGGACTGGTGCTCAGGGCTTTGCATATGCTAGGCAACTGAGTTATACCTTCTGCCTGATAAAAATGTTTTTGTTTTAGCTCTACATCCTTTTATTTCCCTGAATATTATAAAAGTACACTCTTACAGAGAGATCCATTCACATTCAGACCAGTATATATTTGATAATGGATATTGATATGATTGAGCCTCAACGATACCCCGGGTACCTCTAAATACTAGAATTACAGTGATGGATAAGACAGATAAAACTCCAGAAATTTCTAGTGACAAATAAATAAATAAGTCACTGACCAGCTTAGCCAATTGATAGTGAAGTGTACTATACAGAAGAAAAGAAGGAGAGAGAGGAGGGAAAGTCAGAGCAAGTGGTCAAGGACAAAGAATGAAGAATGGAGAATTAGAATGCAGCCGCTTTTAATATGGGCTCTATATAAGCTACTCTGAGGCTGGAACATAAAAAAAAAATGAGTGAGTCATGTGAAAAGGTCATGGGGAGGTAATTCAATGGCAGAGAACTTTTGGAGCATCTATAGGTCCTCGGTTTAACCCTCAGTGCCAGATAGATTAGATTAGATTAGATAGATAGATAGATAGATAGATAGATAGATAGATAGATAGATAGATAGATACATACATACATACATAGATACATACATACATAGATACATACATACATAGATACATACATACATAGATACATACATACATAGATACATACATACATAGATACATACATACATAGATACATACATACATAGATACATACATAGATACATACATAGATACATACATAGATACATACATAGATACATACATACATAGATACATACATAGATACATACATAGATACATACATAGATACATACATAGATACATACATAGATACATACATAGATACATACATAGATACATACATAGATACATACATAGATACATACATAGATACATACATAGATACATACATAGATACATACATAGATACATACATAGAAAGAGAGACAGAGAGAGACAGAGAGAAAGAGACAGAGAGAGAGAGAGAGACAGAGACAGAGAGAGAGAGAGAGAGAGAGAGAGAGAGACAGAGAGAGAGAGAGAGAGAGGAGAGCGCAAAGGACTTTCCTGGCAGAAGCAGAAGGCACATTAGGTTCAAAGGCCCTGAGGCCAAAGTGTGCTTATTGTCGTAGGCATAAAAAGAAGCCACATGACTGTAGCACAGGAGTTTGGGAACAGTGTGGACAGCAATAAGAGAGGGTTGAGGAAGTCAAGAGTGCAAGGATATGAAGGGATGTTGGGGGCATGGCGAGGACCTGATGTGGGATAATGCTCTTGTACACTGTAAAGATTTGTCATTTGTATTAATTTAATAAAACACTGATAGGCCAATAGCCAGGCAGGAAATATAGGCAGAGTGACCAGACTAAGAGAATCCTGGAAAGAGCAAAGGTAGAGATGCAGTTCCCAGCCAGATGCAGAAGAAGAATGCCTTACTGAGAACAGGTACCAAGTCACATGGATAAATATAGACAAGAATTATGGATTAATTTAAGTTGTAAGAGCTAGTTAACAATAAGCCTAAGCTAACAGGCCCAACAGTTTACAATTGTTATAAGCCTTTGTGTGTTTCTCTGGGACTGAATGGCTGTAGGACCAGGAAAAACAGAAACCTCCACTGTCTAAGTATGGATGCTAAAAATAGAGATGGTTACTGCCTAGAGAGATCATGAACCTTATATTCATTTCCATGTACTAAGAGTTACACAGTGAACTCTATCTATGTGACTATTCTTATTCAACTTCAGTCAATATCTTTATCGAATGAGTCAAATTAAAATGTAAAGTGTATGTTTCACAACATGTCATTAGAGAAAGCCATTTGTCCCAATGTAGTCTGTGTTTCTGTCTTGCCTTGTGAACTTTTCCTTCAAACAGCATGGGATGTGCACAGGACAGCACTTTCGAGAGCTGACATCTATAGCCCATCTTGTCATCATTACCTTGGCCACCAGCACCCCATCTCCCATCCCCAGAGGAGACTTTCTTGTCCTGCCATCCTTACTTCTGGTTGCCTTCCACAGATAAAACTGTGAAGCTGTGGAAAGTCAGTGAGCGTGATAAGAGGCCAGAAGGCTACAACCTGAAAGATGAGGAAGGCCGGCTCCGGGATCCTGCTACCATCACAACCCTGCGGGTGAGTGGCGTGTTCCAGCCATGCCTTTTGGCAGCCTGGGTTACCAGGGGCAGCGGAATGCCCCCCTAAAGTTGGGCACGTGCTGGCCACAGCAGCAAATTACAACTATAATATGTGGTTGAAGGCACTGGGCAGAGCCCCAGCCTGCTCGAGTCTGGTGGCAGATGGAGGGATGGGAAAGGTGCCAGGCCCTAATGACTACAAATCCATGCTTCTCCTTTGTCCCTAAGGACTTGCCACATGGTCACTGCCATCCGTTGCTGTATTCTTAGCCTGTCTATTTACATTATCTAGCATGTCCTGAATACCTTCCGTAGTTGGCAGAAGGGGCACAAGGCTGCTAGGTTGGAAGGCTTGCTCAGGAGAACCCAAGTGTCCATATCTAACAGACCTAGGTTCAAACACTGCCACTTATCAGAACCTTACCCGGCTATTGTGTTTGTCAGATGTTGTTCCTGTGCTATTTTATCTGACAGAAACTATTTGAAGGACAAATTGTTTATTTTAACCCACAGTTTCGGAGATTTTTGTCCAGGGCCTACTGAGTCCATTGCTTTCAGGCTGTGCTGAGGAAGTAGTAACAGCAGTAATGGCATATGTAGAGGGGACTCACTTCATAGTGGTCAAAAAACAAAGGGACAGACAGACAGGATGGAGTCAGAGACAAGATACCCTCCAAGACATGTCCTTAGATCTCCTCTCTCCAGCCAGGCCCCCTCTTCCAATAATTCCACCAAATTATGAACCCGACAAGAGATTGACTATGGTTGAAGAGAGCCTGTTTGACTAATCACCTTTGGTGATTAGATCCTCCGCCACATGATGACCAGGCCTTCCACACGTGGGCCTTTGGGGAGACACTGGATTCAACACACAGCATTCGCCTAATGTTTTTGAATTTCGGTCCAACAAGTTTCTTTTCCATTCTCCCCCTGCAACACTGTCCAGAAGTCCAATTGTCTGTGAATTAGTAAAGGCAGAAGACCCTTCCCCTGTTGCTGTTACGCATATGTGTAGACTTTGCTCTCTGTCTATGTGGCTTCTTAGGGTCCTCCAGATGTGCATGGCCTGGTAGGGAGAGAGCTATTATAGGACTCACACTCAAATGGCCCTCAGTCTGCACAGAGTAAGACAAATGTACAGACGGAGATAGAGAGTTTGTCCAAAGGAGAAAGAAATGGCATTTGGTTCTGGAGGCCAGGAAAGGCCTTGGGGGGAGGTGCTGGCACAATAGATTTCTAAAAATGGGCCATTAAGAGAAGACTGTCTCGTGCAGTGGTTCTCAACCTTCCTGTATAATACAGCCCCCCATGGTGTGGTGTCCCCCAAACATAAAATTATTTCATTGCTCCTTCATAACTGTAATTGTGTTAGTGTTGTAAATCATAATGTAAATACCTGTGTTCTCTACTGCTCTTAGGAGGCTCCTGTGAAAGGATCACTCAACCCCAAAAGGGGCCGAGACCCACAGGTTGAGAACCACCTCTCTAGTTGTAGGTAAAAGTGATTTAAGACTGGATGGTTTGCTTTCAATCTGCTCAATGTAAACAGTAAAGCAAGGACATACTGGGACAAGTTCTAACCCCACAGGACTTTAGAACTGTAAACTGTGTGCTTCCAGATGCCAGAGGACTAAACCTGAAAGAGGGGTGTGGGAAAACATGCGTGGGTGGAGAGAAAGGGTCTCATGCTAGCTCCACAAGCAAAATTGAGCATTGTGATTATCGGCTCACAGGCCCATTCATTTATCCATCTATTTATTCATCAAACCCTTTCGAACACTGCCGGCCCCAGTGCGAGGCCACTGGGGCTTCCCATGCTGATGGGCACCATGTCTTTAGTTGTGTCCCTCCTGAGCTCACACACGTTGGTTGCTGTGTCTTTATGCCACTTCCCCATTCCTGCATGAGACCAGGTTGGAGAGGTTTCAACCTGCCCTGCCGTTGTAAAAGTGCAGAGGTTTAGGGGAGTACAGAAAAGTATACTGGTGGCTAGGAAGGTCCTGGGGGGCTGAAAAGGGTGAAAAGTATGACCCCACTCAACTCTGGCTGGTGATGGTGGGCCTTTGTATCTCCAGTGGCTTATCTTCACCATGACTTATCATCAGTTAGGACACAGATGACAGTGGTCACTCTTCACTGGAGTTCGGATGAGATTCAACTCTGTGTGTGGGACCAAGAGCTTTCCCTATGTAGTACCTGGCACCCAGAGAACTCTCCAAGTTAGCCGCCTATTTAGTGTTACCGTCACCATCAGCATCACCAGCCATCATTATCATCAGCATCCACACCATCATCACCGGTGTCAACATCACTTTTCCGACCCTCCTTGATAACAGGCCTATATGTGTGTGTGAGAGAGAAAGAAAATGATGGTTTTGTTTTTATACTGTTTTATTCATCCCATATGTTTCCACCTTGCTGGAAATCGTACAGGAATTCAGACTGTCTTTTGTCCCCTGGGAATCCTGGGAGGAAAACAAATGGACTAGGTGCCCCTGAGTTCTGCCAAGGACTCTGCCTGTAGTGATACATTGTTCTGAAAACATCTCTTGCATTCAAAGAGACTAAACTTTTCCAGACCTTGAAACAAAGTTAATACACCTTGCCACTATTTCAGACTATGTATTTAACCTGCCATCCTACTTCATACTTGGCCTGCTTAAGGTTAACCTGCCTCTAAGAGAGCAATGTAAACAATCTTACTATGCCTTGGATTGCCCACATAATCATCTTTTAGAACCAAGA
Organism: Arvicola amphibius; assembly: GCF_903992535.2. Classification (NCBI taxonomy): domain Eukaryota; kingdom Metazoa; phylum Chordata; class Mammalia; order Rodentia; family Cricetidae; genus Arvicola; species Arvicola amphibius. Next base: position 119,350,709 of record NC_052051.1, on the reverse strand, counting down.
CTAAAGCATAGCCAATCTTAAGTTATATACTTTTCTATGCCCTGGGCCCGGAGTAATGCCTCTGTGTACATGTGTGTTGTGGTAATCATTTGCTGGAAGCAGCCAACGGGCTGAAAGCAACTTTAAAAAGCAAACATCTACCATAAATGCTGGAAGCAAAATGGGTTTAGGTTGATAACGTCTGCAGTATTATTTGCTGTTCTGGATCAGTTGGGAGTACCAACTTTTCCCCTTGTAAAATTCAGTTAAATATTTCTGTAAAGTTCCCTCTTCTCTTTCCCATGCCACATTTTCTGAGCTGTTCAATAATGACAAAGAAACCCCACTTTTTGAGGGACAGACAGACATCAGGCACATGTACATGCATACATACAACAGACAGACCAGTAACCACACGCTACAGACAGATGGAAGATACAGAGAGAGAAGCGAAAAATTTAAATTTGGGCTCAGTCTTAATCAAATTATTCCAAGGGGGAAGTACTTTGTTTTCATTTCTTAATGTGACATCAATGCATTTTGGTGCCTCTGAAATTATCTTTAATGTGTTATCTGATACATCTGCCTTTGTTTGCTACTTGCATGAAATTTTTCAGAGGCCATCTGTAGTGCCCACTATGGTTCCCCATTGCCAATGGCATGCTGTGGGATTCTGGATATCTGTGCCTAACCCCTCCGAGGCTCCCTCCCAGTGAGGGAGGAGAGAAGGCCTATTTACATTCCCTCTGGGGTACAGAGCGAGAGCAACAGAGGCAAGACAATGATGCTAATGAAGGCCCTGACAGAGGCCCTGAGGTGTGGTTACCAGTTAGAAAATAACAATTCAAACTCCAGTTGTTAATGACAGGTGTGGCGCTGGACAAGACACTCCCGTTTTTTGTTTTTTTTTTTCACCTTATGTTTAAGCTGCCAGGCAGAGGGTTGAGAAAAATTCTCATTCTGAGACCCAATTTGCATTTTTGACACTTGACTCTGGCACTTGTTAAAACACCAGGGTTGGTGGTCACTGGGTTTTAGCATCCACCAACCCCCTTAGAATTGTGCTTTTTTTTTTTTTTTGAGCTGTTACTTTTCAATCATGTGAGCCATAATTCTAATAATTTAGGAGACATATTTGCTATAAAATGATTTTACCCAAGTTTCACTCAACTCCTCACTCTGAGGCCTAAAAATAGCAACTATTTCATGTAAATAGCCACATCTTTCACAGTTTCCCCTTTAGAGCTCCAGAAGGGCCATTCTCCCTTCCTTTAGCATCATGATGGAGAAAGAAGCTGAAAACAACAAAACAAGCAAACAAAAAAACCACTACCACGGGCAGCCCTAGAAACCACGGATTCAGAACCATGACCCCACCAGAGAGCGCTCCGATATGACATCAATCAGACTGCTATCTACCAATATCCTGCTCTTGAATCTGCACCGCCAGTGATTGTGTCTCCCATCCAGCCATCCCCACGATGATTACCACTCGCTCATTTTCACAGTATCCAATTCCACGTGGGTCTTGAGAGTAGGGACATTTAATAATACACGACAGCTAATTAATTCTCACTGTGTAATGAACCCATCCTGTTTTATTTCTTAGAGGCTCAGCTTTTTTAAAGCAAGAATGCAAATCTGGCTTTTTTTTTTCTTTAATGGAAGATGCTCTTTCAAATCCAATCACTTGTTACCCAAGGAGCCCAGGAGAAGAATGTCTCCCTGCTCAGTATCCTTAGGTCCCCAAGATAATCATGATGATAATTGAGCAACACTCACTGAACGCCTTCTTACCTAATGCCTCAGTTCATCTTAGAACACACAATAAGGAGGACTGGGCAGGTATTTGGAAAGAAGTTGCTGGAATCTAGTATTTGCTGAGGCTTTGCTAGACACAAGTGTGCTGTCTTCCTTGTTTGCTGTGACAATTCCAAGAGGGGACTTCCAAGTTCAGCCTCCGGATTTGTAAAGGAGACATTGACCTGCTTTGCCACTGGGCCCTGACATCTGATGCAGGCTCCAAAAGAGAAAGCAACTTGCTCCCTGTCTTTCTGTTGTTTGCCATTTCACGGCTGAGACCTAAACCAAAAGTCAGGGCTCTCAGCCTTATACACATACATTTGGGCCTTTGAAATGCCTTTCTTTCATACGTATGTGTGTGTGGTTTGAGTAGAGGTGTGTGTGCAAGTTCTCATCTGTGGGTACACATGTATATGCACATGCACGTGTGTGTGTGTGTGTGTGTGCGTGCGTGCATGTGGAGGTCCAAGGTTGACACCAGCTGTCTTACTTGGTTGCTGTCCGCCTCCTTCGTCAGGGGTCTCTTGCTTGACCCCTGAGTTCTCACATAACTGCCACCAGGATAACTGGCCAGCTCGCTCTGGGGATTCCCTGGTTTGCCTTCTGTAAGTTGGAATTACAGGTAGGCTGCCATGCCCAGCTGGCATTTGTATGGGAGGTGAAGATCCTAATTCCAATCCTCTCCCTTGTCAGTGAATAATTTATACCCAGAGACATCTTTCCAGACACTGAAATGCCACTCCTAGTGATTGGTGCCTTTATTATACCTAGTCAGAGTGCTCACAACGTCCGTCCATCCCCCAGCCCCCAAAAGACACACTTGGTCACTCACCTAACATTTCCACCCAGTCATTGAGTTTCCCAAGACGGCACAGAGAAACAAACACTTTGAGTCTTTATGTGCTTAGGAAGCTCCTCTATGCTCTACTCTCCCGGGCTCCCAGTACCCAGGGGCAGTGGGCCCTCAGCACCCTTTCTAAGCAACAGGATTGGTAGTCGAGTGAATTAATTAGCCATGGATGGGAGCTGGTTAGTAAGAAATCACGCTTGGCACTCTCTCCTAGCAGGATGAGCCTGGAGATATCGTGTGCCTCATTATGACTGGCTGACATTGCCCTGGGAACCTAGGCCAGGGCAACATTTGCTTTTAAACCTGTTATAAATAGACTCTCAAAGGTGTGAGCACTCAAGCTGTGTCTTGTCATAACCCGTCTTCTGAAAGGTGAGGGAGATATAATGAGATAAGTTTTCTAATGGACTTCATCCAGACTCCCCTAACAGCTAATGGAAATAGTATTTAAGTAACTATGGTAAAAGCATTGCTTGTTGGTTGTACCTGGACGTCACATACTAATTTCTATGACCGTATTCCATTGTGTTGGTGCCGTAATTCTGCCAGGAAGGTTGTGTTATTCTCTAGGCCAGCTGAAGCCATAGACTTCCTGTCAGTGATTGCTCGGCTGCCACTTTATCAAATAATTTTTCCCGGAATACTTGGTGAGAAATGGCGCACACTCCTTCCCAGTCACTCTCCGTGTCCTTTGCCTGATCGTTTTTCTTAGCTCTGAGCATAACTTAATAAGCCATTTGCTCATTGCCTGCCTCGCCTCATCCCTCAGAAAGCCATACTCTCTATGGAAAGAGAGGGGGTGAAGCCTCAGCCGTTGGAGCAGTGTGGGTATGTGCTAGGCAGTAGGTCACCATTTGTCAAGAGAATGGATTACACCAGAGCTAAGACTAAGTGTCAAGGGATGCATACATGGTATTTGCCCACAATCTCGTGGCTCTGATGTGGTAGTCCTGGGATTCAAAGCCCAGTCCAACCAAAAACCTAATGGGGATTTTCCTTCCTTCTTTCCATGGTTTCTACTTATTAAGAAAATGATACTCTGTAGCCATACTGCAGGAGAATTCCCTCACTAATTTCCATCTCTCGGAAGTCCTTGACAAAGCTTTCTTAATTCAACAGTTTGTGTTTAGAGGCCGAAAGGGCTACTTTTATACTGGGTGGCTTCACAGGAACCATCTGGCTCTTCCCTGGATGATTAGATGGTGTCATGTGTCCACTCTCCTGCCTCCCACCTAAGGCCATGCCTGTCCACCCCTAAGCTCAGTTACGTTTTCTTGACTCTGCAGAACTAACCTTTATCCTTTTAATGTGACCATGATTTTTGCAAATCTTATTGGTGGCCATTTAGACACCTCCGGGCCACAGACTCACAGACGCGAGCATCGCTGGATTTTGCTCCCAATGGGAACTTCTTGAGGGTTATTTCTCATTGGTCGTGGGGTTAAGCAAGTTAGCCTCTCCCAAAAGAACAATCCCTCAGGGAAACTACCAGTTTAGCTACCTGATCTGCTTTTAAGGGAGCTGGTTAACTTATAGAATACTAACTGCATTTTCCCAGCTCTTCATCGACATAGGCTTGGGGCTAACAGTTTTATAGCCTTCTGCCCATTTTAGAGATTTGTAAGCAGAGATGTAGAGAGGTGAATGTTGGCTTGAGGAGTCAAAGATAGTAAAAAAAGATAGTAACAAGCAGACCCAGGAATAGGGTGCCGATTGGTGTGCACCTAGAATCCTGTCTTCCACACTCTGCAAGCTATTTTGCCCTGGTCCTTAGTTTCTACAATGATGAGAACTTTCCAAATGCTGGGTACATGGTAGGTACCACACAAACCAGGTACCACAAAGGTGGTCTTAGAAAGACAAACGAACCACTCAGTCCTCACAGTGCAGAGAGGAGACAAGCTGCCTGTGAAATCAGCCTAAGCCAGGGCTCTGAAAACGCAGTGTGCCTCGTGATCACCCAGTATTCTTTCTCAGCAACATACACTTGACCTCAGGGCATGGAATGCTGGTCTTGGTAACTCTGCTAGGACTCCCCATGGAGAATTCCAGTGCACACTTACAGAAGTGCTGGCTAAGGCTCAGTGTTACTTCTCGGGAGTAACACAAAAGGTTGCCATGGCAATTTGGAGGACGCACAGAATAAAGGAGGTACAGGATGAGGACGGGGGTTTCCAAGATGAGTCTTCAGGGCTAGGCCAGCTTTGATGCTGTGGCTGTAGCACCTGGGAGGCAGGAGAAAGCCTGCTATTGTCTGTTTCCTTCTGGTGATGTGGCTGTAAATACCCACCTGTAAGAAGGAGCAGTCAAGGTTATCTTCATTCCAGGGCAAATGTTCAGTTGAGTTGAGACTGGCTTTTACTGCCCCTAGTTTTAATTTGGGCTTTATGCTTTAATAGCCAATCTCTTCAGACACAGATCTAGCCTTCCTCTAACCCTTTTTTAATTTTTTAAACTTCATTTTCTGATTTATGGCTGCACCGGAGGCTTGATATACAATCCTTTCACGGCTTCATCTTTCCTGATATTTGTTGCAAATAACAATGGAATTTTAGCTCCTGCAGTGAAAATCAATCAAGTCTGTTCCATATTCACAGGCTTGCAACAGCCCCCGGTGGCCCCCCTGGATTAGATTAACTTGGTGAATGTGTCACTCTGCCGAGGGTAATTTCTCATCCCCAGCTCTGTCTTCAACCTCCTGCCTCTGTGGGTGGATATTGAGAGCTCTCATTGATTGACTGCCCCAAAAGTGAATACTGGCATGTGATGTGTGTAACTCAGCAGGACGCACATATTCTGTGTTTATAAAAATAAATAATAATTTCTGTTATCATTATTGATTGTTGCCGTTATCTGATTATATCTGTCTGTGTCATGGAGTTTCAGTTAGGGGATCAGAAAACACTGCACAGGAACCTCAGGCAGCTGCTAGGCTTCCAGCAAGCCTCCATGTCTGGACTCGTTTAACCTTTTAGGAGTGAGAATTGTGAGTGTTTCTATTCTTCTTGTTGCCTGATTCCTTTGGCTAATATCCAGGGAGACAATACTAGTTTTCAGTGGTAGCCAAATGAACTAATTCAGTTGGAATTATAAAAGCAGCTCATGTTTAGCAAGCTTCCACTGTGTTCCAGAAGCACTTGGCATAATTTCCTCTTCCAGATAAACCTGTAATGGGGGACTAATGTGGTCCTCATTTTTAAGGGCACGGCACCTCAAGTTGTAAAGGTTAAGGCACTTACCTAAGATCAGATGTTAATCAGTGGTGGTGCTTGGACTTGAATTACTGTCTTTCTGATTCCACAGTTCATATTGCTGTCCTGCCTCTTATTAAGACTGAATGTCTGATGTGTGCATTGAAATTGAGGTTCAAGCCAAAATCCATATGAATAAGCCCGGGGTAAGAGGGCAATTTGCCATATGGGCAGTAGAAGCTGCTGGTGTTGACAATGTGGGTTTGTTGTTTTGCAGGAAAGTGAGTAGGAAGGGTACCTAGGGCTAGGTAATGGCATAAAACCTCTAGTCATCTGAATCAGAACATGCCTAAACCCACCCCAGCCCCGTGCACAATCCCTGCACACACACACACACACACACACACTTACACAGCCAACTACTCAGAAGTACAGAAAGGGGCCAAGGCACTTACCCATGTCTACCCACTATGACCCAGAGACTGGTGTTGGCAGATGTCGTCATGACAGCCTCTAAGATCAGCTTCACACTGGAGAGTCTCCAACCTGTTTTCAGTTCTTCCTCAAGATCTTGTAAAGACCAACATGAAAGCAGCATTGCATCAGAATACAGTTGCCTTGCTTTAGATCAATTTGCTGTCCCTCTCTCTATGGTTGACTCAAGCTGTTTCTTATCCTGTTACTCAAGCTCTTTCCCCTCTCACTCTGGCTGCATCGTAGCAGCAGCTACCTTATGCCCAGTGCTATATTCCAGCAACTACTAAAAACACTTACTAAGCATGTGCCATGTGCCAGACCTGTGAGACAGATTATAAGCACATTTTATTATACCCTGACATTAAACTGTGGAATGGATAATTCTATAACTCCCAAGTTTCAAATGAGGACACTTACTATGACCCCTGAAGCTTCCTGCCCACATCTACAGCTACCAAATGGCAGGGTTGTGTTTTTAACCTGTTCAGTCTGGCTGAACAAAGTCTGTGTTCTTAACACTATCTTGTATAAGAGTCACTAGAAAGGGGATCAGTCTTTGATCTGATGACAGCCATCATCTATAGCATGGGGATGATTGTATATTCTTGCACAAGTCGGGATGATAAAATAGGAAACTGGTGGAGAGTCTAACATGGCCAAAGTGCTCCTTAGCTCCCTTGAAGTCAGAGCATGCTCCCTGAGAGTGTCACTTACCTCTCACCCCAGAGATACTTCTAGTATGGAACATTTAACATTCTGGAATTAGATCCAACATGAATGACAGTATAAAAGGAATTGTATACCTGGATTAGGATCAAGTTATCATTGTATCTTGTTCCCCAGCCCTTTGGAATGTGCCCATGGACTAATCCTCAAGGGTGTAAGATGCTGAAATGTCCACTAGAAAAGAGTCACATCTGACCCAAACAAAGTCCAAATGCTCCCGTGGTTGTGGGTGTCATTTATCTTAGGACACCATGGTCAGGGGGCTAAACATGATTCCAGGTTATGGAACGCTCTCTTTCCTTACCTTTGGTCATTCAGTGACCTGAATTCAGAGATGGTCTGTAGGAAGGCTGCTGAGCACAGGCAGTCTATGGGGCTTTTTCAGGCTTTGCAAGTATAGATGGTATCACCCTTTCAACCTTCGGTCACACTGACCCAAGCAGCTTTCTCTCACAAGAGGAGTGTGTTCCTCCCATCTTTTCATCTAAGTAATATCTGGTTATACTTTTAAAAGGAAGTAGACACGCAGGAATAATTGAATGGTGGAAGTGGGGAAGAGTTTCTCAGTCCTTGAAACGAGTGTGCAGGCATGCAGATGTTCATTGCTTCACTACCTGAGAATGCTAACAGGGTCTCTGCCTGACTTGAATTTGTTTTCCAAATTGGCTTTCTTAGCAGATCAAATGTGTGTGTCAGATTCCCTTTCACTACCAAGTTATGCTAAGAAATTAATTTGAAATCACAAGAGGGTATCTAGGTCCTCTGCTCATTATACATATGATCTTTGTAGAAAATAATTAACACAAATGGATTTAGAATTAAGCCCAGCAGAGGACATGATCACTTTGATCTTAGGACATTGCCAACCAAGCTCCAACTGATGCACTGATGAAAGCATTTTAAATACCAGTCCTCACCAGACAGTAGAAGCTTTGAAAGACATCCCTGGGGGTAGAGAATGTGAAGACACTGTCTTTTTTATGCATAAAACAAGAAACTGGTGGGAGAAAAACTTTTATAAAAGGTTAGTTTTATATTTAAAGGAAACATTTTCAGCAGAAGAGAAAATACAGAATTCTTCAGTTTCTTTAGAATGGCTGAGCCACAAGGAAAAGAGCATTCCACCTGGAAAGTGTTTACTAGGGCTGGGTCATGCTTTCACAGGCTGTCGCTGTGATCCGAAGCCTTCTTTACTCTAGAAGTGATAAGAAGCCACTAGAGCACAAACACATGCTCAGCAATGTGTCTTGCTGGCGTAGCATGGGAAGCTATGGTTTAAGCAAATCCATGTTTTTCAGAGTTTCTGTAAAACTTTAAGACAGTAATATGTGCTGTCCAGAAAGGCTCTAAAACGAAGCATTTTCTGCCAAGCTTATTTGGCATAAGGAACTTTTTTCTCCATTTAGAGGATAATTACTATTTAAGATAGTCTACTAAAAATATGGTCCATAGTTAGAAGAGAGTCATTGGTGACTCTGTGCCACCCGTCTGTTCTACTGATACTCCTCTTTTCTATAGCAAGATTCCAGTTCATGAAGTCAGTCATCGATTTGGGTTTGAACCCTTTTACCTTATCATGAACTGCTAAACAGTAGGTCACTGATCTGTTTTGGGGGGCACCTAACTTTGGAAAATGCTAGCTGAGAGTACTGAGTCAAAGAGTTGGGAGACCAGTTCTCGGGCAGCATCTTCACGTGGGTTTACTGCCTCCCACTCACCAAGCCACCTACCGGTGAAGGATGGTTAGTAACCTTCCTTCTCGACAGCTCAGGTTCATTCACTTCATCACCTCAGCTGAGAGCTTCCTTCTGCCTGACACCATGGCAGGCCCTGTATCCATATTTAGTCTTCACTCAAACCCGATGTCAGGATTTCTTGAAACAGAAATTCCACATTAGGTCACGAAAAATCCCCCATCTTATATAACTTCTCTCTCTCTCTCTCTCGCTCTCTCTCTCTCTCTCTCTCGCTCTCTCTCTCTCTCTCTCCCTCCCTCCCTCCCTCCCTCCCTCTCTCTCTCTCTCTCTCTCTCTCTCTCTCTCTCTTTCTCTCTCTCTCTCACACACACACACACACACACACATATGTGTGCCAAACCCAGGTAGACAAATACTAAAGAGCATGAAGTGGGAGGATCAAGAGTTCAAGGCCAGCCTAGAATACACTTTGGCTGGTGATGTAACTCAGTTGGTAGACTGCTCATCTGGCATGTCAACAGACCAAGGTTTGAGCCCCAGTGCCACAGAAAACCCACGTGGGAGTCAGCATAGCACAGCGTGGGTGACAGTGACTTCAGGTAGGGGAGTGTGCTGCCAGCAAGGCCACACTGAGCACCGGGGGCTTTGTTAAGGACTCTGCTCAGCTTTGGCTCATACTCTCTTCTCTGGGTGGGTTGCTTTTCTTTTCTTTCTTTTTTTTTATTGAGCATCCCTTCTTTGTTTGGATGGCTAAATATTCGGTACCCAAGGCAGGAGACATACCAAGCTAGAGAAGCTGCACGCGAGTAAGTAGCTCCTGTTCACGACAGTTTCTTTTGTTGTTGTTATCGTTGCTTTGTTTTTGTTTTTTTGTTTTGTTTTGTTTTTGTTTTTGTTTTTGTTTTTGTTTTTTGTTTTTTTTTTTTTTTTTTGGTTTTTCAAGACAGGGTTTCTCTGTAGCTTTGGAGCTTGTCCTGGAACTCGCTCTTATAGACCAGCCAGGCCTCAGACTCACAGAGATCTGCCTGCCTCTGCCTCCCCAGTGCTGGAATTAAAGGCACATGCCACCACGCCGAGCTGTGACAAGAGAGTTTAAATTCAGGAAGCAGGTGGCATTTGTTAGCTAAACCATGTTGCTCTCTAGCCCCTAACTGCCATTATTTTGATACATGGCAGGGCACAGCCTTTACCTAGCTTCTCCATCACCAAGGTATCGTCACCAGAGGTGAACCCTTCTATGAATGATTGAATTGTGTGGCGGGTCATAGAACCTGACAGCTCCCTATTACAGAAAGGAAAAGATAAGCTTCCGATTATTCTTGGGGACAAAGGAAGTCAAGATGGAGTGCCTCTGTCAGAGCTGTTTACGACATATAAATCATTACCTCCATCTCCCATGCAGGAGTGAGGCTGGAGAGAGAGAAAAAAATGGCCAGGCTTGGTTAGGGGTGCGGCACCCTAGAAACAGCTTCCACTTAGCTTCAAAGAAGGATTAGTTCCACTATCCATGCAAAAACAAAATCAGAGCCCCACACCCAGATGAATGACAGGGATAAATACTCACTGGTTCCTGGAAGGGATAACTTGTTTCCCTAGGCATTTGCCAACATCTCTTATTGCTAATGTAACAATACAGCCCTTAGGAGCTTTCTCAGACTCCAAGAGGCAGCGTGCTAGGCATGACACTCACTGTATGTTTGATCCTGAATTTTTTCATTGTATAATCAACCTAACAAACATGGCTGTTATTCTTGCAAGTTGTCTCTCATTCAAGGGAATCCATGACTGAAGTGGGCCAACCATTGTTATTCTGTTCCACAGTCTAGGACGTTGGGATGTTTCCAGGCACACAGTGATAGCATAAAACTTAGAAAGCAAAAAAACTTTAGGACAGCAAGTTAAAGATATTTAATAAGACTTTTTGTTTTGGCTTTGGTTTTGATATTGGTTTGGTTTTGTTTGGTATTCAAGACAGAGTTTCTCTGTGTATCCTTGACTGACCTAGAACTAGCTCTGTTCTAGGCAGGCCTTGAACTTGCAGAGATCCTCCTGCCTCTGCATCCTTAGTGCTGTGATTAGAGATGTGTGTCCTCACCACCTGGTTTGTCTCAGTGGTTAAAAGTGGTTTAATCTCTCAGAGAACCTGGGTTTGGTTCCCAGCACCCACATGATGACTCACAACACCCATTACCTCCAGTTCCAGGGGATCTAGCCCCTGAATGCAAGTATTTGGTGTACATAAGTTCAAGGGAGCACACACACATGCATATAAATAAATAATAAATAAATAAATAATTGAAAAAGAAAACTCAAATTGGTTAGACAGTGTAGTCAAATGCTCTTCATCCTGCATGTTGTGTATCAAACATGGCACAGCTTGCAGAATGTGACAGCCTGGAAGATTCCAGCTAGAGAAGGGCTAGGACTCAGTTACCTCTCATTTGTGCACAAACTCTGAGAAGTAAAAGTTTTGCACTGCTACTGGGGTGTTTGGGACAGAATGGACAAAACTGGGGGAAAGAAGTTCATCCTCCAAAGCAGAGGGCAATCTCTAGCTCTGACAAGCTTTCCACCCCCTCTCCCTCAATATTTCCCGAGCTGCGGGTGTAGTTGTACTATAGGTGTGTCAATAGGGGCTGAGCATCTCCTAGTCAGTTGGTCTCTGTAAGTACAGATAAGGTGGCAATAGAAAATAAACCCACCCGAATCTCTGCAGTAAGTTGAGGTGAGCAGGTCCCTCACTCCATAATGCCCAATTTGGGGAGAACGTTCTCTCTGAGCCAGGAGAGCTCTGCTGAAGAGTGACTTCTTCAGGCAAGACACTGCAGCCTCGGCATCTCCATGAGGGACCCTGGGGTGGTGGCAAGAACAGGCACCTGGGAAGCTGTTAAGAACCCCTCGGGACTCTGGCTGTAAATCTCCCTTTAAATTCTCCGCCTCAGCTTCCATCTGTCAGTCATCCAAATGCAGAGTTCTCTGTCTGAACCAGCTTACCCTTAGGTCGTAGGAGTCGCTGTCAAATGTTATGCATCATGTCTTTATTTTGTGGGCACAGTAAAAAAATACAAATAAAGAACTAAAATTTGCAGCCCTGCTTCTGAGTAGGAGATTATCTTTCCTTAAATAAGGACAAGACAGAAAGTGCTCTCAGTTTCTAGTTTGTCTTGACCACTAAGAAGAAAATAAGTGTATTTCCCTCCTGGCAGAAGTGTTTTAACCCCTTCTACATTCTCAGACTCAGGCTCAGGAGATGGCTCAGTCCATAAAATGCCTACTTTGCAAGTGCAATGGCCTGAGTTTGGACCACTCGCTCCTAAATGAAAGCAAGATGTGGTGGTGAGGGTCTGTGGTCCTGTGATGCCACTGTAACCCTAGCTAGGATGTGACAGTAGAGACAGGCTGATCCCTAGCTCCCTGGTGGGCCAGGTTAGCCCACTGGTGAATGCCAGGTTCAGTGAGAGCCCCTGCCTTCGAACATTCAGATAGTGATTGAGAAAGACGACACCCAATGTCAGCCTCTGGCCCAACACATACAACACTCACACACTCATGCACACATACACACACATGCACACGTACACACACTCACACACACTCATACACATGCACGCACACACTCATGCACACATACACACTCACTCATGCACACACATACATACACACTCACACACTTATGCACACATATACACATGCACACACGCACACTCATGCACACATACTCACACATGCACATGTATACACATGCACACACGCACACACACATGGGAAGGGATAGATAGAAGTGATTAGAACTTTTTTTTCTCATTTTTTTATTAAAGATTTCCATCTCCTCCCCTCCTCCTCCCCCTTCCCTCCCCTCCCTTCCACCCATACCCCCCCCCCCCCCCCTCTCCAAGACAAAGAGCCATCAGGGTTCCCTTCACTATGTTCAGTCCATGGTCCTCCCAGCTCCCCCTAAGTCCAGGAAGTGAGCAACCAAACTGACAAGGCTCACAGTGAGCCCGTCCATGCTGTAGAGTTCATGTTCATTGCCATTGTCCTTGGTTTCTCAGTCCTCCTCCACCGTCAGCCACATTCAGAGAGTCCGGTTTGGTCCCCTGTTCCATCAGTCCCATTCCGACTGGACTTGGTGGTCTCCCGTTAGATCTGTTCTACCGTCTCAATGGGTAAAAGCACTCCTCGCGAGACTCAAATGCAACATTGACACTTGAAGTGTCTTCTAGAATCTGTCCCCACCCTTAATTGGACAGTTTCTCTTAGAAGAATGCTTCTATCCTCATTAGTACTAAGGTGATGTATCATAGAGAATTTCTCTGTATTTGTGTTTGGTAAGACTGTACCTTCATGTAATTTCTACTGACTCTCAAATGGAAAGACGCCACAGCACAGGGGAGCTGGCATTAGCTCCTTCTGAGAAAGAAAAAAATTATGAGCAGTGGAAGTGGCATATATGTTAAGAGATTAAAATTCCAAACGCAATGTAAACTTAGCTTGCCTAAATCTGCAACCTTAGGAAATGAAAATGTCTCCCTATATTTGGTGTCGTAACTCAAGATCTAGGTTTAACTTACTTTCTATAATTTAAGCCAAAAAAAAAAAAAAATCCTGCATGCCTATAAATAGAGCTAGAATAGAATGCCATTTTAAGCTAGCAGTTCTTGTGAAGGAAAAAATAAGCAGTTGGGGAGCTTGTTGAGTCAGGCTCTAGAGATAGTGTCGAGATTTGTTGTGTTCTCTTCAAACATGTGCACAGAGAAGGGTGTTCGTCTGCCACCTTCAGAGTTTATGTGCAACACCTTCCCTTGGTTCCCTTTCTCTCCAGCTGCCCTTACTATTTCAGCTAGCAGTCTCTACTCTTGCGATAACAAGGCTTCACACAGGGACAAAGCTCCCTGCCCTTCCACTGCATCTCCCGTCACTAGCAACATCCCTGAGAAACTGCTAAAACCCCTTGCATGCTCATAGGGCAAGGCTAAGATGTCTCTGACTCTGCCCAAGACTTCGCTTGAGACCGTGCCTCAGTGGTTTGTCCCTCAGAGCCCAAGCCAGCTGCGTGCTTTGAGGTCTCTTCAACCTCAAAACCAGTGTTTTGTTTTCAGAGGCTTAGAAGAAAAGAATCTTACTTCCTCATTTTCTCCTCCTGCGAAATTTACATCTCCCCCTGTTTCTTGGGATGACTCCTGTCTTGCACACTGGTGCAAATAATAAGAAAGTGTGTGCCTTTCTTTTGGGCACACACTTAAGGTATTGATCAATAAATCACCCCCTGCCAAGTTCCAACAGCCTGGTTTCCTCCTTTTGCCACTTATATTCTCCTTTCAGATGGGAAAAAGAGCTCATTATTTTTCTTTTTCACCTCCAGCTATGTCTTTTTTCTTCTCTCTTTGCATATCATTTAACTTAGTTCTCAAGCCCGCCATCCCCATTTGTTCCTCGCAGGGTGTCCCCTTTTTTACCTAGAAGCTACCGAGACCCTCGGCAGAATCTCATCCCCTTTCTTATTGCACAGGGACACATGAGGGTTTTGAGGTCACAGAAGCCAGTAGTACAATGGAGAGAAGACATGACATGGCTTCAGATGCCACGTCTATAGAGGGTGCCATGCGTGCTCACTGGGAAAGATGAGGCCTCCCAGTAGAATGGCACCTCAGTCTTCTCTGGGAAATAAAGCCAGGCTCACTGAGGGTGTTTATCTGATCAGGTGTGTGGGAGAACATGCTTCATGAGGTTACACATGGGAAGCCCATGGGATTAGATGCCATTAGGGAAGCAAGAATCTAAGACACAGCTATGTTTCACTGCATCTGAAGGCCTCAGTTACACATGGAAGAGAGAGGAACCCTCTGTGCCCAGCCAGGCATCCCTACTGTGGAGGTGGAACTTGTCAAACCAGTCCCCACTTATGAAAACATGCCTGACTTAGCAATGAACAATCTACCGAGATCCAATATTGTACCTGATGAAAATTGCCTTTTTCTTTTCTTTTTTTTTTTTTTTCTGAGACAAGGTCATAACTTCTGTCCTGGAACTCACTGTGTAGCTTTGCAAGTGTTAGACTCATAGGGATATGCCACCACACCTGGGAAAATATATTTTCTACCAGTAGTTGAAGCCACTGTGTGAACCATCATTCTTGGTAGCGTGGCTGTCACTTTCCTGTGTCACCAAGTTTCTTAAAGTCCATTATGTTTATACTGGTCTAAGACACAGCCTTGGGAAGCATCATTAAAAACTAAAACAAAAACAGAATAACAACAACAACAAAAAAAAAACCGCCAGCAACTTGGTATTCCCATTCCCTTTTTATCATTCCGGTTACACCGAGCCCAAAGACTGGCTCTGGCAACAATGCTTTCAACCTCACTCCGAACACTTAACAATTTTTCGTTTAATTCATAGCTAATTTTAAACTCTAGATCCTTCCCAGGTAACTGTATCAACCAAAATTTAAACACAATTTTTTTCCAATATGTTTTTATAATTTTTGACAATTCACATGAAACTTTCTTTCATATATATTACAGCGTTGTGAAACTCCCAATCAAAATAAATGTGGTGAACTAAACAATAGATCCATTTAAAGTAAATATTAAGTCACAGCCCGTGTAGAATAGACTAGTGGTAAGTATCTAAAGCGGAATAGCAGGTGTCTGAACCCTACTGCAGCTGCTTTTCAGTTATCGGGGCACTTTTAAATGTCAGTATGCATTACCCCATACCAACTGAGCTAAAGTCCCAAACTGCAGGTCTCGGCAGTCCATGTATTCTGTGTCTCTCAAATGATTCTGATGAAAGACTATACCAGAAGTCCCTGCATGAGAAAATCTTCCACTTCTTTTGCTCTCAAAGTTTTCTGTCTGGACATGTGCTTGTTTGATGGGCTACTAGGTGCATAATGTGTTTCATTTGCAAGTTCACTGCCATAGTGATCTTTATCTTTAGAGAAGTTTTCTAAAAAATGTGCTGAGAAGCAACTACATGTGATTCCCTGAGGGCTGTGACTAAGAGGCCCCACCACCGTGGTACTTAGGTACTAGTACAAGCTCTTCTATGCTGAGCATGCGCTCTCTCTCTCTCTCTCTCTCTCTCTCTCTCTCTCTCCCTCCCTCTCTCCTCTCTCTCTGCTTATACTTATGCCTGTGTCAAACCCAACCTGAATGAATATAAATAGAATTGTCATAAGTTTTTGAACATTTTAAACTTTTAATTATTTATTTGTTTATTTAATTTTGGTAATGTTGGTGACATTGAGATTACTGTCATGGGTGGTCATAAACCAGCCTTCCTTTGCCCTCTCGTGTTTGCCTCATTTTTAAATATCCAGATAGCCTTAACTCTTCCCTGTGCTTTAAATAACCCTCATATCCCACCCTATGGTGTTAACTAAGTGACTTTATCCCTTACGATGTGACCTAAACCCACTGATCTTCCCAAGATACAAGAGATAGTATGTGCTGAACTTCCAGGAGGCAGGAAGGAGTGGTAAAGTGGCAGGCGGTTTAGAGTAACTGAGTTCAGGAAAAAAAAAAAAAAAAAAAAAAAACCCTCTTATAGAGAGTCCATATTCCCCCAGACCAGACAGTGTGCTTATAAATTTCGCAAACTCTGCATAACAAAATTAATGTGTAGATATACAGTGTGTGGTATAAAACTGCGAAGAGGGAGGGCATCACAAGAAGAGCTCATCAGTGAACCTCCAGCTCATCTGACACACTGAAACCTGAGATCCACCTATCTGCCCACCTCATGCTTGCTCGGAGGCCTCTGCCCGCTGGGGACATAGTGGCAGTGGTTATCAATGCCCGCATTTGTTTCCCTCTTTCTTGTATGTGCACATGATCAGCCGAATCCACATGTTAAATACATGTGAATAACTCTTATTCCTGGGTTTATAGGTCCTGTGGGTCTTCAACAGAGTGGAATCTGGTTAGAAGTCAGGAGCAGGCATTTTGTGGTCAAATGCAGGTGTTTGAATGGCTCCACGTGTGTCCCTTGCTCCCTCTGTGTACCTAGTTTTCTCTTCAGATTTTCCTTTCTGGAAGCCTTGAAGCTTTCTGTTTTGTCAAAAAGGCTGTTAGCTTTGACTCTGGGGAAAATAATTCGTGCCCCTCCCTTCAGGAAGAGAGTGAATGTTTTAAGTCCTGGGCGATGACCTCCAACCCATCACCTTTCCTTATAGTTCGCCTTTCCCCAAATCAGAGGGCAAAGAAGGGTCGGGATGACTCAGGATATGGATGGTGACCTGAAAACCTCGAAGGGAATAGACACAGGATGCCACACTACACTACAAGGCCTATGGCTGAGTGTGAAGAGAAGAATCAGCTGCTTGCTAGTGGGTAACCACTGATTGCTCAGACTCCCAATGACTAGGGCTATAGGCCAAACTGAAAAAAACTAAGAATTCTGTCCTGTGAGGTATCAGATATGATGATTTTTCTTCTTTTTATAAATGTAATGAGTAAGTTTAATAGATAAGGTAACCAAATAAATGGAAACACTTAAACCAAATAAATTAAACACTTTCTTAATTTAATAAACTCACCAAGGGAATAATAATTACATGGTAAGCAGATTTTTATTACTGTATATATCTGAAAAATAAGCAAAGAGGTGCAAAAGAAGTATTTATAGAAAAGTCAGTTTGCACTCTTACTGTTGTAAAATGTTTTTACAAATATTTTTGTAATTCTTTGAGAATTGCATATGTTTTTATATTACCCAAGTCCTCCCTGTGACTCCCAGATCCATCCCCACTTTCCTAGTCCTCAACTCTGTGTTCTGTTTCTTTTCCCCTTCCTTTCCTTTTATATTAGAAAAGGAAAATATGTTTATAGCAACAAGTCAGGCAAAAACATATAGAGGCTCTTCCCAGGTAAGAATGTTACTGCTTAGAGTATGAGCGTTTCTGTATCTTCCCCGTACTTCTGCCTTCCCATGTTGTTATAACAATAGTGGGGGGATACAGTTCTCATACTGCCTATACCACTTAGCTCTACAGATAACCCTCTGAGCCAATTTGTCTTCTTTGAAATGGTAGCCATTCTAACATCTAGATAGACTGTGATTTATGCAACCTCTTCTAAGGAATCTAGATTTCAATAGAATGTGATCATATCTAACAGTGGAAGCTAGTATTCTCCAACATTTTTGCTGAATGACAGTTTCCATTTAAGAAGGACTTTCTAAAGTTAAAGGTTACATTCTTTCTCTTTTAGTATCTACTTCTGACTTTTTTTTGTTGCACTTCTTACACACCTGGCC
Organism: Arvicola amphibius; assembly: GCF_903992535.2. Taxonomy (NCBI): domain Eukaryota; kingdom Metazoa; phylum Chordata; class Mammalia; order Rodentia; family Cricetidae; genus Arvicola; species Arvicola amphibius. The sequence goes on along the minus strand of NC_052051.1, from coordinate 119,332,725 downwards.
AGTGGCAGAGGTTCTCAAACTGTGGGTCCCAACACATTTGGGGGTCAAACCACCCTTTCACAGGGGTTGCCTAAGACCATCAGAAAACACAACAATTATGATTCATAAAATAGCAAAATTATAGTTATGAAAAGGCAACAAAAATAATTTATGGTTGGGGGTGTCACCAAAACATGAGTCGCTGGATTAAAGGGTCACAGCATTAGGAAGGCTGAGAACCACTGCTTTCACCTCTGGTGAGAAGATCATCTTGACCTTCACCTTTTCAACTTCCAGGCGGCATAGTTCACATTAAGGGTCACCCCAGGGTCACCCCAGGCCCAGTGCCTGAATGCTTTCAGCTAAGAAAATGAAGCGGCTGTTTTGTGTCTCAAAGAGTTACCCTCGTCATAAAACTGTAGTGAATTCCGACAGCATCTGCCATGTAGATTCTTTATGAATAAAGATTTAAAAAGGAATCTGACCCATCTTTCGCAAGATTGAGGGTTTTAGAGACTCTCGCGGGCTGCTGCTGCTAGATTGGCATACCTATAATATAATATAATATAATATAATATATAATATATTATATAATATAATATATAATATAATATAATATAATGTCTGGCTCTCTCTTCCTTTGAATTTTCTGTGTCTATCTTCGATTTATATCTTTATTGAGCTATTTGCTTTATTGCCAGTTCTTAGGAACTCATTATATATAACAAATAAAAACCTTTTCCTATCTTTATTTATTCTTTGATAATTTCCTATGGATATATGTGTATAAGGCATGTTGATCCAGTCAACCCATCATCCCGTCTTCATCTCCTCGCAGGCCCTTCCCCTACTCCATGTCCGTAATCATTTTTATAGTCCATGAATGAGCTTCTTGTGCACTCATAAAAATAATCAGGAAAAGTTTCTTTCAACAATAACAAAAAAAAAACCCACCAGTATAAAACTGTATCGGGGGAGTCAGAATACTCGATTTCATTATTTTATTATTATTTGAGAATTCCGTGCATGCATATAATGAAATATAACCATATACATACTACTTCCTAACTTCATTTTGTCATCATCATCATCATTTTGATAACCCACTGAGTTCAGCTAGTGCTGCCTACATGTGTCTAGGTGCAGGACCATCAACAGGAGTGTGGGGAACCTATCAGTGGCTCAGACACCAGTGATTCTTCTTTCCCTACAATGCCAGTAGCTTCTCAGTAAGGGGCAGGGTCTGGGTGCTGTCATCTCTCTCAACCTGCAGAACTTTTGGCTGGCTGTGACAATCATTTTAAACGCCCCCCCCCTCAAAAAAAAGCTTCTGCTAACGATGACTATTCGGGGATTCTTCCCTTTAGCCCCAAGGTCATTAGTTCCCAGCAGTGCATCTATACAGGCTGCCTGGTTTAGGGGTTTGGTTTTCAAAATACCAGTCCTTGAGTTTCATCTCCCAGGCACAGTGACTTAACTTTCTGGTGGTGAGGCCCAGACATCAGTTTCAAATCAGTAAGAATGCTTACTGGATTTGAGTATGCAGCCAGAACCAGGAATTGGATCATTCAACCTTGGGAGGTCATTGAAAGTTAACCCGTCCTGTGGGAAAGGCACCAGTGATCACTACTACCACCTTCAGGTGGGAGGCAGAACTGCCACAACTCAGCTCCAAAGGGCTCTGCGAGCTCAGATCTATGAAAAGTCCCGTTTTCAGGGTATTGGCAAGGTATCTTTGTATGCATGTGGCCCTTCCTTGTATAAATGACTTCCCAGGGAACTTCGCTGGCAAGATTTGTCAAGTTAGTATTGAATTTGCACTTATACCGTTGATTCTGCATCTTCTGTAGTCATAATTAGCAGACTATAATATGATACTGCTCAAGGTCTGGTATCTTCAGCTACCAAATATTCATTGACTATTTATCCTAATAACAAACATCACTGGATTTTATAATCCATGTGAGAGGCAGAGGCAGTTTCTGCGACGAATCTTAACCAAACTCATCCAAAACGAAGCCACTACCCCTTCCCCAGCTATGTGTTAATTGGAATTGCCTTGCTCTGTAACGTTTCAGGATGTTTCTTCCTTCGTGTGAGATTATACAGTGTGTAACGTTGAGGGAAATAGCAGAGGAGGCAGTCATCAGGGAAACACGCTTTGAAAGGCAGTGATGCTGGCAGAACATGGAAATGTCTGGGGGAAAATAGCACAGAACTGGCAGCGGCTGGGGCTTCTGCACGAAGTGGTAATTAGATGGCAAGTTTATCTTCTGAGGGAAAGGTGTTTCTTCTCCCTTCTCCATACACAGGCTCAGAGTTAGACACTGAGAAGGTGAAATTGTTGTTCTGTCGTGACAGTCACCTTTGATGCATTGAGTTTCCTTCATATGTATGTATAGATACATATATATTTATACATCTATTTATTCCACCAGGCATTAGTGGGGGTGTGATCCATACTCTGCCAATAGGAGTTAAATCTCTAAGAAATAAAGATAAAGAAAAGATGGGTGATGGATAGATAGGTGGAGAGAGAGAGAGAGAGAGAGAAAGAGAGGGAGGGAGGGAGGGAGGGAGGGAGGGAGGGAGGGAGGGAGGGAGGGAGGGAGGGAGGGAGGAGTGGATCTATAGGATATAGGTATATATAAGTAAGTGTTAGGTATGTGTACATATATGTGTGTGTTACATATGCACATGTATTGAAATTCGCGCCAGGACTTTGCCCATACAGAGCACATGGACCCTCACTGATTTCTGTCCCCAGGCCTGAGCAGAACCTTCTGCAGCCTGTTGTAAACTGACACAGGTTTTCCTCTGCCTGCCCAGCTTACACTGTATCTCAGAAGGGCTTCCTTAAGAGTTCAGCTTCACCATTGCAGAATCATTGGCATTCTAGTCTGGGTAAATTCTCTGTGATGGTCTTCTGTCCACTGTGCAGCATTTACCTTCTGCTCACTAATGCCAGGAATATCCCCTCACCTACTCCAGACATCTCCTACTCCCCAAAAAGACCAGCTGACTTAAGAACTGGGGTGCTCTGGAGAGAGTGAGCTTCCCCTTCTTTCCCAACAGCTTACCTGATCCCCTAATCTAAATTGGGAACCTTGTTTTTTTCTCTCTCTCTCTCATGAAAAGTCAGTGTGGAGTGAGTGACAGTTTGTAACAATACACTTGCCTGAGACATGAATGTCTTTCTTTCCTATTGCACCTCCAGTTCCACAGTATAATCTGTTTTGTTCACTCTGTACACATATTGCCTGGCGCAGTGATTGGCACTTAATAAGTATATGTCAAATGAAAGGATTATTTAATATCCTGAAGCACAAAGCCTGACTTGGTCCGAAGGGGTTTTGTTCTGGGGGCTTATTTCAGTCTATATAGCAAAGCCTATAAAAGAAGAAATTAGGGCCATATTGAGGCTGTTGAAGGGTGTGAGCAGGGAAGTCTAAAAATTATATTATTTGGATAGGATTCCTGGGGGGTTTTGGCGGGGTGCTGTTGATTGGCAGGTTCATTCTGGAAACAACAGCTCTGATATGTCATCATGAGCCGAGCCAACCTGTCCCTCCTGCTTCCCCAACCCACCCACCAATTCACAGAGGAAACAAGGCTTTGACCGGAGTGAGGCTTGATGCTCTATCAGTTCTCTGAGGACCAGAAGGGACGTGACATCAGAGACAGCCCACGAGGCCTCTTAATGCTCCTTTTCATGTTTAAAAATGGAATTAAGATGCATAATTTTTTAAATGAAAAATGACTGACTGGCATTCTTCCCACCAAAAATGGGGAATAATTTAATTTGTTAGTGGCTTATTTTATTTGACAGTCTTTGTACAGACTCGATTTGGTTTGTTACACTGAATTACCCTTTAATGGCGGGTACATCATGCCAGACTCAACCCCCCCCCCAGGTGGGTTTGATAATTGGACAAGCGTCCATATTGTTCAAGGTTTCATAACAATGAGAATAGAGGCTCCTCAGCAGTGTGAGCGGACTGCTCCTCGCAGCTTCCTGAGCGTCCTCACCCTGACCGTGGCATCTTCTCCAGCTCCTCTCTGCTCATCACATCCTCTCCAATCTCATGGTTTTCTGATGCCTTGCACATGCTTCAGCCTTGGTGCATCTGCATTCATGGGTCCCCCTGCCTCGTGTCCTTCAGCCTAGGTGCATCTGCATTCATGGGTCCCCCTGCCTCGTGTCCTTCAGCCTAGGTGCATCTACATCTATGGGTCTCCCTGCCTCATGTCCTTCTGGCATCTGCTCACATGGCACCCTTCAGAGCTGCCTTCCTGGAGAAGCTGTGTCATATAGCATAAGAGAGACAGACAAACAGAGACTCCACAGAAGCAAACTTGACTGTGTATGCCCTGAGGCATGCCTGATAAGGAGAAGAGATCTAATTGTGTTTGTTGAGTGACTAATTAAGCTAATGGCCCAACTCTCAGGAGCACACACACTCCCCTAATACCCCCCTTCTAGTCCATCTTGTGTCAGCATCCTCTCCTTTCTGAGTCTGCCACCACCTCCCTAGGAGATACCTCCTAAGAAGTTCCCACTGAACTCCAGTACAGCTCAGCACCCCTTCCTCAAGTATCTGTGCAGCCTGATACAGAACCAGGAGGATAGAGAGTCAGACTGACTCCTGATCCAAGGAGTACAGGTCTCTTTACTCTGCCTCGGGCCAGCTGTGTGACTTTAGATTAATTGCTCAACCATTCTGTGCCGCACCTTCTTATCTGCCCCTTGGGGATCATGAAGATAAGATAATCCACTGATAACTGGCGTAAGTGTTTAAAACATTCCAGGCAGTAGATATGGGGGGTGTCACTTAATGTGGGGTGTTCATAGAAGGTCTCTCTGAGAGGGTACCACTGGAAAGGGGAATTGAATCAAGTGGCTCTCCGTAAGCCTATATGACAGGTCAGACACGGGCTGCTCCTTGTCCCCAGGGAAATACATTAGTGGATATCATAGCCGTATGCCAGGTGTCCAGGAAAAATGGGATTGGGTTGATCCCTCTCAGTATCATGCACACAAGTGTGTGAGAATACTCATATGCACAAGCAGCCTCAGGAAGACACTGGACCTGAGCAGAGGAGGAGGGATGCAGGCTGACCTAGAGAGGACACTGCTGTATCTCAGCTTGGGTCACTCCAGGTGCAGAGCCTCAGCAGCTGCCAGGAAACCTCTGATAAAAAGCTTCAGCTGAGTTAAGTGGTGCCAAGCCTGGCTGGGCATTTGCTCATGATTCCAGCACTCAGAGGCTGAGGCAGGCAGGTCACAGGTTCAAGGCCAGCCTGGGCTACAGATCAAGGTCTTATTCTCCCAACATGGAAAGCTAAGCTTGCTCTCTCCGTGACACTGGGCTGCGTCCTCCCCTATAGGGTGGCAAATGGAGCCCCTTCCAAGGCTGGCTCCAGGGAAGCAGAATGAGATCATGGATAGGGTGGAGTTGACACCTGGGGTTCTGAATGCCAAGGTTGGCTCACAGCACAGGAAGGCTGCCAGAACAGCACTCACCAAAGAAAGCCCCAACATCGCCTGTCACTCTTGAAACCGTGCCCCACTCTTCTCCCTGCATGGTCCCAGAAGGAATAATCAGACCATGCGGGAATCGTGGTCCCAACTTGGCTGTCTAATCTGCCCATCTGGTCCTTCCTGAACTGCAGAGGGTCCTGGGTCCTCCTTCTGAGGCCATGGTGGACAGAGGACAAACCTTTACCTGAACATAAGAATGACTCAGGGACTCCCCACACATATAGTCATGCATACATACACAGACATACATGCATACACACACACACACACACACACACACACACACCTACATCCTTTATCTGTGCAGAGCATCAGAGGGCTCCATCCCCAGACACCTGCTCTGAGCCCTTCCCCATTAGACGACCCATCATGGATTGTGTCAGCCTGCATTAGCAGCCAGGCTCATCACATTAGGCAGCAGCCCTGGGCTGGCAGCTACTACTTTGAAATGCCTCTTTATCCTGTTGTCACGCTGTCTTCTGCATCAGACACAGCCACAGGAGCAATCTGCAGACCCCGTGCAGACATGAAGGACCGGGTTAGAGGGCAAGGATTTCACGGAAGCCTGACAGATCCCAGTGCCCTGGGCTCTGGTGCCTGGGTGGCACTCAGGCCTCTCTGGGGAGCGCTGAAAGGCTCTAAAGTATGAGCATCCTTATGACCAACTGTAAAAGTATAGGTGCCGTGTGTTCCTGAAAACACAAAAAATAGATGCCCTGTCCATTTACTGTAAAAACTGGTGATGCCTGTGGTGACATCATACACACAGCATGGTGTGACATCCATAATGCCTCTCTTCTACTAGCCTTCCTGGCTATTTATCCAGGTCACTAACAAAGCAATGACCAGTCCCCACCTTGTGCAGTGTTCCTGCCTGGTGCAGATGAGGAAAGAACTCTCATCTTTGTAGCCAGATGGGTCCTGAGATCAAATCCCATCTGTGCCGTCTCATATCTGGGCCACCCTGGGATAGTAACTTGGCCTCTGTGTCCTGTTTGTAATCCTACTGTGTGCTGGTACCTGTTTCACGGTTGTTGAAAGAATTGTCTAGGGGTCTATGTGAAGAGGGCCTGGCCAGGCACTGATGCTTCAGTAGCTAGTTCAGGGCCAAGTTCATGGGGGGAAGCTTAGTTTTATCCATTGTGAAACCTCAACTCACACAAGCCCTCAATGGGTGTTCACTTGTGCATACCTATCTGTGAAAGCTGGCGCTCAACCCCCCTGTACCTCCAGAAAGGTCTGATCAAAGCTTGACCTTGCTCATGTCTGGGTCATCACAAACACATTCACCTTCTTGATGTATGCAGAGCCTCTTCTGGTAGCTTACCCCCAATCTACCCCCTCTCAGAGTGGGCTCCATCACCATCCCAGCTTCAACCCCATTTCTCTGGATGGAACCCCCTTTCTGCTGACCTGGGAACTCACACTCATCTTTCATGTCCCCACTCACTCACCCAGTCACAGGAAGCCCCTCAAGACCCGCTATGCCTTGTACCCCCTCCCTGGAGCACTTGCTCAATTGCTGTGTGATCATTCACCCCACCTCTGCCCCTTCCCCACCCCAAGCTATGGCAGCCATATGATGGTGGGGCAGGGGTCCTGAGTGCTTACCAGGTGAGCCCTTGGGACTTTGCACAGGCTCAGTTGGTGTTGCTGAAAGAGTGCGTGGGATGGGGAGTGACTACCTCAATAAATCCCCATGACCGTCTTCAAAAGGAAGAGGACAAAGCAGGTTCAGTCAATGACCTGAATGATCATGGGGCACATACCAGCCCATCAGTCAGTGGTTATTTATGCTCAAAGTGGATGCCTCCTACTCTCCCACAAAACCATTATCCATGCCTGGCAAATTGAGACCCAAGAGACCAACTCCCCCCCATCTTGGCACACAGAAGACCCCCAACACTGGCTTCTGGGACCCAGCATCTCTTCTGTCTATCTTATTCTATCTGTGTCTTCTCAGAGCTGTTCATGTGTGCATGCACACACGTGCGCACAGACACACACACACACACACAAGCCTGTGAACAAGTTTGGGACTGAAAGAACTCTGCCTTCTTAGCAGGTGCTGTCAGGTGACTACCCTTCAGAAAGCCGATGGGCTTTGGGTCCCCTCTTCTTGCATCCTGTTGTCATGCCAGCCAGGGCTCCTCCAAGAGTCTTTGTGAGGGAGGAGAAGATCTTTGTGGCTCTTTGTCTCCTTGTTTCTGATTAATAGCTGTGCCTGTGCTCTGTAGTTTAGTTTGTTTGGGTCTTTTAGAAGAGTGTGTCTTTGTTCACATTTTCCTGAGAAAACTCTCTCTCTCTCTCTCTCTCTCTCTCTCTCTCTCTCTCTCTCTCCCTCTCTCTCTCTCCCTCGTCTGCCTCGTCTCTATCTCTCCACCTCTTCTCCTCTCTCTCTCTCTCTCTCTCTCTCTCTCTCTCTCTCTCTCTCTCTCTCTCTCTCTCTCTCTCTTTCTCTCTCTCTCTCTGTAGCCTAGCTCCCCAGCCCACCATGAAGAAAACACTTACTGACATTGCTGTACTCAGTCCTCCAGTAAACACTTCCAGAATACCAGATTCTAAATTTCAGAAGCGTGACCAGATAATTTACTGTCCCAATGGGGGCCAGTTTGAATGTGACACTAGCTAATTCGTACTCGTGGACAGTAGGTATAAACAAAGATGCTCCCAGGCCAACCAGGATGCACCAAGCACTCATATACCATCAGCTCATTTGGGGTCACTAGGTTTGGGTGGTGGAAGGCTTTCCTATAAGTGTCCCGTAAACGTTAAAAGTAAACTAGGAGGGAGCCCAGGCCACTAGGGGCAAGATGTAAAGACGTAAGCAAGATGAATGGAGGTTGAAGCTAAATGACAGATTCCTAAGGTTTTTCCCACAATCTCCTTCATGAATGGATTTCCTTTTTAAAAAAAGAAAGAACGTACATACTACCAACACTAAATGACTCAGAAGGTTGGGTGTATGTGTGTAAATGTGTGCATGTATATGCATACATATTTGTGTGTGTGTGTGTGTGTGTGTGTGTGTGTGTGTGTATAGCAATAATAGCCAAAGAAGAGGTCATGAATTTGAGACAAAGTGAAGATGGGGCAGGGGCGGGTGGAAATGATGTAAACACAGTACTCATATTTCAAAAAATAAAACGTTTAAATTAAAAAAAAAAAGGGAAACAGACTGGGAGTGAGAGCTTAGAAGACTATGTTCCCATAATGGAATCCAAGTCCCCATGAAGGGCGCTGGGGAAGTGTTTCACGTTTATAAAGATGTGATGTCACCATCCCCTATCCCCCCAGTGCCAGATATCAACATCTGCAAGGCCAAGAATGTTGTGAGAATGGCAGCTGGCTTCTGTCACTCTTGGCTTCAGGGTTGTGACTTAGTGTGTGGTGGTAAGGGCACAGCGTGACCCATTTCCTACCAAAAAGAGACTTCTGTCCTGAGCACTGTGCCTCTCTCATATCCTAGGTGCCCGTCCTGAGACCCATGGACCTGATGGTGGAGGCCACCCCACGAAGAGTGTTTGCCAATGCGCACACATACCACATCAACTCCATATCCGTCAACAGCGACTACGAAACCTACATGTCTGCTGATGACCTGAGGATTAATCTGTGGAACTTTGAGATAACCAATCAGAGTTTTAGTATCCTTTCCTTCCAAGCCAATAGCCCATTGGTCTGACTCAAGGGTATCCAGGTAGGAGTGGGTAGGGGAGAAAGAGGTAAGGAAAAAACCATCCAAATGGAAATGCCTGGCAACTTTGAAGGAAAATCTTAAATTGTGGGTGCAGCAGCAGCGCTAGCTCTGAAATCTAACTTAAAATCATTTCTTTACACAGTGAATAATGGCCCGAAAGCAGCTTGACATGACAGTCCTAATGCAACTGAGGACATAGGTCCAAGACACCAGGTTTGATCCCAGCACCTCAAACAAAACAAAAACTATAAGCGTTTTTATCTTCCACTTAACTCAAACTGGGAAAAGTCAAAAAGATTTCTGTCTGTGTAAAACCAGTGTTTGACCTCATTATACTCATCTTGCATTTACTGATAAAAACTGATCTCAACCTGTGGGTCACAACCCCCAGGACCATCAGAAAACTCAGCTATTTACACTATTCATAACAGTAGCAAAATTACAGTTATGAGGTAGCAATGAAAATGATTTTATGGTTGGGGTCACCACGACATGAGGAACTGTATTAAAACGTCCCGGCATTAGGAAGGTTGAGAGCCACTGGTCTAGGGTGTGCCTGTCCGGTCCATCCTAAAGCCTGACTCTCAGCTCGAGCTCCCAACTCAGTTCATGCTCTCAGCCCTCGGGGAGTTGAGTTCTGGCTCCCAGTCAACCTTGATTCTTCAGTTACCGGCTTCTGCTATCCCAGCCCCGCCCATCCCCGAGCTGTCCACAGTGAATCTCGGACAGCTGAGATGCCTCCATCCCCACTCCTACCTTCACCCAACTGATACAGGCCACCGTTGTCTCTTTCCTCTATGGGTGCCTGATTCCTCTCCTTCAGCACACATGCCCTGCCTATCAGTTACCGTGTGACCCACACGACATCCTGACTGTGCACCTAACACTCCAGTAACTTTCCAGTTGTTTCCCAGAGTCTAGAAGATTCCACACCATCTGGGCCTGACTCCCTCTGACTCCTGTCATGTCACCCTTGCCTCATCCACTCTGCTTCCACCAGAGAACCATGTTTCTACCCCCAGCTAAGCTTTGCTCTTCCTTCTTCTGCACCTGCTGTCCCCTCTATCTGGAAATGTGTCCCCAGAGTTCTAATTCCAGCCTCGTTTGAACCTACCATCTCTTCAGAGACTAGGCTCCCATTAGTTTCCAAGTGGCCGACAGCACCTTTATTCTTGCTGTCTTCATCACGCTCAGCGGACCTTGAAATGTTTTAGCGTGTGCGTTTTTTAGTTTGCCCCCGTGGGAATGTCATTTTCATGAGAACAGGAGCCCCGAATGGCCCATTGCTGTATCCCAATGGATTCAGCATTCTGTGTCTGAAAGCTACTGCACACAGCGAGAGTGGCATCATCGTCAGTGGTCAGAGCGGACCTATTGGAGACTCTTCACTATGAAGCCTAGCTTGGAAATTTAACTTGCAAAGTGTCAAAGCCAAGCTGAGGGAATGGGTTTGTTGGTAAAGTGCTTGCTCAGTAATCACGAGAGCCTGAGTTTGATCCCCAGAACTCAGGAAAAAGAAACGAGATGTGATGGCACCTTTTTATAATAGCAACACTAGAGAGGCGGAGGTACACTCACTCTCCAGCCTTCCTAGCCTATTGGTAAGTTATAGGCCTGGAGGAGATCCTGTCTTTTTGAGGTGTGGGGGTCCTCTGAAGAGCAACAGCCGCACACGGGGATGCAACTCACACACATACATGGAAAGGATATTTGTGCAAGGCTACACAGCTCGTTAGCCACTACCACAGAGACATCCTGTAGTCCCTGAAGGTTCTTAGGAAAGGTGTCCGTAACCAGGTTCTGGCACTGAGATACATCTGGAGACACTGGGAACTGGTCTTTGGAACCGTGACTGGCTAGCTCTCATTGATCCCAGAACAGACATGACACACTGTGTGGGCCGGAGAATAGCTGCCTCTGACGGCAGAGTTCTCCTGGCAGAGCAGCTGCTGATAGAACGAATGTAGATGGCAGTCGCCTTTCCCTCCTCACATCTATTCCGAGAACCAGGAATCTGCCTGGGCTCAGCCAGCTGTCACTCTGAGCTTATGCTTCCCCAGCCTAGGTGGCATGTTTTCTGAATTTTGCCTCCAGGCTTTCAAGAGGGAAAGGAACTTTCTCAGGCATTTGGGGAGACAGATGCCTTGGGGAGAATGCAAAGGGGACATATTAATAGTGCCATTTAGGTTCTCTTCTGCAGATGTGTGACAGCCTGCCAGATGCTGGCATACAAATGAGACCTTGGCGCTCACCCTTAACGCTGCCGTATGTAAAATAATCACTGTCATCATGTGGGTGATGATAACTGATATCTATATACTGCCTTTCAGCCAGACTGCCCCCGGGCAGAAAGGTGTGCAAACCAAGGCCCTTTTGCCTCTCAGCACTGAAGTGTAGCTACCTCTGGAGCAGGCGGCAGCCCTCTTCCCCAACATCCTCAGAAAAGTATCAAGAACAACCCTTGTCTTAAGTACCTCCTGTTTAGCACCTCCTTCTGTTATGCCTTTTATAGACCAGAGGCAGGAGCATGGCTTGGGATGCCTGGGGTGGCAGGCAAGATGCTTCGTAGAAATACATGGACTGTTTTCACAACTGCGTGTTAGTAATACTAAGAGGTAGAAGACTCGCATCCTGTGAGGCCACCGATGCTAAAAATTCCACTTAAAATCACACAGTATACATCCACAATTAAGTCAGTAAGACAAGTAGCAAGGAAGTCTTTCTGGGGACACGCAAGCACAGCACTGATGTCATAGCTCACAACACAGGATTTAGAGTCTGACAAGAACAGAGCTCTTACCCAGGCCCACCTCTTTCTGACTGTGAACCTTCCCACATGACTCCTGTCATGTCACCCTTGCCTCATCCACTCTGCTTCAACCAGAGAACCATGTTTCTGCTCCCAGCTAAGCTTTGCTCTTCCTCTTTCTGCACCTGCTGTCCCCCTCTATCTGGAAATGTGTCCCCAGAGTATTTGATTCCAGCCTCAATGGAATCTACCGTCTCTACAGAATAGACTCCCACTAAACATGCCTTTTATTTACCCAGACTCCCATTCTCCACTTCATCCTCTGGAGGGAAGAACGCTACCAAAGGACTGTGAGGTGGGGAAACTGACTCCCCCCCCCCTCTCTCTCCACACACACACACACACACCCTTCAAGAAATGCCTTACTGAGTAAACGGTCATGTTGATTTTCCGTTGACTTAGTGGCTACTCCTGAATCTAATGATATTTTAACTACCATCCATAGGGCCTGCTGCCCCACGATCAGTGCTCCATTGATCAGGCCACAGCCTGGGAGGAGTTCTATTCCTGCTGGCACTGACTCTGCTGCTGCCACCAAATGCAGTTTTTAACTAAGTCTCTATAGTTCTCTTCGCCTCAGGAGTCAGATATTGGGGTAGAAATCTGGTAGCTCAGAGAGGCAGAGAAGCAACCAGCTGACCATCCTTTTCACGTTTCAGAGAGAATGGACGTCTCTCCATTCATCCCAAACCAAAACACTGTAAATCTCTAAGGCCCTCCCTACTCCTTCCTGTGTGTCTCTCTATCCATCTTCCTGGATCCTCTGTACTCTCTATGGCTAATTCTTGTCAACTAGTCACTGACTCCACCCCCTGGGCCAATATTGATTTTATTAACACATTCTCAGGGGGTCACAGTGTTATCAAATATTCCACAACAGATCAGTATAACAAAGTCTGATAAAAGTTATGCTTCTTGTTGAAAAGAAAAAAAAACAAACTAGAGAAGATGACCAATGATTTCTACTCTGTCATTGTCTGGATCACACTCTTAATTCTACATTCCTCCTTTAGCTCTGGACTTGGATGATATTTATCAAATGTTGCTCCTTATAATCTAATCAGCATCCATTTTCAGGGTGTCTGAGGTCTAGGGCCTCACACTTAGCACCAGGTAAGAGAATGCCTGTCCTAAACCTTTGGGTACCTGACCACAAGCCCTCTCCATCCAGAGGTACCCAGGCCATCCCAAATAATGGGTCCTTTCTTAAAGTGAATAAAATGATCTTGAGGCATCAGGACCCCATTTCTAGGTTAGTAATTTTCTAGAGCAAGAGGTGGACCTGGGTTTTAATAAGCGAAGTTTGCTCTTAACACATTGCTTCTCTGGGAATGGGGAGATGGTTCAGTGGGTAAGAACACTTGCTGCACACGCATGAGGACCCGCGTTTGAATCCCCAGCATAAAAATTGGTCATGACTATAACCCCAGCCCTGGGGGTTGGGGGTGACAGAGACAGGCAGTCTTATCTACAAAGTGAGTTCAAGGATAGCCAGGGCTACATAGAAAAACCCTCTCTCAAAATAAGTAAATAAATGCCTTCCAGACAGACCCACATTACAGAGTCTCCTTTCTTATTAACTTAGATTCAACTGATTAGGGGTCTTTAATTTTATCTATAAAATCCCCTCGTGGCTACACTGAGGTGGAGTAAGTGGGTGAATGACTGGGTGTGTGCACATCACTTTCTTCCTTTTGTCTTCCAACTTTCTGAAAAGGATATCCCTTATGATTGAGACTAATCTGAAACAAGAGAAGGGGAATCCCAAGGTCAATTTAACAATGCTAGCATTCCCCAAAGCCGCCAAAGTAAGTGTTAGAAAGACACACACACGGCCTTTGAGGGAAGACAAGACTAAGGGGTTTTGAGCCTATATGAAACACCAAGTGTGTTACAGATACATGCCATCTCTTGAAGTTCCTTCATCTTTCTTTATTTTAGGTTACTGATACAGGGTCTCTCTGCATAGCCCAGGCTGGCCTGGCACTCAACACTCAATGCCTTGGCCTCCTGGAAGCCATGATTACTGGTATATGCTACCACACCCAGAAACTTTTCCTCTGTATGCATGAGTTTCTATGTTCAAGATCATCTGAGATTCGATAACTGATCATATTTGAGTTTTAAAATTTTAGCAGCCTGTCCCCAAGTCATCTGATACAATAACATCTATATTCAACCATGCCAATGAACCAAACACATACTATGTGGCATGTCTCCTCCAGGATGCATAGACAGGAAGAGTCCCAGCAGCTGGACAGATGGAAACAATGCCTGAACAGAATCTTGGATTGTGAATTTTTTAAACACAATTCTGGACTTATTGACATGTACGTAGAAGAATCTGAGGTGTGAGACTTTCAAGAACTCCCCAGTCATAAAGGGTGTTACATCAAATGTCTTGTGAAGCAGCCTATAGATCTAATATGACATTATACACATCTGTCAGCCCCTTAGCCTGAACCTGGCACTTGGCAAATACTCCATGGATATTTGTACATTGGCTTTTTTTTGTTTGTTTGTTTGTTTGTTTTGGGGTTTTTAATATATATATTTTTTTTTGGTTTTTCGAGACAGGGTTTCTCTGTAGCTTTGGAGCCTGTCCTGGAACTAGCTCTTGTAGACCAGGCTGGTCTCGAACTCACAGAGATCCGCCTGCCTCTGCCTCCCGAGTGCTGGGATTAAAGGCGTGCGCCACCGCTGCCCGGCTTGTACATTGGCTTTTTAAGCTCCTAAAAGATGTCTATTCCCTGAAGCCTGCTTCAAAAATCACCAATGCCTTACCAGTGATTTTAGCTGACAAAATTGGGCACTTTGTGATCATTGCTTAATAGCCAAGGATCAAATTTTAATCTTAAAAAATGTAAAAGCAAAGATTGCATGATAATATATGTCCCCTAGAAGGGGGCCTAACTGCAATAGGCTCAGAGTTGAAAGCCAACATTCAACTATTTCCACACTTCAGAACTGAAGGCTTTCTATAGCATTTAGGCAGCCTCTGCTGCTTTGAAAATCCAGTAACATCGGCCAGTAAATGTAGCATGTCCTATATGTGT
The DNA here is from genome assembly GCF_903992535.2 of Arvicola amphibius. Classification (NCBI taxonomy): domain Eukaryota; kingdom Metazoa; phylum Chordata; class Mammalia; order Rodentia; family Cricetidae; genus Arvicola; species Arvicola amphibius. Next base: position 119,317,639 of record NC_052051.1, on the reverse strand, counting down.
GTAACGACTCTGCAAGGATCTTCCTCAACTCTCTCTTCCCTGTCTGGCTTAGCCAGGACTTGAGGAAAATAGTTGCAGTATCAGAAGAATCAGTGCAATGGGACAGAAGCACGCATGGACAGTCACTTTGACCCCAAGACACTGCCTTGAAATGGTTTTCTTGGATACGTGTACTTCCTTTAGAAAACAGGATTCTGAGCCAGGCGGTGGTGGCGCATGCCTTTAATCCCAGCACTCGGGAGGCAGAGGCAGGCGGATCTCTGAGTTCGAGGCCAGCCTGGTCTTCAAGAGCTAGTTCCAGGACAGGCTCTAGAAACTACAGGGAAACCCTGTCTCGAAAAACCAAAAAAAAAAAAAAAAGAAAAGAAAAGAAAACAGGATTCTGTCCAACATGAAAATGATGTAAATAACTTCTCTCCATTATCTCTTCTAATAATTAAAATCCTTAGAGGTTGTTAATAGGATTCTACTCATTTGAAGGCAAATAAATTGAACCCCAGAGAGATAAAGTGACTTTCTCAAGTTCTCTCAGTTAAACAGAAGGAATGAAAGTGGTCTCCCAGCCACGTTTGTTCCAAACACAGTACTTATCAGTGTTTTCTTGAATTCTACCCCCAGAGCTCGGGGCCTGTCTCAGCTCTCAGGGAAGACTCTAAGCAAAGGTTGTTTTCTTGGTTTAATAGGACACAGTCATGGTAGAAGTCTTGGAAAATGAAATAAAATAACCAATAACCTCACCACTGATTTTGCCTCTCAGTTGTGAGAATGCCAGTTTATTCAGCTGTATTGGTTAAGGGGGGAAAAGGTAACAGGGGGGAAAACTAAGAAATTCAATGTCTTGATTCATTGGGAGCCTTTCTTCTATTCAGCCCCGAATACCCCACCTCTCACTCCCCACCACACACACATACACACACACACACACACAGAGAGAGAGAGAGAGAGAGAGAGAGAGAGAGAGAGAGAGAGAGAGAGAGAGAGAGAGAGAGAGAAGAGAATAATAAAGAGAGGCCCTCCCTCTCTTTCTGCTTTCCGGTGAGCACTACCTAAGTATCTTGTCTTTTATCTTGTCTGTCAGCCACAGTCCCCTTATTATAAACGGCCTATCCACCGTACCAACAGATCACCAGCACACTGTTCATTCTCAGGTATGTTGTGGAATAAGTAGATGAGTGGACTCCAGGTGCTCACAGGTGATGCTCTCTCTGACTTTAGGACCTGTTCTTTCTGCAAGACGTGGCCAGCTTTCCTGTCTAGTTCTTCTTACACTCTTCTTCATCATATTTTCTTAAATGACCAGACTGTAGTACATATTTTATATCCAATTTTCCTAATCTGACATATGATCAGCATAAAATCTGTCTTAAATACTATTATACTCTAAAATCTTACCGTTTCATTGAATGAAAATGGGAGAATGGTATGGATATAAAAAGACAAACCACTCCCAGATGTCCCCTCACAGACTCAGCACAAGCAGCTCCATGGCCCTCCTGCCTTGATGCTCAGCCCTTTCAGGTATAGGCTTAAATGGCATTAGGTTCCTAGAGTAGAATTTTGTATACAGTGGGGATTTTTTTTACATACTTGTACATTTCACTGCAAAAATAATTTAATATTGGGTTTCTTAAAGTTCATGTGATTCTGCACATTTATTTAGGTTGCTGTCAATCTTTCATAGCGTTGCCGTTGACGGGAGGCAGGGGAATGACAGGTATAGAGAGCTTGGGTTTTCTGAACGTGGATGATGTGAGTGAATGAAAGGCTCCCCACTCCCTTCCCCACCCAGTCCTGAGCCCATCCGCCCCCTCTTCTTACGGCTGCTGTAATTTATGGCTTGGACTGCTTATTTGTTCAAAGCCAATCCCTGAAGGGGTGACCTCCCGATGTCTTCAATTATTACTTTCAATGATGCCTTAGGCAACTGCCTGGCACAGTAGTGCCCTCACCTTCCTGCCTTCTGCCTTGAAAGCATGGAGCTCAGCTGCCAGGCTGGCTAGGCCCCATCTCATCCTCAGCGCTGTCTCCAGAGTCCCCCCCCCCCCAGAGCCAGATTAACCCCTTTTGTTAGTAGAGGTAATTTGCCTGGGTTTAGCATTAATAAGGAATACCCCCAAGCAGTTGGGGTCGCAAAGAGCAGACCTGTCAGGCCCCAGGGTTAATTTAATGGCAATCTGTTGGCTGTCTGGGTTGTATATTAGGCACGCGCTCAGTGATATCTTTTGCTGTTTAGTTCTTTGGAACAACAGGGAAATAGTTTAGATAGAGTGCTCAAAAGGATCAGATGGAGAAAATTGACTGTCAAAATACATCATTTCCACTTTCCAGTAATGCAGGGCGCCCCGCATTGCTTAGCGCCTTTCTCTCTCCATCCCAATATGAAGGGCGAGGCTGGCGCTGAAACCGCACATCTCCCTTTGGAACCTGATAGAGAAATCGCCTGGGTTTCTGGGCATCCGTGTGCATTTCCTCCTGCCTTCCTCGGAAGACATCAAATTTTGCCAGCCAGACTCCCTCACATGTTTCTAGAATTCATCAAAGTCCTCCCTTGGAAAATAGGACATGAAAGCCCTTGTCAGATTTTTCTCCCAACATCTAGTTCAAGCAAATCAGTTATATCATAGGGCATAAAAATTCTGGTTCTGGAAAATACTATCCTGGAAATGTAGTTGGTAAGTTTTCAGGGACATAATTCGAAGGAGGTAGATCTCCATATCTCCCCCCCCTCTCTCCTTCCCTCCCTCCCTCCCTCCTTCCCTCCCTCCCTCCCTCCCTCCCTCCCTCCCTCTCTCAGAAGCTAGTCATGGTTCCTCTAGAGCCAGACAGACCCACTCAGGGAAACTGGCTCTGTGGGGCAGTTCTTCCCAGGATGTTGTGCAGCTTCATGTAAAGAATCCTTGCACAAGCATGAGTGCAAATCCCAGCTCTACCCCATATCTGACCCTAAGAAATGTCCCAGCAAATCTCTTGCCACCAAGACTAATGACCCAAGTTCAATCCCCAGGATCCATGCAGTGGAAGGGAAAAAACTAACTGCACCAATGTCCTTTGCATACCTTGGCACATGTGTGCACATACACACACTCAAAATAAATAATGTAAAGCCACAGTCACACAGATGATTCCGGGTAAGCTCATTGGGTCTCAAAATAAACAAAAGCATATGGAAAAGGAACATAAAGAAAGGATGGAGAGTGGGCAGTGGTGGTGCACCTCTATAATCCCAGCACTGGGGAGGCAGAGGCAAGCAGATCTCTGAGTTCAAGGCCAGCCTGGTCTACAGAGCAAGTTCCAGGACAGTCAAAGCTACACAGAGAAACCCTGTCTTCAAAATAAAATTTAAAAAAAAAAGATGAGGATGGGGTCAAAGTAACCAGAAAGTAATGAATACATGGATAAAAATGGGAAAGAACAGATTTTTTTAATGTTGTTCTGATTAGAAAGAAAAACTTATTTCCTCTATTTTGTCAGCTGTAAATTAGGATTATTAATGGCGCTGACTTTGTCTGCCTGGAATGAAGGACAAACAAGACCATAAAATGCTTAGTCCAGACAGGCTCAGCACTCGGTAGACAACAGCTACAGTTGTGCTAAAAAGGAATAAAATCATGGCTTCTTCCCTTGACCAAACCTGAGTCAAACCCAAGCACTGTATCAGGAGGGAGTCTCAGACCTTGGAGACAAATCAAGTGGCTTCAGATGAAGGGTGGGTGGGAGGCAGGACGGATCTGGAAACAGTGGACTCTGCTCCAGGAAGACATCCTCGATGGTGCAGGATGCTCCTGGAGGCGCAGATGTGCTTAGGCACTTTGTCTTCTCATCTTCTGACTTTGGGGCTTTATTTTTAGTTAGAAAAAAATAGCTGCGGCTGTAGCACCTCCCTCTCCCACACAGCGAAGATCCCTCCCAGGGCAGCTTGTTTGCTGAGCTACACTTATAGAGGCTGGGGAAGCTGACACCAGATTTTTCCCCCTTACTTTGGAAGAAGGAAAACATGCTTGCTGGCACCGTGGGGTAGGGAGCCACTGAACAGGAACCTCTCTGCTTACCCTATCCAACAACGCCAAGCCCAAGGCACAGCTTAGCAGCCAGAAAGCACATCAGAGCTGCAGCCTGCAGCCCCTCCCAAACTGTTTGGGTGCTCCAGGTATGTGTCCCAAACGCAGAGGCTTAGTTGAGAGGTAGTGTTTTGTTAATCCAGGATTGCGCATGCCCTGCTGAACCAAGTAATCTTTGCATCTGGTTTTGGTAGATGAAAATGTGCCAAAAGGTGATGTTAGCACAGGCTCATACTAACTTTAGAAAGAATGCAACGGGATGCCTAAGAGATAATCAAATAGCAAGAGGCACAACCCTGTACAAAGCCGTTGGAACAAATCCCACGTGGCAACAGTTCTAGCGGGAACCTAGGTGCTGTTTGCTAGTACGTGTCTACATTAGTTTGTACATGGCTACCTAATTGGTGCTACTAGGGCTCAAAATAAGAGCTTATTGCATGTTTGTGCCTTGGTCTCCATGCCAAAGAGGGAGCTGTGTTGCTTGCTTAGGCAGAAGCATCGCTAGGATGGCCTGTGTCGAGCTACTGTTTGTTCATGCAGCGTGTTTTTTTTTTTTTTTTCCAAAGCGTGGCACAACGATTCCTGGCCCACACATTTTCATTTTAATCACTGTGTGTTCGTTTTCGTGTAGATGATTAAACCCGTCCCTTCATGAATATTGGCTGACTACTTAGCGGAGATGAAAAGTGAGACAATCTAAAGAGAAACACGATACGTTAAAAAAAAAAAAAAGCTGGTGATGGGGTAAAGATGAGAAAGGCGGCCCGTGAGTAGTAGAGTCTGTGGAGTGCAGGTCCCTTGCTCAGCTCTGCTGCACCCCAATATCCACATGACAAGGTACAGCTGGTCCCCAGACAGAACCTCGGCTCCAGCCAGGATATGACAGGGCATATGCAAGCCCATTCCTTCACTTCTGCTATATATCCTTGGGAAGAATTTGTTTTTATCTCCACTGAATTGCCTTTATAAACATAAGCCTAAATGTTTCATTCTGATATACAAGGATATAGCCTCAAATAGATACATGCATATGTGTGTACGTGTGTGCGTATATATGTACATGTTATGTATATATATATATATATCCCCATATATATATATATATATATATATCCCAGTATATATTTATATATATGTAGTGAGGAGCTGCGGGCCGGCTTTTCGTCCTGCCTGGATCCCACATGGTTAGCTTATGCCCCGAAATAACAACACACAAACTGTATTCTTTTAAAGACTGCCTGGCCCATTATTTTCTGCCTCTTACTCACATCTTGACTAACCCATATCTAATAATCTGTGTAGCACCACAAAGTGGTGCCTTACCAGGTAGATTCTAGCGTATGTCCATCTTGGGCTGGAGCTTCATCGCATCTGTCTCTCTCAGGAGAGGCATGGCAGTCTGTCTAACTTAGGAGAGGCGTAGCATCTGATTGAGCCATCTACCTCACTTCCTTCTTCCTGTTCTGTCTACTCCACCCACCTAAGGGCTGGCCAATCAAATGAGCCAGGCAGTTTCTTTATTAATTATCCAATGAAATCATCAGATAGATAGAAGACACACCTACATCATATATATATCCCAGTATATATATATCCCAGTATATATATATATATATATATATCCCAGTGTGTGTGTGTGTGTGTGTGTATATATATATATATATACACACACACTGGGATATACTGGGGAGTGGGGAGATGGGAACCTGGAGGCTAAATATCTCACATTATCCCAAACCCTCACTCCACATAGATGATTTCTTTCTGACACTTAAGCTCCCACCCAAAACCCCAGCCCTAGCAAATTATAGCTTATGGAGACTAAAAGGCAATTATAAAATTTCCAAGGCTTTGCACTTGGATATATATGTATGTATGTATGTAATGTATATACATCTACCTCTACCTCTAGATCGATCGATCGATCGATAGATAGATAGATAGATAGATAGATAGATAGATAGATAGATATAGCGCATGTGTAGGTGAGTAGTGAACATATTCCTCAGCCTGCCTGTGGAAGTCAGAATACGGTTTGTGGCAGTTAATTGTCTCCTTCTACCCATGGGTCCCAGAGATGAAACTCAGCTCAAGCAGGCTTAGCAGCAAGCACCTTCACCTGCTGAGTATCTCTCTCCCCAGTCCATTAACCACGTCTCTTGTGGAAACCTCTTGAATGCTCACATAGCCTCCACTCCCAAACCTGAAAATGGGTGTAAAAAAGTGTTCTTCATAATGTTGTTGTAAGGATTAAATGAGACAAAGTTCAGGATATGCAACCTGAGAGACTCTTTAATAACCCCTCATGGAGTGGCAGCTGCTATGGCTCTATGGATAGTTCGTGGAAGAGGATTTGCAGCCTTTTGCAGATATCATTTACCAGCCCAGAGATCCCAGAAAGAGTTCAAAATCAATAGTGTTTGGCTACAGCGGGACTGGCTGGATTTTTGGCTATTGCTCTAGAGTGGGAGACACTCTCAAGTGATCTCCCAGCCAAGTATGAGTTCACCCTCTTCATGTCACAGAAGATGAAATAGAACTGAGGAGTCAGGAAACTTGAGTTCACTGAGACAGGGTTTCACAGTGTGGCCCAGCTAGACTGGAACTCACAGTAATCCTCTTGCTGCAGCTTCCTGAGTTCAGTAATTAGAGTCATGGGCCACCACACCCAGCTTAGACCTAAGCTCTAAAACTACCACTAACTACGGGGTAGCCCCCATCCCTTAAAGTCCCTGAGCCTCAGCTGCCAGACTTGACTGCTGCCTGCTTTTCTGCTAATGGCCTCCCAGTGAGATGCCCCTGTATGCGGTAAATGCCCCCATAGCATTCACAGCAAGGGCCACTCATGCCCCAGGCTCTCCCCGCTTCTCCTTGTCCTTCCTTTACTCGTCTGTGCCAGATATCGTGGACATCAAGCCAGCCAACATGGAGGAGCTCACAGAGGTGATCACGGCAGCCGAGTTCCACCCCCATCACTGCAACACCTTTGTATACAGCAGCAGCAAGGGGACAATCCGGCTGTGTGACATGCGGGCATCCGCCCTGTGTGACAGGCACACCAAGTGTGAGTACCCAGCATAAGGGCACTGGGGAAGAGGTGCCCTGGCCTCTGACATGTGGGAGGAGGGGGGCCCTGGAAGGGTTCCATCTCATTTAACACTGGGACTAAAGAAATTACAAGTGTTAGGCTGACTGGGGAGTCAGCCCCACATTTAATGTTTCTGAGAAAGGGAAGCCCCATGTTCAAGTTGGAAGCACACGGATGCAGAGGGAACCCTGCCAGCGAGGGCTGAGCACTGGGATCTGATCTGAATTCTCTATGGAAGTCATTCACTGCTGTGGGGAGGAAGAACGGCCCGGGGGAAACAGTGAAGAGACGTCTGTTAAGTGGGGGGGGCAATGACAAGGAAATGGGGTGGCGTGGTCAGCAGCAGAGAATTCCAGATTGATCTCAACAGCAGAGTTAACCAGACTTGCGGACTGGGAGGCGTGGGTAGTGAAGATACAAAGGAGATGGGGGGGGGGGGGGAGGTCGGCGGTTCTCAACCTTCCTAGTGCTGCGACTCCTCAACACAGTTCCTTATGTTGTGCTGACCCCCAACCACAAAATTATTCTCATTGCTACTTTAAAACTGTAATTTTGCTGCTGTTATAAATCATAATATAAATAACTGATATGCAGAATATCTGATATGTCTCACACACACACACACACACACACACACACCCCACAAAGGAGTTGTGACCTGAAGGTTGAGATCCATAGTATAGTAACAGCAGGGAGCTAAGAGGTAGGAGTAAATGCAGGGTTATGGGGAAGGAGGAGAAAGACACACCCAATGGTTGACATGAATTGTGTGTGGGATGGGGGCTACAGGAAGTTTTACTAGGCATGAAAGCATTTGTGTTCTGTTTGGGACCTGCTGAGTGTGGGGTAACCTTAGCTACCTGGGAGGGACAGGTTCTCTCCGGTAAGTGAATATGGAACCAGGTGGAAGGGACCCTGACCTACAGATATTCCTGAGGGGGGTCCAAGAAGCTGTGATGCCCTCACAGCCAGTGTGGCAGCGACCAGCCTGGGCTTTAAAGTCAGGCAGGCCCACATGAGTCCTGAATGCGGAGGAATAGACTGTGGACTGACTGGCCGGCTGAGCCCAGCACTCAAGCTGGAGAGTGGACAAGGCTTTAGAAGGTTTTTAAATGAGAATGGTTTAGAACAGTACTTGGGGAGGAGAGCTGAACTCTGGCACTTGGTACCCATGTGACCTCGGATAATCTTCCTGAGCCCCACATCCCCCACAGGGCATGTGGGCAGAGAGATCCACACTGTTACCTGAATAAGACAGTGCTGGCATCTTCTGATCATGACAGGAGAGCAATAGACGGCATCCAGAATGGTTCCCATCCTCCTCCGGACCCCACCCCCAGGCCTGTCGCTATAAGATACTTAGAACCCCTACCCTTTTACCAGATACAGGAGGCCCCATTACTCACTATTCAGTACATGCCATATGCCAGGCACTACATCCAACTCTGGAGACTCTAGGGTGAGCAAAAGCAGTACTTCTCTGTCTCTCGGAGCTCGCTGTATTAGCCAAGGTCTAACAGAGCAGGGGGAATGGCAGGTGGCGTGCATAAAGAGATTTATTATTAGAAACTGGCTCACATATGAAGATTGAATCCTGAAATCTGCAGCCAGCAAGCTAAATTTCTGGGAGAGGGGACGGTCTTCTATCCCACGTGCCACTGGGCTGATGAGCTAAGAGTCTCAATTCAACTGCAACGGGCAATCACCGCAACCCCAAACCAGTCAGGCGGAGAGAGGCTCTGCCACTCACAAGAGGACCAATTCTTTCTTCCGATCAAGCCTTCACCTTATTGGATGAGGCTCCTCCACATTAATATTTATTCAGTCTATTGATTTAAATGTTAAACTTATCCCAAAACACCCTAGCAGAAACACCAGAATGTCAGACCAAGCAGCTGAGCACCTGTGACCAGTCAAGTCAACAGAGAAAATGAAGCACATGGAAGGGTAAAGACACCTGCCTCTGTTAGAGGATCACAAACACCTAGAGCATCGCCAGTGTCCCGAGAGGCATGAAACATTGTACTCTCAGCTAGCATCATGGGGACCTTACAAGGCAATGGTTGCTGAAATGTAAAGACCAAGGAGTAGGAGGAGTATAGGAAGGAGTCATCCATGTACACAGAAGCAGGAAGTCTCTCGGGACGCATGTCCAGGAGCCCCCAGAGTCTGCTCCTCCCTCCAGCTACCCCAACAAGATCAAAGTCCTGAGTGCAGTCCCTAGGGAGACCCAGGAGCTAGTGGGTACATTCCAAGCCTTCATCAAAGCTGCCCATTACCCACCCCAGCCTGGCCTAGCTCTTCATTGCAAGGCACCAGCCTGGTAATCTAATTAAGAAGAAATAGATTCATTTCCCAGACTGGGCCAAAAGGCTGACCTTCTTCGGGGCACACCTCCCTTTGTTCCAAAGCCACCAGCCCCAGAGCCTGCCAACTAGGGAGGCCCGCGTTCTGACCTCCCGCCTGACATCTCATATCGATTTTCTCCATTCCCCTCCGATGCCAGCCTGCAGCGGGCTGAGGCTCAGCTGAGGTGTGTGAGCAGCACGCGACAGTTCATCAGAGTTCAAAATGAAAAGCAACACTGGCTTTCGGAGCTGAGCACGGAGGAGGGAGGGTATTTAATAACCGTCAGCGTTTAATCAAAACGCCGAGGAAAACCGTGTTATCAGAGCCGAATATATTAATTTCCATATGTCCCTCACTCTGCATGCTCAGCAGGGGTTGGAAGAGATGATTTGTCCTCTCCCTCTCTATTTTCTGATTTTTTTTTCCTATTGCTCCTGGCGGCAGTGAAGTGTTCGCATTTGTAGTCTAAGGCGCCTGAAACAAAGGGTGCTGAAGACAGCGGCACTCTGCCTGGGCTGGGCTGGGCCTGGCTTCTCTCTTTCTACACACATGTACTGGGCAGTGGGGGAAGAGACCAGCCAGGTGATGTGGAAGCCAGCCTAAAAACCAAGAGTTCAAATCCAAGCTCCTGTCCTGCCCCACAGGGATTATCTTCTGCCCCTGTCTCCACCCTGTAGGCTCCAGGGAATCTGACTGAACTGGCCCACTTCTGGTACCACCAACATTTTTAGCCCCTTCCTGCCTCAGGGTTTTGCATAAGTTCTTCCCCTGTCTGGAACACCCTTCCACCATGACCCTCACTTATCTTACAGCTGCCATGGAGCCAGATTGAGCGCTTGTGGGAAAGAGACAGGTCGACGGCACATAGACCTGGGAGAGAAGGCTTATGCACTTAACAAGGATGCTTTCACAAAGTTCCCCTGGCTGATTGACAATGAAATGTTGCTGTCTCTCAAAGGATTTTTAATTTTTAAGGATTGCTCAATTTTTAAGTTTGATTTAGTGTGCAGCATGTGTGTGAATGAGGGCATGCAGGTCTCACATCTTTCTTTGTTCTGTTCATTTATGCTCAGGTGAAAGTCAATGGATAGCTTCCAGGAGTCAGCTCTCTCCTTCCTTCTACCTGGGTGGCAAGGTCTCTCCTGTGGCTTCTGCCACACTGTGCACTAGAGTCTAGCTGTCCTACAAGCTCCTGGGCAATTCTTCCATCTTGGCCACTCATGTTTTCATAGAAATGCTGGGATGACAGATACGCGGTGCTGTACACAGCATTTTTATAGGGACTCTGGAGTCCAACACAGGTTTCCAGGCATTTTTACCAGCCAAGCTATCTTCCCGGCCTCTGACTCAGTTCCCAGAAAGGTGTCAGCTGGCAGGTTAGCTGGGTTACTCACATCCCTCTCTCCTTCACTTGAACAGAGCCTTCTTCTCCCTGTGTGCCTGTGTCCAAAATTCCCCTTCTTTATAAAAGTCATCTTTGGTTAGGTGGTGTCATGTCATTACGATCACCCCTTTTAAGGCCTGGTCTCCAAAGACAGTCGCATTCTGAAGCATGGGGGCAAGATAGGACCTCTGTGTGTTAGTTGGGGGTGGCAGAATTCAGCCCCTACAGAAGGGAGAGATGAGGAATTCTATAATTTCCTGTCCTGTCCTGGCCGTGTCCCTTCCTGCAAGCCATTGTTTTCCCTCCAGGCAGTAAGGGCAGGAAAAGATTGTGGACATCAGGCTTACCCAGACTTGACACACAGTGAGCGCAGGGAGTGTGGCCCTTTTTTAAAAGGAGTGCAGAGATGGAGGAGCACAGGATCAGGACCACAGGAACTGTACACCGAAAGGCTCCCTGGTCCTGGCTTTGGGGAGAATGCGGGCTGGGAACTTTCCATGGTCCTGAAGCAGTTTTCCTCTAAGGAGGATTTTGTTTTCAGAGATTCTGAGCTGAGAAGTCTTTTTCCTCAAAAGTCATCCTTAAGTAACAATAAGTAGAATTTGAGTTTAGCCCTTCATAAGTCAAACTGTACTAACAACATAAAAGAAGAAAAGCAGAAACGTTGATAGAAAATCATTAAGAATTTTGTTTGAAGGTAAGTCTTTGTCACACACATAATTTTACCATTTATCTAAAATTAATATAAATTTGCATACTAATTAAAAAGAAAAAATGAGCCGGGCGGTGGTGGCGCATGCCTTTAATCCCAGCACTCGGGAGGCAGAGGCAGGCGGATCTCTGTGAGTTCGAGACCAGCCTGGTCTACAAGAGCTAGTTCCAGGACAGGCTCCAAAGCCACAGAGAAACCCTGTCTCGAAAAACCAAAAAAAAAAAAAAGAGAGAGAGAGAGAGTCAGGGAAACCCACAATTGGGACTGGGATACATTGGAAACATGGAGAGAGTCGACTTTCTGGCATCCTGTGGACACACTTGACAAGAAAACAGAGATGCCGGAGATGAACTTAGGGGGCTGCAAAGCTACAATGTAGCAGTGTGAGCATGACTGCCCAGAGACCATGAGGGACTAGCTGCAGGGAGGGATGCTGGGTGGCATGGAATGTGGGCCTGTTTTCTAGATTGACCCTCAGTTGGAGCTGCACTTGTTTAATTTAGAGAGAGTCCATGAAGTAAAGGGGGAGCGCCCAGGGTGCCCTAACTCCACTGTGGGGTCTGCAGGAATAAACAACACTCCCTATACCCCTAAGTGCCCATCAGAGACACAGGAGGCCTGCCAAATTGCATGGAGTCCAGACTGGTGTTCCCTCCACACATGGCCCAGGACAGTTTGGCCCTTTTTCCTTCCAGACAGCACAGAGTGAGCTCAGAGCCTGGGTAAGGAGTATAATGAAGACAAGGTGACCACTACCAGCCTATGACACAATGGCCAAATTGAGATGTTCTCTCTCTCTCTCTCTCTCTCTCTCTCTCTCTCTCTCTCTCTCTCTCTCTCTCTCTCTCCTTTTCTCCCTCTCTCTTCCCTCCCCCTCTGTTCCCTACCATGTGAGTCTTGTTTTAAGAGGGAAACCAGGAGGATAGGTAGCGATAGTGAAGAAGTAGTAATGTCATCAACCATAACCACGGCTGATTTCTGTGACATTTCACAACGTCCAGGAAGCAAGCCAAATACACAAGTGTGGGCCCATTTCATCCTCGTGCCCACCCTGTGAGGTACCCAGCATCACTACTGAATCAGAAGAGAAAATGATACAATTATAGAGAGTAGAAAACAAATGTTAGCTGTGGGTTAATTCAGGTCTGTGCAGTTCACTGGCTTCTTATTGTTCTGGCCTTGCAGTTCTCTCTCTGTTTCCCCATTGCTCTTGATAAGAGTCATGCTGTGTGCTCACACTGTGTAGGGGATGTGAGAACCCCATGACTGGGTTCTCTTTCTACCCTGACCACCTGGGGAAAGCATAAGCTTCCTGCTACAGGGGATCCATGGATCAAGAGCTGAACTGGCCATTCTGGGCTGTGTGCTTTGAATTCAGGCCATGTGTCTCCCCTAATTCACCAGAGCACCAGGAACCAATGAGTCAACTAAGACATATCAAACATCTTCTGGCTTTTGCCGTCCAGAAGGTGACATCCCATGGGGCAAAGGAACAAGCACATTCAAAATAAATACATGCAATGCATTTTCAGACAGTGGTGCAAGCAATAGGAAATAATACAGGGTCAGAGAGTAGCTGGGGTAGAGCTACCTCCATGGGGTAGTGTGAGCCTCTGAACTACAGCATAAGTATTAGAAGGATCCAGAGATAGGCCTAGCTCAGAAGCACCTGTGTTTGAAGAGCAGACCAAGGACCAGAGGATGGGGTTGAATCTGCAGAGAGCAGTGTAGAAGGAAAGGCCAAAAAAGTGGGCTTCATGCAGCCTGGGAAAAAGTCCATGGATTTCATTCCAAGTGAGATAAGGAGCCATTAGCAGGAAATAAACACAGTCTAGTGCTGCATAAAGTCATTTGGGTCAATGGCAATGTCCCCTAAAATTATATCACCTACTGACATCTTACCCAACGTCTTTTATGTTGAAACAACAAAAGCATGTAATAGCTCATTTTTAGCATGAAGAAAGACTTGGTTGGGGTGTGGAGCTGGCTCTGTGGGTAAAGTGCTTGTGTGACTCAGGCATGAGAACTGGACCTCAGATCCCCAATACCATGTACATGTTTGGTGAGCATGGCACCCTGCCTATAACCTCAGCCCTCAGAAGGCAGAGACAGAGAAACCGGAGCATGCTAGACAGCTAGACTGGTTGACTCCATGAACTCCAGGTTCACTGAGAGATCCTGCCCCAATATATAAGTGGAGAGTGTTTGAGATAGACACCCATCATTAACCTCTGGCTTCACATACATGTATAGATATGCACATGCCCCCGTTCAGATGAGTACCACACACACATAATCAGAACACAGCTATGTTGGAGTGTGTTTATGCCCTTAAAGACTTCTTGAAAATGGGGCAATCAGCCTAAGAGCAAGGAAACTGATCGGGAGACTCCTTCCATTGTCTCAAAAGAAATGATAGCCACCACCGAGGAGTGTACATAGGTGTGGTCCTCTCGGAATGTCAGGCTACGAGGACTTGCCGGGAGATTTGAAATGGGGAAGCAGCTGTAAGGGGGAAATGTGAAGTCATGTGTTGTTTTTGGCTGATGGTACAGTGGAAAGATACCAAAGAGAGGAGGCCAGAGAGAGAAGTGGCTTGCTGTAGAAAGACTAAGACTACCTCTTTAACTGTCTACAGATACAGGTGCCTCTGAGTCATCCAATTAGAGAAGTCTGTTGGTCTTAGATACATTGATCTAGAAGCTCAGGAAGACATTACATTACAAGGATGAAGTTGAGGGGTCATAAGCATCTCGTGGTATTTCAAGAGGTGGGACAGAATGATTCTACTAAAGGGACACAGTATGGGTAGAGAAGAGTGAAAGCCCAGGACCAAGGCCAGTGGATGTCAATCAGCACTGAACAACGGGGTGTGGAGAAGAAGGTAGGAGATGAGTTTCCGGGGGTAGGAGGAAGCCAAGGTGCAAAATAAGCAAAGCACAGAGAATGGCTCAGAAAGGTGCTAGGACCAATGTTGCCCAATGCTTCTGTGATGCCAATGAAGATAGACTGGGTAAAATGAACATGAGACTTAGTCCTGCGGCAGCGTTTCACTTAAGTAAAGGAGGAGTGTCCTGCCTGGCGTGTTGCAGTGCGTTTCTGTTGAGCGAGCTCAATCATGTGACGCCACATCACCCACAAACATGGGGTCGGTCCTTCAAGTGAACCTCTGCTCCCCTGTGGTTCTGGCAGGCTTGCCTCCATTCTGTCTGGCTCTGGCCATCCCACCCCATTGGGAGGGATTGACTTGTACTCAGTATCTATGGGAGAGCCAAGTAGTCATGGAGGGTCCCAAGGAAGGAGCACAAGCACCTGGAAGCCTCAGTCCCCTTAAATGGCTCCACCAGCAGGCCTGAGATCTGTGGTCCTTTTCCACCCAGTGGGCCTTTCTACAAGGGCAAGACTATAGCCCAAACCAAGGCCATAGGAATTCCTTCCTTCAATGCCACCAAGTCAGACTTTCTACTCAGCCTTCAGTCCTGGAGTGCATGTAAATATGTCTGGAATAGACCATGATTAGGGACCACCAGGCCTTTTTATGTTGAGGAAGTAAAGGTGATAGTACCGCAGGTCTTAAATACTGAAATGTTTTAGTGAATAGCCTCATTAAGAAAACAGTTTAGCTTGATGCTTAACCCAAAACAGCAGTTTCATTTCCCTCCAAAGGTGGAAGGCATGCAGAAGGATGAGCAATTTGTTTTGGAGTCTTCTATGTCTTATTTAATTTTCATAAAGATTATTGTCCTAGCTAACAGATAAGATGTAGAGATGAAGAAACTTGCCCCTGATTCCAGAGCCAGAGCCGGATTCGAACCCATGTCTGTCTATTTCCCAGAAAAGTCACTACTATTCTGCATATTTAGCAGGGGGAAATGCACGATTGTTTTTCAGTATCCAGAAAGATAATTTCATGGGTCTGCAATTTATGCTACCCACATCAGCCCAGTGCCCTAGCTGCAGTGTTAAGTCAGCTTCTGCACAGGATGTGAAATCCACTCTCATCCCTCATCTACAAACTTAATTGTCAAGCCCAGGTTCTGTAAGCCACTAGATCCCCTAATAAACCTGTGTCTCCTTCCCCAGGCCTCTAATGGAATGTGTCCAAAGGCATCAACTATAACCACAGCTGTGATTCATCCTAAAGCCTCCAAAGGGGGTTCAGTATCGATCTGGGGCATAATTAACACTGTTTACTGTAGGCGAGCTTGGTTAGGTTAGAGAAACAAAGCCCTTTATTAGAATGGCTTTTTTCCTGATGACAGGATTGCAAACACACAGAGACACACATCACACCTGGAGGAAAGCCAAACAGCCTTGATACATGAGACAGAGTACACACACACACACACACACACACACACACACACACACACACGTCTACCCCATTCAAGCTTAGCAGCAATTAACCATAGAGCAGACAAGCCCCACATCCAGCCATATCCAGGTAAAAATAGAATCCCATCCCCCTTCTTCCATCTTCATTTCCATTTTTGATTAATTTACCAGTTCTGTCAATTAGTAATCCTGGAGACTGCAGCTGAGTGGATTTTCCTAAGGACTAGAAAGCTTATTAATTTTGGAAGCGGGTGTCATTCATTAACAGTTGACACCATCCCAGGTCCTGCCCTCTTCTCTGCTCAAGGTCTCGGATGAGAAAACACTAGAGGTTGAAATCATCACCTGCACATGGCTACAGCCTCCTCCACCTACTCCACACCAAGACATGTAAGATGGGGAGGGCCACCTGTGGGGTCATAAGTGGCTTTGGCCCTCAGAACACCTCTGGGCCAATTTACCTGTCATTGTTGTCTGCGATGGGCCATTACCAACAAACTAGTCATAGGCACAAGCGAGCATTCATAGTGGAGTTCAAGGAAACCAGAGTTTAGGGACTACCTGGCAGTTATGGTCTCTGGGGAGGGTCCCTGGCCTATGGATGCTGGCAGGGTCCTAAAGTAGCCCATTCCTTCCTTCCAAAGGCCAGTCAGGAAACCCAGTGCTTCTCCGAGCAGCTGTAACAAAGCCCCAATGGTTTTAACCCTCTTGCAGCTGCCATCTTGACATTCTGGAGTCCAGCTGTGGAACATGGCTGTTGCTGGCTAAAATTTGGCAGTCTTCCTATTGGGCATTCTGAAAAGAACTGACTTCCTTGAGTTTTTCCACTTTCAGAAACTGCCTCGCTTCCCAGGCTTTGAGAATCCAGAAACAGGAAATGAGAACTACACATCACACAACTGCCTCCTTTTCTTTCCTGTCCTTTTCTTTTAAGGACATTTGTATTTGTATGAGAGCCACCTAGATGAAGTGGAATGACCTCATTTTAAGATCAGCTAATTAGCAACCATAACCCTCTCCAGTCTTACTTGCTGTCACAGAAGGACTGCAGGGGTTAGGGGGTAGATACCCTAGCAGCCGACTTTCTTCCCACCATATCCTTCAAGTTCTAGCTAAGGCATATTTGACCAAAAAGACTTTCTGGACTCCCAAGCCAGTTGAAATGCCCTCTCTGAACACTAAATGCCATGTATTCACTGATCTGTTTTGCTTCTTCTCACTAAATCAGACCTCCCCTATGACTAGACTCTGTTTACGACTGCCTCAGCACATAGCACAGGGCTGAACAAATCCCCTAAAGAGGCAAATGGCTGTAATCATGCAATATGATGGTTTGCATCTGGCGCTTCCCTTTGAAGAGCGGGGAAGGCTCGCATAAAGAAGTTGACTGGTTTGTTCCTTTCTAACTTTAAGACTGTATTTCTAGCAGCTGGGGTTTAGGTTACTGATAGCATATGCTCTTAGCAAGTGGGAGGCCCTGTTTGCAATCTCCTGTGGAGGGGGAGAGGGGAGAAGAATAGAGGGGGCAGAAAAAGACCGAGGAAAAGGCCCCCTTTATCATGTCTACCTTTTATTATGGTTAAAATAGATTCCTAGGCACCGAACATAGGAAAAAATAACGGTAAACGGGCCATAATTTCAAAAGCTGCAATGCGCTTTCTCAAGCTGGGAAAATGCAAGGTAACTTTTGAGTATGGGGAGGAGTCTGTGAAGCTGTGATCATCTGTGACTCGTGTACCCGGTGAATGTTTACTGTTGCCAAGCACTGAAAAGATAGAGCTTGCCGTCCATGCAGCATCTACTCATGGAGAAGAAATCAAACACCAGTCACACTTGGTGAAGAGAGTCCCTGGAGCAGATGCTGCAGCAATGGGACATGCTTGGCAAGTGGGCAGAGATGGGAGGGACTGGCCAGGAAGACAGCTGGTGGGGAGTTGGTGACTTAGAACACGTAGGAAGGAGCTACATTCAAACTCCCCTTTGCACAACTGGTACCCTTCATGGTATACGCTGTGCAGATGACAAAGAAATTAGGCAACATGAAGGCCCTATAGGCCCTGGTAAAGACTTTCTGTGTTATTATAATAGGGGAAGGGACATCTAGGAAGGTTTCAGGGACCACTTAAGAATGAAGCATCAGAAAAAAGAGTGATTACAAGAAGAGCAAGAAAGTTCTTGAGATGTCAAAGCAGACAGCTTGGAGCAGCCTGGAGTATGAACTAGTGGGTCTGTTTGCAAACCGGCTGTGGAGGGTAAGGAGGAGAGCCAAGGCTTTAGCCTCTTTAGAGGCTAAGGAGATGGCTCAATCAGGAAAGGGTTTGCAAGTGTAAAAGCGTGGAAGCCTGAGTTCAGTCTCCAGAACCCATGCAAAAGAGTCAGACATGATTGTGCATGCTCATAATCCTGGTGGGTCACCAGCCAGTGAGATTACCCTATGTGGCAAGTTATGGCCAATGAGGGATTCTGACTCAAAAATATGAGATGGATGGTTCCTGAGAAACGTGGCTCACGGTTGATCTCTGGCTCATACACAGGAAAACACACACACACACACACACACACACACACACAAGGATGTTCCCCAGTGTTCCAGTCAGAGCACTGGTCTAAATGAAGGGGCTCACTGGTAGGTTTGCAAAGATTAGAGAGGGGAGAACCTGGAGGGGGTTCATAAATTCTGTGAGCGCTAAGATTCGTGAAGAAAAACCTCATAAAATGTTTGCATTGAAACATTTTGCTAGGAAATATTAGAAGCCCTGCCTCAGCTTTTATCCTCACCAATCTTAATGAAAACTCCTAAAGGTCATAGCCTTTGTTTAGCCCAGACAGTCCTGCCTTGATCTCCCAAGTGCTAGGGTTACAGGCATGGATATGCCTGGCTGGGTGTCTTTGTCTTGTCTTAGTTTGGTTTGATTTAGTGTGTGTATGTGTGTTTGTGTGTGTTTGTGTGTGTGTTTGTTTGTTTGTTCTGGTAGCTGAAGAATTCAAATTCAAGTCCAGGGAAGGCTACTCAGAGCATTAACAGTGATCCAGTTTATTTCTTACTTTAAATGATGTATGCCTTTGCCCTTAGTACCTGTGTGTACTGAAAGGTGGAGAAGCGAAGCGGGGATCTCTTATGTGTGTAATTGAGCTGTGTTAAATATATCAGCTAATTCGAGCCCCCGTGTGGGTCACATCATTCTATTTTGACAGCTTAGCAGGTAGCATCAGTGACTGAATCGTGAGTGCCGCCATCCACTCAAACAGCTTTCAGGTCATCTTGCAAGTCCTTTCTCTGTTGAATTGCAGTGAGAGCTTGCTTCCCATTATCCCCAAGCACAGACAGACCAGAGGCAGCATTAGGGCCTGCATTACATGACCATCATGAGGATTGGGGTGAGGCGATGTTTATAAACACTCACGTTTATTAGCATTTGGTTGTCGTTCACAAAAGTCCATGAAGCCAGAGATAAAAGTGGGAAAAGTGGGGCTCACAAAAGCAAGCTCAGAAAAACAAGAAGCTGAAAGCTGAATTCAAACCAGTGTCTGAAACCCGTGAGTGAACAATGATGATAATGGCAGTGATATGATAACTAACCCTCTCTGCCTCACCGGGCCTGAGCTGTAGCCGCATAAGACAGGTACCTAAGAAAGCTAGAGAGAGCGTAAGCATTTGTACAAGAGTCTGACTTTCGAAAGATCAACACATTATGGGTTTTATTGTTTGCTTGGTTAGTTCCGATGTTTGAAACAAGGTCTCTTGGAGTCCAGGCTAGTCTCAAACTTGTTGTGTAACCAATGCTGGCCTTAATTCCTGATCCTCCTGCCTCTGCTTCGCAAGTACCAGAATTACAAGCATGTAGCATCAGGCCCAGCTCAACACAACATGGATCCGTTTCCATGGGTCCTGCTGAGGACTTACCTCATGCACTGAAGAGAGCATATGAACAGCAGTGCCAACTGAAGGATAAAGCTTTTAGTTCCAGCGACAGCTATAGATTGTGTCTTCCCTGTGTTAAAGCACACTGATGGGAAGGAATGTAGGATGATCTTCATTGTCAATGCAATGGGACCTAGAAACACACCTCTGGATTCGTCTGGGAAGGTGTTTTCGGACATGCTTATCTATCCGAGGAGTGGTTAACTTAGGGAGAACTGGAGTCCCCGGATGAATGAAAAGGGATAAAAGAAGAAGCTAAATGGATGCCAACACTTCCTGTCTTGCTTCCTGGCCCATAGAGAAGCGAGAAGTCCCAGGCGAATGCTCCCACCACCATGAACTACACTATGCCTTTCCCACAACAATGGACACAGCCCTCTCAAACCATGAGCCAAAATAAATCCTCCCTCCCCACAGCGGTTAAGTGTTTGGTCACAGCAACAGCAAAAGTGACAAACGGGAAAGGAAGGAAGAACCTATGATGACAGTTTGTCTGGAGCTGTGGGGGAAGGGTGGTGGGTGCTTACTGAATTTGGTGACTGTTCTCCATATTTCCCCCTGGTGCATTATGATAATCCACAAAGAGATGGCTCCGCTCATTAGCTGTGGTTAGTGAGTACACAGAGATAATGAACCATTGTGCTTGGCTGTTTACCCAAGGTTTAAGGCTTGGATTAGCTCAAGTTCATGTTTCTGGAACAACTCCACACACACACATGGACTGCCTTAAAGTGTGTGTTCTCAGTACCATCAGGGGAGGAGCAGCAAGACCACAGGGGAGGTAGTAGTGAGCTGTAGAGTCCACCCTCAATTCGGTGGCCAGTGGCAGGCAACTCTGAGCCTCCTTCTTTCACCTCCATAAGAGTTTAGCACATGACCTGGACATAGAACAGTCCCCCTGCCTCCTCCTACACAGCGCTAGAGTTTTTCACCAGTAACAATGTCACTGCTCCACCTGGGCACTCTTTGGACGCCACACACTGATCTGTTAGTGGATTAGTAACAATGTATTTCTGTAGAAAATCATCTCTGGGAACACACGAGCATCCCGAGGAGCCATGAGAAGACAGTGAGGCTGTGACCAGCCCACACAGGGTCCTGGCAGCGCTTGTTCCCTGATGAGATGGACCACCTGACTCAGCATGAACTGCTCACCTTGGTCTACAAAGAGATTGCTGTCAGCAGGACGCGGCTCTTCTCTTCCCCCTCCGTGTGTCTGCCTCTCCTAGCAATGATTATGTATAAATCCTGGGAAGCAGGGACAGCTTGAGAGTGTAGCCCTAGCCTCCACGGTGCCATGACAACCGGCTTCCCAGCGATCACCCCTAATAACGGGCCACTCACTCGCCATCTCCTCCACCTGGGCAGAGACTCCCTAGGGGGCTGGGGCTGCTCGTGGAACAGCTGCAAGAAGCTTCCTGTTGGGAACAAATTATCAGAGACAGAAAAGGGGGGAGCAAAGAGAGCTCTTTCTGGGAGGAAAGGGGGTGGCGCAGAGAAGCCTGAGTCTCTAACCTGGGCTGTGTGGCAGGATTCCAAGGACTTGAGGACACTGCCATCATGATCCTGGCTCCCCTGGCACCCCTGGCTTTAGGAAAGTACTGTTGTACAGAGACGAGGATAAGTCCCCCGTGGGCCTCTGGCCCTCACTTGCCTTGTAGGAAGAGGAGTGTAATGGAGGTAAAAGACCAATGCGAGCCCTTGTAAAGCCAGGCCTGCCTGTTAGCAGATTTCTTCATTAGGCTCCTGTCGAGACCCCCACTGCCAACTCATCATCTTGTCTGGACTGGAGCCGCCTCCTATGGCTGCTGCCTGCTGGAGAGAATGTGCTCAAAGAGCCCCCTCAATCAATATCCTTCCAGAATGGCAGTTCGCAAAAAGGGACCAGACCTGCTTAGCTAATAAATGACTATTCTTCACGAAAGGACGACAAACGGGCCCACAGTTAATGAACTTCTCTGTGGATGCTAGCCCAAATGCCAGCTTTAGATTGACAGGCCCATGCTAAGCCAAGCACAGGGTCTCGCTCCCCTTCTTTTTAGATCATAGATTCCAGCTGAGGCCCCTGCACAAGAAGGTTCCACTCTCAAAGCTAGTGAACCCTTACAATGTGGTTTTTGTTAATGTTTACTTTTATTGAAGACATGAGACATGTGTGCTCTGGACACATGTTGGGGTCAGAGGGCCACTTACAGGAATGAGTTCTCCCATTCACCATGTGGGTTCCTAGGTTTGAACTTAGGTCTTCAGGTTTGGTGGCAAGGGCCATCACCCACTGAGCCATTTTTCCAGCCCTTTCTAGATTTCTGTGTCTTCATAGCATTGCTATGAAGCCCTGGCTGCCTTGGATCTCTCTGTTGTTTAGACTGGCCTCTTCTGACTCACAGCAACCTATCTCAGATTACAGGTGTACAACGCCATGGCTGGCAAAAATGAGGGGCATGGGGGGAAAGTGTTGGGTGTCACTCAATCACCTTACCCCCACCTCTCTCTCTCTCTCTCTCTCTCTCTCTCTCTCTCTCTCTCTCTCTCTCTCTCTCTCTCTCTCTCTCTCTCTCTCTCTCTCTCTCTCTCTCTCTCTCTCTCCTCTCTCTCCTCTCTCATTGTTTTAGACAGGTTTTCTCATTAAACCTGAAGCTCACCATTTCGGCTAAGCTACCTTGCCAGCAAGGCCTGCCTGACTGCCTCTCCCATAACCAGGGCTAGTGTTTCAGATGTGTACTTCCACCTCCAGCTTTTTACATGGGTGCTGGGGATCCAGGTCTAGGGAATCCTCATTCTTGTGCAGCATGTACTTTAGTCACTAAGATCTCCCCAGTCCCCCAAAATAAGTTTGGGGTTCGTGTTTAGTGTTAGCTTTGAATGCTTATTTTCAGACATCTGTGAAGAAAGTACACAGAAGAAATCTTTTTTTTTAAGAGTCATATGTAAAAGCCAGGTGGTAGCAGTGCACACCTTTAATCCCAGCACTAGGGAGCCAGAGATAGGTGGATCTCTGTGAGTTCGATGCCAGTCTGCTCTACAAAAGCTAGTTCCAGGACATGCTCCAAAGCAACACAGAGAAACCCTATCTCAGAAAAAAAAAAAACATAAAAGTTAGGGTCAGATATGATGTCTTCTGCATTCACTTATGTAGTAAACTTATTGACCACTAGTTCCTAAAAAAAGGACACGGAGACTTCTTATTAATTATGAAAACTCAGTCTTAGCTTAGGCTTGTTTCTAGCTAGCTCTTATGACTATAACTTAACCCATTTCTATTAATTTATGTGTTGCCACAAGACTCATGGCTTTTACCTCTCCTCCTGCATGTCCTGCTTCCTCTGCATATCCTCTGGTTATCTTCTCAGTGCTTAGATTCAGCTCCTCCTCTTCTCTTTCTGCCCAGAAGTCCTGCCTAATCTTTTTCTGCCTAGCTATTGGCCATTTAGCTCTTTATTGAACCAATCAGTTGGCACCTTGGCAAAGACTCAGTTTCACAGCATACAAAGAGACTATTCCACAACACACTTATTCTCCGCCAGGCTGTGCAAGGCACCATGTGGCTACAGTGTTCACTGAGGAACAATTATTTGTGGAATCACCAAAGGGTGAATAAAAGCATATCACAAGAAATTGGACATGACCGTTTCCCACTTCTGAATTCTCCAATGGTAAATATGGTCTCAATTCCCAATCTCTATACCATGTCTGGAAATGAGGACACTAAGCATATTAAGTATAGTAGGCACTAACTAAATTTTA
This sequence comes from Arvicola amphibius, assembly GCF_903992535.2. Lineage (NCBI taxonomy): Eukaryota > Metazoa > Chordata > Mammalia > Rodentia > Cricetidae > Arvicola > Arvicola amphibius. The sequence goes on along the minus strand of NC_052051.1, from coordinate 119,294,047 downwards.
AACCATTTCTCTCACTGTTCTCAGCTGGACAAAGGCTGATGCTGGCAACCCTAGGGAGTTCTTACCCTCTGGGGGAAAACTGTGGGCCAATTCTCTTATTGAGAAAAACTATTGAACTTTCTGTGTAGTAAAAATGGCTGGGTATATCTCAGTCGGTAAGCCTTTTCTCTTTAGAGGCAGAACTGTTGCCTGTAGATCTCCAAAGCAAAGTTGCCATCTGCCTCACTCCTTATGGAAATTGCCAGTTGTGTCCCCATTATGGGAAATAGTCAACCTTGTCTCCAAACGGAAGAGCCTGCCAGCTGTGCTTCTCCGTGGAAGGGAAGGCAGCAGAAGTGAGCAATGTAAAACCGGTGCCTGAGTCTGAGTCTGCTCCTTCCTCATCACAAGCAAACCTTCACCTCCTCTCATCTGTCAAGATCATCAAAGCCAAGGTGGTGATGGCATTGAAATGAGACATTTAAACCAAAGAGATGGTTGTGAAGCAATGGTCCAGAGATGACCTATTCCAGCAATGACACTGAATGGACTAAAGGGGGTTGTGTTTATTTAATTATATGGATGAATCCATGTAACAATAATAAAGAAAAAGAGAGGAAAAATCATAGGCTAGAAACAGACCAGTCAGCAAGAAAGATCCTGAGAATCTAAAACTCCAAGTTTTAGGTTTACATAGAAGGACACCAGAGGCACCTATGTCATCCAAACAAAAGGGCAACCTGACCTTAGACCTAAGATAGTCTGGAGCTTTTCTACATCACAATCCAAGAAAAAATGAAAACGTTGTACAAAAAGCTGTACGTGAATATTCACAGTGCCGTTGTTCGTATCAATGGGAAGAACTCGAATGTTTATCAGCTTATCAGTGGGTCAACAGAATCCTGCAATTCCATGCAGTGATTTAGCCATGCAAAGAACATGCTACAGCATAGTGAACCTTGAAAATTGTATGGGATGTTAAGTCTGGCACAGATGACCTATGATCTGTGGTTGCATAATATGTGAAATTACTAGCATAAAGAACCCAGAAAGTGTGGATTAATATTTACCTAGAATTATAGGAATGGGAAATAAAGGGGATTTTTATTGAGAGGGAATTGGTAGAAACATCTGAATTTAGATTGTGGTATGATTCATAAATACATCATTATATATAAAACCACTAACTTTTGCATTATTGTTTCGAGCAATATAGATTACATGTTTTAGAAAAAACTGAAAAATGTTTAAGCATGTGAAATGACTCCAAGGTCTCTGGGTATAGCTAAGTGGTCCTTGCCTAGCATACCTAAGACTTTGGGTTTAATCACTAACACCATGAAAAAAAAGAAAAAGGGAATAAAAGAGGAGAGATAAAAGGAAAATTTAAAAAGAGAATTCTAAGATGTCTCCACATATGGGCATGCACACGACATCCATGGGGAGAACATGATCCAGATCTTGGGTTTTCAAGCAGGCAGTGTCCCAGCAAGGAGAATGTGAGACAGGTCCCATGCCAGTCCCTTGAAAACACAGTAACCTTCCAGTTCACCAGTTGTTTTTTGTTTTGTTTTCTTTTTCTTTTTCTGTTTCCAGGGAGCTAACCCTGTTGGCAACTTCTTCATATTCTATAGACACCCGCCCTACATAGAAACTCTGATTTCACTGTTAGCTCTCTGTCTGGCCCAAACTTTAGAATCTGATCACAAGCCTGTGTCGTCTTCTTGTTTTGCTTTTGTGTTATGTTCTACAGTTTTTGAAGAGCCAGAAGATCCAAGCAACAGATCGTTTTTCTCTGAAATTATCTCTTCAATTTCGGATGTGAAGTTCAGCCACAGTGGGAGGTATATCATGACCAGAGACTATCTGACCGTGAAAGTCTGGGATCTCAACATGGAAAATCGCCCCATCGAGACTTACCAGGTACAGAATACACCCTTTGTGGGCTTCTACATCAGCCTCGGCCTGCAGATGTTTATGGTGCAGAGAGACAGCAGCTGTTCATAGTGATGTGTGACATAAAAAAAAAAAAACTACAGGCTGCCGGGCAGTGGTGGCGCACGCCTTTAATCCCAGCACTCGGGAGGCAGAGGCAGGCGGATCTCTGAGTTCGAGGCCAGCCTGGTCTACAAGAGCTAGTTCCAGGACAGGCTCTAGAAACTACAGGGAAACCCTGTCTCGAAAAACCAAAAAAAAAAAAAAAAAAAAAAAAAAAAAAAAAAAAAAAAAAAAAAAAAAAAAAAACTACAGGCTGCAAGTGCCATAGGACTTAAGATAAGGATGCATGTGGACTTGGACTAGTACCAGTTATATCCTGAAAATGTTACGTGGGATGGGTACCATAGCTAGAGTGAGCAAGACAAGCATAGCCCTGCTCTCATGAAGCTCTCTAGGGAAGAAGCTGACTGGTAAACAAGGAACTCACTGCATTTGAGCAAGAGATGGTGCTGAGACCAGGGGAACCCAAGGTAGGGAAACCTTGCAGGGTAAGAAAGGTAAAGACAAAACTGTCATGAGTTGGTTAGCAACAGCATGTGCTTAGAAAAATACTATGGCAGCCACGCAGTGTTGGCGCACGCCTTTAATCCCACTACTCCAGAGGCAGAGGCAGGCGGATCTCTGTGAGTCCGAGGCCAGCCTGATCTACAAAAGCTAGTTCCAGGACAGGCTGCAAAGCTACAGAGGAACTCTGTCTTGAAAACATAAATAAATAAAAATAAATAAATAAATAAATAAATAAATAAATAAATAAATAAATAAATAGAAAAAAGAAAGGAAGGAAGGAAGAGAGAGACCATGGCCAAAGACCTGGAGTAAAGAGAACTAAGATTGAGAAAGTTTTCCTTGATTTGGAACGGGGAGAGGGGTGCAGAAAGTTGAGCCTGAAGACTCAAGTGGGGCCTGGTCTTATAAAATCTGGTACTGAGAGCTCTACTTGTCTCTGGCTGGGTACAAGGAAGCGGCATTGAAAACAATGGGTTCCACCTTACAACATGACAAGTAGACTGCAGGAAAGGAGACGGTGCTGATGTGAGCAGGATGAAGGAACAACAGGAAGGATGGGGAGGCAGTGACATCTGCTTCCTTATAGAATGCGGAAGGATGAGACGTCAAGGGCTCTATGTCAGAAGTTCTTGCCTTAAGCACTGGGGAGAAGATGACAGACACACTGATGGAAGCATTTAAAAAGCCAGGCAAGGGTCAAGGAAAAGATGAATCAAGGGACAAAAATAACTGCTTTTATTTTTATATTATCTCTAATTAGATAAAAAAGAAATGAGGCAGGGAAAGGGTAATCTAGGCAGACAGCTTTGATTTATAATGCTTTGCTTGAGATACAATTCATCTAGCACAGGATTCACTCCTTTCAGAATATATAGGTCCCTGGGTTTTAGTATAGTCACAGAGTTGTAGAGCCATTACCGACTCTGGAACATTTTGTCACTGTGATTTTCAAACATTCTAGTCGCACTGGGGAGGAAACACTGTAGCAGAGACAAGTGAAGAGACAGGGAAAACAAGATTTTAAAGTTCTTATACAATCTGTCTTAGGGTTTCTGTTGCTGCAATGAAACACCATGACCAAAATGCAAGATGGGGAGAAAAGGGGTTAATTGGCTTATACTTCAGCATTGCTGTTCATTATTGAAGGAAGTCAGGACAGGAACCTGGAGGCAGGAGCTGATGCAGAGACCATGGAGGGGTGCTGCTTACTGGCTTGCTTCCCATGGCCTGCACAGCCTGCTTTCTTATAGAACCCAGGACCACCAGCCCAGGGATGGCCATGCCCATCATGGTCTTGGTCCCCCAGCAATGATCATTAATTGAGAAAATGCCTTACTGCTGGACCTCATGGAGGCATTTCATCTCTGAGACTCCTTCCTCTCTGTTGACTCTTGTGTGTGTCAAGTTGACCCAAAACCAGCCAGTATACAATCTTTGGCAAATGGGCAATAGCAGCTCAGAGGACAGTATTAGCAGCAGAGATGCCCAGATTCCTGATTTCGTTCCCAAGGTAAAATCATTAGAATCTTATGTGTGTTGTAAGAAGGGAAATGTTGGGAGCTATCCCATGGTTTAACCATCTTTAACCACAAGAAAGGTGGAGTTGCCTTTTGACTTAGATGAGGAGGTTGAGAGTTTTGTTTTGAACACATTAAGCTAATGAAACACAAACAGATGGGAGGAAAACAGCCCAGTGCAAGTACATAGGAGGTCTTCGAAGCCATAGAACTGTTTAGAAGAAGCCCCCTGGGCAGTGAGCACATTTGAAGACAGGTTAGGGGCTTAGTCTTGAACACTGACTTAGACATGCAGAGGTTACCAGTACCCTAACAGAAGAGTATGTGGGACAGGGCGACTGAGTATCTGGTTAGACAACTTCAAGGGACTGTGCAAAGAGGGGGTGAGCTTAGATGCCAGCTACTCTCTACAGATTTTATCTCAAATGAAAGCAGAGAATGAATTAGTAGGTAGAATGTGGGATACAGGCAGAAGGAAGTTACAGTGAGTTTGTTGTTGGCCAGAACGAACAGCGGAGGGACAACTGGGGGAGCTGAGTGCCTCAAGGGACACAGGAAGGGACAGAGCACAGTGAAGAACTGACCTAAGGGAGGTGGGTAGTTCATCTGTCAAAGGAAGGAGGGCAGTGTACAGAGTTCAAGATGCAGGGGCTGATAAATTGCATGCTGGGAACATCCACGTTTCCTTCCTTCTGTTTTTTCAATAAAGTGAGCAAAGTCATCTGTTCAATAAGGAGAAGATACTTAAAATGTTCGTTTAACAGAGGGGGAATACTATAAGGTTACTCACGGATCAGCTTGAGGTTTATGTTGTCCGCCCAAACCTTAGAACCTTGGAATAACTGGGAGTATAACTTGGCTGATAGAGTACTTGCCTAGAATGCAAAAAGCCCTCCGTCCATTCCCCAGTAAAACAGGGCAGGGTGGGACACACCTGTAATCTAAGCATGCAGGAAGTGGAGGCAGGAGAATCAGTTCAAAGACATCCTTAGCCTGGGATGCATGAAAACTTGTCGTAAAAAAAATATTTTTAATAAACTAAGACAAATATATGTGATTGTGTCTTCCAATCACATTCACCTGCCTGGCACAAGCAACAGAAGGAGTTCACCAAGTGGTGCAGTTTTAAAAGAGTAGAATTGAAAGAGAGAGGTTTGTTGAACTTGTACATTATGAGCGAAGTTGCCATGACAGATGCCAACCCTAAGGAGCTAAGGAAGAACAAAGCGCTTGGGTCAATGGTCTTGAAGAACTGACGGAAACAAGGTACTGTGAACTAAAAAGAAAGGAAGTAGTAATGGAAGTAGACTTCACATTAGAAACTGTTGTAGTCTTGTGACAGTGGGGCAGGGAAGGAAAATCATTGAATATGATGGACCCAGTAGTTAATAGCCAGGTGTTTGAGTCACTATAAATGATGGCAGAAAGAATGGAAGAGAGAGGGGTACACAAAAGAGAGAGAGAAGGGGGTACTCAACTTGCTTCAAAGAATGACTCTCTGCTTTTGATGACGTGGATAGCAAGAAGTTGAATTTGAATGTGTGACATCAAAGGAACTGAGAATAAGACAGGAACAGTAGTCATGAGCAACAGGGCACTCCTTTTGAGCATGTGGACTTGAGAGCAAAACCCCACATCATCCTGAAGTGCTGAAGGTGGTGTCTTCAGAGACACGAGCAGGAAGGAAAGGGTAGCGCACAGAGTACCACCGAAACCAACGATACTAGAATGGTATCTACCTAGAATGGTCGCTCTAGGTAGGCATCCGCTGGTCTTCTCCATGTTCAATGTTGTGTAGGTGTTGTTTTCAATAGAGCCTTGCCATCAGTTTATGGATACCAACCTATAGCCTTGGCAATAGCCTGGGTTGTTTGGGGTTTCTCATGGGACCGCTTTGGTCAACAACCCAATTAGATGTGGCCCATCCCTGGTATTGGAAGTTTCATTTGGTGATAAGAGATATCCAGTTGGGGCTCTGTCTCCATTATCTGTTGATTCCTTTTAGATCACCTTCATATATATATATATATATATATATATATATATATATATGAATTTTATATATTTTACCTCTCTCCCCGCATACTACCTCCCTTATTCCTCTCTTCCCTCCCCCTTCCTACTTGGTTCTCCCATTCCAGTCACACCCATCCTTCTATCCATAACTATATATTTTATTTCCCTTTCCTAGGAAGATAGATCCCTACCCCCAGTCCCTTACTCTATACCTAACCTCTAGTTCTATGGAACGTAGCTTGCTTATCATTGACTTAACAGCTAACATCCACATATAAGCAAATGTGTAGTATATTTGTCTTTCTGAGTCTGTGTTTCCTCACACAGACTATTTTTTCTAATTCCATCCATCTACTAACAAGTTTCACGGTTTAACTTTTTTAACAGCTGAGTAATACTCCATTGTGCAAATGTGCTACATTTCTTTATTCATTCTTCCGTCGAGGGGTAGCTTGTTGTTTCCAGTGTTTGGAGCTTTTGTGAATAGAGCATCAATAAACATGGTTGAGCAAGGATGAAGCATCCCTTGGGTATATATGCCCAAGAGTAGTATGGCTGGATCTTGAGGTAGATCAATTCTGATCTTCTGAAGAACCTCTATACTGGTTTCCATAGTGTTTATATAAGTTCTCAGTCCCATCAGCAATGGAGGAGTGTTCCCCTTTCTGTATTTGCTCAACGGCTTAAGCTGTCATTTGTTTTATTGATCTTAGTCCTTCTGAAAGGTAGGATGAAATCTCAAAGTGGTTTGGATTTACATATCCCCCATGACAAAAGATGTTGAACATATCTTTGTTTCTCAGCCATTTGTATTTCCTCTTTTAAGAATTTTCTATTCAGATCTATACCCCATTTTTAATTAGCTCTTTTTTAATATCAAGTTTAAGTTCTTTATATATTTTCGATATTAGCTCTCAATCAGATGTATAGGTGGTAAAATCTTTTCCCATTTTGTAGACTGCTTCTTCATCCTGAGGATGGTGTCCCTTGCCATGCAGAAGCTTCTCAGTTTCATGAGACCACACTTATTAATTCTTAGTGCCTCTGCTGGCAATGTTCTGCTCAAAAAGCCTTTTTCTGTGCCAACGAGTTCAGGGCTATTCCTCACTTCCTCTTGTATCACGTTCAGTGTATCTGGTTTTATGTTGATGTCTTTAATCAGTTTTGGAGTTGAGTTTGTGTAATAAATATGGATCTATTTGGATTCTTCTACATACAACCATCTAATGTGACCAGCTCAATTTTTTGAAGATTTTTTTTCAAGTGTGTATTTCTGACTTCTTTATTTAAAAAAAATCAATTGACCATAGGTGTGTAGATTTATGTCTGAGTCTTCAATTCCATCGATCAACATATCTGTTTTTGTGCCAAATCATGCTGTTCTTATCATTACAACTCTGTAGTACAACTTGAGGTTGGGGATAGCGATAGCTCCAGCAGTTCTTTTATTATTCAGGGTTGTTTTTAGCTATCCTGGACTTTCTGTGTTTCTACATGAAGCTAAAATTGTTCTTTCAAGGTCTGTAAAGAATTGCATTGGAATTTTGATGGTGATTGCATTGGAGCTATATATTGCACTTAGTAGGATGACCATTTTTTCCTGATTAATCCTACCAATCCATGAGCATGGGAGAAGGTTCCATTCTCTACTATTTTCAATTCCTTTTTTCAGTGTCTCGAGTCTTTGACTTGCTTGAGTAGAGAAAATGTTTTTATATTTTTGAGGCAATTGTGAAGGGTACTATTTCCCTGGTTTCTTTCTCAGTCCCTTTGCATTTGTCTATATGAGGGCTACTGATTTGTGAGTTAATTTCATACCCGACTACTCTGCTGAAAAGAACTTGTCAGCTATAGGAAATAGATGGTGGAAAATTTAGGGTCACATAAGTATACTATCATATCATCTGCAAATAAAGATACTTTGACTTGTTCTCTTCCAATTTGTGTTCCCTTGATATCCTTCAGTAGTATTATAGCTCTGGTTAAGACTTCAAATGCTATATGAATAGGTATGGAGAGTGGACAGCTTTGTCTTGTTTCTGATTTCAGTGGAATTATTCTGTTTCTCTCCATTTAAGTTGGTGTTTGGCTATGGGTTTGTTGTAAACTGCCTTTATTATGTCAAAGTATTTCCCTTGGATGCCTAATCTCTTCAAGACTTTTATAATGAAGGGGTGTTGAATTCTGTCAAAGGCCTTTTCTGCATCTAATGAGATAATCATGTGGTTTTTGTCTTTCAGTTTGTTTATGTGGTAGGTTACATTTACTGATTTTTATTTGGTGAACCATCCATGCAAATCTGGGGTGAAGCCTGTTTGATCATGGTGGATGATCTTTTTGATGTGTTCTTGGATTCAGTCTGCAAGTATTTTATTGAAAATATTTGCATCCATGTTCATAAGGGAAATCGGTCTGTAATTCTCTTTCTTTGTTGAGTCTTTATATGGTTTTGGTATCAGGGTGACTGTGGCCTCATAAAATGAATTTGGCAATGTTCGTTATGTTTCTATTCTGTGGGATAACTTGAAGAGTTTGGTATTAATTCTTCTTTGAAAGTCTGGTAGAATTCTGCACTAAAGCCATCTGGCCCTGGGCCTTCTTTGGTTGGGAGACTTTTAATGACTGCTTCCATTTCACTAGGGGTAATAGGTCTGTTTAAATTGTTTATCTGATCTTTATTTAATTTTGGTAGGTGGCATGTATCAAAAAAAAATAACCAACAGGCAGTGGTGGCCTACACCTTTAATTTCAGAACTTGGGAGGCAGAGGCAAGTGGAGTTCAAGGCCATCCTGGTCTACAAATTGAGTTCCTGGACAGCTAGGTCTATTACGCAGATAAACCCTGTCTCAAGAAATAAAAGGAAAGGAAGGAAGGACAAATGAAGGAAGGAAGGGCCGGGCGGTGGTGGCGCACGCCTTTAATCCCAGCACTCGGGAGGCAGAGGCAGGCAGATCTCTGTGAGTTCGAGGCCAGCCTGGTCTACAAGAGCTAGTTCCAGGACAGGCTCTAAAAAAGCTGCAGAGAAACCCTGTCTCGAAAAACAAAACAAAACAAAAAAAAAATGAAGGAAGGAAGGAAGGAAAGAAGGAAGGAAAGAAGAAAGGAAAAGAAAAGTATCCATTTCTTTTAGATTTTCCAACTTGATGAAGTTCAGGTTTTAAAGTATGTCCTTATAATTAATTCTCTGAATTTCCTCAGTATCTGTTGTACACCCCCTTTTCATTTCTAGTTTTGTTAATTTGGATATTCTCCCTGGTCTGTGGTTATTTTTTCTATTTTATTGATTTCATCCCTAAGTTGATTAATTCTTGCCATCTACTCCTTTTGGGTGAGGCTTCTTTTTTTCTAGAACTTTCAGGTACTGTTAGTATAAGATCTCTCCGATTTTTTTGTTTGTTTGTTTTTGTTTTTCGAGACAAGGTTTCTCTGTGTAACTGATCTGACTGTCCTGGAACTTGCTTTGTAGACCAAGCTGCTCTCAAACTCAGAGATTCGCCTACCTCTGCCTCCCAATTGCTGGGATTAAAGGTGTGTGCCACCACTGCCTGACACACTCCAATTTTTTTAATGTGGGTCCTAAGACGTGCCTTCATTGTGCCGCTTAAGTTTGGTATGTTGTGTTTTCGTTTTCATTCAATTCTTAAAAGTTTTAATTTCTTTGTTAATTCTGTCTTGACCCATTTTTCATTGAATGTAGTGAGATGTTCCATTCCATGAGCCTGTAAGCTTTCTGTTTCCGTAGTTGTTGATATCCAGCTTTATTTAATCCATGGTGAGTAGGCAGGATGCAAGATGCTATTTCAACTTTTTTTTTTAATCTGTTGAGACTTGCTTTGTGTCCGAGTATGTGTCAGTTTTAGAGAAAGTTCTATGAGGTACTGAAAATAGGTATATTCTTTTGTGTTCGGGTAAAATGTTCTGTAAACATCTGTTAGTTCCATTTGGTTTATGGTATAAATTAGCTCCAGAATTTCTCTGTTTATTCTTTGCATGACCTGTATATTGGCAAGAGTGAGGTAGTGATGTCACCCACTGTCAGCGTGTGAGGGCTGAGTGTAATTTAAGCTGTAATAGTGTTTCTTTTATGACTTAGGTGCCATTGTTTGCTGCATAAATATAAAGAATTGCGATGTCCTCTTGAATTTTTTCTTTGATGAGTATGTCGTGTCCTTCCCCATCTCCTCTGATTAGTTTTGGCTTGAAGCCTATTTTGTCAGATATTAAAGTGCTAACACCAGCTTGTTTCTTAGTTCCATTTGCTTTGAATATCATTCTCCATCCTTTTACCTTGAGATTATGTCTATCTAACTCAAGGTGATCTTTGATGTTAAAGTGTATTTCTTGGCTGCAGCAGAAGGATGAGTCCTGTTTTTACATGCATTTTGTTAGTCTTTTTATTGGGGAATTGATGTTGTTGATGTTGAGTTATCAATCAGCAGTGTTCATTGTGTGTGTGTGTGTGTGTGTGTGTGTGTGTGTTTAACATTTTCAGGCTGAAGTTTTCCTTCTAACAGCTTCTGGAAAGATGACTATGTAAATAGATACTGTTAAAATTTGGTTTTCTCCTGGAATGTCCTTCTCCATCTATGCTGATTAAAAGTTCTGTTAGGTATAGTAATCCAGGTTTGCACTTGGTCTCACCGAGTCTGTAGAACATCTGTCCAGGTCCTTCTGGCTCTTAGAGTCTCCATCGAAAGGTCAGGTGTCATTCTAAAAGGTCTGCCTTTATGTGTTACTTTTTCCTTTGCAAGTTTTAATGTTCTTTCTTTGTTCTATACACTTAGTGTCTTGATTATTATCTGCTGAGAAAATTTCTTTTCTAGTCCAGTCTATTTGGTGTTTTGTGTGTTTCCTGTACCTTGATCTGCATCTCCTTTAGTTTGGGGACATTTTCTTCTATGGTTTTATCGAAAATATCTCCTGTGCCATTGACCTTGGTTTCTCCTCCTTCCTTTATTCCTGTTGTTCACAGATTTGATCTTTTCACAGTGTCCCAGATTCCCTGGATGTTTTGTGCCTGGAGTTTTCTAGCTTTAACATTTTCTTTGACCAAGGTATCGATTTCTTTTATCTTCAATGCCTGGGGTTCTTTCTTCCACCACTTGTATTCTGTTGGTGAGGCTTGCTCCTGAGGTTCCTCTTTGAGTTCCTAGATTTTTTTTATTTCTAGATTTGCCACAGTTTGGGTTTCGGTTTCCTTTGATTTTATTTCCACTTTGGGGTCTTGAACTATTTTTATTCATTTCCTTCCACTGTTTGGGTTTTCATAGTTTTCTTTAAGGGAGTTATTTATCTCCTCTTTAAGGACCTCTATCATATTTAATTTTATTTTGTGCTTCTGCTATGCTGGATTTCTCAGGGACTACTGCAGTAGGGTTGCAGGGTTCTTGTGGAGACTTTGCCCTGGGAGTCATCATGTTTCCACACTGGTATCCAGGCATCTGAGTTTGGGATGACTGTAATTCTAGGTGCTGGTTTCTGGTCCTGTCTTTTTTTGGGTAGTGTGTTCCTTGATTTCTGTTGCCTTCTCTGGTTCTTAGGACAGTGTCCTTAGGCTGTGTGTTGCCTGGTATAGAATGTTTCTGTGATCCCACTAGGTGTAGTCACTGGGGGTTCCAGGTACAATGATTTTCTAGGTATTAAGAGCTGACCCTTAGCAATAGGAATAGGCTAGAAAGGGGGTCCACAGGAAGGAGAAAGCAAGGTGTTTCACCAGTATCTGCTTTACTGCCTTTTAATGGGGGCAGAAAGTGAGACCAGACCATAGCAGGTGTTCTGCTACAGAGCTGGGGCTGAGACTGGGGGATTGGATTTGGAGGAGAAGAGAAAGAAGGGAAGATCTGCAGTTAGCCTACCTGTTTCCCTGGGAGGTGTGGCCTATGGCTTCCCAGGGAATCCCCAAGTTGTGTGACCTGGGACCAAAGGGTGAGTTGGGGGAAGGGAGGATGCGGTGGGAAGAGGTCTACTTGATCCTCTGGAGATCTGAGAGGAAGGGCAGGCTGCAGCAGATGATTTGCTACAGAGCTGGGGATGAGACTGGGGCAGGGTTTGGAAGAGAGGAGGGTGAGGTGAAGATCTGCAGTTAGCCTACCTGCTTTTCTGCCGATTAATTTTTATATAAAGGCATAATATTAGGATAGCAATACCTGCTTGGCTTGCTTCCTGGCTCCATTTATTTGGAATACTTTTCTCTATTCTTTCTCTGTAGACCTGCATATCTTTAAAGTTGCATTTCTTATAGACAGAAAGATTGATTGCTTCTGTTTTCTAATCCATTTAGCCAAAGTGTCTTTTAATTGAAATATTAGGGTCATTAATATTTAAGTTATCGTTGAAAGGTTTGTGTTAATTATAGTCAGTTTGTGTGTGTGTGTGTGTGTGTGTTTTATTTTGCTCTTTGTGTTCTTAATCATACTTCATTTTTCAGTAATTATAACTTCATTTTCTCTCTAGAGTCATTTGGCTATTCTTATTCCTCAGAGGACTGGCTTAGTGGGCTTCAATTCTTTTAGTTTATATGTATCATAGGAAGTTTTCATCTCTCTCTCTCAACTATAGATGATAGTTTGGCCGGGTCCAGTCATCAAAGTTAGCCTCCATTGCCATTTTGAATTTGAAGTTCATGGCTCTTCTGACTTTCGAGGCTTCTATCAGCTATTATTCTGATAGATTGTCTTTTGTAAATTATTTCTGGGGTTTTTATTCTCTTGCAACTTTCATTGTCTTTCTTTGTGCTATAAACTTAGTGTTTTATCTATGTTATATCATGGGGAGCTCTTCTTCTGTTGCTGTTCTGTGTTTCCTGTATCTATATGGATGTGTCTTTCCTTAGGGGAGATTTTCTTCTATAAGCTTTAAGGTCTGGTCTGTGCCAACAACGTGAGATTCTTCTCCCTCATCTATGCCTATAGTTCAAAGATTTGATCTTTTCATAGTGTCCCACAGTTCTTGTATAGTCCTTTTCTGTGTGAATTTTAATCTTTCATGTTCTTTATTTGTGTGATCTAATTCCTCTACTTTAATCTTTGAGACCTGATATTTTTTCTCTATCTAAAAGGCTTTCCCCCTGAGTTTTCTAATTGAGAGCCTGAATATTTTTTTCACCTCTACCTTCGTTTTAGCTTGAGTTATCAGTGTTTCTCTTTCATTAAGGGATTCAGTTTTCAAATCCAGGGCTTTCTCTGCCTCCTCAGAAGAACTACAGCAGCCCCTCCTGCCCAACCAGTTATCTCATACTCAGCCAAGAGGTCAGGAACGTTCTTTGACTCAGTTTTCTGCTCCACCCCGCAGGGTTGCTCTGTGTCCTATCAAAAGATCCCAGACCCCATCTAAATGTTAGCTGCTGCCCTTGCCCTAGTCTGAGCGATCATCAGTGAAGCGAAAGCCAGACTCTTGCCCTTGGCCTTCCGCTCTTAGCCTTCACTGGAACACACACACTTGGTGGCCCTTTCTGTGATATCTCTTGCCCTTGGCCATGCGTGCTTACCCTTCATTGGAACACACAGATGTGGCGGCCCTTCCTGTGATGTCCTTCTTCCCCTTGCTCACGATCTGCTTACTCTCCATTGGTCTGTCACACTCCTTCCTGGACTTGTACCTGTGGCCCTCTGCGCATGCTCTTCCCTAAGGTCCAAAAGCCTCTCCTCCAGATGCCATTCAGACTCATTCACTCTCCACAGAAGCCATGTGTTAGCTCATCACATGTAACCTTGCACCCTCATCCTACAAAAAATAATGTCCCTCGTCTCTCAATGCCCTTCTCCACACTTCCATGCTCTGTGATTTTAGCACTGTCCAAAACTTCTCATGGATCTATTCCATTCTATGGTCTCTTCCCCAGTGCTCTGCCTCAAGCCCAGAGCAGACTTGTAATGAGTAGCCGTGTATCAAAAGCCTAAATGAATACTAGTCTCTAACACCTAATGACCTTAATCCAATCCCCAGAACCCACATCTAAGTGGAAAGAGAAACCCAATTCTACAAAACTGTCCTCTGCCTGCCACACCTGTGCACGCACACATCGTGCAGGCATACCCCAGCCAACAATAATAAAAACAAAACATAATACTACCACTTACGGACTCCTGCATTATGCCACTATCTACACAAGCAACCTTCTTCAGTCCACATTGACATGAGAGAAGCTCACTGATGCAGGCTTTCCTCCTAGAGACAGGGCCCTGAGCCTGCATTCAGTGCAGAGCCACCTGCTGCAGTGCCAAAGGGCTGAACAGCTCACGTCACCGCAGCAGTGTTTACGGAACTCCGCCCCTCTTATGCTGATGCCATGTTCTTGATGTTTCCTTTCAGGTTCATGACTACCTCCGCAGCAAGTTGTGCTCCCTCTACGAAAATGACTGCATTTTTGATAAATTTGAATGTGTATGGAATGGGTCAGACAGGTAAGAAACATTTGTGTTTGGGCTGAGAGTCTTTCCTTGAGGAGCCTTTGGACGATTTGCCCTAAATGGGGTGCATCCAAACAGAGTTCAGTGAGGACCCCAAGACCTGGCCAGGATACATTATACAGGCCACGAACTGGAGTCTGTGGCCAAGCCTGTAAAGAGAAGGATGCGGTGAGGCCCCAAGTTAGTTTCCAGCCTGGTGCAGATGACAGTTTAGTGTCAACAAGAAAATGGTGTCTTTGACATACAAGGCACCCGAAAGCGAGGGCCAGATGCCTACGCAAGACCCCTGGTAAGACACCAGGAAATCCTCTCCTGCATAACTCTGGTTACTAGACCTATCCCCTGGAAGCTGCTAGAGCAGACCTGACTGAAGGCTGTAGTGCTTCATTAACAGAATTCGAGCCAATCTCATTTATCACATTCCTTCAGAGTGATTTATTAGTGTTTTAAGGCCCTTGATTTCTACAATACTTCATATTACCTCCCAATAGTTCATTTTCAGTCTGACAAGTACAGATGATTCTCTGACTAGCTGTAAACTAGATGCAGGCTGTTGGGGCTCACTTAGCTCCTTGATGAAGGTGGCTTAGCGTTCAATAGCATGGGACTTTTGCACAGCAGGCCATTCTGCGATTCCAGCTTCAAGTCAGTGCCGTGGTCTCTGACTATCTCGCCCCCTTCCCAAACCACCACCGAATCTTCTTCTGTAGCATTCAGCTGAACGAGATGTAGTAAACATGTAGTGAAGGACCCGTGTTGCAACTATCCAGTTTATCACAGGATAAGAGAGCAAAGCAACTAAACCATATGAACCAGAGTCCCCAGGGAAAGAAGTCAGCCCGTTCCTTTACCGCTTAGTCATTGTTAGTTGATAGAATTCACACAACTATTGTTATTCCATTTCTCCCCTCATTAACATAGATTCATAACCAATGACAACTAGGTGTCTATGCACAAGACATTTTTTTACACATGTCTTCTAATCCCAGCCACAATCCAGCAGGGTTGTTTCCATCATCTCCATTTCCCAGTTGAGGAAGTGAAAAGTTGGGGAATCAGAGAACTGGTGCGATAGCCCAAACTCAAACATTGGCAAGCAGTAATTGCGGCTTCGAGTCCTAAGATCAGTTCTTCCATATCAAAACTGGGAATTTTGTTTAGGGTTCGGATAAAGTTAAGATATTTAAGGCTAAAACATATTCTTTCTGACTTGCCTAAAAGTAAGCTAGATCTTGATAGAGAAGTGAACATCAGTGTCCCAGAAGCTGCAGAATCAAGTGGCTAGGTACTTACACCCTGTGGCCTTGCACACGTGCATTCTGTGTTTGTCACACTCGTTGTCAGTGTGCACACCTTCATCTCCCCCGAAACTCCCTTGCATGAGCTACTGGAAGCTGTGCTTGTGGAGGTAGAGCCCCTTGTATCCGTATCCCCATGACAGTTCACTGGAGCACCCAGACAGATAGATACCCCTTTATCCATAGCATCCCTTTATTTGGCCAGTGAAACAAAACTCAACCTTTGATTAATATGCAGTTGACAAAGTTCCCAAAGCAAGCCAGCCTTACCAGTTTATATTTTCCTCCACCAAAACACAGATGACACTAGGCATTCCTTTCCAAACACAATCTGTCAGCCACCATGAGATGGTACACACGGGGTACAGGCGGCACCCCATATCTCCCCACTGCCTGTCACCTATCTGAAATGCCAGCTTTAAAGATTCAGTACCCTGCTGCTGGAAGGTCTTCGGCCTTCGCTACTCTCCCACTCAATCATAGACATCCCCGAGGACAGAAAGACTGCAAAAACAATGCTTTCCTCCAAATTTAGATTTAGGGTGGTCAAATCTGTTTATGGTCTCTCCGGGTAAGATCATGGCATCCATTTTCTGGACACATTTTCTGAAGCATCAGATTATAGAGCTGGGTCCTAAAAGGAGAGAGGCCACCCTGTGGTGGTCGCTGCTTCAGTACTGACAAGCTAAGTTCCCTGAGCTCAGACAGCCCAGAAATTCTAAGACAACAATTGTGTGTCAAACCTGGAAAATAGTTTGCTGGTTCCATGTGTTCCTGCTTAGACCTCCTCATTGTGGCCTCCTGTCTTGGGGTTTCTGGTGCTGTAAAGAGACACCACAGCCATAGCAATTCTTTATAAAGGGAAACATTTATCTGAGGTGGTAGCATACAGTTTCAGAGGTTCAGTCCATTATCATCATGGTTGGGAGGCAAACATGGTGCTGGAGAATTCTACATCTTGATCCAAAGGCACCAGGAAGTAAACTGTGACACTGGACTACTGGAATCTTGAGCATATATGAGACCTCAAAGCCCACCTCCACAGTGACACACCTCCTCTAAGACCATACCTGCTCCAACAAGGTCACACCTCCTAAAAGTGCCACTCCTTTGTGGGGGGCATTTTCTTTCACACCACTGCACCTTACACTAGTGGAAAGTCAATAACCCTAGAATCATAACAACTGGACCATATTAGTGACCCAAGAACAAAAAATCTCTATGGAATAAAAATAAGAAATACTGATGGTTTTCTCAACCTAAGCCCAGTCAAAGAGCTTGAAACTTTTCATGACGCAAAAAGACGTCAGTGCTCCCAGTTTAACCCTCTGGCCCCTGGAAGTTGAGATGTCCATGCTAAGCCTCCTTGGCTCCTGAAAGGTGCTCTGGGGATGTCTTGCCACCCTTCTCTCTGTCATACTCATCTCCCCTCTCCCTTGCAGTGTCATCATGACCGGCTCCTACAACAACTTCTTCAGGATGTTCGACCGCAACACCAAGCGTGATGTGACGCTTGAGGCCTCGAGGGAAAACAGCAAACCCCGGGCTATCCTCAAACCCCGAAAAGTGTGTGTCGGGGGCAAGCGAAGAAAAGACGAGATCAGTGTGGACAGTCTGGACTTTAGCAAAAAGATCCTGCATACAGCTTGGCATCCTTCAGAAAACATTATAGCAGTGGCGGCTACAAATAACTTATATATATTCCAGGACAAGGTTAACTAGGAGGACAAGCTATTACTTAGTCTCACATACTGAATACTAGTCAAACGAGTTTTTAAATGTTTCTTTGGGTCTTCATTTGATGCATTGCGTTTCATTTCCCTATGCATAAAACAATTGGAATAGGATTAAAAAGGAGTTCAATGTTCCCAGCTCCCCAATTCTAAGAAACTTTTGTCCAACTCGGTAGGCTCAGGCCACTTCTATTTAGAACCGAGAGCTGCCAACTGGCACTAATTCTCCCATAGTCGACTTGAATTTCTGATGCATTCACTCATTGCCCAGTTTTCTCTGGTGGGTTCCGTGTTTTGTTTCTAGGTGTCTGCTGCGATAAAAATGAGATTGTCTGTAGTATTTAAGGCGAAGAGATAAGGTTTTTTTTTAATTAAGCAATTCCATTTGTTTGAAAAAAATCAACAAAAAATAAACACTGTTTACTCTTAGAGAGTTTCTCTTTGTGAAAAATCAGGCCTAGCCAGTATATATCTCCCATGCCTTCCCACCCATTTCCTTTTAAACAGTTCCATTGAAGCCAGAGACTTATTTCATGAGGCTGAGAAAGCGGTACCCAATGGGAAGGGAAGGGGCATCATGACACTGCTTTCTCTTTGGGTAAATGCCATAGAAACAGCCTGGGAATGTAATGGCCAAAGCACCACAAACACTTTAGGGAACTCAGAGAAAATCCTTTCTCCACGGGGCTTCCCAGAGTTTGCTTGGCAAGGCCGGCTGAGACCAGATCCCTTCCATTGCTTGTTACTCTTGCTTTTATTTTTGTTTCTTTTTAAATGGCTCCATCTAATCCCTGCCTCCATGGTCCTTGGCTCTTTCCCTTCAGCCTCCGCCAGAGGATTTGCCCATTGACTTCACAAGGCTGTGCCCCGGTTGCTTGGTATCAGGAGGTCTCAATGAAGCAGTGGGGCATAACAGCAGCAGCCCCCCAAGAAAGGCTGGCCTGTTCTTGTGGGTTTATCCCTCCTGAGCAACCCCTCCTCTTCTCCAGAAACAGGCATCCATCAGTCCTCACTGTGTCTAAAACAAAGGCCGTAATGATGCTGGTTTGTAAACCTAAGCACACATCTCTGAGCTCACTTCAAACTCACCAAACTAGAAAAATAGACTTAAGAGCTCCCTCCCTCCTTACAAACAACAATGAGATGGGGGCTGTGAGGGGAGGGGGAATGGGCTCGGGACACAAACCATCATCGCTGCCTTGGCCTTGTGTTCAAGTCACATTTCCTTACACTTAGCTTCCTCCAAGAACTAACTGTCATGAAACATCAATTCTGACCAACAGTATTCCCTTTCATCATTAATCACAGTGGCTGGTTCATCCTTATCTTGTGATGACACAATGCACCACTTATGAAAAGCCACTTCCATAAGCAAGTTCAAAAGTAAAGCATTTATACACTCAGAGAGGAAGCGTAGAAGGTGCTTGAGTATGTCCAAAAAGTGGGACCTGGGCTTCTACTTGTTGTTCTGTTTTAACACATCTACCCCCATTTTCATCTGGTAGACAGGAAATAACTTGAGATGGGAGACTTTCACTACAAAAGAAATTCTTCTTCCATTTCTAGATTTGTTAAAACTCCCAATATTTTAATTCGCTTTGGAGGACAAAAAAAATAGAAGCATCATGTTGACTCAATTTCTAAGCTGTTGCCTATATGCTAACGGCTTTGTGGAGTGGAAATCACTATTTACTTAAGTCATAATGATTTTGTAAGATACATCCCAATTTCAGGAGCCTTAAAACACAAGCCTTTGCCTCTCCACGCAGCGGGCACATTAGGATGACGATGTGACTTTCCTAATGTTTCTCAAGTTCTCTGCAATGCCAGCTGCACCCGGGGCATCTTTCAGGGCCACGAAGAAAGTTCCTAGGAAGGAAAGTGGCTCCGTGAGACTTTCCTTGATGGGAAATTCCTCCAGCTCCCGAAAGGACATCAACGGGTGGGGAGCACAAGTCACAGATGTTTGCCATCTTCTTGTCCTGCTCCCAACTCCTGGGGATCCCCCTCCTCTGAGTATGCCAGGTGGGGTGTGTACCAATCATTTATAGCAAATTGAACACTAGCCTTCCTTTGTACTCTTGTTCATTACACATGTTTCTTAGTCACCTTTCTTCAGAAGCATGCTATTCTCCTCCAGAGGACAAACATCCCTGAAATGTTGCTCTGCTCTGCTGGTGTTTCTTTCAAACAGAAGCTGCATTAACTGTTCATATGTGAAACATGTATGCACACCCCTCCTGTGTCACTTTGTGAGCCACCAAAGGTGGGCTTACTAAGTCCAAATAGCTGGCACGGTGGTTCTCCACCGATGGGTCAGGACCCCTTTGGGAGTCAAACAATGACCCTTTCACAGGGGTCAGTAAGTCCATCAGAGAACACAGATATTTCCATTATGATTCGTAATCGTAGCAAAGTTACAGTTATGAAGTAGCAATGAAAATAATTGTATTGTTGGGGGGTCACCACACCATGAGGAACTGTATTAAGTGGTTGCACTATAGGAAGGTTGAGGACCACCAAGCAAGCATGACATCCATACCCTCGGAGGCATTAGTATATCTCGATGGTTTGCACATAATAGAGATATCATTGCTCCCCAAAACATATACATGAACAGTTCGGTTCTGATCATCATTATGAAGCTCACAGGCTCACTGAAGTCTGTGGGCTTCAACTACAAGCCCTCACACTGTCTAACAAACTCCATACAGAGCGCAGCCTGTGATCTGGAGGTGGGTTAGGGACGTGCAAATGAGTTAGAGCACAGGGCCACCAGACTCCGCCTTGCACATGAAAGGGAACCTCAGACAAACCGCCAAAAAGACAAACACAGGAAAGGATGTCACTAGAGCAAGCCCTCAGGTGCCACTAACCACCATCTGTCACCACTTGCTGGATCTTTACCAGATACTGAGAAGTGACTCCTTTTCATCTCCTTGAGCCCCAGGTAAGCTTTACTTAGCCAACCCAAATGACCTGAAAACCAACCTGCTTTACTTTGAACAGTTTGGCTCCAAGGACCCTGAACTAGATGAAGTAAGCGCCATCAGATTACGGCTGGAGGGCATCAGTTCGATTAAGTAAAATGGAAGGCACACCTTCCTGTACTTAAGGCAGCCATGATTTCTTATCCAAAGGAGGAAGAAAAATCACAAAAAATAAGAGTGACATAAGCCAGCAACAAGGAGCAGCGTGCTGGATAGACAGGCAGTGGGGACTTGCTTGTTTCTTAACCGCTTCAGGCCAGACTCCTGCCGCCCTTCCTCTTCTGCTGCTTAAAGCACAACAGACCAGCCACACCAGCCACGCCCCCTAAGGATTATGAGAGTGCTTTGCATGCTCACTTTGTCGCCTCCTCCCTCCACACACCATTGAATCCCACTTTGCAAATGGAGAATGACAGATTGTCCTCCTAGGCAAAGAGATCACCAGTGATAGATGGATCCTGGACTCCAACTCGGTATGTCTGACTGAAACCAAGCTGTTAAAATCCTGGGTCAGCTACAGACAAAGCTAACATTAACCAGCACTTCTCATGTGCCAGGCTCTACGAATTACACATGCATTGCCCAGTGGCGGTGGTGCACACCTTTAAACCCAGCACTTGGGAGGCAGAGGCAAGTAAGTTTGAGGCCAGCCTAGTCTATAAGAGCTAGTTCCAGAACAGATAGGACTGTTGCACAGAACAATCCTGTCTCCAAAAAAAAAAAAAAAGAAAAGAAAGAAAAGAAAAGAAATGGTATTTCTGTGGCTAAATGTATCTGGACAGATTTGTTTACACCAATATCATTATAATCATGATCAATGTGTTACATTAGGACTTAAGAACGACCACGGGGGCGGGGGGGGGAGGAAGAGAATGAACACAGTGTCAGGACAACCACAATGGCACCTGGCCAGAAGAATCTGTCAACTCCTATAACCCTATGGGTTATGGGTAATGTGAGTCACCTTAGACCCATATACTGCTGTGTAGCGAGTAACTGAACTGTTACAGTAGAGGAAGCAAACGACAACGTTTACACAATTCACAAAAGACAAAACCAGGATGCTTGGTCTATGTTCGCATCCCCATCCTGCACTATATAGAAAGAGAAAGTATTGATTGGAAAGTCAGTCCTAACCATGAGCCACCATCATCACCAACATCACCAACATCAGAGGTAGCCTGACAGCTTGTGAGTGGAAATCAGGAACCAGCTCTCAGGCAAAAGGATGGAGGTACTGAGACAGGCAAGACCCTGCCTCTGCTGGAGGTCACAAGCATGTAGGAGTTCTGAACACATCATCAGTGCATTTATATAAAGGCAAAGCAGTGTGAAGGACGCACAGGAACTACAGAGGGATGGATGATTAAAGTGGTAAGAAAAAGCTTACTCAGAATCTTTGACACCTAAGCAGCATTTTGAGGCATGCCACCCAGCACCCAAACACGGTACAGCGCTTCAAATAGATGGAACCCCACAGAGAAGCTGAAGCGAGAGTGAGCGTGGTGTGGCATGGGAGCAAGATGCCAAGCTAACACTCACTCCCCTTGTGCTACTAGAAATGCATTTTCAGTTCCCCAGAGCTAACCCGCCCCTCATGGCTTTCACTCATCCAGTAACAATGTTATAACTGCTACTTGGGTTTGAACCTAGAGCCTCACACAGGCCACCCAAGCACTCCACCACTAAACTACCATGCCCCTAGTCCCAGTTACAAATATTTCTCAAGCTCCACATCCAAGTATTTAAACATAACAGATGGAGAAAAAAGAAAAGCTGTACTTACCGAGCAGTCTCCATGTGACTATGAAAATCACCGCAGTCCCTCATGGGTAGAAATGCATTGCCGTGGTAGACTCAAAGGCTTGCATGACAGCCCAGAGACTAATCCAAGTCCGCCCTCCTCCAGATCCTGTATCTCTTCCTCCACAGTGATGGGTGATGCGTAGAGACCTTGGCTTGTCCGTTCTCACCAATGAGGAGACTCAGAAACGGGCCACACTGTGAGCAAATACCAGGGCATGACCAGGAATAAGTGCAAAGTCCATACACTCTGTGGGGTCTCCAACCTCCAGCTCTGACCCCAATATTGATTATCCCCACCCTACCCCAGTTCAGATCTGCCACATTAGATAAACTGCTGGGGCAGACCCAGCCGGGCCCATCACGTCTGCCTTCTCCTGACTTAACAGACCAAAGGCAGTAATTGTTGTGGGGCCAGAATAGCCACTGCTAGCCATTCACCTTGTCACCAGCCCCTCTAAGTCACCCTTGGTATTCTTGGGTAGGCAGAGCCTACTGAAGTCCCCCATGGCCACCATCTCTGACACCCCTAGATAGGTGCGTTTCTCCCAAAATGAACCTTAAGAGGAAAACTCAGAGGCCTCTGGGACCAGCCATCAGTGTGGCATTTTCTTGCCTTAGTTGGGTCATGATTTGCCCTTCCAGCCAGAATGTTGTGGGACTCAATTTGTGGGTGTAAAGAATCTCAGACACTGGAGTTGAAAGATGTCTGCTTCAATGGCAAAAAAAAAAAAAAAAAGACATTTTGGAACTCTGAGCAGTCACTCATTCAGTAAGTCTTTAATAGCTGATCAAACAACATCTGACAAACATGTGCCAGGCTGATCTGTAAGACAGTAGGGATGAGCCAGGTCTACATACAACCTGTAGCACACAGGAAGGGACAACCTCACAGGCAACAGTGGCAGCTCAAGGTCTTGGCTAAGCACCCCCGGGGGCAAGCCCACCAGCCTCTCTGCCTGCCTGCCTCCTTAGAAGAAACCAGATCTCTACTACTGAAAAGCTGAACGACCGTGACAAATGATGTCATTGTGCCCCAGGCCCTTACTAATAATAAACTGTGCCCTGTAAATTCAGTGTAAAAACTGAAAGATCTGGTACCCTACAAGCTCACAGAAGGGTGCCTGGCCCACAGAGCCCACAGAGGCACTGTGTGAACGTGTATTGGTATGTTTCCGTTAGAACTACAAAGAACCACACCTGCCCTGCTGGGCAGAGCAGGTACAGGACCACCTCAATCAAAGAGAGGAACAGCACAGGAGGCAATTCCTCAGGTGAAACCTAAAAGACAAATGGGAGTGAGTCGTCCAGGTAGAGAGAAAATAATATTTCAGGCTTCAGGGTAGAACGTGCAGGCAAAACAACATGTGGGTATTTAAGGAATTTACCATGCTCCAGGGAAGCTGACTAGAAGAGGCAAGGGACAGACAGTCCTGAGGGGTGCGGGACACAATGAGAAAATAATACTTGACCTCATTTGGGGTCACCCTTGGGGCCTGTCTGAAACTAGTCCAGGAGCAACTAACCTGAGGAATTCCAGCTTCCAACCTAACTTAGCAAGTAGTTATTATCCAGTCCCGGGGGATACACGAATGGCCTCAGCTGGACTGTCACCTCCTCAAAAAGGCCTTTCCCTGACTCTGTAAGTTCCATACGAATGAGATATTGCTTAGTCCACTCTTGATCCTCAGAGCAATGTTCTGCACAGCCTAGATGCTCAATAATGTTTGTTGAGTGCATCGGCACACACAGAAGTCAGCACAAGCTCTTGCCCTTAGGAAGATCACAAGACAAACAGTGGCTGCTGAGTGAGGGGAACTCGACATACGGAGGTCCAAACAGCACCAAAGGATTGCTCAGAGGACTCGGGGGATTAAAAAGGAAATCTGAGAGTCAGTGAGCCAAGATGCATTAAGAGCAAGCAAGCAAGCTCAGAGTCATGTTGGTTAACAGAACACATGTGCCCGGGGCCTGATGCATTACCCTCCCTGCAGCTGTTAGCCTTCTGGGACCCCGCAAAGCATGCAGAAAGGTTGACAGCCTACAATCAATACCGTGTTCACTGACGCAGGAAGCAGTATTATCGCATCCAAGATATGGCTCCCCCACACACACACATCCTGGCTGCAGCACTAAATATTCCCCATAACGAGGCTATGGGGTGACAAGAATGATTATTCTTTAAAAAGGGGAGACAAACCTTGCCTGGGACATTCCTAAGGGAAAGCAGTCCGGTTCCCTAAGGAAATCTCTTGGGGCTGAGCAGCCGCTTGGCCAGGCAAGGCGGGCAGGCAGGGGAGATGACTGGAACGCTCATTTGCCTAAGTGTCCTCGGTGCAGAGGGGACTTTCTGGATGCAATGGAAGGAACGGAAGGTTGTAAATTAGAGAGGAGGTCGGTGATATATTGATAAGGATGGCGAAGGGTAGATGCTGGATTTTGTTCTATATATTCAAGTCACACCAAGAAAAAAATGAAAAATTGAAAAAAAAAACCTGAATATCCCCCAGTATAGCTTTCTTACCTCTGGTTCTCTGGTTATGGCACAACCAGAAGTCATATTTTCTCTAAGCCATTGGTTTCCAACCCCAAACACAAGTTGCTTATGAACAGTCAGAAAGCAACAAATGAGTACAACTGCATGTTAAACACAACCCATTTCTCAATGAAGCAAAATGGGTTCTATACATACAACACAGATCTGCTAGTAAACACACTGATGGGCTAGAGCCCAGCTCAGTGGCCTACCACATGCCCAGCATGCACAAAACCCTGGGTTCATTCCCAATATCAAATGCACACACACATGCACACATGCGCACACACGCACACACAAGACAATAATACAAAGGTGGTATGGTGATTAATCTAAGGATGTGGCGCAGGGATAAAGCGGTTGCCTCGCATGCACAAAGCCCCAGGTTCGCATCCCCAGGACGTGAACAAACACACCATGCAGTGGTGTAATCACGTCTCTCGGATTCTCACAGGAGGAGGGCAGGGGCGGGAGACCAGAGCTGTGTCCTCTTGTCAGTGGGACACTACTGAACGACAGCTCCACTTTCCATCCCCTCATGTCCTGCCTGTCGAGATGAGAGGCAGAAGTTTTCATTCATTCATTTATGATGGTTGTTGGTGACAGAGTGCCCCGAAATGCTAAGATGAACACATCCATTGGTTATTAGATAAATGTCACCGTAGCTGTTTGTCCATCACAGAGGAAGAAACTTCCAAGGCAACCTGACTTTCCTCAAGTACAGAAAGTGTGTCCCATCGCGGGGTGGAACTTGGCTCTGAGCAGCTCTTCCCTCCAGCCAGCACAGGGATGGTTAACCCACCCCATCACTCCCGTGTGTCCCAGGAGAGACTCTGGGGACCATCCAACATGAACAGTGATTACAGCTTCCCCTCATTCTCCAGCATGAAACAAATTCTTCTTGCCACGACACTACACACATGTATGCACACACACTACATGCCCAAATGGTCTCAACACCACATTAACAGACCCTTGGAGGATCCCGTCTGAATTCATTATCTTCCCTATAGCCATGGAGGACGCTTCCCGATAGCTTAGGGACAGAGCCTGAAAACAGAGGCTGTAAAGCTTTTATTATCTTTTATATCAGGACTGAGGCTCCATTTACAAATTAAATCTCCACTGGGTTGGTTGATAGTAAGATTATATGACTCTACATAAGACTGTTATGACTGTCTTTTTATGTGCTCGCTACGGCATAACTGCCTGGGTGAGGAGCGATAATTGCAGATTACTGTTTTTGGAGACGTTTCAACTCAGACACTTTCATGACCAAAAAGATAGTGCCGATTTCCCACAGCTACAAAGAGACGTATTCCAAGGTGGGGCTAGAAACCACGTCTTACGGACTCTGAAGGTGCATTTTATTGCATCATATGGATGTCATTTTTCACACTCCCATCTTCCCAAACTAATGGATCTACTCGAACCCAGGCTGAAATTCTTAATGTTAGCTGGCACAGGTGGGCACACTGAATTGATTAACCACACTAAGTATCATTAACAACAAGATTTAATACTGTGAACTGTTTTGTCTTCTTAAAAATCTCTTCTCCAGGTGCCCAAACTGGCCTTACCCTGTAATCAGATTGATGACTATCTTAATTGTCATCATAGAACCTTCATCTAGCCTCTGATGGAAACAGATGCAGAGACCCACAGCTAGGCCCTGGGCTGAACTCCTAGATCTAGTCATAGAGAGGGAGGAGCAATAATATGAGCAAATGGGTCAAAACCATGATGGGAAAACCCACAAAAAGAGCTGGCCTGAGCTACTGGGAGCTCACTGACTCCAGACTAACAACCGGGGAACCTGCATAGGACCAAACTAGGCCCTCTGAATGTGGGTGACAGTTGTGTGACTTGGGTAGTCTGTAGGTCCCCTGGCAGTGGAACCAGGATTTATCCTAGTGCATGAACTGACTTTTTGGAGCCCATTCCCTGTGGAGAGATACCTTGCTCAGCCTAGATACGGGTGGGGAGTAGCCTTGGTCCTGCCTCAAAGTGATGTGCCAGACTTTGTTGACTCCCCATGGGAGGCCTTACCCTAAGGGGAGGGAGAGTAGGGGGAAAGGTGAGAGGAGCTGGAGGAAGAAAAGGAGTGGGAACTGGGGTTGGTATGTAAAATGGAAAAAAAAGATTACTTAAAAAGAAATTTAAGTTAAAAAAAAATAATTTCCTCTCCAATTACTTCATAGCTTCGATGCCTCGGCATGAACTAGAGAGATCACAAGGCCCTGGCCTCAGAGAATCTAGACTGATAGGAGGTGTCATCCCAAATAGGCCCGTTAAAAGCTGCATGGTAAACACAGAGATACAGAGGTTGCTGTGGGTTTGCTGTGTGAGGACATCCCCTCTTCTGAAGGAGGGGAAAGAGGGTTAAGTCCAAAAGAATGGCGACGGTCACCTAGGTATGAAAACATGAGAACCGCGAGTTGTCTGGGAGCTGGAAGGGGAGCATCCCTGTGAAGCTGGGCTCCCGTGCTGCTGAGAGAGCAAGAGTGGACTGCAGAGAACTGTCTAGACTTCAGACTCACAGCAGGCTACGGAACGCTCCCAGAAGATGGGAACGGAGTATTGACCTAGCTGGTATTGCATTTTTGAGGTTCTCTCTGGCAACTGTTTAAATGAGACATGTGAAGGGAACAAGATTGGAGAGTACTTAGGAAAATGTTGAAGTGGCTGTTCAGCAACACTATTCCCGGGGAGACATGAACAAACATTTAGTCACCCCAGATAAGGGAACTGATGACAGACAAAGGACAAAGGCCCCCAAAGTCCAACATGGTGAACCTGTGAGTTTTACTGGGATTTCTTCCCAGAATTTGGTTGAGGAATAAGATACAAAAGCATAGATGACTCAGAGAGCTCTGTCACCAAAGCCCACTCCAGCACGGGTGACAGTTCACCAAAGTGGGAAAGCTGAAGGGCCCAGCCAGCAGGCAGATCAGCAGGATAGAGACTGCCCTTTCTGGTGGGTCAGTTGGTCTAGTCCTCTTCCAGGCAGGTCAGCCCATCGCTTCTTGTTGGCCCTTACGCTTCTCTCTGCTTCGTCCAGGCTGCTGGATCTCAGCTTTTTCCAAGTAGCAAAGCTGGTCTGAGAGTCTCCTTTCCAGCTTGGCTTGTCTGAGAGCGACTGTCAGCGTCTTTACTATTTACTCCCAGGAACCGAGGGTCCAGTGAATCTGGTCAGTTTCAGGAACATCCTGAAACTATTTTGAGTTCTTTGCTTTCTGTCTTAATGAACTTCCCTGCAGGATAGAATGTATCGAACTCAGAAGAAACTGCTGCACCTCAGGGGCCCAGGAGAAGGAAATGACAAACCCTGAACTAGGAATAAAGGGGAAAATGGAAAATCAATACAATAAATTGAAAGACTGGTTTCCTGTGAGCAACAAAAGAGAAGCTAACCAAAATGTTTTTGATGACAGCTATGTTGCTAAGCGAAGACTTTGGAATGAGGTAGAGAATGAGGAAGCAGGGAGGTATAGGGAAGGGAATCTTGGATGTTTGAGAAGCCAGGTGAGTCAGACTGAGGTGGGGAGAGAACTCTAGGTATGGAAATCAAAATGGCTATCGCCAAAGATGTCACTTGACCTGACAGAGAATCGGGCATTAGCTTGTGGTGGCCTCTGCAGTAGGATTACACAGGGGCCTGTAGCATGAACGTGTTGGCTGAGCCGAGGACCCTCATATGAAGGGGCCCATAGAGGAGGGGACCACACAAAGTAACAGCAGAGGGGCCCGCAGAAGTGCAAGACCCATGGGCAGTGGCACCAGATGAGAGAACATAACTCTTTCTATGAAAGGCAAGGTTCCTACAAATTATATTTTTTTCAAAGAAACCCAGAAAGAAAATAGTTAAGGGGCTTTATAGATGATGTCCAAAGTCAGTGAACTTGAGAAATGTGCTCCACTTGGTGATGAGGGAATTGTAAGGAGGGTAGAGCCATGTCATGGGGTTGTTGATGCAATGATACACAATGGCCAAAAAGAAAGTTGGAGAGGAAAGGGTTTATTTGGCTTATACTTCCCTATTGCTGTTCACCACTAAATACGGTCTGGACAGGAACTCAAACATGGCAGAATCCTAGAGCAGGAGTTGATGCAGAGGCCATGGGGTGGGGGGCTGCTTTCTGGTTTGCTCCTTTTAATGAGATATTCAAAGAGTAAACACTAATAACCACATGACAGTCAATACTAGGCTGGTTTGAGATTTCCTCTGCCAACAGAATTAATCCAAAACTCTTTACTTTAGCCTCAGGCAGACTTTTCAGACAAGGGCAAAAGCCGCCATATTCTTTGCCAAAATATCACAAAAACAGTCTGTGGGCCACATACTAAAATTCTTCTCCTCTGAAACTCTTGAGTCGGGCCCCCACAGTTCAAATCACCCTCAGCACCACTGTCTTCCATGTTCCCATGATGGCCCATTAAGCAGCACTTAAAGCATTCAACTGCTTTGCTAATCCAAAATCCAAAAGTCACAGTCCTCCAAACAAAAACATAGCCAGGCCTATCACTGTAATATGCCAGTCCCTGGTACCAACTTCTGTCTTAGGATTTTATTTATTGCTGTGAAGAGACACCATGACCATGGCAACTCTTATAAAGGAAAACATTCAACAGGGGCTTGCTTACATTTTCTGAGGTTTAGTCTATTATCATCATGGCAAGAAGCATGGTGGTATGCAGACAGACATGGTGCTGGAGAAGCAACTGAGAGTTCCACATCTTGATCTGCAGACAGAAATAATAGTACCAGGGAAAGAGACCAACCGCTACACGGAGGCAGGAAAGAGATGAGGCAGCTGTCACTATCGACATTCGGTATCAGTTCTGAAGGGTTTACTCTGTGCTAGGCACTGCTAAATGCCGCAAAAACCATTCCAGCAAACCTATAAAACAGTGCTGCTAGTCATTCTACAGGTTCAGGAGGATTCATAGCTTGCCCAAGATAACAGTTGAGATGGCAGAAAGACAGGATGCAAATTTAATGTCTTACTCCTAAACCCTTAACAACCCAGAGAGAACTCAGAAACAAAAAGGCAGACCTCAAAAACATGTGAGTATTCCAGGATAGTCCATCTCTGTCGGCCTCGATTCCATTTCCAAAAGACCAGGGAAACCCTTCAACTATGCAGCCCCTTCTGAAAACCAGAGGCAAAGGCCCCTGCTGCCTGAGGCTGGCCTGTATCTGTAGAATGCTAGAGGAACTGAGTAGGTAGGGAAAATCAGTTAGAAACTAACATAAACCACCTCATTTTTCTTGCAGCTTTGGAGATCAAACTTCTCATCCCCAGGGTGGGGGTGGAGGAAGTGCTCACACACACACACACACACACACACACACACACACACACTAGGCAGACGCTGTACCACGGAGCTATGCTCCCAGCTCAAAGAGCTTTTTTTTTCCTCATAAAATGGAACAAGAAAGAAGGTTGGCTCTCATGAGGTTATTTCTCTAAACAGTGGCAGGGAAGTGCTATAAAATGTCTCATAAAATCCCATCAACTGTACAAATGTCACGGACTCAAATTGAACAGCAACTGTGTGAGTCATTGAACATCTGGGCTAAGTTTCCAACAGCCAGAGTGCCCCAGGCTCACATCTATGTTTACCGGTATAAACCAATCCATCAGGACTCCTCTCTGAAGCTGCATCCTCCCTCTCCCAGTGGGGCACACCTCTTCCCAGTCCCTCTGTTCACTTGATAGGTTAGTACACTCACTCTCTAATAACAGTTTCGGAGGGCAGAAGTCATCCATCTTTCTCGACCTTATAGGCAGACGCATTCTGAATTTAGGTCTCTACAATCAGCTCCAGGCAGATCTTCTGATGTCAAACAATGAGCAAAGATGAATGCATGCAAGAGCCCTGGCACGCCTTGAGGCGTGAGGTCAGCTTAGAGAATACTGATTTGGGTCCAGGAAAAAAAACAAAAGCGAAGATAAAACTTCCATTCCAAATAGATTCCCCTAGAAATCACAGCTTGAACTTTTATTGGTTTTACCCATATGCTGCTAATGAAATAAAAAGAACCTACTTTAGTGCAATCAACTCTCTGTAAAACTACAATGTACTGTTCCGAGTTCTATCAGACCATATCTAGCTAATATTAAGCACTCAATAAACAGTAGCTACGTGTCAGATCTCATCACATGGTCACCACAAGTCAATGCCATAGATACTGTTTATCCCTACTTTAAAAGGCAAAGACAGAGCCTAGAGCTCAGCGCTTTGCTTGCTTTTCCAGAGGACTTGAGTTCTGTTCTCAGCACCCATACAGGGTGGCCCACAAGCACCTGTAACTCCAGCTTCTGAGAATCCTGTAACACTTTCTTCAGGACTCTGTGGGCACCTACACCCATACAATTAATAAAAATAATTTTTAAAGGAATTAAGTTGAGGTCGGAAAAGCACATTTTCTAGCCAAAATGCTACCACAAGAAAAATTTGAATCTGAATCTAGACAGCCATACGTGAGAAATAAAATATTTTCAGTCAATCTGAAAGCCACAGCAGATTTTTTTATGGTTCGAAGACGTTGCCAAGCACGGAATGTCCCAATCCGCAGCCCATAATTTCCTCCCTGAACTCAGTAGAAATCTTCCTTTTCGCCCCTTTGGAAGGTCTTAGTTTGTCTCACTGTTCCAGGACACAGTTCACCACAACAGGGAGAACCAAGGAGCAGGAATTTGAGGCAGCTGGTCACATGACAACCACAATCAGGAAGCAGAGAGATGAATGCTGGTTTTCCACTCACTTCCTCTTTAGTTAGTCCAGGACCCCAGTCTACGGGATGGTGCTGCCTGTAGTTAGTGTATATACTTCTACCTCAGTCAACCTAGCTGAATAATCCCTCTTAGGCATGGCCTGGGGATTTTCTCCTAGGTGGTTCTAGATCCTTGTCAGGGTGACAAGCAGTATTAGCCATCACAGCATGGAAAACTGTTTTCTTAATTTATGAGTCTATCAGCACCGGCTGATGCAAAAACTCTGCCCTCTGTTTCCCTGCCCTCATCAGACTGGCAACCTGATAGAGAGAATGGCATCTGTGAAGCTGGTAACAGAGCCATTGAGCTCTATCATAAGAGCCTCTATCCAGGGAAGTAACTTAAGTAACTACTACCACAGGTACTGGCCCACATTAGGGCCAGACTTAATACCTCCTTTGCAGTGATTTACCCAGGCTCCAACTTTTGTTGCAAGGTCCCTTTCCCTGACCCTACCTCTCAAAGAGAATTCTAGGTTGTATCTAATAGGAAATGAATATAGATAAAGTCAAACTTGCAGAATGCAGGAAGGGTACCACTGGCCAAAGTTTCTGCTCGTACCAGTGATTCACATATAAGACTCAACAAGAATTCAATACACCCAGGAACCCAAAGTCAAGGAAAGTTGCTTTTTACTTTGAGTTGCTACCTCCTCCCCTCTCTACCAGAGAGAAAGGGAGAGGAGGAGGAAGGAGGGAAAGGGGAAAAGGGAGAGGAAAACAAAAAAAAAATCTAACATTCCTATGACTTAATAAGCCAAAACTAATAGAGGCTGAATGAAATCAGCAGTTCAGTATGTGAAAGAATTTTCTCACTCGTGATAGCCAGTCGCAAACTCTCATGAGGCAGTGCCCTTCAAATATCTCAAGAAGATGAGATTGCCCGTCAAGAGGAGTGTCTGCATCTGTAAGTATAGGATACAGAATGGAACATTCCAGGATTGGAACTCCTTTGAGCATATGAAAAACAAATGACTATCCCCAAACATATCAAGCAGATCCCAGAAACCTGAGCACCGGACAAGGATGCCACAGAAGAAACCCGTGTGCAGGATGAGGCATGAAGGTAGATGACTCCAAAACTCTCTTCCACAAGCTCCCTTTGGTGAGGTCTCCCATGTCTGATAGAATACTAGAAACAGCTGGCGCTCCTCTGAAAACACTTCCATCACACTTACATGCCTTTTAGGGTCCTTAAGACTTCTTGAGTCTCTGAGCATCTGAAGAAGGCAAGCCATCAGAACCCATGCACAACATTGCATTTTAATAGGCGCACGACTTCCTCAAGTCAATAAAAACAATAGTAGGAATGACAATAGCTGTGTGAGCTAATTCACTTTCAATTGCCTGTACATCTGCCAGATTTCACACAAAGCCTCCTGGAAGCTCCCTAAGTGCCCTAGAAAGTGGTTTCCCATTTTTCACACATAGAAAATTAGCTTTCAAGATGTTAGGCAGCATGTTCAATGCATACGAGATTCTGAACACCGAGCTTCTAACAACCCTGTTTTGAGATACCACTGTGCTATTCTGGGAAACAGAGTCCCATGGGAAAGCCTGGGGAGAGTGCAAAGGGAATTTCTCTGATCAGGTAAGCATAATGGCGTTCTCCCCAGGAACATCATGATGAACATCAGTGTGATAATGACTCCAGAAGTTTTTCTGCAGTCCTTAAAAGGACAGGCACAAGTCTGGGCATTCAGGAGGTTGTCAATATAAAGGTCTAAAAATAGCGCCAGCTGCTGCTCCGCCTTGCCCAGCTCTCATGCAGAACACACAGAAGGGAGAGTTCAGAAGGTGAAAGAGATGGGGCTCACAGACAGGCATAGCTGGCAGGAAAGCATCCAGGCAGAACCGCTGATGCATTACCTGGGTGCCACGATTATCAATGTTTCTCTAGGTTTTGACCTAGCCTCCTGAAAAACTCCTGACTCCATTCGTTTCCTACCTTCACTGCTCACACTATCATAGTCCAAGCCACCGTGGTTTCTTGACCTAAAGACCGCTATTGCTTGCTCCCTGTCAACTGCCTCTGTAACCTTATCCTAAACAGGATAAAGTCCCTCTGTTTATGGTGACAGCTTCCCAAAAGCACAGTCAGTAGCATTCCCAGAGCTAAAGTCACTTGTTTTGCTAGAATCCTATCACTCGCCCCCACACTGTTGACCCTGGGGACTAGCTGCCCATAAAAGATGTTTCCAAATCACCTAACATTCTTTATCTCACTGCTCACCATTCTCTGGTCACTCCTAGCAATAGCCAATCTCTGGCCATAAAGGGGAAGCTTTGGTATCCGTGCCCTCGTCCCTATCTCTCCCCTACTTTGCACCCATAGCTACCCCTAGTCTGAGATCTGAGGCCAAGTTCTTCTGGCTTCAAAATCCAAGACTTTCCTTTTGCAGGTTTTCTAGTGTTGAGCCTGGGCTGTAGTAGAGTTGCTAGTTCGCCTTCTGTCATTCCTTCTCTCGCCTTTCAGCCACACCACCGACCACACCCGCAAGTACTGGCTACAAATCCTCCCCTCTGACTTCTGCACAGGGAACAGGCTTCAGGATTCATCTTCCTGGTGTGAACTCTGGTTTCTGAAGGCAAAACTACTTCCACTGACCTTTCTAGAAGTCTGCTAGGTTTCTGAATGATATAAAGAAATAAAATTGTATACTTTGCAAAATATTTTGAAATGAGAGTTTTATAATATATATATATATATATATATATATATATGATATTATTTTTCTATTTTAGACCTCACAGCTAATTTGGGACCCACAAAAAAGTGTGATCCTTCCCCAGCAACTTCAATTCTTGATATTTTCTAGTTTCATAATCTTTAAGTTAAATGTGATATTATTCAACAGAAAAAACTTTCATTTTTAACTTCTGACAAATTACGTCTGCTTTAAAAGTCTAGAAAAACTGAAGTAATGTTTTTAACATGGAGAACATAATAGCAAGAGATTTTAAAATCTCTCAAAAATTTAAAAAAAAAATCCTTGCATACATTTTGAACAGAGTCCATGTCCATGAGATTCCTAAGTCCTAGACTAAGCCTCTCTCCCATCACCTCATGCCACACTTCCTTGTCACGCCCCCTTTTCCACGGCATGTTTGATGTTCCAGAACACTCTACGTGACCCAGCTCTGCCTTCCACTAACGCTTCACTACTGGCTCAGATCCCATCCCCCCTCCTCCTGACCCCTCGTCTTCACAGTACCCCTGCTCTCTGGCATGTCCATGTGTGCCTGCTCTCTGCCCCTCCCACCAGAACACGGGCAGCTGGAAAGCAGGGGCTTTCTCTCCTCTTGTGTATAGCCAGCTGCTACTACGTGCATGCATGTCTGCCCCACAGACAGATGGATCCACAGTCGCTGGGCTGGCATTTCTTTGAGGAAATGAAGGAAGGGAATCGTGGGAAATATTGGGATCAGGACAAAGAGGGTCACGTGACACTTTCTGGACCAGCTTCCAGAGGTACCAGATATTACAGCACAGAACGGAAAAAGTACCAGTGTCCTAGGTAGTTTCTATTGCTGTGATGAAACACCATACCCAAAAGCAAGTCGGGGTGAAAAGGTTTATTTCATTTACCCTTGCACCTCAAAAGCAGTGAGGGCAGGAACTCAAGGCAGGAGCTGATGCCAAGGCCATGAGGAGAGCTGCTTGCTGGCTTATTCAGCCTCCTTTCTTTTTTTTTTTTTTTTTTTTTTTTTTTTTTTTTTTTGGTTTTTCGAGACAGGGTTTCTCTGTGGCTTTGGAGCCTGTCCTGGAACTAGCTCTTGTAGACCAGGCTGGTCTCGAACTCACAGAGATCCGCCTGCCTCTGCCTCCCGAGTGCTGGGATTAAAGGCGTGCGCCACCACCGCCCGGCTCAGCCTCCTTTCTTATAGAACCCAGGACCACCAGCCAGCAGGTGGCTCCACCCACAATGGACTGTACCCTTCCACATCAATCACTAAGAAAATGCCCTATAGGCTTGGGAGTAGTCCAAGCTTACAGAGGCATTTTCTCAATTGATGACACCAGCTTGTGTCAAATTAGCATTAAACTAGCCAGCATAGTCTGCTTCACCCAGACCTACAGAGACTTCAAATGTGTGTCTTAAGAGATGGGCAGCCTCCTGAAGCCTGGCCACTGGAAACATACAATGTAGACGGCCTAATTTAAGCTCCCCCCCCCCCTCCAGCAAGCATTACAGTCGATACAAAGTTACAAAGTCTCACTCAGGAAATGGGGAAATGGGCTGGGAGAGGTTGAATCACTGCCTGGCAGCAGAGCCTGTGCCCCCACATTCTGTCTGCCAGCCACTCTGAGGTGCCGTGTCGGGCTATATTTAACTAGTGGCATTTGCCATCTTCTCAAGCACCCATTTTTGGTCTCGTCTAGGACTGTAAAAAAAAAAAAATGCCTCACTGAGGGGTTGACTGAGAGAAAAGTGAGTGTTTCAAACCTATCAAACTCCGGAACAATAAGCAAACTTTTTTTTTTTTAAGGAGCATTGTGTTTACAGTCACACAGCCCTTTCCACCTGTTGTGGTGACTCTGGGAGGACACCCCAGGATTGCAAAAGCCCACCTGTTCTCCAGATGTCTCTACCGAGCTGGCACTGAATTCCAAAGCTACCAGAGGTGGAACTGGATTGGAGTTTGTATCCTTTCGTTTTCCAGGCTCCTCTTGGTTCTCCCCGCAGTGCTTCTGGATGAGAAATAATCAACATGATATCCGGGATATAAGAAGAGTGGTACGGTCCCAAGACTATCAATCTGTCCATACTACTCCTCCCTACACCCGCATCCCTACGGTGCCCAGAGCGGAGTGGAGGAGGGGAGGTCTCACTGATCCTGAGGGTGAAGGGGATATAACAGCTGTAAATTAGTGTTTCCAGAACTGTTTGGGGGGGCAGGGAAGGGACTCGGACTCATCAGCACCTTGTTAAGGCTCCCCTGAGAGCCACTATGGAGACAGAAAAGCAAATTCCAGTGATAAATCGACTTCCCATGTCTTTATTTCTCAGTGCTTTCTCTCAGCCCTTAGATGACTGTGGGGGAGGGGGGGTGAGTAGGTGCGCACGCGACACACACACACACACACACAAAGAGAAACAAACACCCGTACACAGAGAGGGAGACATACACATACACACTAGGCTTGGCAAAAGCTGATTTTCAGAAGGCCTATGAAGGTGTTCCCTGCTTTGGCCAAAAAAATCGGTGTAACAGTTACAGGGTGAGCTCCACTCTTAGAAATGACTGGAAAAGATCCTCTGAATGGGGAAACTCAGCATTTTCAATAGCCCTCGTGTGGACAGGAAGACATTCCTGGCTGTTTATTTCCAAGGCTCCCTTTCACTGTCTGGATTCAGGGGACCAATTCAAGCGAAGGTGTGCATTAAAATTTTAGGCATTTCTTGGTTTGCTCTGGTGATGGAATTTCACTCACGGTGGAGATAAACTGCTTTTTAGCCCCAAGAAGAGTAGAGTAGAATACAGATGTGAGGGTGGCCGCTGCCATAATCACCCTATGTCGTACACCCTACCTGGCATTTCTAGTGTTATTATAAAAACCTACCACCCCAACCCATAAGACCAATGGAATATGCTTCTTTTAATGGCAGTCCATGGTCATAGACATTGGTTTCAAAGTCATTATGCTGTTTTTCCTTTAAAACAGTGATGAATCTACCACAGATTCACCTGTAAAATAAACTATCCTAACATCAGGTGAAACCGGAAGGTGACATCAACACTCATTTCTGTTGGTCACTCCACTCCCAGCTTGCCTCCGTGTCCTGTGTTTACACCATGCCAGGAAGGGCAGTTAGCCCTACTTTATAAATGAAAAGTTGAACTTAAGATTGGCTTGCTCTGCCTGAGCTAGGTAGGTGACAGAACAGAAATTTGAACTAGGTCCCTCTGCTTTGATATTCCGACGATGCTTTTTTAAATGTATTTTTTCATTAGCCTATATTAATTATACACAATAATGGTTCTATATGACATTTCCATGTATATAATTTATTTCGATCTTATTCGCCCTCTATGACCCTCTCTTGTCCCCTTTCCACCCCTGCTCATTTTCCTTTAGCCAACTAGCTGTCCTTCTACTTTAGGAGGGAGGGACCCTATTAGTTAGAATTGTTCGTAGGACCTTGTGGGAAGGGTTGTTTACAGAAGTACAAACAACCTACCAGTATCTGAAGAAAACATTTTTCCTTCCACAGCCCTCATTAACTGCCCAGAAAGCCTCTGGTGTGGGGGAGGAGTCAGTCCAGCTTCACAGCCCCTCCCTATTCTATGGCAGGATGATGGCCAAATCTTGTGCAGGTAACTGCACCTGCTATGAGTTTATGAGTGCATCAACCTGTCATGCCTGAAAGACATCACTGCGCAGCAGTCCACCCCTCCCCCCGGCTCTTAGTCTCTTCCTACTCTTCCCCCACAATGTTCCTCCAACCTTGGGGAAAGCGATATAGATGTCCCATTTACACAGGCAACGGTCACCTGTTCTCAGCACTCTCTCGATTATGAGCCTCTGCAGTAACTGACCGAGGTATTAATCGATGGGTGTGGATGTAAATACTTTGCAAACGCCTTGGTCACTTTGTGTCCATTTAGCAGAGCATCAACAGTAGCTTCTCTGCTAAGGCTTACCACCATCCCTGCCTCAGATCCAATCAGAAAACACTCGGTTTCCTCCATAACAGACTTGTCACTTGTCTTGGGGTCTCTGCTGCTGTGGAGAGACACCATGACCACGGCAACTCCTATAAAGAAAAACACTTAATCTTTTTTCTTATAAAAGAAAACATTTAATTGAGGTGGCTCATTTACAGTTCAGGGTTTTAGTCCATAATCATCATGGCAGGAAGCAAGGCAGCAGGCAGGCAGACATGGAGCTAGAGAAGGAGGTAAGAGTTCTACATCGTGACTCACAGGCAACAGGAAGCGGAGACACTGGGCATGGCTTGAGCATACATGAGACCTCAAAGTTTGCCTCCACAGTGACCTGCTTGCTCCAAGGAGACCAACCTACTCCAACAAAGTCACACCTCTTAATACTGCCCACTCCCTTTAGGAACCATTTTCTTTCAAACCACCATACCTCTATGGCACCAGTGGGCACAGCTTGCCTGGCAGGTTGGTGGTGTAGCATGCTGAGATCACAGCTGAGTAAGATTGTTGATTTTCTCCTATGACAATTCCCAAAGCCCCTTCCAGCACTATGAGGGCTGGCCACCAAGAGGAATCCTCAAGCTCAGTTCCAGATTGACTTCCATGTCCTACAACCAGTGCGTGCCTGTGTGTGTGTGTGTGTGTGTGTGTGTGTGTGTGTGTGTGTGTGTGTGTGATATGTCTTCAGCAATAGGAGCTTACTGCCTAGTTCTGGTGAGCAACCAACAGCAGTATAGTTTCCTGTGTTTGGGAAGTAAAAGGATCCACCTGGACCAATAACTCATAGAAGCTCAGGTTGCTAACAACTACTGTACATGAATTACTAGTTGGTCAAATACAACATCACTTGGGAGGAGGCGATCAGGAAAAGAACAGTGGGAAACAAATCTCATAAGTTCATATCATCCTAGAATATTGCAATCAGCTTTTCTATTTACTAAAATTTCTATAGTCATAAAAATAATAGGCTCCAACATAACACAAACTCTATCCCCCATAAATTCAGCACCAACAGTCTACTTCTTAAGATTTGGCACCAGTAAGCTTGAAGTCTTGTATGGGTCACCCCCAAAAGTTAGAGATTTATCTTTATCTAAATGAATTTGCCTGCAGTCAAAGTCCACAGCCCAGTCAATTTCTCAAGGGTCTCCAGGACTACTATACCAGACAAAGTATTTAGAAGCTATGTCAAGGAAATAACTCCACAGAATTTCATCTTCCTAATGGAAGTACCTGTCAACAAAGTGGCAATATTCCAAGGGAAAAAAAATAGTATGCCAAATCTACATGCTTTTTAATTTACTACTGACCATCTCTGTCTGCATGACAATATGCCTTCTTTTCTTCTTTTAGATATATTTATTTTATGAGTATTTTGCCTGCATGTATGTCTGTGCACAATATGCATACCTGATGCCTATAGAAGTCAAAAAAGGGTGTCGGATCCTCTGGAATTACATGAACCACCATGTGGATGCTGAGAACCTGGATCCTCTGGAAGAGCAAGTGCTCTTAACCACTGAAGCATCTTGCCAGCCCCACGATGTGCCTCTTTCTTCTTAAGCTCCCAAACAATGCTGCCCCCTTGGTTTTAGAAAGCAGACATTGAATCACTACTGACCTTGGGCAGTTTTGTGGGGTCATGACAACACTCCCCAACCCTTTTTCATACACGGTGTCTTCATCTCCACAACACTGATTCAGTAGGAAGAGCAAATTCCCAAGGGGAGGGTACCAGTCAGTGAGAAAAGCAGAGTACTGCACAGTAATGCACACTTCCTGCTTTCATTTGTATTTTAAAGAAAGTGATGCAGAAAAAAGAGGCATCTTTGCCGGGTGGTGGTGGCACACACCTTTAACTCCAGCACTCAGGAGTCAGAGGCAGGTGGATCTCTGTGTGTTCGAGGCCAGCCTGATCTACAGAGCAAGTTCCAGGACAAACTCCAAAAGTTACACATAGAAACCCTGTCTCAAAAAAAATTTTAAAAAAGAGGCATGTTTACATGTGTTGACATAGCAAATACCCACAAGGGTTATACCAGAAATCGCTGGCATCAGGAACACCCAGGAAGGATACAGGGTTAGAAGGAGGCATTTGACTATTTCCTAATTCTTTTGTTGATGTATAACTTTCATATTTTTCAAAAGAAATCAAAGACTAACAAAGCTTACCCTTTATTTCCTATTTGGTTAATCTCAGAATTTTTGGTTGTTTTTTGTTGTTGTTGTTGTTGTTGTTGTTCCTCACAAAAACAATCAGAGGAAATCCAAGGGTATGAATTTTCATGCCAACCTCTTTGGGTTAGGAAAACTATTGACTAAACCAAGGCTATTTCTAGAACATTGCTGCCTTTACAGATGTGACCAGGTATGTTATTGCTTCAGGGTCGAGCTTCCAAAGGTATTTAAACCAACAAAGAGATACCCTCATATAATTCAAACTAAACTCAAATGAGGCTACTAAAGAAGTCTCTTATCAAATTCTAACCATGTAGGCCAAGTCTGAAGAGGTACAGCCTAAGACAGCCCTGACCCATCACTACTAACTCTCATTTCCTTCTAGGTGGGGAATAGGGGAGAGGAACAGATGAGAACATATATAATGACAGCTTATGCGTGGAAAAGGCAAGCGAGACCCATCGCTTTGCATGCTGACAAGAAAAAGAAAAAGGAGGAGGAGGAGAAGAAGAAGGGAGAAGGGAGAACAAGAAGAACAAGGAGGAAGAAGAAGAACAAGAACCAGAGGGAAAGGAAGTTTGCTGTGAGATTGTGTCTCCTAGAAATGTCAGGGAAGCTACACCCATCAAGTCTCAGCAGCATGGATGCCTAAACAAATCCTGAACAAAGACCACACCAATAGACATGCTACCATGGGAAAGGGAAAGATCCTGGGCCCCCAGCCCTGGATTCATATACACATACGTAATCTATATGGACTGAGTAGGTTGGGTTTATACATTTAGGAATATATATATATATATACATATATATATATACATATATGTGTGAATACATATATCAACAATTTTAAAAAGGTCATAAATTTGAAAGAGAGCTGGAGGGCATAAAGAAGGGACTGGAGGGAAAAAAGGGAAGAGGGAAGTAATGCGATTATATTTTAATCTCAAAAATAATAAAAATATTAAATACTTTTAAAAAGAGCATACCACTGTCACAAGTATGAAAATTTGTGCATACCCCAGAAACACACACACATAATAAATAAATAAATAAATAAAATGAATGAATGAATAAATAGATAAATAAGTAAATAAATAGTAAGTGATAAAGATGAACTTTGATAAACAAGATAAAACAGCGGAGGGAAACCAGGTGCTGGCTTCATGGTTGGAGCCTGGGTCTCACAGTCCGAGGCTAGCTATGGGACAAATCCTCTCCACTTTTTAGTTTACATTCAAGGACATTCGGCTTAAATTTGCTTGAAGTTTTCCACAACGTGAACTTTCTGACAGTGCTAATACAGCCCCGTACCCGTGTGTATTCCCAGCAGCACACAGGCTCAGCATTCGCGCAAGAGGAGGCTGGGGCCACCTGCAGATTAGAAGGGCAGTGTGAAGAACCCCGGTTTAGAAGGAAGTCATGCGGTGCCGCAGGTGCTGAGGCAGATAAACACAAGATACCTGTGCGCCTGAAAGGCCAAGGGGAACAAAAAGAAAAGAAAAAAAAAAAAAAAAAAAAACAGCGGCCGCGTCAACACCGTCGTCAGCATGGGCCCGGCTCTGTCTCCCATGCTGTTATCTTATATCTTATGACATGTCCTTAAAATTGCCCCTGACAAGCAGACACTAATGCTCAGGAAGGATCATCTACTTACCCAGCAGTAAGGAGACGACAAAGTGACACCAGGTCAGCCCAGCTTCAAAGCTGTCACCCTGAGAGTTCTTCTGGATCAGAAAAGGGTCCAGGGAGCAGAAGAAAGTCGCCTGTCAGGCCGTAGGCTAAAGATCTCAAGTCAAAAACAGGTCTGTGGCCCACATGGCCCTCCCGGTAATCCCCAGCAACTGGCGACTTTTTTATGTAGCCAAGTGCTTACCCTGCGTGTGTGTCTATGAACCACTTGCGTGTAGAGTTAGCAGAGACCAGAAGAGGATGTCGGCTCCCCCGGAATTAGAATTACAGGCTGTTGTGAGCCACCACTGGGGACTAGGAACTGAAAT
Source organism: Arvicola amphibius (assembly GCF_903992535.2). Classification (NCBI taxonomy): domain Eukaryota; kingdom Metazoa; phylum Chordata; class Mammalia; order Rodentia; family Cricetidae; genus Arvicola; species Arvicola amphibius. The sequence goes on along the minus strand of NC_052051.1, from coordinate 119,251,633 downwards.
CAGGTCCTCTGGAAGAGCAGTCAGTATTCTTAATGGCTGAGCCATCTCCCTAATTTCTGATGGCTTTTTTGAATGCCAGTTTTCACACCTATAAACTACAGTTAAAGCCACCTCTATTTAAAAAAGAAAAAAAAAAAAAAAAAAAAAACCTTTCCTTAGGAATAAAATGACAAAAATAGAAACTTCCTGGAATGGTAACTGACAGATCCCAGGAGTTGGTGGGAGCCCGTGTCAGGCTCCTGTGTCCATCTCCCAGGGATTGCCCACTCAGTTCTCACCCCTCAAACCAGTTCTGCAGAATTCCTTCCACAGATACATTCATTAAAAAGCTGTCCCTCTTGGATCTGCAGCAGTCAATAGGTTGTTGCCCAACCTCCTTCCGCTCCCATTTATGAACTGATATTGTAACCAGTTTGCTGCAGCCAAGCCTCAGGTCTCCAGGCTACAGCCTATTAGGAAATGTGTCTCATTTACTGTTAAATGCCCAGAGTCCATCTCTGGCTTATCACTGTCTTATGACTGCTCTCTATCTTGGGACTTCAAGCAATGAACTTTTATGCTGTTGGGTGTTTTTGTTTTCTAATTGGCGCTATAGATTTCAAGAAGCAAAAAAAAAATGCTGTTTAATTAACAGTCACTCTGGAGTTTGAAAGTTCCTTGGTTAAAATGAGTGAAAAGGGATTAAATAAAGGGGATTCTAACCATCTCAAGTCAAGACAGTGAAGGTAGTGCATGTCTGGCTAAGTGGAGAAGAAACCTAGTCATGGGTCCTTTCTGAAGAGCAAGCCGTGTGGTAATTCTTCCCACATCTGATCACTTTGCAAAACCTGGAGTTGGTTTACTCAGCAGAGCCAGTGGGAAGAACAGAGATGGAGTCTGACATCCATGGGGTTGAGCCCCAGCCCTGCCACATGCTCACCTGGGACCTCAATCAAGTCATCTTACCTGAGTTTCAGTCTGTTCTACAGAGCAGCGAGGAGCGGCCACCTACTCTGTTTGTTGCTACGAGAAAGCACCTCACAACTTAAGGGAGGGGCTTTGCTTTTCTCACCGTTTCAGAGGCTTCTGTCTGCCATGGTGGTTGGGAGGTTGTGGCAGAGGAAAGCAGCTCATACCACGGCAGCCACGAAGCAGAAAAAAAAAAAAAAAACATACAGGAAGGGGTCAGGACAAGACATAGCCCTATGAGCACGCCTCTTAATGGCCTGCTCCTTCCAGCTAGGCCACACTCTTAAAACTTCCAGGGACAGTCCCTAACTAGGTACACTCAGAATATTGAGCTCAGAAAATTACCATTGAGTTTGAAGTCAGCCCGGGCTACATGGTGAAACCTGTCCTTTGAAACAAAAAATGAAAACACAATGGGACACAGTAACACACATCTAAAATCCCAGCACTTGAGAGGCAGAGGCGGGAAGATCAGAAGCTCAAGGTCATCCTCAGCTAAAGAGTGAGTTTTAGCCTGGGCTATGTGAGACTTGGTCTCATACACATAACAAAATACTAAGTTTCCAGAAATTCTGAAAATAACGCCACCACTTAGAGACCAAGGCTTCAACACAAGTCTATGAGGGACATTTCATAGTTAAACCATAAAACACAGTGTGCCATTCTTGATATGATGGGGTGAATGGCTATAAGCCACAGAATTCTAGCAAGAGAATGATGTATTAGAGTCTACAGAAGCATGGATGTGCACACATAGAAGCCAGTGATTGTTGCAAGTTCTTTCCGCCTGGGCAGTAAGACATCTGTCTAGATGCTACTGTGAGCTGCAGAGTGGGCTCTTCCATCCCTTGTTTCTTCCCTGTCTCCCGGATGATGCCCAGAGAATCCAACCCAGGACTCTAACTGGCTGACACATTTACTGGAGACGGGAAAACAAGGTTAGGTGTTCCTGGAGGCAGAGTCCCCTCACACAGGGAAGTCCCAAGAAAGTGTCCACAAGGGCAACCCTGCCCAAAGTGAATAGCCACGGGCAAAGGGATGATTGTGAAGAATAAATAAGGTAATGCGCATAAAGCTCTTAGCAACTTAATAGAATGTAACAGATGGCCAATAAGTGGCAGCTATTATTATTGCTATAATTAGTATTATTTTAACAGCTTTCACTGCAGCCATAAGGAGTGAGATGGCAGATGATAAAAATACATTCCTCTGAGGTGAATTCATGATGGAAGAGCAAGGGGTGATATTGGCACAATAGACACCCAGCACACAGGCCCAAAGCATCCAGGAATGACACCTAGGAAGACCAAATCCAGCTCATCGGCTATCTTGGAAACCCCAGTCGGTGTGGATGCTGGAGGAAGCCTATATTCCCTGTTTGAGACCAAAATGGAAGGTAGGGACTCCCTGTCCTGCTCAGAGTCCACGATACCAGGAATACATTCCTCTGCTTGCCTAAGAACTTCTATTTTAGCAACTTGCCTCAAGTCCCATGTAAAGGAAAGATAGATCTGAGGTTCTCTTGTGTTTAACATGACAAGGCCTCAGGGAGTTCCCGGGCTAGAAGAAGGAAAAAGATAGTGATTATGCCAAGATGAAGAGCGATTTAAGAACACACATAGACCTGCATATTGTGCATTAGAAAGGCAGCTGAAGTCTGCAAACAGTAGCCTAGCATAACCACACAGAACATGAAGTCTGGCATGGCAGTTAACTCTTTACATCTGCCTGCTGCCTACAGACTCCTCTCCACAGGTGCAAATCCCACAAGCAGAGGCTTAGAGGTAAAATTAAAAGAAAAGGGCTGGAGATGGCTCAGTGGCTAAGGACACCAACGGCTCTTCCGGAGGACAGAGTTTGAGTCCCAGCACCCCCATGGCAGCTCACAACCACTTGTAACTCCAGTTCCAGAGGGCCTGACTTCCTCTTCTGGCCTCCGAGGTAACAAGCGTGCATGTGGTTCACCATCATATGTGCGGGCAAAACACCCATGCACATGAAATAAAATAAGGAATGTTTTTAATTAGAAGTAGAATAGTGCCTTGGAAACTGTGCTCCCGGAGATACAATACCACCATGGAAATAGTTTGTGAATTCGAATAAAGTGAAAGCAGCTTCACCTTCACCTCCGCTCCAGGGAGAATGCTCTTTGTATGGGAGACAACATCACGGAGCCTCTGGTGGTCCCTAACACACTCACTGGAATGACAGAAGCTACAGGTGACTACTGTGTTTCTACTTTCCAAAATCACCCCACATCTGGGATTCTAGTTGATCCCTCTCTTCTATATGAGTCATTATTTTCCTTTTTTTTTTTTTTGAGTCTCTGTGCACTTAAATTTTTAACTTAAAATTGTTCTTTAATAAATTCTAATTTATAAAAATTATTAAAAGTTTTGGAATCACTTCCCCCCCCCCAAGACTGGGCTTCTCTGTGTAACCTTGGCTGTCCTGAAACTCACTCTGTATTGCAAGCTGGCCCTTGAACCCACAGAGACCTGCTTGCCTTCACCACCTGAGCACCGGGATTAAAGGCACGCATCACCACCGCCCAACAACTTGAATATTTTTTATACTAAGGTATTGTTGATAACTCCGAAGGAAGTAAGGCATTAATACAAATGAGCTCTTCGTGCTGTACTTGTTCTCAGTGTGTTAGCGATGTAAACTGTACTAAAGACATCACCCCTGCTTTGAGAACTCTTGGGGCTTCCAGATGTCTTCACTAAATCCCGCTATCAACATGCTAACAACTGGCTCGCTACCACTTCCTTTAATCGGCAATGCTTATGGCCTGCGAGGTTGTGTCTGTCATTTACCTGCTGTGGTTGTTTTATCATTGTCCATGCCAAAAATGTTAATTGCCAAGCTTGGAGTGGCCTGAAGCGTTCTTCAAAAGCACAACTAGATTTAACTGAGAATAAAGTTCCTGCGAACTAACTTTGAAACGCTGCAAGTGCCAGCTCTTACAGAATGACATGCTGCCGTTCTCAATTGCTACTTGGACGCAGTGGGAACCGTGTGTGGTTACATGCGACAAATTTTAATAAACTCTGTGTATCCGGAAAAAAAAAATAATGAAGAAATGTACATTCCACACCATTCGGAATTTTCTGCTTGTCTTAATAAACTCAGGCTGTAATCCAAGTTGGGATAGTAATAGTATTAAATCATGGTTATTAACCAGTTGAACTTCAGTTAAGGTTTAATGAAGCAGGGACCGATTCCTTCATCCAAACACTATAGGCCTTGAGCCGCAATGGGCTCTGAGAGTGAGATTAAGAGCAAAGGTGGCAGCTGGGCATGGGGGCATGTTTGGAGTTCAGCATGAAGGGTCTTACACCCACAAATCTCCAGACAATCCAGGAATATTAAGCATACTTGAACATCTTTCCAGTAGGAAAGATGAAAGACCTGTTTTTCTGTCCAGAAAGCTGAGAATTAGAAGCTTAACTGCCTGGTTATCTGTGTTACCTGTTGGGCCAGGCCGTATCAAGTGTGAGGTGGCCAGTAATCTAAATGACCCTTACAGCCAGAGGCTCCCCAAACTCCCACAACCAAGACCAGAGGTGGTTAATAGTCCAAATGACCTCTACAGTCATTATCTGTATGAGGGAGACCAGGCCAGATCTTTCCTTGGATCATTAAGCTAGTACAGGTAGCCTATCTCTAGAACCCATCTTTGTGGAAGAAATGACAGGCATCCTGAGTTGAGTGTCAATGTGATTACGCTTCTTGTGCAATGGGAATTGTATTAAGCCAGGAGATTTTTTTCCAAATTGCACCAGGTTTACATACATTGAGAATAAACTGCCTGTTTTCAGACTCCCTGAAATATGGTCCAGGTTGACCAAGCCAATCTGCACCAGTTTTCATTCTTATCTCTTTGCATGATTTACTTCCTTACAGGGACCCCTGCCTTTAATTCCAGTTCTTGGAAGGCAGGGGTAGGTAGATCTCTGAGTTCTAGGACAGCCAGGGTTACCCAGAAGAAACACTGTTTCAAAAAGAGCGAAGGCAGCCAGGGTCTTCAGGTGTTTTCAGGCCAATAGAAGAAAAAGACGTGACTGTATACAGATGTGAAGTAGCAAATGCTACCTGTGATAGCTGGAGCTACCAGGTAAGAGAGAAGAGGCATGGCAAACACCCCAAAGTAGCTCCTTCAAAAGGATGTGGGTGGATCCTGTTCACCTTCCCAAGAAATGTAAAGAACTTGTTAAAGTTTTGGTAAGAAACAAAAACCAATCCAAGTACGTTTAGATGAGTAGCTCTCAACCTTCCTAATGCAGTGATCCTGTAACACAGTTTCTCATGTTGTGGTGACCCCCAACCATAAAATTATTCTATTGCTACTTCATGACTGTAGTTTTGCTGCTGTTACGAATCAAAATGTAAAAATATTTGGTGTGCAGGATATCTGCTATGCGACCTCCATAGGAGTCATGACCCATGGGTTGAAAAACCACTGCTTTAGGGCTAGAGAGATGGCTCAGTGGTTAAGAGCATTGCCTGCTCTTCCAAAGGTCCTGAGTTCAATTCCCGGCAACCACATGGTGGCTCACAACCATCTGTAATAAGGTCTGGTGCCCTCTTCTGGCCTGCAGACATACACACAGACAGAATATTGTATCCATAATAAATAAATAAATAAATAAATAATAAAAAGAAAGAAAACCACTGCTTTAGAAGCATGCGGCTTCATTCAAAAACTTAGGTTTGAAGCTCGCAGAACCTGAGACAGCTGAGTGGGATTTCAAGGCCACAATTAGGTATACAATTAGGCGTCTGTGAACCGGCACATAAGTGCTTTTTACCAAACATCCCCAGTTCACCTCCTTCCCAGGGACACTTCCCTTTGTGGGAAGGTGGAACGCATGACAGTCCTGTGCACCAATGTTTCTTTTTTTTAGAGTAGACATAACATATTGCTTCCAGACCAGAGCCTCTTATCGCCACAGCACTGTGCTCAGGCACGGCCTGCCCAGCTTAAACCCAATCATCCAAGGCAGTGGTTCTCAATCTGGGGGTCGTGACCCCACAAAGGTCACATATCAGGGATCCTGCATCTGGGATATTTACACTACAATTCATAACAGTAGCAAAATTACAGTTACAAAGTAGCAAAAAAACCTAATTTTATGGTCAGGGGTCACTATAACATGAGGAATTGTATTAAATAAAGGGTCACAGCGTTAGGAAGGTTGAGAATCACTGGTCTAAGGTTTCCCAGCAACTTGCTACCACAGTCAAACCTTGTCAGTGCTGACTGAAACGGGTTCAAACTCCGGGATCATAAACTGTCACAGCCCTGGAGATGCCAGGCTGTGGCTGTTTCCATGGCTACCACCAGCGCTGAGAGCACAGCTTTTCTCACACCACGGAGCTCAAGAATGAACAGTGAACATACAGCCCGGCTGCTGCCAGTATTCACATGTACAGACTCGACAAAACCCGGAGGGAAAAATGCCCTTTGCCTCCCGTCTGCCTTCAAAGTCTCCTGAGCTTCTGCTCATCGGAACCTAACGTAGCTTCAAGAATCCCAGTGACTGCGGGCTTCTAGAAAAGGCACCTGAGGGCTGAGAATTGACAGAAACAGACGCTGAACGCCAACACACAAGATCTCATTCCAATTCTTTCTAATTTTTTTCTTTCTTTTTTTTTTAGATTAGCATAAAAAATAAGGAGTTGGAGTGTGTTCCAGGGACCTTCATACCGCAGAATCCCTGGAGGGTCTCTTGTCACGCCCCAGGTCATTTAGCTGCAGAATCTCAGGGCCTGGGGGTCTTCGTACCCACTGAATCCCAAGGCCCTCTGCCCAATGTCAAAGGCGATTTGCCCACAAAAGAAAGATTTAAAAAGAGTAAAGTCACTCCTACATGAAAATGATTACTTTAGCTGGGCGGCGGTGGTGTATTTCTTTAATCCCAGCACTTGGGAGGCTGAGACAGGTGGATCTCTGTGAGTTCAAAGTAAGCCTGGTCTACAAAGTGAGTACCAGGACAGCCAGGACTGTTACACAGAGAAACCCTGTCTTAAACTTGCTATATAGCTTGTACCTCCTAAATTCTGAGATTAAAGGCATATAGCACCATATGTTTTTTTTTTTTTTTTTTTTTTTTTTGCAGTGCTGGGGATCACACCCAGGGTCTCATGCGTGCTGGTGTCTGCCCCCTGAACTACACCTCTCACCCAGCAACAGCTCTTACCTAGCAAGCTCTGCATACGTGGCCCTTGACGTCACAGGTACTACGTTAGTCTACATGCTCAACTAAAATTTGAGCTAACATTTGATATTTGGGAAATTTCGCGTAAAAAAAAAAAAAAAAAAAAAAAAAAACCATATATTGGGTTTCCGCTGAAAAGTCAGTAGCTCAAACATTTGTTCCAGTCCCAGATGACAATGGCTAGCTCCCCTGAGAAGCCCTCCAGCTCTTACCTCCCAGCACACACCTCCCCAGGCTCCAGCAGCCCTTCCAATGGTCATCCTCCTGTTTGCCACCGTCCCTACACAACATCTGAGTCTTCTTAAATCTCTCTCTGATGGTTGATGCCTGTTTACCACCCTGATTCTCATAACTAAATTTGACCCAAAGTAACAAAACAAAGACGAATGAGGGTGTGTGAGTTCTCAGACCTTCCCATTTCGTTCTTCTAACTGCCTGGCCCCTAGGGGTGATTTGCCACGGTTGGCCTTCAACAAGCCTGCAGCATTTCCGCGAGCCTCTTTGCAACATATGGCTTGAACTCCAGTTGAAGAGAGCCCCCACCTGGCCAGCTGCAAAATAGCACCCTAGAGGGCTTGCTGGCTTTACGTTTATATTCCGGCAGGCAGGACAGTTATGAGTGCTTTTCTATTCAGGATACCACAGCGCTGTGTTTGAGGTAATTAGTTTGGCTCTAAAATTAGCAGTTACATAAAATGTTAATGAACAGCTGTTCCCAATAAACAGGATAAATTGAAATTAATAATTGCCGTATTCATTTAACAAATGAATTACCCACTTTTTAAATACACTGACATAACACGTGTGATCGCCTGCCAAGGGGATCATCCTCAGATTTTTATTTTGGTGACAAAGAAGCAACATGGGAGCTGAGCGGGCATGTGCCCACTCCACCTGCGCTTACCCCTGTAACTGTAGAAATAAATAGCTAATTATACCCAAAAACACCGCAAAAGGAATGGAATTTAATTTTTCCCCAGCGTGGGGAAAATATATGAAAAGTATATGTGAAAGTATATGTTGAGTGTTTTTTGAAAGACATCTGCTTGGTGTCCCACCCCACACTCTAAACTCCTATTGTATTTGGGATACTTTGTGTGTGTGTGTGTGTGTGTGTGTGTGTGTGTGTGTCCCAACCTATGAAGTATTCCTGGGACAAGACCCTGCCGGGAAAGCTGAATGATTAGACCACAGTGAAGGCACGAAACTTAAAGAGGCAGATGGTGGGGGTACAGGCTCTGAGAACACTAGAAAGGAAAAAGCAGACTCCAAGAAAGCACACAGCAAAAAGCTAAGCCTTCACCTGCCACCACCCCGTGCCTTATTTGTATCGTGGCCAAAACAATGGCTTCACCTCATGGAGCTCACCCACTCACGCCCTCGTACACGACTTTCAGACAAGGGGCAAGAGGACAATGGAGGAGCTGCTGATGACTTTGCTGCAGCACCAGAAGCGTTTGCGGGCACAACTTCCAGAGGAACAATTTTTCCTGCCACCTAAATGTGATTCTAAGCCAGCTGTGAGATGCCCCAAGAGAAGACTCTGGGAAAGGGATAAAGGTAGAGATACTTAGGTAGGAAAGAAACTGTACACGGTTCAACCCAGTATGAGCTTAGCATTATCTGGCATTATGTTTTTAAAAGCTCACCGCGCGTGCCAAGCCAAATAAAAGCGGGAGGAAGACAAATTAGGAGGCTCTTGCAAATGGTGGCTTCCTCATAAACTGTCTCTGCGCAGACAAGGGCTCCTCCCACCCTGGGATTTCCAATAGCGCGTGGTGTTGGCCCTAACCCTGTCTCACTGGCTCCTTTGTCCCAGTCCTTATGCTCAGCACGTACAGAGATGGTTACCAAGATGCTTTGCCTATGGACGGATCCAATAATGTTTTTTTTTGTGATGGACTGAGATAATCTGTAAAATTCTGAGTAGTTGGCAGATGTGGGTCCCAACCTTACCATTTTCTACCTATGCAACCTTTCTACCAACTTTACCACTTTCATATATCAGTTTCCTGTGCCTGGATATAGAAAGGAAAGCACCTAACTACTTAAAAAAAAAAAAAAAAAAAACTCCTTTAATCCCAGCACTCGGGAGGCAGAGGCAGGCGGATCTCTGAGTTCGAGGCCAGCCTGGTCTATAAGAGCTAGCTCCAGGACAGGCTCTAGAAACTACAGGGAAACCCTGTCTCGAAAAACCAAAAAAAAAAGAAAAAAAAAAAAAAGAAAAAGAAAAAAAAAAAACTCCCAATGATCTTTTATAGAGAAACAACCGAACAAATTATAGCTCTATAATATGTATACTAGGTAACAGTGAATAGAATGGGAGCTATATATACATATGCTGAGACCCCAAACCACATTAAACTGGAAAAAAAAAACAAGGTATAAAATCACAATTGGTGTAACAAAAGTGATACTGTGCACTTCTGTGTACATTTTCATGACAGATCCATTGCGTTCTCCGTCTTCTATTTAATAGAAGCATGATTTGTATTTTTAGCAAGGATTTAGTAACCAGCATCTCTTGCAGCTACATGGGGCCCTTTGACTAAATTCTTCTCAATGAGATATAATCAGACGTGTACATAAATAAGACCCTCATTCTTCTTACTGCATCTGGTATGCAGGAGGAATGGCTACAGCTTTTATCATCACATTGGACCAGGGAACCTTAAAGATGGAGCACAGATAAAAGGTTTGCAGACTGGGACCTGGATCCTTTATAACAACATGGAGCTACCCTCCAGTCCTGGACTTCCTGCTTCCGGATTTTCCTTACATCTGGCAGAAACTTCTAAATTTCTCGAACTATAGTTATTTGAGATTTCCCTATCTCCTGCAGCCAAATGTAAACCAAAATAACAGAATAGGTAAATCTCTCAGTCTGCAAGATACACTAGTCTAATATCAGTTGTAACCTCTGGGAGCAGAAGAGGGTTGCAATTACAGAGAAATACAGAGGGAACACGGCTCTTGCTCTGCTCTTGCTCTCAGATTTAACTTTTAGGAAAAACTGTTGAGAGAAGGCAACTGTCCAAGTAAAATTTGATTTTAAAGGAAACAGAAAATCACATGTTAAATTAGAGAGGGAGCTTTTTGATTTGTTTTGTTTTGTTTTAACAACAGCAGATGGGATTTACGGCCTTTGGATCTCACACGCAGCAGCAACCATGTGAGGGCCAGGCTATTTTAGCTGAGACGTCCCCAAAGAATCTTCTTCGGAATGTGAGCAGGTTACCCACTTCAGGGACACTTCACCTGTGGACTGACCACCTACAGCCTTTGGGGACACGTTATGGATGAGGAGGAGGAGGAGGAGGAATCCCAGCAGGCAGTAAGTCAGACAAGGCCATTCTACCCTGTGTCAGCCAAGAGTAAGACCGCTAAGTAGTGCTAAGAAAACGTAACTTCACATCCTAATGGTCTCAAGCTATCTTCCAAATAATGGAGATTCGGGCAGGTAAGAGGCCACTGTTAGAGGGACAGAGGAACGTGAGTTGTGCCACTAAGAGTTCAGCTACACATTCCAGTCACATCCACCTCTTGTCACCAGCAAGAAGCCAGTATGTACTGTCGAGACAGAAGCAGGAGAGGCCTTTCCTAGTGACAAAGGAGCCTGATTTGTTCACCCCTCTGCCATACCTGGAGAGCTGGCCCAACAGACAAGTCATTTGCATGTCATTGGAAACTGGTCCCTTCAGTCTTAAATGCCATTCTATTTCAAAGCAGCCAGGACCTAATTTGCCCCAATCACCCAAACTATCCACTGTCTGCTCCCCACTGTCTGGATTTGATGGCCTCACCCCAAATCCACCCACAAAGCACAAGTTATACAGCAATTCCCATATCTTACCACTTCCTTCCTAATATCAATCTCTCCTGATGCTCAATGATCTCCTTTTTAATAGTAAAATTATTTATTAATAGGTTTATATTAAAATTCTTGACTTTACGTGAATATTTATAATTTTCTAAGGAATGACTTTCTTTTTAGCTGAGCTTTGTAACATAATATATGAGTGAGAAAAATTTATTTTTATCTTCCTAACATCAAGGGCTTTGGGGGTTGTTATTGTTGTTGCTGTTGGTTTTTTGGTGGTTTTTTGTTTTTGTTTTTGTTTTTGTTTGGGGGGGGGAGTTTCAGGACAGTTTCTCTGTGTAGCCTTGGCTGCCATGAAACTCATTTGGTAGACCAGACTGGCCAGCTTTCCCTTGCTGGGGTCCTGACCCCAGGCATCTGCATTGCCTTTGGTGGTAACTGGAGCTTTGGACATTGATAAAGACTACTCTGACTAATGGGACCATGGACCCAGACATGGCCATGGCAGCAATTCGGGCCGAGACAATGTTATAGCCACAGGTGGCAGCATAGGCCACTGAGGTTGGCATGGTCCCAACAGTGACATGTCCCTCAGACTCCAGCATGATCACATGTAGGGGCCCAGAGACCCAGGGTTCTTGTGGCCTTTGGTGGCAATGTGGGCCATGGACATCATCAAAGAGCTAGGCTGCGGTAGAGCCACGGACCCAGTCATGGTCTTTGGCACATCCCTAGATGTCACAAAGGCCCTAGGTGGTTGCACATGTCACTCAGATCAGCATTGCCCCAGCTACAGGGTGGTTGTTGGACAACAGCATGACCCCAGGTGGCTGCCCAAAGATATCCATGGCTCCTGGTACCATCAATCTGCTTTTCATATCTTCTCTCTCATCACAGAAGGGCTGTACACCCTCTTGTTTGAAGTCAGGCCCTAAACACATGGTCTGGACCCCCTGTGTTCTTCATGTTCCCGAATTCTCCCTGGGGTTAAATCCCCATCATCTGAGGTTGAAAGACTTACCCTAAATCGGGGCCACATATTCTCCTGTAGGCCTAGGTGAAGGAAATGAGAGGAAGACGCTTTTGTTCTGTGCCTGCTTGCCCTCACTCTGGATTCACTGGCGTTAGAGCCTACTTATTTTTCAGCATGTAAAATGTGGCAGGCAAAGAGCCACATTGAACCTAGTGTGCCAAACTACCGGATTCTTAAACTTTCTGTTAGTAGATAAGCATTATTGGGCTACAGCCTGTAAGTCACGCTAATGAATCCCATAGACAGACAGAAAGGATAGATGATAGACAGATGTAGACCAATTCTAGATAGATGATAGATAAGATGATAGACAGATATATGATAAATAAGTAGATGGTAGATAAGATGATAGATAGATAGATAGACAGACAGACAGACAGATAGATAGATGCATGCTGTGGGACAATGGTCTGTACCCTGTCACTTGTATTTTAATAAAACACTGATTGGCCAGTAGCCAGACAGGAAGTATAGGCAGAGCAACCAGGCAGGAAGTAGAGGTGGGGCAATGAGAACAAGCGAATTCTGAGAAGAGGAAAGATGCAGTCTGCAGTCATCACCCCAGACACAGAGGAAGTAAGATGAGCATGCCTCGCTGACGAAAGGTACCAAGCCACATGGCTAACACAGACATGAATTATGGGCTAATATAAGCTATAAGAATTATAAGAGCCGGGCAGTGGTGGCGCACGCCTTTAATCCCAGCACTCGGGAGGCAGAGACAGGCGGATCTCTGAGTTCGAGGCCAGCCTGGTCTACAAGAGCTAGTTCCAGGACAGGCTCTAGAAACTACAGGGAAACCCTGTCTCGAAAAACAAAAAAAAAAAAAAAAAAAAAAAAAAAAGAATTATAAGAAGCCTGAGCTAATAGGCCAACCAGTTTGTAATTAATGTAGACCTCTGTGTTTCTTTGGGGCTTAACAGCTGTGGGACCAGATGGGACAGAAACCTCTGCCAACAAATGGTGCCAACATGACAGCTAAATCCACTTGAAACCTGAGAGAGTTTGGGAAATAATTCTAGACAAAAAAGAACAGAGTTAAGCATGGCTTCTTGATAGCATTTTCTCAGGTGGACTGTGTTTGCTAGAGGCAAGTGCACCTCATTTAAGAGAGACTTCCTGACTCAGCTTTAGAAGCAAAAACCTTGCAACTCTTTTAAGAGACTCCACCACCAAACACTTAAATAGTGTTTATGAGTAGCCAATAGCATGCTTCTTGGTGGTGACAGGGACCTTGAAACTCCATAGAGTTGTGGCAATAAACATGGATCTGGCCAATACCTCCACCATGAAGCTAGACTCTCATAAAGCTAAGGAATGGGGTGAATCCAACTGTCAAAGTGACAGCTTTAATCCTAGCCACATCACTTAGCAAATTAAAGAGTTATGTGGTCAGAAAGAGAGAGATATGCAGTAAATATGGATTCAAAGACAAAGAAAACCTCTAAACAGTTTACAGTGTATTTTAAAATGTATGTAGGCTTGGGAAAGAAAAGAAAAATGATAAGGTCCTTTAAAAAGAAAGATAGTAGTTGGATATGGTGGTGCACACCTTTAATCCCAACACTTGGGAGGCAGAGGCAGGTGGATCTCTGTGAGTTCAAGGACAACCTGGTCTACAGAGTAAGTGCCAGGACAGCCAAAGATACACAGAGGAACCTAGTCTCAAAAAGCCAAAAATTAAAAGTAAAAATAAAAGAAATAGAATTTAAAATAAAGCCACATAAAGATGGAAAACACACAGAAAATCTGGATACTGTATGTTATTATGTTCTCTTTGACTTGTTTGAATGCTGAGGAAGGAGCAAAGCTGCTAAAAGACGTTTGATTATAAATGTTGATGGATTAATTCAGCATGCATATTTTGAAAATGCTCTGACTTCAAAATTTAAGTCAAAATATATGTTACTTTGGAGAAGAGGTTTTGTTTTTGTTTCCACGGGAAATGAGAGGCTATGGATTCATTCCAGGTTAAGAAAAATCAGGTTTGATCAAGGAAGGTCCCCTGAGAAATCTCCAGTAGAAGCGGATGGCCCAGATGATCCAATGTTTCAGAGGACCTCTGTTGGAGTTTCCTCTAAATACTACATCCAGAACAGTTTCAAGACTGTTAGCTGACATGATCAAGCCTCACAGAATTTTCCAGTCAGGACTTGACCATAAATTTTCTTTAGGTCCCTGTAAGATTATCAGTGCCCCCAATAATCAGGATGTAGCCTAGAAAACTATGTTCACATTCCCAAAAAAATGAATTATGGATGTTTTTCTTTGTTTAGAGTGTTGGTTACAAGTTGTTATGGATAATAATCAGGAGAAGAGCTAAACAAAGGAGATTCAATTCAGAGTTCTTGTTTAAAAAAAAAGAGGGGGAGTGCTGTGGGACAATGGTCTGTACCCTGTCACTTGTATTTTAATAAAACACTGATTGGCCAGACAGGAAGTAGAGGCGGGGCGACCAGGCAGGAAGTAGAGGCGGGGTGACAAGAACAGGAGGAAAGACACAGTCTGTAGTCGTCACCCAGACACAGAGGAAGCAAGATGAGCACGCCTCGCTGAAAAAGGTACCAAGCCACATGGCTAACACAGACAAGAATTATGAGCTAATATAAGTTATAAGAGTTACAAGAAACGAGCTAATAGGCCAACCAGTTTATAATTAATGTAGACCTCTGTGTGTTTCTTTGGGGCTGAAAGACTGCAGGCTGCAGGGGACAGAAACCTCTTTAAACAGATAGATAGATAGATAGATAGATAGATAGATAGATAGATAGATAGATACATACATACATACATACATACATACATACATACATTCTATCAGTTGTTTCCCTAGAGAGCCCTGACTAATACAATTACCTTCCCAGACTCTCTTCTATTCACGTAAAGTGAATGTTTAAAAATGCAACTTTATGGGACTGGAGAAATGGCTCAGCAGTTAAGAGAGTTTGCTGCTCTTCCAAAGGATCCAAAATCAGTTCCCAGAACCTATGTTGAACAGCTCCCAGGTGCCTGTAACTCCAGCTGCAGAGGATCCAACATCGTCTCCTGGGCCCCATGGGAACTTACATACACATGGCATACACTCATCCACACACATACACATAAATTTAATAAAATATATATTTTATTTCAACTTTATGCTGGGGTATGGTGGCACAAACACCTGTAATCCTTGTACTTGAGAGGTGGAGGCAGGAACAGCAGGACTCCTAGGCTAGCCTAGCTACATGAGACCATGCCTTTAAAATTCAAAAAAGCAGAATGAAAAAAGGGGAGAAATCAGCTTTATGCTTAATACAGGAAATGCCACTTTAACTCAGGTCTTACGGTAGTCTTCTTTTCCTTGATTATCTCCAAACAAAATGCAACCCAACTCACAAAAGACATGCATGCGCACCATCATGCTGTCCTATTCTATAGCAGCAGTATCTGTGCCTGTGGAAGCTGAAGCTTCACCCAAAGTCCTAATTGGGTGTTACTAAAGTAGTTTTGTCTCAGAGCTCTTAGATGGTAAGAGAAAGGTCTGGAAACACACAAAGGGTCTGGAGAGAAGACAAGCAGTCAGGGAAAATCAGGAGACAGAGCTGCCTGCCGGTCTAGAGAGATCCTGCTTATTTTTAGTTGAAAAGAAAATGTTGTCATACAATATATTTTGATCAAACTTCTCCCTACCCCAACTCCTCCCAGATCCTCTCCATCATTCCCTTTTTCTTTCTTTGAAAAATAAGAGACAGGCCGGGTGGTGGTGGCACACGCCTTTAATCCAGCACTCAGGAGGCAGGGGCAGGTGGATCTTTATGAGTTCGAGGCCAGCCTGGTCTACAAGAGCTAGTTCCAGAACAGGCTCCAAAGCCACAGAGAAACCCTGTCTCAAAAAAAAAAAAAAAAAAAAAAAAAAAAAAAAAAAAAGACAAGAGACAGAAAACAGTAAATTTGCATATGCATACCCCACAAAAAAAAGCCACAAAAATGGAAACCAAAATATACACACAAAAGACCAATAAACCAAACGAAGCAATCTGAAACCAAATATGTATACACACACACACACACACAAATGCCATCAAGTTCATTTTGGGTTGGCCAACTAGTGCTGAGCATGGTTAATATTCCCTGAAGTGCAGTTACTATACCCAGTGAGACTCCATTGGGGAAAAAAAAATAAGCTTTCCTTTGCCTGTGGTACCTACTGGCCATGGCTTCTGGGTTAGGGGTAGGAGCCTGTGTCTCCTTCTGCTTTCAGTTCTGGGTTGAACCTGTGCAGGTCTTGTGCATGCTGCCGCAGTCTGTATGAGTTCATGTGTCCATCAGCCCTGTTGGGTCTGGAGGACACTGTTTTCCTTGAAGCCATTCGCCACCTCTGGCTCTTACAATGTCTCTATCTCCTCTTCCACATAGATCCCTGAGCCCTGAAGGGGAACGTCTGGTGAAGACATTCTATTTAGGACTAAATGAGAGCCTTCGTTTGACATGGAAGTTGTGGAGGAGTTGGGGAGGGGGTGGAGAAAAGACATGGAGGCAGGAAAGACGCCATCAAATCCGAGTGTTGCGAGGTGGTCCCCTCGCTATGGGGAAATGCAGACAGATGCGGAGGGATGACAGAGTCATTTGTGAGAGCAAACTCTTCTAAGGCCCAGAGGTTCACTATAGTTCCTAAATCAAAACTCCAGAAACCACACTAATGAGTGTGAAAACTACCAGGAAATAAAGCACAATATTTAAGTCAAAACATGGATGTTATAGGCATTGCCCTCCAGCGCATAGTGACAGACTCACACCAACTGCCCACAAAATTAACACGCTTCTTGATGAAAGGTTCTTATCCGGCAGGCAGGCCAGATTCCAAGATAAATCTA
The DNA here is from genome assembly GCF_903992535.2 of Arvicola amphibius. Taxonomy (NCBI): domain Eukaryota; kingdom Metazoa; phylum Chordata; class Mammalia; order Rodentia; family Cricetidae; genus Arvicola; species Arvicola amphibius. The sequence continues at coordinate 119,234,752 of NC_052051.1, read as the reverse complement.
TCATCATCTTGAAATTTTAATCCCAGTGGAGACAAGGTGACTTTCCCCCAGAATGCCGGAACTGTGTTGTCTTTGTCTCCTGGATCCTTATCTTCAACATGGAATATTCCATTATAAGAAGAGACAAATAGATGGAAAGAACCACACAGCAGTGAGCAGGACCAAAATGCATTATACACATCCAGAACCCATTATTTTGTAAAATTCATATATACTAATAACTGTATAGAAACTGATTTTAAATGGGGGGACAAATTCGGGCCATTTGCAGCCTCCCTCGAAGGGTCTGGATCTTGGCAGACCACAGGCCAAATTCAACCCTCTAGCATGGTTTTGTTTTTATTCTGAGCTTCAAAGTGATGCTTTAAAAGAAATTAAGCTCTGCATTTAAATTAGAAAAAAAATCAGAGAAATCTGGATGTGTTCTTCTCTTGAGGCATTAGAAGCACCAGCAGCTCTGGGCTTTCTTCCCACAGAAACCATCAACAAGCACCAAGAGCAAGCTGATCCCCTGCTAGCCTCACTCCTACCGCTAGAGATGCTTGCACAGCCCCTGCCATATCCTCAGCAAGGAGCAGCATCTACTCTGCTGCCCTCTGCTGGCCACATTCTGCAACTGCAGAAAACTACCCAACGACTCTGGCCTGTTTACTATCAGCAGCAAACAGATCCTTGACACTGGAAAACCAAATTCATCTCTATTCCCGATCTTCTCCCAGAAGCAGATGATACATATTTGAGAGATGCAAATTGAATTTAACAGACCACCACTTCAAAAGGGGGTTACTGAATACTGACTTCTCTTGTACTATATTTTACATAGACTTATTTGTGAATTCAGAATTGATTGCTTTATATAGCACATTTTGTTCCCTGGCGCCCCCGACCCCAGCATTTAAAATATTAATTTTCCCACCATGTTTCCTTTTTTCTGATTTTTCGAGACAGGGTTTTTCTGTAGCTTTGGATCCTCTCCTGGAACTAGCTCTGTAGACCAGGCTGACCTCGAACTCAGAGATCCACCTGTCTCTACCTCCCGAGTGCTGGGATTATAGGTGTGTACCTATACCCCACCACCACCACCCAGCTATATATATTTGTTTGGGGGGATTTTTGTTTTTGTTTTTTTTCAAGACGGGATTTTTCTGTATAACAATCCTGACCAACCTGGAACTAGCTCTGTAGAGCAGGCTACCCTCAAACTCACAGAGATCCACCTGCCTCTGCCTCCCAAGTGCTGGGTTTAAAGGTGTGCATCAGCACAATGTTTCTAATTATGATTAAAATATTTTTGAGACAGAGTTTCACTACATAGCCTTGGATAATCTGGAACTCTGTGTAGATTGGCTTGAACTCACAGAGATCCACCTGCCTCTGCCTCCCAAGTGCTGGGATTCACAGTATGGGCCCCCATGTCTGGATTATTAGTGTATTAAGTCAGTCTTGATGTATCCATGAATTACAGTGTATTTATCTAAGACTTCAAAGTTAGATTCCTTATCTGAACATGGTACTCATAGCAACCACAGCAGAACTAAAAAGAGGAGAGGAGAGGGAAGAAGAGAAAGGGATTTGGGAGGAGGAGAAGAAAAAGAAGAGAAGGGAATAGGAAAAGCAAAGGGGGAAAAGGGAGAAAAATAAGAAAAGGAAAGGGGAAAATTAGAAGAGGAAACGGTGCAGTGGTTTGAAAGAAAATGGCTCCCAAAGGAGTGGCACTATTAGGAGCTCTGGCCTTGTTGGAGTAAGTGTGGTCTTGTTGGAGGAAGCGTGTCACTGTGGAGGTGGGCTGTGAGGTCTCATATGGTCAAGCCACACCCAGTGAGACAGACCATTTCCTGTGGTCTGCAAGCCAAGATGTAGGCCACTCAGCTACCTCTCCAGCACCATGTCTGTCTGCACACCGCCACGTCACACCACAATGAAAATGAACTAAACCTCTGAAAATGTTAAGCCACCCCAATTAAACATTTTTCCTTTATAAGGGTTGCCGTGGTCATGCTGTCTCAGCAACAGGGACCCTAACTAAGACAAGCAGCAACCACCAGCACACAGGAGGCTCTCCATCACTGAGTCATGGCAAGGAAAACCTTCCAGGCGCACAGAGCAGCCAACATCTCAGAGGGCATTCCCAATCTGCCTGCAAAGATTTTATAACCACACCAATCCAATTCACTTTGACCAGTGTGTTTTGACAGATCCATGCAGCTAGAGAGATCTCTTCTCTGTTTTTGGATCCCCATTTTATTCCCACCCTCCCTTCTGGCAGCAGAAGCAACTCAAGATACAATGTACCATGCTCACTTCCTGCAGCTCATACTGGAAAGCCATGTTCACCAAGTACACCTAAGCAAAGGCTCCCGGGGCATCATCTAGCTTAGATCAGTGAACTGGGAATTATCACTCTTAGAGAAATTTGCTTAGGCCATTTTAAATACAACTCGGAACCCCAGATGAATTCTTTCCCACTAAGCAATTAGTGAATGCAGAAATAGAAATGGTTTGGGTTCTATATGCATGTGTTTACAGTGAATGTGCCTTAGTCTTTTGAATTTTCCTACAGTTTAAAGGTGGTCCCCTGGGGCCCTTCCAGGGGAGGGGGGATCATGAAATAAAACTGATCCCTAATCTTTGCCTTTTTCATTTCTCCCTTGCATATGCTGTAGCATTTTCTACAGGTTGCATATTCTGTGATTCTGCGACAGATAACACAGAAGGCGGGCTTTTAAAACACAAGAACATGAAACAATTTGACTCTTTCTCACTTAATGCTTCTTGAAAGTCTGTTTATTATGAAAAACATCATTACTTTTATTAACTCATTATGGGTGGCTTTTTCTAATTTTTAAAAATTGTATAAGTATATGAGCATGAGCTGCTACGCACGAATGCAGTACCCACAGAAGTGAGATCAGAGGGCGCCTGATCCCCTGCAATTGGAGTTAATGGTGGTTGTGGGATACCTGCTTTAGATGCTAAGAATTTAATTCAGGTGCTCTTCTAGAGAAGCCCAGGCTCCTAACCGCTGAGCCATCGCTCTCCAGCCCCTTGCTGTCACTTTCAACGTTGGCTTCTAATCAACTATTAGGAGACGCAAGCAAAACCAGTGTAGAGGTGGGGGCAGAGGAGCAAGAGCTGAAGGCCATCCTCAGCTACACAAGTTTTAGGTCTCATGAGGCCCTGCCGCAGAAAACAAGAGCCCAAACACAGCACCCGCCTGGATTCCCGATAGCCTAGATCCCCACATGAATGGACAGAACAATGTGGTATATACACACACACAATGGAGTTTTCCTCAGCCATAGAATGAATGAAATAATGCCCCTTTAGGAAGTGACTGGGACCAAATGCCATTAATACCAAGTGAAGTCAGCCCAGCTGAACAGCTTGGATGGGCAAATAAGAGCTCGCACATAAGTGAGCTAGAGCTAAGCATCCGCATTTATCTAATTTAAATTAATAAACTATGACCCAAAAGTATAAGGAAGACACTACCGTGTGGGAAGTACCTGACGGAAAGGGACGAATGGGAAAGGGACCTGGGAGAGGGAAGAAAGGTAAAATGTTGCAGGTTTTCTGTCATACACAAAATTTAGCCATGCGCACACATACGTTTGCATATGAAACGAAAATATTGGAGAGCCGGAGGGGACCTCTGAAGACAGGGAGGAGGGACTCGGAAGCAGCGTGGAGGCAAATATCAGCTAAGGCCGATGACCCGCATGCCATGAAAACATTTGTGGGGTTTTGAAAGAAAACGGCCCCCAAATAGAGTGGCACTATTAAGAGGGTGTCGCCTGTGGGAGGAAGTGCGTCACCGTGGGAGCAGGCTTTGAGGTCTCATTAGCTCAAGATACCGCGCAGCACACCGCCGTGCTCCCGGCCATGAGAATGGACTGAACCTCTGAAACTGTAAGCGAACCACTCCAATGAAATGTTTTCTTTTATAAGAGTTGCTGTGGTCATGGTGTCTCTTCACAGCAATAGAAACCTTAGGATAAAATTATAATCTATGGTTTTGTATGTTAAAAATAAAACTATTGGGAGGGAACATCAATTAGGCATTAATTAAAATACCAAAATAGGAAAGTGGAAAAGCTTCAAACGTTGCCTAGAATATAATAATTCCTCGTTAAACCTTGGAGACGATGGCAGGGCTGGTTGTCTGCCAATACAGACACTAGTACTCATCCGTCACAATTAAGAAAACTGAGGTGCACATGGTACCCAATCTCCCACAGCTGGTTACGTAGTGCTAGCAGCCAACCCAAGGCTAAGTTTAGAATCCACGCAGCAAACACTCCTGCTGTGCTCTACTGCGCATACTGCGCATACTGCGCATGCGAGCGCCTGAGCTGGTCTGGGTTCTAACTCGGAAGATCAGTGTGGGGCCAGAGTTTCTGTTCGTCCAGCAAGCTGCCAAGCCAGTCTGCTGCTCGCCCTCAAACCACGGTGAAGGTTGTACCTTTATCCTCATGGATGCTGTGAATTTTTTCTAACACGTGGAAGGAATGGAGGGGATGTGAGGTTGGGGACAGGGCGATGGTGGAGGTGGGGGTGTGAGTGTATAGACGCACGTGTGAGGCACACCCCAGAAGTCAGAAGAGAAGCTGATTCTCTTCTCCATCATGTTGGGCCTCGTTTTAATCCATGTGTTCATTTTCCTGTTTATAAATATTCTTATGCTGATTAAAAATTCTTCAGTAACTCCATTCATATCCCCTTCAATAGTCCCTTGTTTTCTCCAGACCTCTCCTTTCATGCTACCCAAGGCTCTTTAAGCTGCCCTCTCTCCTGGCTCGGCAGTAGTATTTTAAATCGTCACAAGGGGGCGCTGCTCACTAATCTCAGGCTCCACCGCAGCGCTCTCTGGGATGCTGGGCGATTGTGTAATTACTGAAACCGAGTTAACGGTGAAAGGAAGCTGGGAAAACAAAAGGCAGACGCTGTGTGTGTCCCGCCAAGGATCTCGGGCTGCCTGCCCTACTGTTGTGCCCGCTGCCTTTTCGCTCCATCTTTAGAACTGACAGAATCATTGCGAAGTGACAAGCAGGAAAGACAGCTACGGCAAGTTTTTAACACATTGCCATTGATGTCTTAACATCATTTGCTGTTTTCAAGTATGGATGCTCCGTTCTAAGGAATAATTACTCTTTCCGAGCAAGGAATATACCCAACACTGATGAGGTGGCTTGGCTTACATCAGTAACATGAGATCATTAAAGAACACACCCATCTTGCCTTGCGTGCCTTTTGTCTCTCACATTCAAAGAAGGGAACTCTGCCCCTTTAACGCTGTGCTTCATCAGCACTGACAGCATAGAAAGTTACTTAAACTGAATGTAGTGGCACACACCTGTAGTCCCAGCACCCAGGAAGAGGAAGGAGGGTCAAGAGTTCAAGGTAACCCTCAGCTACATAGCAAGTCTGAGTCTAGCCATCTTTAAAAAACAAAAGTTACTAACCTATGACATATTAGGAAGAGAAAAAGAAAACTCGCAATCGTATTAAAACAAGATAGAAACACAGGGAAATTATGGGGACTTGAGGAAAAGGTGACCTTCACCACTACAGGCTGTCTGAGTCATCAGCTAGGAAGCGAGAATGCCAGCACAACACTTACTGTGAAGGTTGCAGACACAGAGCAGTAAATCATTTTACATGTTGATATGTTAAAATAGCAATTAACCAGGCCTAAGGCCTGTCCTAGATGGTATACTATTACACCACGACCAAAAGCAACTTGGGGAGGAAAGGGTTTGTTTAGTATATAGATCCATAGTCACAGCCCGTTGAGGGAAGACAAGGCAGGAGCCTAGAGGCAGGAGCTGATGCAGAGGCCATGGAGGAGAGCTGCTTACTGGCCTACTCAGCCTGCTTTCTTATAGAATCCGGACCACCAGGCCACGGGTGAACTCATCCACAATGAGCTGGGCTCTCCACTATCAATCACTAATTAAGAAAATGCTGGCCGGGCAGTGGTGATGCACACCTTTAATCCCAGCACTCAGGAGGCAGAGATCTCTGATTCCGAGGCCTGCCTGGTCTACAGAGTGAGTTCCAGGACAGTCAGGGCTATACAGGGAAACCCTGTCTCAAAAAATTAAATTTAATTAAAAAAATGAAGAAGAAGGAAGAAGAAAAAGGGAGGAGATGATGAAGAGAAAGCAGGAAGGAGAAGGGGTGTAGATGGAGCGGCGGGGCTGCGTCCCGCCACCCAGCTAGCTTTACACCCGAAATAATTACACGGAAACTGTATTCTTTTAAATACTGCCTGGCCCATTAGTTTCAGCCTCTTATTAGTTAATTCTCACATCTTGCTTTAACCCATATTTAGTAATGTGTGTAGCACCACAAGGTGTTCGCTTACCGGGAAAGATTCAGCACGTCTGACCTGGTGGCTGGCTTCATGGCAACTGACCTAGAGAGGCATGGTGTTTGCCTCACTTCCCTTCTTCCCAGCATTCTGTTCTGTCTACTCTACCTATCTAAATCCTGCCCTATCAAAAAGCCAAGGCAGTTACTTTATTAACCAATGAGAGTCCTCCATCAAAGGGGAAAATAAGAAAATGCCCTACAGGTTTGCCTACAGCCCAATCTTATGGAGATATTTTCTCAACTGAGGTTCCCTCTCAGACGACCCAAGTTGTGTCTGTTTGACATAAAACTGGCCAGCACAGCTGACCCCTTGTCAATTTGACACACAAACACATCAATGTTAAGCCATAACCTTTCCTTTCTTGTTCATCCCCACCATCACCTATTAATAGAGACATCACAATATAAAACATTTTATAAATATAAAATGCCCCACAGCCTTACAAAATCAAACACATCAAAGGATGTCTCCTTAAAAATATCCAGGCTTTTTTTTTTTTAATTCAAAGTCTCTGTGAACCTCCCAATCTCTTTTTTAAAAGTTTCAAGTCTCTCAACTGTGCGCTGCTGCTGGTCTTGGTAGTCATCCCCCGGTACTGGCGTCTCCAAAATGCTGGAATCTCTGCGGTAACAGGACTGCAATTTCACCAATAGCCTGTCCTGAGCTCTCTTCAAGGCACCAAGCCTCAACTTCTCCCTATGACCCCTTTAATCCTGGGGCTTCAGCTTCTACTGAGGCTACCCCTGGCCTCTCACACACCAAGCCTCAGCTGCTTTTCATGCCGTCAAAACCAGGACCAGCTGGGTGACTCTTAGACCACCAATTAAGCTGCCAGCACGAGGTGCAACCCCGCCCCCCTCGGGATCACAGCTGTAGGCTAACTCTGAAGAAACACTTCCCAGATGACACCTCAGTGATGCTGGCCTCTTCTTAATCACCGTTCATTAACCAGTGTCTGGTCTCTTGTTAATCTCAGTGGGTTATTCAGCCCTAGCTAAGTAGAACCATCAAGTTCTCAAAACAGTAGAGTCTGTGACTCCCAAACGTCCCTCTGGAATGTCACAAGCCAGGTCTCCACCGTCTGCAACGCACCCAACATTCTTATCTTCCAAGCTCACCAAGCTTTAAACTCTCAACGGTTTTCCTAGCCCCAAGTTCCAAAGTCCTCCCACAATCCTCCGCAAAACAACATGGTCATCCTATCTGTCACAGAAATATCCCACTGTTCTGGTACCAATTTCTGTCCTAATTGTGTTGCTATTGCTATGACCTATGATGAAACATGACCAAAAGCAACTTGGGGAGGGGTTTATTTGGGTTACATAGCCCACCGAGAGAAACCCAAGGCCAGGAATCTGAAGACAGGAGCCGATGCAGAGGCCATGGAAGGAGAGCTGCTTACTGACTTCGCTCTCTATGGCTTGCTCAGCCTGCTTTCTTGTAGAACCCAGGATCACTAGCCAAGGAGTGGTACTACCCACAATAGGCTGGACACTCCCACATCAATCACTAATTAAGAAAATGTCCTACAGGCTTGGTTCTAGCCCATTCTAAGGGAGTCATTTCCTCGGTTGGTTGAGGCTTCCTCCTCTTAGATGTCTGTAGCTTGTGTCCAGTTGACAAAACTAGCCAGCACAAGGCCTGAAAGTACATGGCCCTAGGTAGGGCCTTGTCTCTGTTAGTTTTCTATTTCGTGATAAAATATCGTGGCCAGGGCTGGAGGGATGGCTCAGCAGTTAAGAGCACTGGCTGCTCTTCCAGAGGACCTGGGTTCAAATCCCAGCACCCAAACAGCAGCTCACAACTTGTATAACTCCAGTTTCAGGGGATCTGGCACCCTCACAGAGACATATATGTGGGCAAAACACCAATGTACATTAAATACAAGTAAATACACGTTTAAAAATCATGACCAAAAGCAACTTTGGAAGGAAAATGTTTAATTTGGCACACAACTCATTGGTCACACTTGGTCGCTAAGGGAAATCAGGGTAGGAACCCAAGGCGAACCTGGAGGCAGGAACTAAAGCAGAGGCCGTGAAGAAACATGTTCACCCCATGGACTTTTCCCTGTGGCTTGCCTCAACCTGCTTTCTTATGCCACCCAGGGCTGGCACCACCCCCTGTGGGATAGGCCATGTCAATCATCAATTAAGAAAATGCACCACTGGCTTGCCTACAGGTCAATCTAGTGGGCAGATTTTCTCCACTGAGGTTCCCTCTTCCAGAATGGTGTCACATTGTCATCAAGCCAGCTCAGGCCTCCTTCCCCTCCTGTTCATTTTCAGAGAAGCCCACAAATAGGACTCTTGACTGTTGACAGTAAAGCCATCCAACTTCTCAGCTTCCCAGTGACCTAGAGTTTTACCTTGCCAATTAGATCCGTGTTTAGGGGCCTTCGGGGAGCAACACGTGACCTCATATAGTTTCCTTAGCAACCTTTTGAAGATAACCTCAAGGTCTCCAAAATGGTCTCTAAGGCTAGAGACAGGGAGGTGACAGAGAGAGGCCCACGGTCACACTCTCAGGAGTGACTCGTTTTCTCCCCAGGTGTCCTCATTCCCTTAAGCCTTGTGCTTCCGAGCTCTTTTTCTAAATGTCGTCTAATGACCTTCAGCTGTACTTCATACTGGCTTGTCCTGAAGTTTTCTGCTGCATGGAAGCTCAGCATCTGGTTTGACCTGAGCCAGCGTGCCTGATTCGGGGGCACCTTAGTCTTGTGGGTGACAGCAAAGTTAGGTCTCTATCGCTGCTGCTGCTGCCGCCGCCGCCGCCACCACTGCCACCACCACCGCCGCCAGTACAGGCTGTGGTCCCTTCAAAATCACGTACAGGGTGGAATGGATTTGGAAATAGGCAGATGGAGAGATCCGGGAGGCATCACATCTCACCTCTGCCACAGAGCCTCCCCTGACAGACCCAAGTACTCTCCTGCCTCTGGGCATTTAAAACTGTTTTTCCTCTGTATTTTATCTTTAAAAACATTTTTTTTTGATACAGATCACATCTAGCTCAGGCTAGCCTTGAACTTCTGCCTTGGCCTCCTAAGTGCTGGGTTTCTAGACTTGTGCCACCAGCTCCCGCTGCTCCTCAAGATTCCAGGACTCATACAGCCCGTTAGAGTTTCAGAGGGCCCTCACGGCGACAACAGTAGAGGAGTGGAACTTCAAAACCAAGGGCTAAGATTCCACCTCCACACCTGTTTCACGTGGTCTAGACCCAGATCCCCACCCGTTATCTGTAAATTTCATCTGGGGAAGAAAGAAATGTCTCAGTTCAGCAACTAATCGGTTTTGTAACCACAAGCAGGTCACCATCTCCGAGGCACCTTTTTCTTCTTCTATAAAATGCTTATTATCAACTCCTTTGGCTAATTAGCAAGTTAGGAGCCAGGCATGGTGGTGCACATCAGTTCCAACATCAAGAGGCAGAGGCAGACGGATCTCCCTGAATTCAAGGCCAGCGTGGTCTATAGAGCAAGTTCCAGAACAGTTAGGGCTGTCACACAGAGAAACTCTGTCTCGGAAAACAAAACAAAACAAAAGTTAGGAAGATAAAGATTAAAGATATTTCCATTTCTCAATACAAGGGGATAAATAACGCCAAGGTAGAAGAATGCTGGTGAAAACGGACTTTGCTGTCCGCTCAATGCACACTGCACTAAAAAGGAGAGGTACTTCAAGTTCTTTGCCTCAATGAACTCAGCAGAAATGGTGATTCACAAGCATTTTGTGCCCAGGGGGAAACACTTAGCAGGAGTGTTACAGCTTCCCTGCTCCATCAGAAGAGTTATTCTTCCTTTGAATTTTTTTCTGATACATTTTGTAATTGGCGATGTTAAAAAATAATGCTAGCTAAGCAAATGAATGCCAATGAGTAAAAAAGCTTCTGGGGAAAAAATGTATTCATGAAGTGGCCACAGGGAGAGCTGGGAGAGGTGTCATCTTCCTTCTCGAGGGTAGGATGTAGGGCTATTTTAAGGCATGGAGAAACTTCAATTAATACCCATGGCCTGCAGAGCAGATGGTATCTCTAGGTCACAAATGGGTGCACAGTCATCTCGAAAAGGGCAGTGTAGCTTCCTTTCTCGCGCCACCAAGAAATTAAGGTAGTGAACATGCAACATTTGGAGCTAGTTATGTCTACAGATGCTGAAAATGTGTGTCAAGATGCCAGGGGTCCCACTGGGTTTAGTAACCATGGAAACAGCTCCCGTTTGCCAAAGAGATCATCACACAGACTGGCCGCTCTGACTAGAAAGGATAGGAACATTATTAAACCTGGAATTATACAATGTGATGGCTGAATTCTGTAATATACAAACTATAACTCACTGGGGCTACTGGGAATGTGGCAACAGTTATACAACAGTGTGGTTTCAATGGGCTTCTGTGGATTTTTTTCTTTCTTTTTCTTTTTCTTCTTCTTCTTCTTCTTCTTCTTCTTCTTCTTCTTCTTCTTCTTCTTCTTCTTCTTCTTCTTCTTCTCCTTTTTTTTTGTTTATCTTTGAGACAATTTCTAGTTATCAGAGGGTGGCTCAGAACCTGCAGCCCAAACCTCTGCAACCTCAATGGGACCCCCAGAACCCACATAAACATGGCAGTGGAGAGCCAACTCCAGAAAATTGTCCTCCGAGCTCCACACATGCTCCACGGAACTCAATGACCACCACCACACTGAGAGTAATAAAGAAAATACATTTTGAAATTTAACTTAAAGTACAAATGAAAGGATTTTAAAAGGGGGTGGTGAGAAGTCCAATTGAGTCAAGTGCTCACTGCACAAGCCTGCCAACCTAAGATCAATCAGCAGACCCCACATTAGAGAGTTATCCTCTGACCGCCACAGTTGTGCCAAGGCATGCCCACACATATCACACACACACACACACACACACACACACAAACAAAATCCATAATTACAACAGAAATGACACATGTGAATGAATTCTGCATGGATTATTGTGGAATGGGGCACAATGGGAGGAAGCTGACCTGGCACTCCAAGTCTATTCCAGACTGTATGGAAGGGCAAGATTGCAAGATTTGTTATTCTTGTCTTGTTCATTTGGTCACATGACTTCTTTCAGTTAGAATTTTACCTTTAATAAAGAGTTCAGATTTGGTTGGTTTTTATTTTAAGTGTGCATTGGTGTTTGGCCTGTGTGTATGTCTGTGTGAGGGTGTCGGGTCCCCTGGAGCTCTGAACTGCCACGTGGGTGCTAGGAATTGAACCCAGGTCCTCTGGAAGAGCAACCAGTGCTCTTAACCATTGAGCCATCTCTCATTTGAAAGAAGGTGGTGTGGGTGAGGGGAAAGCCAACAAAAGAACAATGTAATGTGAGAAAGGTATGTTTCTGTATTTTAGTAAATATTCAATTTTAATTCAATGTCAAAAAAAAATAAGATCTCATTATATAGACCAAGCTAACTTTGAACTAGCAATCCTCCTGCTTCAGCCTTCAGAGTGTTACAAGTACGGCATGTGCTACCATGCTGCTCTGGCAATGGATCGTTTTTTTATTACACTGTTTTTTAAATATTTATTTATTTATTATGTACAATATTCTGTCTGTGTGTATGCCTGTAGGCCAGAAGAGAGCACCAGACCCCATTACAGATGGTTGTGAGCCACCATATGGTTGCTGGGAATTGCACTCAGGACCTTTGGAAGAACAGGCAATGCTCTTAACCTCTGAGCAATCTCTCCAGGCTGCAATGGATCTTTTTTTTAATATTTATTTATTTATTATGTATACAATATTCTGTGTCTGTGTGTATGTCTGCAGGCCAGAAGAGGGCACCAGACGTCATTACAGATGGTTGTGAGCCACCATGTGGTTGCTGGGAATTGAACTCAGGACCTTTGGAAGAGCAGGCAATGCTCTTAACCACTGAGCCATCTCTCCAGCCCCTTTTGTTTTTAACAACTAGATTGGCCTCCAAATGATAGAACAAAATAGCTTATTAACCAGGAACATTCTGGGCCCATAAAAACATCTTGGCACTTCCTGAGAAGGTCCTATTCTCCTAAGGCCAGCCTAACAGTGACCCATTTCTTCTTCAGTGTGGAGAAACCCACCTCCAAATAAGAAAATGCCAATAGCTCAGATTTTTTTTTATCATTTTATCACTGCTTCTCAATTTTCAAGGGTACATATTGGCAACATTGTGGTAGGTCATGGAAAAGTCACATGAGGAGCTGGAGAAATGGCTCAACAGTTAAGAGCACTGGCTGCTCTTCCAGAGGTGCTGACTTCAATTCCCAGCACCCACTTGGTGGCTCACAACCATCATCTATAGTGGAATCTGATGTCCTCTTCTGGCATCAAGTTGTTCATGAATACACACACACACACACACACACACACACACACACACACACACACACACACACATATATATATATATATATATATATATATAAAATCTTTTGTTTATAGCTAGTATTCACTTATGAGTGAGTACATACCATATTCATCTTTTTGGGTCTGGGTTACCTCACTCAGGATAGTGTTTTCTAATTCCATCTACCCAAGTCTACCTGAACTAATGAGAGCTCACAAACTCCAGCTGGACTGGGAAGGAACAAGCATAGGACCAAACTAGTCCTTCTGATTGTGGGTGACAGTTGCATGGCTGAGGCACAGTGAGGGGCCACTGGCAGTGGCACCAGGATTTATCCCTACTACATGTACTGGCTTTTGGGAAACCTATTCTCTTTGGAGGGATACCTTGATCAGCCTAGATAGTAGGACCTTGGACCTACCCCAAAGCAATGTGCCTTACCCTCTCTGAGGATTGGATGGGCGTGGGGTGGGAGGGTATATGGAGGGAATGGGAGGAGGGGAGGGAGTGGGAACTTGGATTGGTATGTATAATGAAAAAAAAGATAGTTTGTTTTCTTTTAAAAAAAAATTAAAGAGGGGGCTGGAGAGATGGCTCAGAGGTTAAGAGCATTGCCTGCTCTTCCAAAGGTCCTGAGTTCAATTCCCAGCAACCACATGGTGGCTCACAACCATCTGTAATGAGGTCTGGTGCCCTCTTCTGGCCAGCAGGCATACACACAGACAGAATATTGTGTACATAATAAATAAATATTAAAAAAATAAAGAAAGGCCGGGCGGCGGTGGCGCACGCCTTTAATCCCAGCACTCGGGAGGCAGAGGCAGGCAGATCTCTGTGAGTTCGAGACCAGCCTGGTCTACAAGAGCTAGTTCCAGGACAGGCTCCAGAGCTACAGAGAAACCCTGTCTCGAAAAACCAAAAATAAATAAATAAATAAATAATAAAAAAATAAAGAAAAAATAAAATAAATAAATCTTCAAAGAAAAAAACAGGTCACATGGAACCCAGCTGAGAAAATCTGGGGGTGGCACCTACATTGTGCTAGAACCTGAGCATGAGGTAGAAGCAGACAAGGTTTTGCTGAAGGCCCATTGTTAAACCAGAAAAGCCAGGCATGCTGTCTACCGACTCCCTACCTTCTTTCTCCCTGCTCCTTCTGTCTGTGGCGACTCAGCAACTTTATCTCCACCCCAAATAACTATTTTTTAAATTAATTTATTTATTATGTATACACATATCAGAAGAGGGCACCAGATCTTATTATAGATGGTTGTGAGTCACCATGTGGTGGCTGGGAATTGAACTCAGGACTTCTGAAAGAACAGTCAGTGCTCTTACCCTCTGAGCCATCTCTCCAGCCCAACTATTTTCTTAAAAAACTAAAACAAAACAAACTGTGCATAGTGACACAGGGCTTTAATCCCAGCACTTGGGAGACAGAGGCAGAAGGATCTCTATGAGTTTCAAGGCCAGCCTGGTCTACATGGTGAGTTCCAGGACAGGCAAAACTACAACATAGTGAGACTATGTTTCAACAGCAACAAAACAAACAAAAACTGAGGCATTGTTCACATTGATCAAATTAGCACTTTCTGAATATATAATCAAAGGTAAACTGGTACATTCAATTGCTCAGAAAACCCCACAATAAAATTTTAGAATATTCTCATTACCAAAAGAAGGCCCATTGTGCCGATTTATAGCTCAGAGGACCCTTTCTATCATTGGTCCTTTCCGTCCCAGTTCCACCTCGTAGATACCTGGGAAAATAACAGAAGCTGCAGTCCAGCACCACGGCCAGCCTTCTCAGTGGATGGACTGCTACACTTCGCTGGTTTGGTTTTGGTTCTTTTAAGCTTTATTGATTCTTTACATGTTTGAGTGTTTGCCTGCATGTATGTCTGCGACATCCAGGGTTTTTGTTGTGCCCTCCTTTTCCTTCCCTGGGAAAAACTGCACAATTAGTACTAGGACCCGGAGGCATGACTCAATCATAGCCTGGCTGTTCTGGTCTGGCCACTAGAGCTAGAAGCCTATGCGCAGCCACACTCAGTGGGACAGTTCTCCCCGCTCCCACCTGGCACTGCCCTTTAGATCTTGGGCTTTCTAGACCACACTTTTTCCATAAACCTGTTAGGGAGATCAGTCCCCGGATAAACTGTACCATCTGCTGGTTATTCCTGTCTGAGCAATGCCACCTTCTCTGATCCCCTCCACTGTCCACTGCCTGGGAAATTCCACTCACCTGAGCTTTACTTCCCCCAACCTTTTTGTCACTGTGTATTTTGTGCATTGATATATATGCACAGCCAAGAGCGTCACCGCTCCTGTGGCGGACAGAGGGCAGCTCTGGGGAGTGGATTTCAAGTCGCCAGAGTTTGCAAAGCAGCTGCTTTTACTAGTTGCGGCACCTTGCTGGCTTTTCTGCTTTAAAATGGTACTTTCTCTCAAACCCCTTCAAAGCCTTCAACATAAAAATTCTGAAAAGCTTCATTTCCCGCGTGGCTTCATCACCATCACTTGCTGAGGTCTGATTAGTATGTAAACTAGTTCAGAGCTCCAAAAGTACCTCTAGAAAATCCGCAATAAACTTAGGTCATCCATAATTGGATTTAAAAACACTGTTCCAACTTTTTCACTATTCAACTTTGCCTGCTACCAGCCAGTTGATCTTGGAACTGATAGGCTAGTGAGGGTTGAGGAGAGAGAATGCTCCTGTCTGCAGAGGAAAGACAAGAGGGGAGAGAGCACTGGTTAAATTGTGGTCTCCCAGCAGCAGCGGCGGCGGCAGCAGCAGCAGCAGCAGCAACACCCAATGGGAACATGATAGGAGAGAACTCTTGGGCCCTGTCTAGACCAACATCAAGCTGTTGGATCCTGATGCATGTGAAAATTCAAGGGACTTGGATTCCTGAGGTGTCTACTGAACCACAGAGCAGTCTGTACTTAGAAATCCAGTCAAGAGTTTAGAAACAACTTATTGAAAATACCTCTTCTAATGATCCTCCCCTCCCATGCTGCCCTCACCCCAGGGGAGCACCCCTACTTATGTGTATGTTTCGACTCATTTATCATTTATGGGAATGTGTTATCACCTCATGAAGCTGGTATTTAGTATTAGACTTGCTAATGAGCTGTATCAACACACCCCCCGCTGCCTGTCATTCCATGCAGTTACAGGTATACTGTGTGCAGCACAAAAGCTCAGTGGCCAGCCTTCCATTGTCAGCGAACACGCAAGGGGAGGGTCCAGAAGTGTCGTCAGTGTGGACGACAGAGGGTATTTTTTTTCTTATGCAAAAGAGCTAAGAGAAAGACCAACCTAAACCAGAAGCTAACATCTACAGGGAGGAGCTCCATGGGAAAGGCAATGCTGGCCGCTGTCTTTGCTGACTCCAATTCCAGCATCATGAATGTGTCGTTTGACCGCCTCCACTTTGCAGGAGGGTACCTGCCATCTGACTCCAAGGACTGGAGGACCGTCATTCCGGCTCTCTTGGTGGCTGTGTGCCTGGTGGGCTTCGTGGGGAATCTATGTGTGATTGGCATCCTCCTTCATAGTGTTTGGAAAAGCAAGCCGTCCATGATCCACTCCCTGATTCTGAATCTCAGCCTGGCTGACATCTCTCTCCTGCTCTTCTCTGCACCTGTCCGAGCTACAGCATACTCCAAAGGTGTTTGGGATCTCGGCTGGTTCGTCTGCAAGTCCTCTGACTGGTTCATCCACACATGCATGGCAGCCAAGAGTTTGACAACTGTTGTAATTGCCAAAGTGTGCTTCATGTATGCAAGAGACCCAGGCAAGCAAGTGAGTATCCACAACTGCACCATCTGGTCAGTGCTGGTGGCCATCTGGGTTGTGGCCAGCCTGCTTCCCCTGCCAGAATGGTTCTTTAGCACCACCAGACTTCACGGAGGTGTGGAAATGTGCCTCCTGGACGTGCCAGCCGTGGCCAAAGAATTCATGTCAATGTTCGGCAAGCTCTACCCTCTCCTGGTGTTTTGCCTTCCTTTACTTCTAGCCAGCTTCTATTTCTGGCGAGCTTATGACCAATGCAAAAAGCGAGGCACGAAAACGCAAAGCCTTAGAAACCAGATGCGCTCCAAGCAACTCACAGTGATGCTGCTAAGCACTGCGGTCACATCTGCTCTGCTGTGGCTCCCCGAATGGGTAGCCTGGCTGTGGGTATGGCATCTGAAGGCTGGAGGTCCGCTGCCACCACAGGGTTTTATAGCCCTGTCTCAAGTTCTCATGTTTTCCATCTCTACAGCAAACCCTCTCATCTTTCTAGTGATGTCTGAAGAGGTCAAGGCAAGCTTGAAAGGCCTATGGAAATGGATGATAACCAGAACGCCTGCAGCTGCCTCGGAGGTTCAGGGGGCACCAGCGGGAAACACAGAGGCCCTCCCTGACAAGATTCCATCTCCAGAGCCCCAAACATCCACTCAAGAGACAGACAGACCTGACTTTCCCAACTCCAGCAAAGAGAAAACTGATAAGGCAGTGGCTCCCGTCCTCCCTGACGTTGAGCAGTTTTGGCATGAGAGGGATGCTGTCCCTTCAGCGCAGGACAATGACCCTGTACCCTGGGAACATGAAGGCCAAGAGACAGAGGGCTGCAATTAATGGACTTGATTTTCAAAGAAAAACAAATTGTGATTATTGTATTTACTTGGGCTGTTGCTTAGCCATATTCCTGATTATAAGTTACCATTAGAAACTGCAAAGGTTTCTATCTGCATTTCCAAACCATTCAACCTGGTAAGTAGATTGGCATGCAGTGCTTATGCTTCAGAGTTCTCTAAAGAACTTATTAGAAGTGTTATGTAAAGAAAGCTACAGCAAAGTGATTATTGGGTTCACAGTAACATATGCCCAGGGTACTGCACTGGCTGGAGTAGTTTATCAGACTGAGCCCGTGTACTCTCTATCTTCCCGAAACTGCTGGCCTCAAGTCAGTCAGCAAGTTATATTTCACCTAAGCATAGCTCAAAATCTCTTATCTTCTCTGGCTTTTTTTAAAGTGTAAATTTTACTTGTAGTTCTCTCCATTTGCTTTTAGTACATGTTAATATCAAGTCCATGTGATTTTTCTGAGCAAAATTTACAAAATAATGAATACATCTTCTATTCTGGGATAACTTCAAACCATGGCTTTTGGGGCCCAATTTTAAGTAAATTCAAGTTTTCCTTACAGTATAAAAGCTGTTTCAATCTTGAAAAATATACCTGAATGAGTTTTAGATGCAAATTCTGAGAATATTAGTAGCCTAACATGACTATATATATATATATAAAATAATACAGAGAATTTTCAAACTATAATGTCTCTCCCCAAACAGAGTATTCTTCTACAAGCTGAAATATATTCTCCTTGATCTCTGTTCTCTAAGGTAGACTGTAAGCTGAAGTTAATGATACGGGTATTAACTACTGGTTAAAGGAAAATGAGGGGGGACTTTCCCTGTGTCATCAAACTTGAATACCCTTAACTTTTAAAATATTGCAGGGCTTCTAAGATATATCATCAAGTGAAACAAAATGTGGAATAGTACACATTCAAAAAGAGAGAGAGAACCCAGCAAATAACACGAAATTTAGGGAAGACGAGAATGGTCCCAAGGACTATACAAAGCAAAGAACAATATAAGCACTCGGAGTTCCTAGATGTGGAAAATTTGAGTATAGCAGCAAGCCAATAAGACGTGATCATGCATCCCCCTTTAAAGATAAAAAGACACTTATGATTCTTAACTGCTCCATTAATAAAATTTTGGGATTTTTTTTCCACTGTTGGGTACTTCTGAGAATAAAAATGCCTCTAAAACAAGCAAGGGAGGAGTTTGGGGAATATTCTGTACCGTACCAAGAACTGTCATTTGCAATATTCAGTCTCGAAATGATTTTACTACAAAAGGCTGTAGTATCCAGCCTGGTCTACAAGAGCTAGTTCCAGGACAGGCTCCAAAGCCACAGAGAAACCCTGTCTCAAAAAAAAAAAAAAAAAAAAGGCTGTAGTATTCACAGAGACAAAGCTGCGCTCCTTTTCACTTGTTTCAGGATAAACTGGATTTGAAGCTGTCATTTTAAAATAAATAGTATAGCCCAAGATTCCAAAATAACTGCTTTGTGAATCCAGATCCATGAAGAGCTGCCAGTGGAACTGAAAGAAGCTTTTGTTTTATAGACATAATATGTAGAGCGTACACTTCAAGTATATGACATCTTGTAAAGAAATAAAAGCAATGCTTTACTTCTGACAGGTGTTACAGACTGAATGCTGTCTTGTGTCTTGAATTAGCATTTCAAACCATCAGTAAGAACAAGAGGGCTTTATGAGGTAGCCTGAGGGTGACAAAGTCCCAGGTTTCTAGATAAGCTGCAGTAACACCTTAAGCTACACATAAAAGAACATATAATTATAATGAATCGTTCAATAAGAACATCAGAGTCTGATCTGATCTCTTTAAAAATCTGCAAGGGAAGAACTGACTCACTCCTTCTAAGAACAGTCCACACAAAGACTGTGTGCCCAAACAAGGAAACAGAAGCTCCATCTCATCAAGCTGTTTCTTCACTCTTTTCTACTATGACTGATGTGGTGGATGTGCAGACACTACCACACGGAACTCAGAATGAAGGCCTCAGGGAAGGCACACTTCGGTAATAGTTTTCCTTTTGGCAAGCATTCAGTCTCACTCCTCAGAAAAAAACACTAAATTTATAAACGTGAATTTCAAAAGGGGTGGTGTACAAATTCTACTTGTCTATCACTTTCACAGCTTTAGAGCTCAGTCTGCTCATCAATACCAGTCTTCAACAGCTCACATAATTTCTATGACACCAAATACTAAAGAGTATGGATAGGAATGTTATACACAACACAAATAGGTCAGGCCGGTATTCTTTTCTTTCTCAGGCTTTGTTGCCATCCCAGAAGGTGGAAGACTAGAAGTAAGGCAATTAACCTCTCCTCTCACACATCTTATTTATGTGGCACCCTGGTACTAGCAACCTATGGATTTACAAAGAGAGAACAAGAGAGAGCAAGATAACGAGAGAAGCAGAGAGAGAAAAGGGAAAGCCAGGAGAACTTAACATCAGAGTAAAGTTCATGGTATATACACGACAAGTTGAAAGGAAGCCCAAAAGGCACA
The DNA here is from genome assembly GCF_903992535.2 of Arvicola amphibius. Classification (NCBI taxonomy): domain Eukaryota; kingdom Metazoa; phylum Chordata; class Mammalia; order Rodentia; family Cricetidae; genus Arvicola; species Arvicola amphibius. Next base: position 119,214,871 of record NC_052051.1, on the reverse strand, counting down.
AACCTTTGATATGTTAAGATAGAAACAAGAAAACAAAAATAACAATATTCTTGCTTCTAAGCACCAGGTAGCATTAAAAGACTCTGAACACATAGGCACACAAAGGAAAAAGGAAGAATAGGCTTTCTACAAAATTTCTTGTCTTTTATATTGGAAATACAATATCATAGTCAAGCCTTTAAAAACTACATACTATCAAGAGTCAGTTGTCTCAAATCTCACTTGCTTTCTTTAAAAATAAAAAAAAAAACAGGTTTAAGAGTTTTTATAAAATATATTGTGTAACAATAATCATTTACAATCCACATATATAAAAGGGTTGGTTTATTGTAGTTCAAATACATAAACTGAACATTCAAACATCTTAAAATTAAACTTTAGAAACAAAAGTTCAACATTCAAACAGGAGTAGTTTACAGGGAACACCCAGAAAGGTAATTTTGTATCTAATTCAGAATTTGGGTAAAGATCATTCACTGGAGAAGAAAGTATATTTAACCAGGATTCTATTCTGGTCAACATGTTAGTTAAGAATGTGTTCATACCTGAGAAGAAATTACTAAATAAATCTTCTCCTGGGCTAAACAAGACTTGGCCTCTAACTCAGAGGGGAGAATCAAAGCACAGAAGTAAACAAATATAACTAAACTGTTCTTTAGAGACAAAGGTCTCTAAAGTGTGTCCATTAGAACAGTCATAGTCTCCGCAAGAATTCAATTCAGTGTTTTCTCTTTTACCCGCTTAAAAAAAAAAAAAAAAACAAAATCAAAACAAACCCCTTAGTTTTCTTGGAGTTTGTGGTATTTGCAAGCTCCAACCACAAAGGCTCCTGTCTTGCTGAGTAACACTGCTAGTGAGAACACCAAGTCACTGACTTCCACACCTCAGAAAAGGATGATTTTTAGCTTCAAGATTTTAAATTTACTAGACAGCCTATATTTGAGTATGTATGTCAGTCATGCCACACAAAGAAAAGCATTAAATATTTTCAAAGTGTTCTGTTCAGAGACTGCTCACAATTGCTTCTTCTGCTCATCAGGTGGTTTTGCAATAGGTTGACTAATGCACATGTATGTAAAAACCTGAACATTTGGCTCATGCAAGCGTTTTCAATTAACAGAGAGCCCGGGGAAGGGTATTTAGAATTATTTTGTTGATCGTCTAGTGGGCTCTGATGCTGTAGGAGGTGGAGGTGGACCCCGGCGATCCAGGTCATCAACGTAGGCCACAATCAATTTCCTCCTCTCTTCTGGTACACAGTCCAGTACTAGATACCGTTTGTCATTCTGCAAAATCTTTTCTACATCTTTCAGGTGCTGGTCAGATTCTTGGATTAGCTTTTTGGATCTGAAATAAGAAAAAAAAAGTACAAGAATTACTGACTGCTGTTCACTGGTCTTTGAGAAATGAGCTGGAAATGTCCATCTAGTTCCTAATTGTGTTTCCACTTTTTTTTAAAGAAAAATGTCACTGCAGCAGTCACCTTTGTAAGTCGCCTCGGCAAAGACTCCAAGGAGTGAAAGGGCCTCAGAAGCTGAATTACCCTCCCACCCCTACTGGTGGTCCCTCCAGATCAGGGCTGAGGGTGGGTAGGTAAATCTTGCCCGTGCTGTACCTGTTCTGTGGATGAACAGAGGACTTCAGTCTGCGGGGCTGCCAATCCCAGCATCTTTCACAAGCTTTCACTTTCACATCTTTCACTAAATTAACTATAAAAATGTAGAAAGAAGTCTTACTTCACATCTAATTTAAAAGCCCAAGCTGATGCAAAACATTAAGGATCCTGACCAAAAAATCCAAATGACAAAACACCTGAGAACCACACCCTCAGCACTATCTATCCTCCCATGCACACCCTTCATCAAGGTTGTCTTTAAAGGAAGAAATGCTGGAGCATGAAGCATAACCAGTTCCTTGCACATAACTGAAGGCAATGCCAAACTGATTTCCTGATGAAAGGTTACTAGTGGTGGTGGGTTACTGGGTGTGCCACACCAAAACCTTTCAAGGGCTCTGATTTTTTTTTTTTTATTTAAAAAATAAGTGTACCCAGCAAACTGATTTCCCAAGAGGGAAAAAATGATTTTTCTGTCTTAACAAGATGATTTCAGGCATTGACAGTCTAACCACACTCAGCAGTCCTCAGAGGAGGCAAAGATAATTCATAGTGAAGGATTCATTTCAAGTCTCTTTGTAAATTACAATTCTTAAAGAGTTGGGGGTCCTCAAAAAAGTAAAAAGAAGCAGTGAAGTAAAAATAAAAGTGTATTTAAAAACTGGATGTAGATAACACAAAATAAGAATTGACATCTGGGCCCTTTCTTTAAAAAGCAAAACAAAATCAAAAAGGTACTGTGGTACAGCCTGTATCTGCCTTTGCGGAGAGCTGGCATCTTCTGACCCCTACAACTCACAATGTCAACATGTGTGTGAGTGAACAGTATGCTCTGCCATCAGAGTACAGGCTAGGAGACACCGCTGCCAGTGGAACACCTGACTGCACGCACCTGTACGTGATGAATTTGGTCTCTTTCAAGAGTGTCCTGAAGTCAGCTTTGGCAGTGATGTATTTGTCTCTGATGTATTCTTCAAATTCCCTTTGTTTTTTCTGCAGGGATAGGGAAAAAAATAAGATTAACGAGAAAACCCACAAACTTTAACAACTTCTTTATTAAAGCAGTAATCTGTGAGTCCTGTAATAAAATTCAGAATAGAAAAAGACAAAGAAATGATATTTTTTTTTCTATAGAACTTACTGTAGTATATAACCTACACATTCTTTTTTTTTTTTTTTTTTTTTTTTTGGTTTTTCGAGACAGGGTTTCTCTGCAGCTTTTTTAGAGCCTGTCCTGGAACTAGCTCTTGTAGACCAGGCTGGCCTCGAACTCACATCCGCCTGCCTCTGCCTCCCGAGTGCTGGGATTAAAGGCGTGCGCCACCACCACCCAGCTTAACCTACACATTCTTAAGGAGAAAGAAAGAAAACCACAAGGGTGTGGAGGTACATTCAGCTAAAATGAAAGCTGTCTTCATAATGTCCTCAGGAAGTAAGCACAAGAGAAACAAGGCACTAAGAATCAAGCACTCATTTTCTATAGAGTGTCTATCTTTCAGCACAAAGAATAATGCCATATAATGTATGGATATACAGAGCAAGAGAACACTCAGAACATAAGTACATATTGTGCATTTAGCTTTCTCGTGAGGAATTGTAATAAAAGTTCTGTATTATCTGTATAGACCTTGCTATCAATTCCTTATGAGCAGTGAGGTCAATTAGGAACTGACAGTGGGCCCCCTGGCTATCAGTCTATGACTCTTTCCTAGTTCTACATATTCTGTGGTAAACACATCAAAAATTCAACTTAGTCGAGTTTGACTAAGGTTTGAGAAATTCAGTCTCTGTGCTTTTCAATGTCAGACCTCGAGATACCAATCAGTGACAAAACCAGTAACCCCAGAGGGACAGATGGTGTGTTATGGAAACGTACTTTGCTATATTATTTCTTTTTTTTGTTTGTTTGTTTGTTTTGTTTTTCGAGACAGGGTTTCCCTGTAGTTTCTAGAGCCTGTCCTGGAACTAGCTCTTGTAGACCAGGCTGGCCTCGAACTCAGAGATCCACCTGCCTCTGCCTCCCGAGTGCTGGGATTAAAGGCGTGCGCCACCACCGCCCGGCTTATATTATTTCTTATATGAGACATCAGGTGAGTTTGTTTCCTACACAGAAGCCAGTGCACAAGAACTTGGCTCTGCTTTTAAAATCTCATGCACAGGAGACTCTGCTGCTGTAGTCTCTTCTGCAGAAAACTCAGGACCTCACACTGTTTGTCAGTGACTTCATAGGAAATGAGTACCAACTGCCAGCCCAATATTCTCCTACCAGAAACTAAGTATAGTTTCTTTCAATTGGTAAGATCCTTAATCCAAACTCAACCCTACTAATTAAAATTATAAGCTTTAGATTACTGCTTTCTTGTTAATGTATAGAGCACAATTTTTAAAAATATGTATTTGAAAGCCAGGCATTTCAGCACATGCCTTTAATCCCAGCTCTAGGAAGGCAGAGAGCCAGGTAGATTTCTATGAGTCCAAAGCCAGCCTGGTCTATAAAGTGAATTCCAGGACAGTTAAGGAATTTACAGAGAAACCCCATCTTGAAAAACAAAGCAAATAAATAAAATATACCTAAATCCTGGCTTCTCTTTCATAATGAATTCACTTAAAATCATGTTTGGTGGAGCCACTAATGACATGCCTACCTATTGGTATTGTAAACGCCAAGGGGTTGTAGTGCACATGTGCAGTCTCAGCACTCTGTAAGCTAAGGCAGGAGGTCAACCTGAGCTACATAGTTAATTCCATGCAAACCCAAGTGCTATAAAGAGCTATCCCAAATCCTCTTACCCTGTCACTAGAGGAGAACTTAATGCACCGAGGATCTTCCTTAATTATTTTTTTCACTTCTTTCCATGTGGATGTTAAGGTAATCTTTGAAAAAAACAAAGAGAAAACATAAATACAATTCCCTTTTACTCAGGGAGTCAAACTGCAGCACATATGGTACATAATATTACACACTGACCTGCAATCTCTCGTAATGCCCAAGCGTAACTGGACTAGTTAGGGACAGGGAGCAGCTTTAATGCAATTTCTTTTTGCTGGCTTGACACAAGAGTTATTTTCATGGCCATACTTTCAAGGTGGCCTAAGACAATCACCTGTAAACCCTGTATTTACATGGGCAAACATCATAACTTCTGAAGAAACCATCACTAAAAAGAGCAGATAAACAGGAACAAAACCTGGATAACAAAGTATACAAACTGCCAGATGAGGGGCTCTAGCACCACACTGCAAACAGAGGGAAAGAAGTTGATCCCACTGGTAATGCACAGCTAAGGGCACTTCAGTCACCAGAGAAGCAGCTATACATTTGGAAGCTGCAAAAAGAACTCATTCATTCCTGACAAGTGAGAACAAAGTGGCATGCTTTAAAGTGGGAAAATCAGAAGAGAATGTCATAAAGCCTAAAAATTAAAAAATGGGTCTGACCAAGACACCAAAAACTATGTCAATATATTGTACTATCACACTATAAATGAAGATTCCGGAAATAAAAGACAGGGACTCTCACCGCAGAAGTTTCATCCAGAAGCTGCCTAAAGTGCTCCCTTTTCTTTTTGGTAAGTGCTTCAATGTGCTCATTAAAAAGCTTCTCTTTCTCCTCTCTTTCCAATAAGGACCCAGATTCCCAACGGTGATCTTTCCGGAGGGTTCTCCTTGTATCAGACCATGACACATCAGAAGAACGTACCTAAAAACAGAGAACAATGTGTGTGCTTGGTGTGTGCATATGCACGCGCGTGCACATGCACACCCACATACAACACCAAGTGGACTTTGTGTATTTACACAATAAGAAGCTCAACACTGTGGTCAGGAATTATTAACTTCATCTGGGCTTTATGAAGGTAGTCACATTCAAAACTAAAATACATTTCCTGAAAAACAAACGACCCTTTCAACTACATTACCTCATAAAGGGATCCTGTGGTAAAAGACCACTTTACATACATTTAGAAAGTGAATTGTTCAGGAGATTAGCTTACCACCAGGTTAACCAACAACCAAGCAATGTACATTTCCAGTAATTTAAGCAAAAACCTTAAAGCCTTTTTAGTTAAGGTTTTAGTTAAGCAAAAAACCTTAAGCCATTTTAGTTAAGAAGTCACCTAACACCTATTTTAGAACAGACACCTTAATTCCCAGTGATCAATTACATGATGAAATAATACTCAAGCTGGGGGTGGTGGGTAAAAATGAGGAGCTGATCATCTTCCAGTTATGACCACTAAAAAGTTTAAACAAAAAGTCTCGAAATGTGTCAAATTAAAAAAATGTTAATTTTGTCGTCTTCTATCACTCAGTATATCTCCTCCCCAAAAAGCAATACAATAAACCCTGAGCTCAAATCTGGACTTATTAACCAATCTACTAGAAGCAACACTTCTAACCCACAGCAAAAGTCAAAGTAATATATGGGAATTGGTGAGCACGGCAACACACATTCACAAAATAGTTAAGGGTAAAAATCATATGATTATCAATAGATATAGAAAAAAATATCGAAATTTAATACCCTTTCTTAACAAAAACTCGGAGTAGGAACCACCAAGATGGTTCAATAGGTAAAGGCACTTGCTGCCAAGTTCAATGACCCGAGTCTAATCCCAGGAATCCATGTGGTAGGAGAACAGACTCCTGAAAGTTGTTCTCTGAGGTCTACAATACTGCAGGGCACAAGGACATAGACACACTTTTACAAAAATAAACGTAATAGACTGGATATAGGGAAAATCAATGCAATGAAGACCATCCACGATCATCTCTAACAGTGAAAAGTTGAACATTTTCCTTCAAGCTGCGAGCTATTAGGACATCCACTCTTAGACCTCCCTCTCAAAACAATAATTTTAGAAGACAAGAGGAAAAAGACATCTAAACAGAAAGTAAGCGTTTAAAATGTCTCTAGTTGTGGATGACACGATCCTACATATAGAAAAAACTGGAGATTCCACCAAAACACTATTAAAAATGATAAATTTAGCAAAGTTAAAAGGATTACCACACAAATATTAGTATAATCTCACAAGCAAACAAAATGTAAAGTATGAGAAAATCCCACATGCAACAGCATTAACAACACTCTCCCAAAAACTGGTGTAAATTTAAGCCACTTGTATGTTAAAAACTATTACACACCGACAAAAAGAAAAACTGAATAAAGTACAAACAAGTTGAACAATATTCTGTGCCCACAGATTAACTTCCTATGGAGTCACAAGACCCTAAGAGCCAAGACAATCTTGAGCACAAAGAACAAAACACTCAAAATTTCAAAATGTAATTATGGAAACAACAAAGTAACAGAAAGCATCACAAATCCAGCTGATTCGCCACAGTATCAATGGCACAGTCCTAAAAGTTAAGTCACACTACAAACAATGACAGGAAATGGGGAAAATGAAAAGACCAAGAGGAAGAAAAGTATACAAATACTTTTATCATTTATCAAACATCTAAATATGTGTTTGGCCCTGGAACTACAACTAAGTAAGATAACTGTCATTTCTTTCTGAATTTATATTTTCTATAGGACAAATGTATTAAGTATGACAGTGGTGTATGCTACACACAAGGAGCTATGGATGAGAAAGAGCCCTAGGAGAGGGTGGTATGCACTCTTTGTTTTGCCTAGCTCATTTATTTATTTGGTTTTGTGAGACAGGGTCTCTGTGTAGCCCTGGCTGTCCTCTAACTCAGAGATCCACTTGCCTTTGCCTCCCAAGTGCTGGGATTAAAGGCATGCAAGCATGTACCACCACTGCCCAGTCAGTGTGCATGCTTCAAAACGAGAAAGTGTGTCACTGCGGTAGGAAGGTGAAGGACTGCGACAGACAGAAGGTGCCTCCTTAGGTTAAGGAAAGTTGCACACCAAGGATCGAGGAGCTCAAGAGTGACAGAGAAGGTACAGACAAGGAATTTTATCCAAGGACCTGAACTAAATATGGGGTTTCATACCTTGACAGGTAAGAGGATCAGTCACTGAGACCAGTCTGGGAAACAAAGGAAAACCCTGTCCTAAAACAAACAAACAAAGAAACTGAATTTTAAAACAAAATAAAAATCAAGAGTTGAACTTGACTGGCAGGCAGCTGCTAGGAGTATGAAGAGTCTTTGCCTCCTTCCAGAGCCAGTAAAGACAAAAAATGAGGTTTGCTCTTCACAAAATCATTGCAACTAGAATTAAAGCAAAAGCCGTGGGGGAATGCCCAGAAGGAAAGAGATCTCAAAACTACTGAAAATGTCCAGGACACAGAACACAAAAGAGTGCAGCAGAGCAAGGAAGGAATGAAGTGACAGCAGTAGCAGGAGATAGTGTAGGAAAGAATGACTGGGAGGGGCACACAGCAGAACGTCAGGGCTAAGGGAGAGGACCTTCAAGAAAGTCTCAGAGCCATCTCTTGGGCTAGCACCCTCCAGCACTGTATCTCACACCATCTACTATGTGCCTCTCATCACCACAATGATCCTAAACCAATGGTTCTCACATATTAGATATCCTGGATATCAGATAGTTACATTATGATTCATAAGGGTAGCAAAATTACAGTTATGAAGTAGTAATGAAAATAATTATATGGTTGGGGGTCATCAAAACATGAAAACTGTTCTAAAGGGTCACAGAATCAGGAAAATTGAGAGCTACTAGCCCTAAACTATCTAGAAAAAAAAGTCCAATTATGTTCAGCATTCCAATGGCAGTATGTAATATTTCAAGATGGCTTTCACCAAAACCTATCTTAAAAATTAAGTTTTGAAGTTACAAATTTTTATTTGTAAAACATTGAAACTTTGAAACTTCTTGTTTTCCCATGCCAATAATACCAAGAATTCAATTTTTAAATGCTCTGCAAATAAGAAATATTTCATAATCAATATACAGAACATTGGTAATAAAATGGACTTCCAATGTCCAGTATTCAGAAGAAAAGTACCATGTCAGACAGAAGAGCCTTGAAATTCTGGATTGCTTCTTCTCGTTTGTGCTGTTCTCTCTCTCGGTCAATTTCTTTAGTTTGCTCAGAACGTGCTTTTTGAACTTCTCTTTCTCGTTCTCGGAGGCTTGCCTCAATTCGGGCTTGCCTTTCCAGCTCCTTTTCCTTTTCTGAATCTAAATTCTGTAAAAATAAAATTACATTATCCTCCTTACCAACACCATTAAGATTTTTTTCATAAGTTGGGCAGTGGCAGTGCATGCCTTTGGTCACAGCACTTAGAAGACGAGGCAAGTGATCTATGCGTTCAAGGCTAGCCTGGTCTACAGAGCAAGTCCCAGGATAGCCAGGGGCTACACAGAGAAACTGTCTTGAAGATTTTTTTCCCATAAAACATCTTGTGAACAAGTGTTCAAGTGTAATTTTTGCCTAAAACATTTCTAAACATGTCCTCTCAAATCAACTACAAGATTCATAATTCCACCCCAATATCCAAGCACCATACACCCTTAAACAACATTAAGCAATGTAATACCCAAGGGTATAATACCAGGGAGCATAACTGTTACCTTAGCTATTTTTTCTATGTACTGTTTGAAAAGGTCTTCTCTCATTGAAGAACTATCCACCGCTTTGTACCGTGGGTCACTTTCTACTTTGTCTTTTACTTTGCTCCATCGAGACTGACTGTCCAAGTGATGATTGGATAACAGCTCAAAGAAATCCGATTTAATCTACATTTTAAAACAAGAGGGAGCAGGATGATGCACTGTGAGAAATTCTCCTTGTCTAAGTAATTAACAACCCAACAACCCACTTCTTACCTTAAACATGATCATAGTAACTTTTAAAAGTCACTTATTTGGAGGGCAATGAATCTTACTGAAAGAGCAATTCCCCCATTATTAAGAAAAGATAAAACTTAAGACGCATACAGACTACTTAAAATCTGCCAAATTCCCACCATCATATTTTAAACTATACAGACAACAGCATTTAGTTGCTTACAGCCTTTGAGTCCAGGGCTGTGTGTTTTCATACGGAACATCAACTCGAACTGAGATACACAGTGTTAACAAGATCCAGGCTTATGAGGTCACAGCAAAATACTTTAAGATGAAGATGGTAAGAATGATTCATTTTAAAAACTAGATGAATAATTTTCATTCATTAAAATTAAGAGAGAATCCAGAAATCACTGAACATAAATAGTTTTTATGATCTGCTATCAAATGTCTAAAATATAAGAATTTAAAACTTCTATTTGCTTTAAAAACACAATATTTATATCTACTTTCCTAAGTAAATTATACATTTTTTAATTATACAAATTTTTATAATTACAATTAGTTTTAAAAAGTATTCCAGTGTCGACTTTTTGAGTAGTAGCTGCACATTCACTTTGCAATAAAGTTTAGAGGATACACATTTGTCAAGTACTATCATCAAATTCAGTGTCAAAGGCCCTAAGTAATACTAAACCCAGACCCCAACCCCAAGAGAGGTCTGTTTAACAGGGGAGGAAACGTGGGAGGCACTTGCTTTATGAATCTCCACGGTTTTACATGTTCATCTTTGATTATTACATACTGTTACAAAAGAAGATAACCCGGAGTCAGTTCAACAAAGGATTCTGGTTAAGCCTCCCTTTTAACCACTGGGATTAAATATTCTACCTTTCTCCTAATGGAGGAACGAGGAATTAGAAATGGCATTAGAATAATCTAAGATGTGTGGCACAAGAATGAACGGATGATGCTTTCTGTCTATTCCTATTATCATTTCCTCTCAGAACCACATTTCTCCTATCACGATTATGGGAAGTTATGTTCTTTTTGAAAATCATTTGTAAAGTTCTGAGACAAAGAACGTCTATATCAGAAATATTTTTGAACCAATCAGTCATGAATTTCTTTTATTAAACTTGAACCTTAATTTAGCTTGAAATAATATGAAATGCCCCAAAACCCAGTTTTTCAAGTATTAAAGCATTTAATATAATGGCAAATAGTATAATAAAAATTCAGCTTGTCAACTTTGTATCTAATAAATACCAAATTCCTAGGTGTATTTGGTAACTAGAAGGTGAAATTTACACTAAAATAACACATGTACTTTGTGTCAAATAAGATTTTCTAAGCCATGGGAATTTATATTAACTTAAAACTCTTCAAACACTAGATGTAAACTATATAAAGTAGTTACAGTTTTTAACATGTGTGATACATAAACAAATACTATAAATAAGATCTTAAAATCTTTTCATTGTTGGCATTACCATGATGAGCCTACTAAAGCTGCTAAGCATGAAAAATAGTTAATAAATGAATGGGAAAAAATGAAATTTACCATCAGCTTAACTCACAGCCCCCGTTTTTTTATCTTTATCACAGCAAAAATACACTGTAAAGCACACAACTTTAAACAGGAAAAAAAATGCAAATTTCCTAACATGAGTAACTCCATTACTGTTGCCTTCAAACGTGTAGTTAAAGAGGATGAAGTGTTCCCACTAAGCAGCAGTAAACAAAAGCTCAAGTACTGGCTTTACAAACAAAATGCAGACTCCCATCAAGTAAAAGCAAATCAACTCTAAGGGCATGTTTTTTACAAAATGAAAGGCTACAGTGAGCAGACCCTAATTATCCATACCCTGCTACTGCTGCCAGTAGTACCAATAACAAGGTTACATTTTTTAAAGTCTAAGATTAACAGAAACAATACAAAGGAAAAGAGATAAAATTTCATTAACTAAATACCACAAAATGTGAACATAAAATCTATTACACTTAACCCTTATAAATTCTCTGATGGTCTATCGGTTTTGCATTTTTAAAATTAGCTCAATCTGTCTTTATAATCTAGAGGATAAAGATTTTATAGAAGTCTTTATTCGGATTTATTTGATGTTCTGTCTATTGAATGCTCTTGACTGGGGACACCACACTGTAGGGATATCAGGGGAAAAACTAAACATATGCAAGTACCAGAACTTCGGGACGCTAAAGCAACAACAGCACAACTAGGAGACCCCCTAATACCAAAAGCAGCACCAGTGATGGGCAGCTGTTAAAACAAAGGCAGTCGTGACCCAGTCGCAGAGGAAGCAAGATGTGACTGCCTCGCCAAAAAAAGCACCAAGCCACATGGCCAAAATAGACAAGAATTATTGGCTAATACAAGTTATAAGAATTAGTTAACAAGAAGAGCCTGAGATACTGGGCCAATCAGTTTACAATTGGGGAAAAAAAAACCAAAACTAAATTGCCTGACAGGCCACATAGAATAAAACTGCAAAGTTTTATTATAAAATAAAATTAAGTTATTCCAAACATGTTTATAGAAATTAAGTTATCAAAAAACCCAATTTACATTAAGTGTAATCATATACTAGCAAATGATTGTTTGGTTTTCATTAATTAAATATATTATTCTAAAAGTCAAAAGTAGGGGCAAGAGAGATGGTTCAGCAGTTAAAATAACTGGCTGCTCTTCCAGAGGACCCAGGTTCAATTCCCAGCACGCACATGGTGGCTCAAAACTATCTGTAACTTCAGTTCCAGGGTTTCTGACACCGTCACACAAACATACATGCAGATAAAACACCAATGAACATAAAATAAAAAAAGCACATTAAAAAGAGTAGCAATTCATTTATGTGATCCTTATATAAAATATTCATGCAATTTGTTTGCATGAATCTTCTGTACATTTCTTTTAAGCATAATCATTTAAAATTATCTGTAAATTCTATGAAAGTTTACTTTGAAGCCCAACATATTAGATAACCAGAATTCTCCTATAACTATCAAAAGCTGTTTCATCTAATATTCTTACTATTTTAATTGGAAGAGGTTTCTTAACAATGAGACTTGGGATGATTTCCCTAACAACGTTTCTTAATAGAATTCATAACATTTTAGCTTCCCACAATAGGAAGCAATTTTGAATGTCAGAAATGATGAGGCTCCAGAGGGACTATTTCCCCCATCACAAAGCACACTGGAACACTCAGGAGAGTGGCTGTTTTGATGGCTCTCACACCACTGGTACCATCTCCCACTGTTCTGCCTCCACAGCGGTGAGCTCTCTATTCCTGACATTGCTATCAAATGACATTTCAGACGCATTAATCTTTTATAGCTGACCTTTAATTCTGATAAGCAATAATTTATATGTAAGATACATTTACTGAAAGATTAGAAACTTACTAAAATGATATTTTTATGAAATAAAAAGATTAAGAAGCCCTTTGAAATTCAAATGTTAGTATTTATAAAGACTTCTGAAATCTTAACACACTTTAGTTACCATGGAGCATGTAGTTCTAAAACCTTGTTCCAGGTTTACCAGATACCTTATTTAACAGAATTTAAAGCAATTCAAAATAGTTTACTGAGGTCTCTAAAATAAGGATTATGAAAATATATATGTATAATATATATTATACCAACAATTGTGCAAAACACTGATCCAATTGCTTGTGCCTACAAACAAGGTTAGGAAATAGTATAATCATTAGTCCTCATTCTACCAAACAGGCCGCTAGAAATAAACCACCTTACCTTCTCTCCTCTGGTCTTCGAATCTTCTTTTTCTTTCTTCCTTGCAGCTGCCACAAATTCATTAAACAATGCTTCTCTATCTTTCATCTTTTCAATTGCTTTGAATCTTGAATCTTTAGCATGTTTGGCAGCAAATTCACTAAAAGTAGCTCTGTAAGAAAATGGTCAGTATGCTAGCTTTAGTTGACTACTTGTTTCTAAAACAAGCATAAAAGGAACACACCATTTTCCTAGCAAGAATATGTGCCACAGACGTGTAGGCACCAAATCTCAACAGTGACACACAGTAAGGAAAGAAAGAGGCCCTAACTGAAAATGTGGTTAGTGGTTGTATGCCACCAGCCAAAATCAGGGAATGTAATAAATTACCTTTTAATAAAGGCACACCAAGATGAAGAATGTATCTAGAGGCTTAATAACTCAACTACTACCTAAGAGTTATGTAGCCAAAACTTGCTTCAAACACAATGGGATAGCTTATCTGACCGACTCTTCCTAAACTGAACAAAGTACATAGGGCAGCTGATGTACAGCAGACGATAACAGGTAGGAGTAACGGTACCTGAAAGGAGAGAATTCGTGAGGTATACCATACTCTTACATAGCTTCATGTAACCGCCCAAGGTGCAGATCTAGGTGTGTATAACACAGTGGCACAAGAGTTTGGGCACTAAAAGAGCAGAGGAAGAAGTCCTAGAGACAAGATTTCCCAGAAGACTCAGTGAGGGGTAATACTCAATGGGGACTCAGACACAACCTACCTGTTGAAAAGCATGGCACAGCCATTTTCTCTGCTGTCATCACAGCTAAGAGTGAAAAAGCATCAGGGCATGGTGGCGCACACCTTTAATCCTACCACGAGGAAGGCAGAGGCAGGTGGATCTCTGAGTTCGAGGCCAGCCTTATCTACATAGCAAGTTCTAGAATAGCCAGAGCTGTTAACACAGAGAAACCCGAGTTTGGTTTCCAACACCTACCTCAGATGGCTCACAACCACCTGTAATTCCACTTCCAAGGTATCCAACACCCTTTATGGTCTCTGCACGTCACTGCACTCACCCTCATATAGACATATACACATAATTAAAAACAAAAAACTACAGTGATAATAGACATTCAAATATGCTGAAAGAATAGTATTAAGCAAGTCCATAAAAGATTTACAAGGGAGATAGTTCCATTTGCAGAAGTCCATGCTAGTAAAACATAAGTCAAGCCAGTAAGTAAACTGTCTGCTTAGCAAATGGAAGATATAAGAGTACAGAGTTTGTAAAATCCATAATGCTAAATATTAAAAATATGATACATACAAAGAATTATGTACATAGCTTCAGGGAAAACAAACCCTAGACAGACATCCAGATACTGTTCTAAGAACCAATCAATGTTTTCAAGCTATTATAATTACACTAGAAAATTAAATAAAAATCAATTCAAACTGAAAATTATCTTAATTAATAAGAAGTTTCAACACACAGTTGGCTTCAACTTTACAAAGATCCACCTGCTTCTGCCTCCAGAGTGCTAAAATGCATGCACACCCAAACTAGAAAAAATATTTACAAAAAATTAAAACCATTAAGAAAGATTAATTGAGTATGTTTAACATTATAATGAACACACTAAGAAGGTCATTCATGTGAAAGCTAGATCAGTAACAAAGGATGAGCCACAGAATGAGTGAAGGTGGGGAGCCAGGAACATAACACTACTTACTAATACATGAACAGGCAGACCCCAAAAGAGCAAAGAGTACATGAGGACACAAAAACACTAGCCAGAATTCCCCAAATTTAATTAATACCAATTTTTAATTCCAAAAATCTTTGCCAACCCCAGAAGGTCAACTACAAAGATAATGGCTCCAGGCTAAGGATATAATGAAGTAAAGGGGCAGTTCCTACAAGCCAAAGAGTCATGAGGTTCAGTTGGGGCTGCCTACCTTTCTTAGTCCTAACAGAAAGGTGCAACTTGTCCTCTGTGCTATTTCTTTCTTTTAGATGCTGGCCAGAACCAAAGTGGGCTTTGACCGGAACTTCGGGCTTTCTTACTCTTCCTCTACAGCATCTCCCCATCATGCACCCCCTGTCTAACCAGTATCTGATCTCTGAGCCTGCTCACATGGCTCGGATATTTTCATTCTCTTCTCTATTCTCCTCCAGGCAGCTGCTGAGATTTACAGCTTGCCTGGCCTGGGATTTTTTTCCTTTAATACAAAAAAACTATACTCAAACTTCAAAAACAGGAAAAAGGTAATTTTCCCATGAATACAAAGCATTCTTTATAAAGCTTATAAAATGAGATTTACTCCTACAATAAAACACTTTCATACTGGAAAATGAAAAGGAAAAATAAGGCTTATTTATCCCTTTAAAAATCATGTCACTACAAAACTAAAATACACTACCTTCTTCTGTGTTAAAACAACAAGCTAACACCACTACAGTCACAATTAAGCTACAAGCCACTCCTCCTATCTACACTATTTTGAGCAATAGCAAACTCCTCTCTTGTCACCACCACCTAATCTGCTTGTTTACTGCCCTTATCTACAAAATAGGTAGGTATAACTTGATTCCTCACTCACTTTCCACACATACACACTCGATTACGGGGGAAATACATACTCATATGTGACTGGTAAAACACATACCTTGGATTAAACTTTGCTTCTTCCATCATTTTTTTGAAATCTTCCTTGGCTTGCATTATTTTGTTTTTCTTTTCCCTGCGTTCTTCCTCTGCTCTGGTCTTGACATACTGATCAAACACCTATCACACATACACACACACACACAAAAAAAAAATACCAATTTTATAATGCAGTCTAATAGAAAATTATAAAACAAAGTCTCCATCCAAACTGTACTAGGGACCGTACACTAAGTATAGATAATTAACAGTAGATTATCTCCAGCAAATCTCACTTAAAAGTTTCACCAAAATAGTGCACAAGTATATGGCTCTCTGTTTAGCTGTCTGGGACAAAACAGAAAAAGAGAAACAAAAACTCTTATTTCATAATTTTCTCCCAATGGTACCGTATATAAATATTTCAAACAGAGACATCCAAGCTAAACCATAGTCCTCTTGAACTCATTCTAGCAAAGTCAGCAGCACAGAGTCCATAATTTAATTCTACTTCAATACTTAAGTCTATTCTATACTATTTCCCCACTTAGTATTGTACAACCAAGATGAGTTAACTAAGATTTAAATGTCTGGGTGTGTATAAAGTTTTGTTTGAACAGGCATACTTATTGCTTTACATATTGTCTACGATGCTTCCACACTAAAATAACAAGTTCACAGTTGCAACTGGACCACAAAACCCCACTATTATCTAGCCCTTAAGAAGTTTGCTCCCTGTTCTAAAAGGTCAAATAAACGAGTGTCTCTTATCTTGGGGCAACATAATTTCTGAAAGCAGCATGCCAGAATAAGAACTGAATCTCAGCCGGGCGGTGGTGGCGCACGCCTTTAATCCCAGCACTCGGGAGGCAGAGGCAGGCGGATCTCTGTGAGTTCGAGACCAGCATGATCTACAAGAGCTAGTTCCAGGACAGGCTCCAAAGCCACAGAGAAACCCTGTCTCGGGAAAAAAAAAAAAAAAAAAAAAAAAAAAAAAAAAAAAAAAAAAAAAAAAAAACCTGAATCTCAGAACTGAGGCACAGCTCTCTCTGAAATATGGGTGTTGGGGTTACTCCCCTCAATTAAACTAATCTAAGTAATCCCTCACAAGCATGCCCAAAGGCTTGTCTTCCTGGGTGAGTCCAGATTCTGTCAAACTGACAATATTAGCCATAACCAGAGCATCTTTGTAGAAGTGTCACCATGGGAGCCCACCCAGATGGCAAGCTGTTTTGGTGCTTCACTCTTCACCATGAGGCAAGAGTTCAAAGGAATCTGGTTTAGGACTCTGTCAAAATCAAAGTTCCAAAGGAAAGGGGGTGGGGGAAACCAACTTAAGCAACTTATGAAACTAACTATAAAAGAAACCTAAAAAAACTTAAGACATTAATATGGGAAAAGTAAAGTTTGAACTGAACAAGTTGGCTGACAATAGTGAGGGAAAGCACATTTAAAAAAAATCAAGAGGAAAAAAACAGGAATTTAAGGATGAGGGCTATGCATTTAGTTCAGTGGCAGAGCACATGCCCGACACATTGAAGACCAGGGGGTTCGATACCCAATACCACAGAAGAAAAGGGAAGGGGGAAAAATGGTACGAGAGAGGCTGGGGATAAACCCAGAACTCAGAAAATTAAATCTGCTGCTTCAAAACAAAACAAATTTGGAGAAACTGTGACTGGGAAGTTCATGCACCATACAGAGAACCTAGTATTATTTTTATAAATGTGTATAGTGTCAAACTTTCTTCTAAACACTTATCTCTATACCCAAAATTTACTCAAGCTTTCAGCCGTCATCATAGAACCTCCTTTTGTAGTCAATGGCTATTAATAGAGAATGAGTAGGCCTAGAGTCCTCAACCCTAAATGAGACACCTGTATCACACTCCTCCCCATGGTGCAGGGAGCACTGTGGAAGAGGAAGTGGAACTACCACTAAAGCATATGTTGAGGAGGAACCAGAGGCTATGACTGCCCGGAAAAAGACCCGGTTAAGACCAGCCTAGGGCAAAGTCCAGCACAAGAGAGGAAGGCTACAGGACTTATATAAAGATGAAGACTTTAGCAATTAAGGACTGTTGAGTAGAATGGCCCACTGGGTTACCTGTGATCCAGTCAATGGCCTATACCCATGCACACAGGAAAGCACTGAACAGGACTCAGTGGGCTATGAAAAGAGGACATGAGCTGGGAAGCAATCATGGCAAGGGAGGGTCTGGAAAGAGCTGGGGTTGATATTATAATACACTGTATGCATGTATGAAACTCTCAAAAAGTAACAATAGTGACAACCAAAGAAATGAATGAAAGAGAATTTCCCAAAACCAAAAGACGGCAGTTTCCATATTGCATAATGTAATCTACTAAGACAAATCTCACTGGAACAACATCAGATCACAAAGGATTGAGAGAGAATGTACATACTGGGCCTAAGGGGAATCAAGAAAACAATAGGTAACACTACAGCTTCAAAAATATCTCTGAACATTAAAAAGCAAAGCAAAATCTTTAAGAAACAATACTTAGCCAGTCCTACAGTGCCAAAAAAGACACAAACAAGGCTTCCTCAAATACGTAAAACTCATTAAGTTATCAACACCCACCCCCTACTTCATTGTAAGCTAAAAAGGAATGAAAGCAGCAAAAATAAGTACAACAAAAACAACCTCTAATTGGGCACAATGGAGGTAGAGGGAGCACAATCTTGAAAGCAGCCCAGACTACGTGGGAATATCCATCTTAAAATGTAAGCACCAAGGAGGAGCTCAGTAGCAGAGCATTTGCTCAGCTCACAGAACACCTTCATCTATGAAAACCAGACAAAAACCTCATGATGGAACCAACCCTACAAACGGATGAAAACAGGCCTTCCAAATGATTAGAGTTGTCATCACTGAAGATGACAGCCAAAGAGAAGGTGAATTCAGAGAGCTGTGGGGGAAAATGTCTCACTCCAGCATCAGAAGGTCCATAAATGCACACCAGCAAGACTACATGAGATAAACAGAAAATGTTTCCTAAAATGCCTCTCACCAGGCCAGTCTACCCACAGCACTACCAACAAAACTGTATTGAAACTCTAGATTACCTTACCCTGCCAGGGACAGACAACAGTCCTTAAGTCACAGGAAAGCCTCTTTTCTCCTATCTTCCTAATCACCCAAGTATTACATAATATATTAAAAGTAACTTCTTTCCTTGAAGCAGGAATATAAATGAAAGCCTCTGTATCTCTGCTTCCTGAGATTACCACAACAACCTCTACCAACTTTTTCGATACTTGAAAGAATTGTATATCCCCTCCTTTAAGATAGTCCAGACCAATGCTATGGATTACTGAGATGCACATCATAGAAAATAAGGGTTCTCCTATGCCCTCCAATAGCTCCTTATTCCTTTCATGCTTTCCATATACTTGGTTCAATGTGTCCTATTTTAAACCATCATTTTCTTTTAATTTCAACTCATGAATGCAACATTACAGTGAGAGTGGACAGGTTTTAAAAGTGATTCCTAGCTAAGTTCCTTTTACAAATATAAGCACAACTACATTAGAAAAGGACTATACCACCTAGGCAGCTTTTAGGATGTTGGTAACATTTCTTGATCTTGGTAACTTACATGCATACATGTTCCTCTTGCAAATATTCACTCATTATTTTTGCTTTTCTATGTGTTCTTTTTCTTCATAAAATAGTTTATGGGGCTAAAGGATGGTAACACCAGTAAAGTGTAAGCATGAGTACTGAATTCAGATTCCCAGCACCCACAGGAAAATGAGAAACAATGGTGCACATCTGGACCTCAGGCTCTGGTGGGAGTGAGTGGATGAAGACAAAAGGATCCATAAAGGTTACTGGCCAGCCAGTCCAGCCAAATCAGTAAGCTCCAGGTTCAACGAGAGACTAACAAAACTAAGGTAAACAATGAGGAAGAAAGACACCCAACCTTGATTTCTAATCTCCATTTGCACATGCATGCACTCACACATGCACATCGCACCTGCATAAATATGTATGTTTACTAAAACATGAGACTATCTAATTATCATATCAATATCGCCTAGATTCACAAACCTAAAGAATCATGCTGACAATGTGATCATAACAGTCAATTTTCTGAAACTCTGAATTACATACATTAAAGCAATAACTCATCCAAAGGTTAGTAATTATCTACACCAGAGCCTAAACTCCTCCATAGAAGTCTGTTCTGTGAAAACACTATTTTATAATTTGTCACAACATATAATAAAAATTTCTAACCCTTTAGGATACCTTTCATCCAAAACAAGATTAAAGACAAACCATAAGCTAAAATGTATGGTTAGAACCGAAGGATGCAATTTTAGATTAAGACATTAAACTGAAATTTTTTTGAAGTCAAAACACAAACTTGGATAGGAAATTATGATATGCAAATGTTTAGTAAGCACCTATTTACTTTATCCTTTATTTTTTATTCACATGCAAATAATAAAACCAAGTACTTAAGATATATGTGTGTGTGTGTGTATATATATTTATACTTGAATGCCAAATATGAATTTCTCTTTCCTCTCAGAACTACCACTACAACTTTATGAAGACAATTTCCTTAGGAGACATAATCTCCACAGAGGCTCTGTTTGAAATAGCATCCCCACTGCTGTACTGTAATTCTAGGAAGTAGCTCAATCTCTACCAACTTGCAATGCTCCAGAAGTTGAAGAACTTAAGTTCTAAATAGTACTTGGGTTTCACTCAGACAGAAATTTTAACACTTAGTAACATAAAAATGTGCTGTTAAGTCTTCTAGGTTTTTTTTATAATAGTCACTAATCCAGACACCATATAGAGCAAGAACCAAACTGCTGCCCTTACAGAGTTTACATCCTGCAGGACAGGGAAACATATAATAAACAATGTAATTTTATTTCGACTTATCTATCTGTATGTATTTATGTGTATCTATCTGTGGAGTATGTATATGGGCATGTATGCCACAGCATGTGTATGGAGATAGAGAACAAACTGCAGGGACTGGTTCTCTCCTTCCATCATGTGAGTTTGCAGACCAACTTCAGGTCAGGTGACTCACCCTGCCAATTCCAATCTACTAATTTCAGATAATTAGAGCTATCAGTGCTATTCAAAAACCATAACAAAACCACAAAAGGTAAAGAGAGAATATTAATACAAACTGATTAGGCAAAGGAAGTGTGTTGCCTTATCCGTTGATGTGGCTATAATAAGCACAGAGAAGAACTTTAGAGGAATATAGCAATGACCACATGTAAAACATTCCACGTCAAGAGTCTGTTTTACCTTAAATGAAATAGAATGCATTAGACAATTTTAAGAATAGCAACTTAACTGACTTTCTCTTAAACCTTAAATGACTCTTGGCTACTATGTAGAAAAACTTGACTACAAAAAAAGGAAATGGGCTATTAAAAATATAAAGAGGCTACAGGATAAGAGTCCATCTTTGTGGCTTAGACATGTAGCATTCCAAGTACCACACTTCCCAGTATTCACACACACAGACAAATTGGCGCACTGGTTAGGAAGGCAGTGAACAGTGGTCATGTCTGCTGGGAATTACAGATGGGTGGTTTTTCTTTCTTAAACTCTATTTTGTTATTTTCTACTCTAAATTTGCATCATTTGCACAAATTGATAAATGCAGACATAACTTCATTAAGTATAAGGCACAAGGACAATATGTTCATGTGAAAGTGGCAAAAATAACCTTGTTTCTGAGTTGGGAAAGCTTCTACACTGACCTAAGCACTAAGATGCAAAAGTATGCTCTGAAATACTGCTAAAAAATAGACGGTAGCTTAAACGGTCTGTGCTGTGACTCCAGCACACGAGAGCAGTGCAGAAGGACTGCAGGCTCAGCTCGTCTGGGAGCTTGTTTAAACACTTAAAACATCAAATTTCATTTAAGTAAGTTCTCACTATTTTATTTCCTTTTACCTGTTTTCTTTCTTTAGGATTGAGAAGCAAGTACCGAGGGTCAAATACTATCTTGTGCAACTCCTTCTCCCATGTTGAAAAAGCAGACACCTTTAAAATAAAAAGAAAGCATTGCCTCATAATTAAGATACTCTAATACCAACCAGAAAGGTCATAATTTTGCTTGAAATCTACAGGGCATCTGTTTATAAAGGAGACATTAAAACCATAGTGAAGTTTCCATCACTAATAAATGATAAGCAGTGGGAGGCTAGCAACAGCAAATTTCCACATTAATTGGCTCTGACCATTTCTTTGTTATAAAGAAATAACACACACTTCATTGCTCATTAAAATAACCACTACTGTGTGACATTTAACCTTAGTACATCAGAAAAGGCCTTGAAGATTTGCATTTTGATTTCACACCCTTAACTGCAATCTTAAAAGCAATACTGTGATTTAAAATAGAATGGCTTACTTATTCAAACACATTTGTAAATACAACCAAAGTTTCTTTCTCATTTAGCTTTCAATATCATTAAGTATCGGTTCTTTCGCCAAAAGCCACTCTGAAGATAGTGGAAGAATCATATATACCTTACCTATCCGAAGCAGTCCGCAATTCTGCAACGTTAATACTCATTCATGTTACCGAAATTATATGACCCCACAAATGTTAAATGCTATTTTTACTTAAGGACAGCAAAATGCCACTTAGTTTAACATGATATAAGCCAAGGAAAAGGCCACTTCAAAAGTGTACAGTAATTTAACAGCTTCCCTTATCCTTCCCACCCCAATTTTATGAGCACTAACCTTAGATTTGACCTTTTAGCAAGACATATTTATATTACTTATATAAAACAGAAATATCTCCCCCAAAGATTGTTTTCTGACCCCTCTCTCTAGCAGCATGTCCTTGAACTGCTTCATTCGAGCCTCCAGAGGGACAATGGCCCTTTCTCGGGCAGCTTTAATTTCAGCTTCCATGGCAGCTTCTTTCTCTGAATCAATGTCTTTATTATCATCTCTCCTATAAAAAAAATAAATCGTAAGGTGGTATTAATACAAATCTTACAAAATTCTTAAAGTCAGGGGCATTTTCAAGGCACTACTAAGCAGCATATCTTTGACTAAACAAATCATCCTGAGGATCTCAAATAAAATATATAGCATAGCTTTCATTCTAATAATAAAATTACAATGCATTTCTAAAATTACAATGGCTATACTTGTCAAAAAAGTTAATGTACTCTCTCTCTTACTCCAGTTAATATAGAAGGTGAACTAAAATGAAAAAACTTTTCAGACATTGCTTGCAAAATTATGATAGAATTAAATAGAATATGTTTTTAGTTCTTGATACACAGAAAAAATTAGCATTTCCCAAAATATTTTATTATAAATTCTTAAAATATTTTAAAAATCTATTGAGATGATAAAAAGTCTTAATAATTTCAAATATTTATTTTAGGAATAAAATTAAAGTGTCTTCTAACTTGGTCAAGTGTATGATGTCTGAGATAAACACCTTACCTACTCGACATTTTTATTACTCACTTTCTGGGTGTCAAGCTGAAGTTTAAGTTGATGGGCAGGTCACAGAGAACAACAAGGGCACAGGAGTAGTTAGGTAGGAGGGATCAGTAGGAAATAAAATGGTTCACCAATGGCTTAGCTTACTTCTTGTTTATCCAAAAATGCACTTCGGGGCTAAGGTCAGGCCTATTACTTGTATGTATACAAGAAGACTGTAAACACGAAATCAGGTGACCTCTCAAAATATTTGCACTATGAAAAAGAACTATATTTGTATATCTAATCCAAAAACTAAAACCAATGTATTCAAATGTATTTGAACAGATCTTCCTTCTTAAATATGATCTGCTAAGTATATAAAACTAATATAATTCATTTATATTCCCTATACGAGTTACTGCAAATTCAAAAGTATGTCATAGGTAGCCCACGAGCTACAAAGACTAATTAATAGTGACAGGTAATTAGCAATTGGGGAATAAAGGAATGCCTCAAAAAGAAACAGAAAACACCACCTATGACCTACAGGAACTTAGCAAGACAGTCTGAGACCTAAGACATGCACAAAATAAACAGGAAAAGCAATTTGCCAAGCAATATACCTTCTTACTTTACTGAAGAACTATTTAAATAGCTAAAGGAGTTCAAAGACAGCAAACAAATATAATAGAATCAACCTTTACAGAACTATACTAAATGTCACAATACAAACTATCACTATCTAGCTCAATAAGATAAGTAAAAAGAAAACTAAGCCAGGAAAAACAGGCTTTTAGCTTTGTACCTAAATAGAGAAGCTCGGGCAATCCACATAAAGGACTTCTTTGACATTCTCCTGATAAAAGCAGTTAAAAACCTTACAGAGATGTCTATAAGAACAAACAATTAAAAACAATCTAAAAGTTTAACATCACAGAAATATCTAAAAATATGGTAAATAAACAGAATGAATACAATCATTTACAATAATTAAGAAAACAAATGTCTAATTCTACAATTTTCTAAAAAGAACATAAAATAACCACAACTAGTAAAAATACATTTGACTAAGGAATGAAAAGGTCAATCGTGAAAATGAGAAGAGCTGTCTCAGTTGCAGATTACAGTAATTCTCTTTAATAAGACTTTAATGTAACACTGCTGCCCATAAACAAACAGGTAAAAAGCCACTCTTGCAGGAGTTGTTCTATTCATCTCGCCACAACCGGGCTGCAGTCAATCTGTTCTTTTTCAATCAGAACAATTATCAACTGGTCCCTAGAAATGATCTCAAACTTTCTTATTTGCTGCAAAATAATAATCCCATTTACATACACTCTATACTCCAACTTTACTCCCACCCATAAAAGTAACATCACATTTTGCCCAGTTCTAGAAGACTATTCACACCAATGCTACAACCCTCTTCCAATGTCTCTCACAGTATTTTCTAACTAGTAAGTCCACCCCCCACCAGGAAATAATGACCAGACTCTAGGAATAGGCAGATCATACACTAAGCACATATAACAAAAGATGTCCATTTTTTAATGACATTCCTTGAATGGCATTTGTGTAGGTATAAGAGAAATTTTATTTTTAATAACATCTAGACCTACTTAAGACACTAGAAAATTAATCAATGAATTCCAAAATGTCAGCTAGCTTCATATTATCTATTTGTATAACCAAGTATTCTGAACTTTAACAACAGAAAGGAAACCATCTCTACATTACAAAACAAGATTGATATCAGGTCCAAGAAGGCAATTATGACTACTGTTTCCTAATCACAAATACTACACATTTAACTTCCAATCACAAACTGATAACTCTATACTCTAAATCTACCTGGATATGCATAAACTATGTGTTACTTACTTCCGTTTTTTTGCTTTAATAGGCTCATCTTCATTCATTTCTTCCATTAATTCTTGTTCTTCTTTAACTGTAAGATAAAATTTAGAAGACTGCATAAACATAAGCAGATAACTACTGAACTCTCAGTCTTGACTCTTCTACTAATAACTATCGGAACATGGGTGTTCATGCATGAAAACGCTGCATTTACAGTTACTGCACTCACTTGCACTCATTGAGAACTGCCACTTTTGGATGGACAGCATTGTCGGAGCCGGGTGTCCTAGCAAAGACATTTCAAACACTGTTACAACAGTTATATACACATATTCACAAACTTTTTTTTAAAAATGCAGTCTAGATAAAATATCTACCTAGCAATCACTCACTAAGCCAAGTAAGACAATTCTAGAGTTTACTTTATCCTCCCTTCATAGTGAAGAATCAATTTACATTG
Source organism: Arvicola amphibius (assembly GCF_903992535.2). Classification (NCBI taxonomy): domain Eukaryota; kingdom Metazoa; phylum Chordata; class Mammalia; order Rodentia; family Cricetidae; genus Arvicola; species Arvicola amphibius. The sequence goes on along the minus strand of NC_052051.1, from coordinate 119,189,334 downwards.
AGGTTTCCCACCTACCCCTTAACTTTAAAAGGTACAAGTTTTCCCAGTTTTAACTTTACAAATAAATATAAAACTCCTGATTCATAATTCATAGAAGCTTTCTTAGATGCACATTATGCAACAAATGTGACTCAAATATAAAGAAAATGTTCCCCAAAAACCCCAAAAGCAAATTGTGTAATTTTTTTGGCACCATTCACTACTATGATTAAAATAACATCATCATGCCTATAAAGTAAATATTGCTGAAGGTGAAAAAAGAGATGGTACCAGAGTGCCAGATAGGCAGTTACATTGATCTACAAAGTACTTTAAAGCACAAAATGACAGAAATTACACACACACACGTATATTCCATGTAAAGTTCATGACCACTTTAAAGACTACATCAAGATTTATTAATTAGAAGTTTTAAATTATTTGCTTACCATGTTTCTAATTATTTATGAATGAGTTTCATAAAAACTGAATAAAATACTCTGAATAAACAAAAGTGTAATGAATATATAACAAAAAGTTATACACAAATCTTTGACCCAATATTCTGAAATACTATCAGTACAGGAAGTAGATTTCAAAATCTCTTAAGATATAAGGATTTCTTTACTCAGGAAGAAAGTTATTATTCAGTTCAAATGATTTGGGGGGCTGGGCAGTAACCGCGTCTTACTATGTATGTAGTCTTGGCTGGTCTGGAACAAACTCTGCAGACCAGACTGTCCTGGATCTGAGATCCACCTGCCTCTGCCTCCCACATGGTGGGATTAAAGGTACATGCCACCACAGGATCAGCTACTTATATTTTCATAAAGTTTGCATTTTGTAGTCTACAAAATTTTAGCAAAATAAAAGTATTCTGCGTAGTCTGATTATTGCAAAATATATCATTAGTAACAAAAGGAGATGAAAGGCTATCCAAGGAGTGTTTCAGTGCATTAATGAGCACTAAGCCAATAGTAACAATTCCAAAATCTCAGACTAACTGAAAACCTTCACAACAAAGTTAAGACTGTTCTACAAAACAAAACCTTATCCAAGTTCTTCACACTTCTCACATTTCTTATTGTATCAAATCAGAATAAGTCTATTTTTAAACATTAAATATTTTAAATGGCATTTATACTTCCATCAAAAAATAAAAAGGGGTTAAATTCAGAGGATGAGTTCCTAATTTCAAACTTACTTAGCTTCTTCATGTCTTCCAATCCTTTTTTATGAGGGGGCTCTTGAATAATTTTGTCAACATCTGCCCTTCCAATCAAATCATCAGGCCGGTCCCACATGGACAGACGAGTGGTGGGATTGTAAAAGAAGACCCGCTCATCGCCAGTCCAAACGACACACCTGGAGATTAAGATAAATTACCCTTTTTCTATATTACAAAAATGCACTCTGATGGCTATGTCTTTTAATGTTAACTCTCAGAAGACAAAAGTTCAGTAAGTAGTAAGAAAAGGAAAGATCCTAATTAATAATGGTTTTCATATGGCTTTCAGAACAAAAGAGGGCTGAGTAGCTACAGAAATGCAAACCAATGTGTGGTTAGAGTTTAAAATGCTTAGAAACTGAATTCACCCAATTTGACAGCACTAAATTTTAAACTATTTGAAGTTCAAAGGCAACAAAAACGCTATAGTGTGCTAGATGTCTCTATAATTTTGTTCTAATGACTGCAGAACCTGAAAAGGCTGTTGCTGCTATGATGCATAACACACCGCCATTATTGATTTATTTATATAAGTATAAATATATACACATATATAATTTGAGTTGTGCTGTCAATTTTGAAAAAAGTATCCCAGTTTACTGCATTGAGTCGGCATTGTACAGAAATTAACAGCCATATTGGTCTCAAAATGTTGAACTTAAATTTTTCTTTCCATTTGTTCAGGGGTAACGCACTGTATTAAATATATAAGGTCTTATCTACTTGGGTTTGATTACAAAAACTAATGAAGTATTCTCTAAATAATAAAAAAAACCCATAAAAACTCTATAGCTTAAAAAGCAAGTCACAGTACCCAATAAACTTTTATTATTTCTTAATAAAGCAAAATTACATATCAAATGCAAACATGATCTAATTACAGGTGATATAAAGAACTACACTAGAACCCCACAAACCACTACAGTCCATTAATCCTGGTTTTACAATTAGAAAATTCAAGTCATAACAAAAAACAAGTGTAAGAAAGGATTTATAAGTTTCATAATAAATATATAGAAGTACAGTGAGTCAAAAATTTCAGAGGCAACTATAAGGAAGTAAGTAGCCATTTATGCCCCTTTACAAGAACTAGTCTGATGATAGTGTGTATAAGAGCATACAGCTAAAAGTCCAAAGGAAACCAGATCTTCTCTCTAGACAATCAAAAATTAACAGCTGTCAAGCTCCAAGTGACCTAGACATTGAAATGAGAAAAGGATCCTATGGTGAAATAATCAGATTCCACAGTAACAACTAAGTTTCATGAGATAAAGAAAACCATATCTGAAATTAATGAGAAAAAAAACAGCCGTTTTCAGAGAAGAAATAGAAACAATTTTAAAGATAAACAGGAAATTGGTTAACTCAAACTGGGGTTGGAGAGATGGCTCAGCAATTAAAAGCACTGACTCCTCTTCCAGAAGTACCTGGTTCAATTATCAGCATCACTTGGCAGTTCATATGGCCTCCTCTAGTCTCCCTGGGTACTACACACGTAATGCATAGACATACATGAAGGCAAAACACACACACATAATATTTTCAAAGGCTTATATAATGGACAGACTTTGCTCAGACAGGTATAAGTTCAGTAAACCTCAAACAAAATAACTTCAAAACACCTGGCCTAGACAGGAACAGCTCTTAAAGCACAAAAATCACGATAACTAGGGATGGGGGAAAGAAATGACAAAACTTCTATGAGCGAACTTTAATTCTTACCAAGAGCCCCACAAACCAAAATATGAAGGAACATCATTAAGGTCCTGGAAAAAGAAATTACCAACCAGAACTTCACATCATACAAAAGGGGACGCATTTTAAAGAAAAGAGACTAAGAGGTTCCAACCCAGAAGACCAGTCTGAAAGGAACGTTCTCCACGCTGATAAATCAACAAAGCCTGTGTCTTTAGCAATGAAGGCAGGAATTGTCAATACAAAACATTTTCTTCTTAAGTTCTTTGAATTTCTATTTGCCTGATGGAATTTTAATGCACGCAGCAGTTATATGTAAGATAACTAAGACCTAAGCCCATGTGTACAGTTTAAAGGGACCTACCACGCAAGGTTTATCCATACAACAGAACTTGACTTTAAACAGAATGTGGAAGTTACATATGGGTACTATAATTCCTGAAGTAACGACTGATGACAAGAGATGTCCTCAAAAAGCCAGTAAGTTAAACAGAATGCTAAACAAATCGAATATAAATTAAGAGAGACTAGAGGAACAAAAGGTTAGAAAAGAAAACCAGTTGATGTAGGAGTGTTTCTATCTATCTGCTGTTCCATTGGTTAATTAATAAAGAAATTGCTTGGCCTGATAGGTTAGAACATAGGTGGGTGGAATAGACAGAACAGGATGCTGGGAATGAGGCAGATGCCTTGGGCAATTGCCCTACCTCTCCTCTCTGGGGCAGTCGCCATGATGCTCCAACCTGAGACAGATGCAAAAGAGCCAGCTGCCAGGTCAGACATGCTGCATCTTTCCCGGTAAGACACCACTCGTGGTGTTGCACAGATTATTAGATATGGGTTAGTCAAGATGTGAGTAAGAGGCTGAAACTAATGGGACAGGCAGTGTTTAAATGAATACAGTTTGTGTGTTGTTATTTCGGGGCATAAGCTAGCAAGGCGGCCGAGAGCCAGGTGGTGGGAATGCAGCCCGTCGCCTACATACATCACTACAACCAGTAAATAATTATATCTCAAATTCAATGCTATCAAAATTTACATTAGCTGTTAAGCTTCATTATACCAAATAAAAGCAAGAACTGACAGAGTAGATTAAAAATGACATTGTAAGCTGTTTGTATAAACCATAGCAAAATTGAAATATAAAAATATACAACCAGCCGGGTGGTGGTGGCATATGCCTTTAATCCCAGCAGAGAAGCAGGCCAACCTCTGGGTTTGAATTGTAATGTAAATATCTGTTTTCTGATGGTCTTAGGCAACTCCTATGAAAGGGTCATTAGACCACCAAAAGGGGTCACAAACCATGTGTTAAGAACATCTAACTTAAGGAATGCGTTAGACTACAGATACGGAAGCAGCAAATGGGAGTCTGAGCAGACTGGTGGTGGTGGGGAGGCCGTAGACCCAGAATGCTTAAGCCCTTCACCTACTACCTTGTTTTCAGATCTGCCCTGCTTAGTCCCTCCCCACCCTCAAGCTTTAACCCCCTTTAAAAAAAAAAAGTCTTAAAAGGTCAATTGGGGGTAGGGGGAACAACCCTACAGATATAAATCTTAAGAAAAACAGTTAAGGGTTTGGAGGGAGACTAGATCCAAACGTCTAGACATATAAATTACATCTGTTTCAGAACAGAAAAAAATAATGAAGCAATAATTACACAAAGTCTAAGAGAATGTTCAACTATTCCAAGAACAGGTCCACATGTTCTTGGATGTTCTTGGACCCAGAGAATGACGTATAAGGTTGGTTACCAGTTTTATTAGGATAAATCAAACTAAGGAGCATGAGTATTAAATACAGACTATTTTCATAACTCTGATTTTATATAGAAATATTTTGCATAATTACTTTTAAATGAGTTTAGTAAGTTTATTAAATCAGTGAATAATATATATAGAAAACCATACCTAGGGTCTTTAAAACACATTTTTACTACAAGCCTTAGTGATATTCCCTACACACAAAATTACAAAAGTTTAAATTGCCTTAGCAAATACATTAGAGATAGTGTCAATCACATTAGAGGTAGTGTCAATACTGATATTGTGACCCGTGTAAGAAAGGCAACTAATATAATTATGCTGCCATCATTGAGAAACAGTCATTTTCACAGCAAGAAACAGAGGAACTCAGTAAGATGTGAGACAGATGATGCATTCAGAAAAATGGTGCTGTAAAACTCAGTGGCACGAAATGGTATAAAGTCATATTGTACCTTTAAGTAAGAGTCTTCCACCTAAATCTACCACAGTATTTTTAAAGTAAGAATTCAACAGCAGCACTATCCCAAGATTCAACACTGTGACCTATAAATGTCACTGCTCATAAAAATGAACTAGGTCTTGGAAAACTAGCTAAATCAAAAACCAGAAATACAGAAAGACAAGCCTCAACATCTTGTCACAAGCCTCAACATCTTGTCACAACAGAAAGAAACAGAAATATGAAAGACTCAAATCGGGAGTGATTTAAGAACCAGAGATAAGCTATCAGTAAAGATAATACCTCTACCAGAAGAAACATAAAGACATTTAAGTCAACTATTCTGGAATTGCTAAATCCTTTCTAATACAGCTGTCCCCTTAAGATACCACCAATGCTAATGAAGGTCTCTCTCCACAGCTATTTCCATTAATAAAGTAAAAAAAGAGCTAATACAAGGACACACCACTGTCATCCCTTAATAACATAGAATCTAGTCTAGGGATGTCATCGTCCTCAAGATCTGCTTGCTATTTTGTGGGAAATTCAAAAAGAAAAGAACCTATTTAACATTACCTCTGACATGTTTTTTAAACACAGATGCTGGGCCACCACAGGAAAAAAAAAAAATTGAGGGGGCAGCAGAGAGAAACAGGGACAAAAGTAGCAACAAAAATAAGTTGTGAAAGATCTATGAAATAGTACAAAGCCTCAAGAAGAAATGTCACCACAAGTACTGCATGGATATGGGTTAAATAAGTGAGAAGGGACAGGAGAAGAAACACTAATGTGGCAGAGGAAGAAAGGGAAAAACCACACCCAAGTAAAAAACAAGCCCAAGAAGAGTAAGGAGATTACTCCATAATTGGACTAAAAGCTGTAATTTTACAGATTTCTGTAATAATCACATAGTGGGAGTCTACATATGCATATTTATATGTACACAGAAATAAATTTAAAACAATAATAAAAAGCAGGCTCAAGATTTCACAGTGGTTCAAATACACAACTATTAGCACTATCAGGACACGACCATAAAGGGAAGAAGATATTTGTTTGGTAATTATGGAAAATATTTGTGCCAACTGAATTTTAGGTCTGCACATCCCAACTATAACAAACAAGTATCAAAATATTGAACAGTTAAAAAATTATGACCTATACTTTTAAAAACCTTTTTTCTTCCTACAGAAGTCATTTAAGAATCAAGTAAAATAAAAAATAAAATTCATCAGTTAAGTACATACCACGGAGTACCAGGAATAGGAGTAGTAGCTACTGGCTTTGCCTTCTGGGCAGCCTTTTCTTCTTCAGTCATCTCTTCTTCTTTGGGCTCCTAAGAGAAACAGTACTTTATTTAATAAATAGTACACGACAAATGAAAAATAAAGTATCATCACAAATACCTCAAATGGAAACTAACCTAAGACCTATTGTAAGAACTGTAAGATTCTGAGTAGGAATTTCTATAAAGTTCTACATCCTTGCCCTACATTAAGAGCTGAATCTCACATCAGCAGAAACAAGCAGCAACAACTGGCCCTATCTCACAGACAGACTAGCCATGTGCTTACAACAGAAATAACTAGAGAAAATTAGGAGACCTCTTCCTTTAACATGGTTTCTTACTTCTTCTAACTTTTGTAGTACTGAAACATGGCTATAACTGTCATCTTAGAGAATAAAAAAAGCTCCCCAAACCAGAACTCCAGATTACAAAAGGACCACTGCACACTAAGTGGACAGTGAGGAAAGCAGATGAAACACACCCAGCATTCTTCAAACAGCGAATTGTACTTCTAACTTTAACATGAACCAGCGTGCAGGTCAAGAGGTTGGAGATTAGTTTCAACCTCTAGATCAAAACCTTACCTTTCAATGGACCTCAGTTAAGTATAAAAAGGAAAGGGCTGGAGAGATAGCTCAGCTGTTAAGAGTGTGTACTGCTCTTTCCAAAGACCTGAGTTCAGTTCCCAGACCAAGCAATTTATACCACCTGTAACTAAAGATCCAAGGATCTAACACCTACTCTCTTCTGGCCTCCAAGGGTATCCACATATATACGCAATGAAAACACACACACACTTTAAAACAAAAATTATTACACCTAAAGTATTAATGAACCTTTCAAAGGGAAAAATATTAGAAACTTCAAAGAACCTCAAAATTTCAAAAGTCAAATTTGAAACTGTTTTAATATCCATCAAATACATGTTCAGTTCTGTGTAGATACTACGAACAACACAGGCTGGCCCCCAGTTTAGCATGCCTTAGCCCTTTACCTCCTTTATCTCCTTTATAGGCTCCTCCTTAGGATCTTCCTCCTCTGTCTCCATTGGCAGTGGTTCTTCAGATGCCTCCTTAATTGGCTCTTTAATCTTCTCATCTAATTTTTCTGTTAAATAACTAAGACAATGTCATTCAACAGTTTTCTGTAATTTTTAAAAGAACTTGCAGAGTAAGCAGTCGAGGTGCTCTATTTCTAAATGATAACCATACACATAAAATGTACTTCTTGGTGCTGTCTCTAATATAATTAGAAAACTCTTTAACCTGCTGACTTCAAGAGAACATATTCTCAGGTCTATTGCCTGCAGCAACTACCCATAAAATACCCATAAAATGTTGCGGAGAAGCAAGGACTCGTAACAAGCAGCATTATAAACCTGCTACATACTAAATGCCAAAGACCTAAATTTTGTTAATCAGTGTTTTCAGTCTCCATAAGGACAATATAAGTATACAATGCTTCATAACTGAAAAATATGTAATATGCATGAACATTTAAAAATTATTTTGTAGCTTACAAAATATGAATTCCAAATAGCATTCTACTTATGACAGTTCATACTACGTCCTAAGCTACAAAACAACTATACCTTTTTCCTTCAGTTCTTGGGGCTTTTCCCATGTTGATTCCAGTGTTCTATTATTGTAATAGTATGTCTTCCCATCTGCCGTTTTATATTCAGTCCACTCAGAAACTGCTGTTGCTCCAGCTAAGGAAGCAGGTGAAGCTGCAATAGCAACCTGGGGATGTATCATGGGTACTATAGGAGGGGCCATTCCTGGTAATACACCTAAAAAAGAATAATAAAAAGTTAGTTCCAACTACTAAATAAAACCACAAGCTAATCCTCCTCATATAAATATTAATAAATACTTAGAACAAGAATAGTATATATGGTGAACTAAATATTAGTCACCCTAGCTCCTTGGTCTTTTGACTCTAATGTCTAAATTCAACTGGATGCGGAAACTGGATCCAAAAACTAATCCTTAAGAACAGTCAAAAGTTTAGGTGTCCTCTATGACAGTGTCTAAATACCATGATATACTAAATATATTTTTAAGTTCTCAAATTCTAAAGAGATAACAATTCACTGAGTGTAATTCCCAACACAAATTCCCTACTCAGAATAAAAATTCGTTTTAAAGAAAAATGATTTAATAACTGCAAATGATAAACCATACAGACTATTAGATCATCCTTTCCCTTAAAAAGTCAGAGACAGAATCTATTTTTAAAAGACAAGCCACAGTTTTTGTTTTTTATAATGCTAAATAAGCTGGTATTATTTAAAATACTGTTAAAATATGGATACAAGAATACAAATGGAAAACAAAATCCTAGGATCTAGGTTCTAGGCAGTCTTACTTTGGTCACTTTAAAATGCAAACATATGCTATATACAAATATCACACGCACATAGTCACTTGCATGCAAGCATAATCACATCATTTTACACATGGAAATGACATTTTATATTTAACTTAAAAACATACATCAAAAATAAAATTAAATGTTATGAATATGAGAATGAAGTTGTTTACACTTATTACATAAATTAAGATATAAAGTGATCTGACCTCATTTGCTTTTGTGAACCAAAGAAGCTAATACTACAGGCAATTGGGAAATTAAGTGTTGGCCAAATATGATAACTGAATTTAAACTGCTCATTAAAAAGAAAAATATTTTTTAAGCTCCACTCACTAGGGCAAAAAATAAATAAAAGGATAAACAACAACATTCACTACCATGCCAACTTACAGACAAAACAAACTAAGATGTTTTAAAATTACCGGTCTTGGTGGTAGCGACTGTCTTTACATACGGGCAGCTGACTATTTGCATCATTGCTACACCTGTAAAATGGATAAGCAAGCATTGGTTGGAAAGCTGCCATTGTATGTCGGCTACCACTGGGATTCAGGGAACTGTTTTACCACTACAATTTAGAATCTATTTCCAATGAGAAAGACCAAGAATGGAATAAAATAGTAGTTGACATTTTGTGGGAAGTGGTGCCAAAGCCAATGATTCTATTTCTAAGCTATAACACCAATTACCTACCAGCTCTCACATCTGAAGGAGTCTCAAAGTTTAACTTCAATGAAAGAAAACCCCTTTGTCACATATATGTAATAAATTCTCAAGTGGGAACTTTTCCCGCCAGACACCAAACCCAGCTGTGGTTGCTTACAGGCCAGTAAAAGGCAGTGCACGCAGCACTGTGCTGACAAGGTACTTTTGCTATGCTGATGCTCATTTGAAACTACAGGCTGGGTCTGAAGAATAGAGCACAACTATGCAAAAACAGAAAGGAAAAGACAGGGCAGAGGGGCAAGGAAGATAAGAAAATAAGGCATAAGATGGATCCAAATACCCCAATGCAAACAATGGTGAAACCAAAGCACAGACTGAGAGCAGCATTCAACTAGTGTCTGGATATCTGCCTGGTGCCACAACATGGAATGGCACGAACATGGAGCACTGTGGAGGCAGCCAAGACGTCACTGTCTGCTGGGAACAGCAGCCACCTCTAGCACTCTGCTGCCTGCAGTAGCCCGTGTATGAAGAACAGGCATTAGGTACAGTTTTGAGGAGGAAGACTCATCATAAGGCATTACAATGATGGGAAAAGAACGAAAAGAAAAGCTGGAAAACCGAGGAAGTTCAAAATTGAATGTGAATTTCAAAATGTTTAAAAGTAAGTCTGAAGAATACAGGGGAAATAAGTTTTTTTGTACCTGGAAAAAAACCTCAACTTAGTTTGGTACTACAAATCTAAAAAATTAAATCCTTTACTAAAAATAAACTTTATTGCTTATTTTTATTTATTAAATTCTATTGAAGGTGGGGAAAAGAAGTCTCTCCTAATTCAGAAAGTAAACTGTGTTTTCAAACAATTTAAACTGGACACACACGCACACGCACGCACACATTTTTGAAGTGTCTTTAATTTCTTTGCCATTTCACATAAAGAATATTAACACTAAACTTTCTACTAACTTAAATCAAAATAAAATCCTTGAATTATCAAAGCATGCTGAGTGAAGAAAGCTCTATATGTAGCTTTATTTCCATAATGTTGAAACAAAGCAAAGAAAAATTCACTTCACTAAAGAAGTTACAGGCTGTAAACATTAAGTTAATATGAATACTGTAATCTACAGGATCACCAAACCTATTAAGCCACCATTTCCCTTAGAATATACATACTTTATTCCCATCTCTATTCTTCTAAACTAGCCTCCAAAAAAAATTTCACTGTGTAACTTAAAATGAGTTGAATCTTCATATTCAGACATAACTACCAACGATAAAAATCAACAGGGCCAGCTCTAATCTTTCCACCTGACTATAAGCTAAATCGACAACTCTAAGGCTTTCCCTGACAATTACAAGCATATTATGAATACTCACAAAATAACCACATATCTGAAATACTAACCTTTTTAAAAGGGGGAGCTTCTGTCTAATTTTCCTACAAATTATGCTATCCTCAAAATATGCTCTATTAGGAAATGAGAAAATTCCACTTAGTATTCTGGATAATTCTGATGCCAGTGACAGTGAACTTCTTAAGACTGCGGTAAGAGTTCAGTTGTAGAGACACCCCTAACCCTAATCTGTTACCACCTCAAATTCTACCTCTTATTCTTGTATTTCATCTAATTCTTCCACTACTTTCCTTCACCATGTTTATCTCCTACCTAATTATCCTTATTACAACCAGATGATGCTATTTTAAAGAATTTCAAGCTGCAAAATAAATAATATACAAATAACTCCTGGGCGGTGGTGGCAAACGCCTTTAATCCCAGCACTCGGGAGGCAGAAGCAGGCAGATCTCTGTGAGTTCAGCCTGGCCTGCAAGAGCTAGTTCCAGGACAGGCTCCAATGCTGTCCTGTCTCAAAAAACCAAAAAGACCAAATAACTCCTTCCAATTTAGCTAAGCCATGGCACACATCTTTAATCTCAAGAAGCAGAAGCAGGCGAATCACTGTGAGTTCAAGGCCAGCCTATTCAATAAAGTGAGTTCCAGGACAGCCAGGGCTACAGAGAAACCTGTCTTGAAAAATCATTTAAAAAAAAAAAAAAAACTAACCATAAAACCAATTTACTTTAACTCAAAGTTGACATTAAAACGGGGAAAAGATAGGATCTAATTGTACAGAATAAAAACTACAGGGAGGAGAAACTAAGTGTTTTGGTCATTTTCACTAAACTAATTTGTAGAACTTAAGGGTAATGAGAAAAATAGATGAATATTGAATCAAAAATACCATAATACCAACAAATACTACTGTTACTTTCTATAAGACACCCTCCAAAGAATTTTGGTATCTTGGACAGCCCAACTGCTACTCAGCTGGAGTTTTCTTGGGCTGGAAGTATAACTCACGAGTACAGTACTTGCCCAGCATGCACAAGTCCCTGAGTTCAGTTCCCAAAACTGCACTCGCGTGCGCACACACACACACACTCCACAATGCGCACACAGAGAGGAAAGAAGAGTGAGAGAGACAGAGACAGGGGGAGGCCAAGTTTCCTTCCAGTTAACTTACAAAGTTTTATTAGTGGCTGCCATGTATTGTCATTTATTTCCAAACTTCAAAAGTATTATCTTGATTTTGTGGTCATCACTACCTACCCTAAATTTAGAAAGTGAAGTATGAAAATGAAGAATCTGACAAACTTCCACATTCCACACAAATCTTGCTAATGTGTGTGTACACCCTCTACCTTTTCTCTGCTCCAAGTAGGAACACTAGAACAAAGCAAGAATAGTGTGAAAGCATCACCATGCTACCTCTTAGTCTGTCCCTACAAATTAACAGCTTAGCACTTCCATACTCAAACCTGGAGCTAGCTCCTAACACTGTCCTTAACCATAAAGGAGACCACTGTTTCATGGTTTATGACTGGAAAAGTGAACACTAGGCTAGGATGACCTACACGGCAAGGCACTATATCTCTCAATAATAATGTTTTTTAAAAACAATGAGCTTTTGACAAGTGTCAAACTACACCCCATTTGCTACTTCCCTACAAAAATAAGATGCTGCTTGGGAGCTGGCACACACCTTTAATCCTAACACTCAGCAAGCAAATTTTTATGAGTTTGAGGCCCACCTGAGCTACAGAGAGAGTTCCAAGACTGCCATGTCTACACAGAGAAACCCTGTCCCAAAAAAATTAATAATAATAATAGTAGTAAGCAGCAGCAGAAGAAGAAAGTACTCAGCTTCTCTTAAATTTAACTCAAGAAAAAAAAGCAACCCTTAGTACTGAACAACTTCTGTTTTTCTTATTTTTAAATAACTAGAGTTTTGTCACCTTCACATATAGAATATTTATTTAGTACTTCAATAATATATAAAAGATTTTTATTAGAATAAAAAATCAATTTTTAAATTTTTGGTTCTTGCAAATGTTTACTATTTAAATGTAGTTGTAGCACATCTCTATTTTTACACAGAAGCCGATAGAATAAAATGGCAGTAATCTCAGGAAAAGTGTCAAACTTAGAGACAGTAGCTGGGTTCTCTTCACCCTCACCAAGCTAGCCTTGTGAACTTGTCTACAGGTATCACTATTTTTCAACTACAGCACATAAAGAATAAATCACGGATCAAGGATTAAATCTAGGCATTTGACAACAGCAAACGCACTCAAATCAGAATGCCCAACACTATTATGCAATCCCTGACAGAAGACTTACCCACAAGTCTTTTAATTCCTTCTCTAGTCTTCATAATTTTTTATATCACAACATACACAAATTTGCCATAACAAACCTTTAAATAAATAATGCACGTTATAAATGTTGCAAAGAAACATTCTGATTTGTCTTACACCGATCTGTTTACACTTAACTGACTCACATTTTCTTCCCAGAACAACATAATTATTAAGAGCTTGGTACCTGGACCTGGAGGGTACCAGATCGATACCTAACCCTATCACTTAGCTAGGTGACACTGTAGTAATTTAACCTGTCTATGTACCTACCTCCTAAAAGGATTCAAAACTTAAGACTGAATGCATGTGTTAGAACAATATACTGTGTACATTATTCAACCTGTGCAAGCAGTTATAGCTTGTAACTTATCAACTTTATAGACTCAATCCCTTTAAAATTACATTTAGAACACATTCAAAAACAAAATCATTTCTTTCACTGAGGCTATTATCCAAAATAAGTGTAGTTTTAAATGTGACTCTAATTTTAAGATATGTAAACAACAACAAAAAAGACATTTACCAAAACTTAGGAAAAAAAAAAATCGCAGTTAGCCATGAATCTTTCAAAAGCGTTTCAAACAGGTGAGATTCAAGGCAAAATTCAAATGTAACAGACACATGAGAACAGACTGACAATGTGAAAACAGCTAGAAATACAACTGCAATCTGTTGTTTACCTGGAAGTGGGATTGGCATGCCAGGAAGGGGAACACGAAATGGAGGCACCATTACTGGTGGAAAAGCAGGTATTGCTGCTGCTGGCTGAGGTACTGAATGAGGAACAGCAGGAGGTAACGTCTGGGGGTGCGGCTGGGGTACAGTTTGCACAGGTGTGGCTGTAGGAGCAGGAGTTGATACACTAACTGTAGGCGTGGCAACTGAGACAGCAGAACTTGGAGTCTGGTCCTGTGTCGTTGGTGCTGATAAAAGAGAAAACATGTATCACTCCTTTGGGAACCTTTTCACTATACACCTATCACTCATTCATTTAGCACTTAAAGGCCCATTATCCCATGCACTACAGAAATGTTTCACAAAATCCATCTTCAAGAAGCTTGAAAATAGCAATATGAAATTCAAGCAAGTAGTAAAAGAAGCAGGAGTGAAGGCAAAGAGGACAGAGCAACAGGAAGTGTTCAGAAAATGCAGGTGAGCACTTGACTCCTAAGACACCAGGCATCCCAATAAGAAGCCTTGAGTAAGGAAGGGTCACAAAGTCTGTACTTCTTTGCTGGGTAGGGCAACACTTATGCATACAAAATGGAGTTGGAAAATGGAAACCACTGTGTATAACTGTGTCTTCTCACACTATTAGCATAATTTCATAAATGTAAACAAAGAGTTCATGTGATGAATTAACACAGGAAGAAGAGAAGAAGGGAAATCAATTATATAACTGGAACTATCTAAGCAAGAACAGAGGGAACACGAATGTGCAAACAACTAAACTCTAGCTATGAATGAATAGACAGAAAACATGTCACGTTTTCTTTATTTCAAAATTTAAGAAAATATTTTATATATTTCCTATCTACAGTATATCCAGGTGAACTGTAAAATTCAGAGTAATCTGGGTTCTGCTAATAAATTTTTAATTATTTAAAATAAAACACTTCATCTCTAGAATTCACATTTAAAGTAGAAATTATCAAAAAAAATCTATTTCACATGTCTAATGTTTTAGCTCATTCACTAAAACTTATTTATAGCTTACCTAGTTCCAAATAAAATCCACTGTGATAACTCACTAGATTTCAGTCATTTTTTAAAGAAAAGGAAAGTATCAAACTCTATCTGTATTAGACTAAGAATAAACTCGCCAAATTAATAACAGAGCTTTTCCAATCTTTAAGCAACTTCAATTCTAAATAAAAGCACAGACCTGGATACGAACACCCAACTGCACTGCCCATCTGACAACAAAAATCTGTCCATCACCACTTTCTAGCTTCTAGAAATGAAAAACTCACTCAGGCTCGGAAGACGTGAGTAATTTCATACTTGTTAATGAGGAACTCACCTTGGCTAAATAGACAGCAGGGCCAAACAAGTATCTTCAGGGGCCCAGGAATGAATTGTTGGTCTAGCATAGACCTAGCCTTAGGGTACAGTATCATATTAATATAATTTATAACAATGTGAAAAATACAAAGTACATGCAACATTTGCCCAGTCCCATAGATACACCATTCAACAACAGTAGACCAGTATAATGTCTATTTATTTTCTTCCCAATTTCTCTGAGAAGGTGACTTTATGATCAGTTTACATAAACTTTCAAATTAAGTTTTGCTCAACTTCAAGTAAAATAAATCATTTGAATGTTTAGTCCCATGTACCCACAGATCTATACTCTAGCTTACAGAACTAATTTTAAAGTATTCATATTACTAAAATTATGTTCCAAAGCACCAATGCCAGGAAAATGAGTTTATAGGGACATAAAAGTTCAAGCAGAAAAGATTACAATCAAGGAGATGGCAATAGTATGCACTCATCTTTCCACAGCAGGGTATTTTGAACTTGCTTAGAGGGACAGTCAAAGGGAAACCTGGGAGAAAGGCTAATCAATAAGTTCCTATGAGTTCCATGTGCTCAAATAACTACCAACGTGCTACATCTCAACCCACGCTATTTAACCCAGGGTGGGATTCTAACAAGACAAGTGACCATGTAGAGAAGGTGGAGAAATAGTGAGACTAGAACCACAGCACCAGAAAACTTAGACACAAAACATAAAAACTGGTACTCTAGCAGCGAAGAGAGCACTGACTTTGTTATCTTATGTTGAGAATAAAGGTCCTTTCAGGACAATTACAGCAGGAAAGGTTGGAGCACTCAGAAAAAGGAGAATACACAGGACAACTGAAATACCTACATAACCACACTCCTTACATCAAACGAAGTACCATCCTTCCCAAGCCATCAGAGAGACCTTAAGCAACAGGAGTCTCCATAGAGAGCTACATTGCCTCTAATACCCTGTTCCCATGACCACCATAAACTCCATAAATCACTGGCAGGTTTCTGCCTTGGACACTCAAGCATAAAAACCATAAGCTAAAGATCACAATGTAGTTAGGTAGCACAACTTTCCTTTCATTTACATCTTATACTTGTAAAACATCTATGTTTTCCTGTTTCATGCATTTCCCCCAGTTTGTCTAAAAAAACTAAATAATGTCTAAAAACTGTCTCCAGGCGGGATTCATTGCTAAGCAGTAGAGTGCTTGTCTAATACGCATAAGGCCCTGGGTTCAATCCCCTGGGCTGGGGGGAGGGGGTGGACATATATGCCTATACACATACCTTACATCATCAATAAGGTATACTCAAATTTGATTATATGATTTATTATGATTATTATGATTGTATATTTCAGTATTTTTTTTACACTGATTCCCAAGCTTCTGAAGCTACCAAGTATAACGTGTGGCTTGTTTTTCTCATCCATTGTCCAGACAGTAAAACAACAGGAATATCCCATATAAGGAAATCTAGTCAGTGCAATGAAGTAACAATGATCACGCCAAGATTATTTCAAGAGTTCTGGCCCAGTCTGTTTCCAGAATGAGACCAACATACAGAATAGTTGTTTAAAAAAAAAAAAAAATCCCTCTTCAGCCCTTATATCTGATATGTATACATTTTCATTTTTATTTTAAAGTTCTAAGTCTTGGGATATAACTATATACTTGAAAATTCTTTTTCCCCCTGCATTTACAAATAACTTACTCAGGGCCCACCATCTCTAAAAAAGAAAAATTCCTAACAGCCTTCTCACTTCAGTTTCACCCAAACCTAGCACCTAAAGAACATTCCAGAACATCTGTCTGATTTTTTTTAGAACTATCCATCCCCTGGGCTTGCTCTCATGCAGTCTATTGACCAATATAAACTGTACTGCCTCAGAACTTCACTGCCAATCCCATAAACCACAGTCCTCATTTGTTGACCTTTGTTCAAGCCTCAATTAAAAACTCTATAAAATAAAGTCGAACACAATTTTGTAATTCCCTAGTCACTAGTGTTGGTCAATTAAAATAGCTAGACTTTTACAGTTTAACTTCAAGAACTACACTTGGGCAAGTAAAGTACATCTACTCAAATGCCTGGTTTTCTCTAACTCAGAAATTTCAATGTCAAAACATATTTTAAGTAACATCAAAGGTAATGCCAGAAATTACCTTTTCAGAATACAGTATTTATTTGATTTTATACCCCTAAATACAAACCCACAGTAGGCCAGTACTCACTTGAAACTGTCTGTGCAACCGAAGTAGCAGTTGTTGTGGTGGCTGTCGTAGAGGATGGGGTGGACGATGGTGTTGAAGTAGACACTGCAGGTGCTGGGCTACTGGTTGTAGGGGTGGGGGCGCCTACTGCCTGTGCTTGCACTTGCGCTTGCACTTGGGCCTGGGCCTGTGCCTGGGCTTGAGCTTGCGCCTGGGCCTGAGCCTGGGCCTGGGCCTGAGCTTGGGCTTGTGCCTGTGCCTGGGCTTGAGCCTGTGCCTGTGCCTGCGCCTGCGCCTGGGCTTGGGCCTGGGCCTGCGCCTGGGCTTGGGCCTGAGCCTGGGCCTGAACCTGCGCTTGGGCTGCAAGCATAGGTGTCAGTTCTGATTGCTGAATAACCTTTACTCCATCTGGCTTGGTCCACGCAGATTCACGTGTCCGAGCATTGTAGTAATAAACCTGCAAAGGAAGAGGGGGAGTGATAATCAATATCTGATATTACAAATAACGTTACTATATTTTGTCTTAAAACATTTTTAAAGTAACTTTAGAGGGGGCTGGAGAGATGACTCAGAGGTTAAGAGCACTGCCTGCTCTTCCAGAGGTCCTGAGTTCAATTCCCAGCAATCACATGGTGGCTCACAACCATCTGTAATGAGACCTGGTGCCCTCTTCTGGTCTGATGGCATACATGCAGATAGAACACTGTATACATAGTAAGTAAATAAATCTTAAAAAAAAGTAACTTTAGAGAAGGTTACAAAATACTCATATGAGTCTATGTGTCTATAAAACAGAAAGGAAAGCTAATGTAGTATTCTGCAAAGGAAGTTAACAAAGAAGACCTGAGACTACAAACAGACAAAAGCCTTGCTGACAATATTGGCCGTTGGATATTATGTTCAGAACTGGACTTGAGGTTGCTGTGCACTGCACCTAAACTGTGTATGCAAATGATGCAGCTATGCTGAAAGTCTGTTTTCCTTCTGGGAGTCTGAAACTTTAGGAAATGCCAGACTGTATGACCAACCTCTAATAAAATACCCAAAGAAAACCTCTAGGCTCAGGTGAGCATGCTGCTAGGAAAACTTCTTATGTGTGGCCACCACTCTACTAAGAAGCACACATAGTTTCATTCCTTAAGAGAACTGTGGGAAGCTGAGGTCTATTTCCCTTAGGTCACATTTACCTCAGGCACCTTCTCTGTTAGTTTTGTATTCTTTCACCATAGTCTCAGCTACTACAGTTCAACTACACACTGATCCCTGCTAATCCTTCCCATGCCTAAAGACAGTCTTGAGAATCTGTGGTACATCATTTAAAATACAAGCCTCCATGCAACCTTGTACTCCAGCAAAATCTAATGCAGCCAGTTCTTCTGGAGTTATACCCTAGCCCCTGATGGAGGCTCATTCTTAATGAACAGAAGTACTACAATCTCAATCTATCAAATTTTCACTACTTTGGCACCATGGAAATAACAAGTTGAATATGTTTGTAATTTACCTTCCCATCTGGAGTTTTGTTTTCTACCCATATCTCCTCAGTGGGAGGCAGTGCTGGGGCACCAGGAGCAGTCCCAGGAGGCATTCCTGGTGGGAACATCATACCCGGAGGAGGAGGCATGGCTCCCATGGGTGGAGGCATGAAAGGTGGTCTCTGTGAATGCACAAGAACAATATGGTCACTTATAAACTCCAGGTTATTATTAAATTATACCTCTACACAAAAGCAAAGAACTATAAAAGCAAATAGTTATCTGCTCAAATACATTCGGCTACTGCATAAAAAAAATGATTAATCTTTAATAAAAATGATTAAAAACAAGAATGTCACAATACTGACAGGTGCTAATTCTAGGTTATATCATCATGGACAAACTTATTGTTCTTTATATTTCATTGTATTTTTCATACACTGGATTGCTTTAAAAGAAAAAAGTTGTCTTTTTAGATATTCTGGGGATTTTTTTTCATGTTTTGTTTTTGTGGTGGTAGGGGTTGAACCCAGGGCCTTGTGCATGCTAGGCAATTCTTCTACTTCTGAGCTACATCCCAAGTCCCTATGTTTAAATACTAAACTTATCAATGACCTAAACTCATTCACAGTAGCTACTTACAAACATTATTTTACAAAATCACACAGCAATAACCCTTAATTATTTACTTCAAGAAAAATGTAGCTATATAGGTATTTTCCTATCCTATTTTTCCTACAATAGTAATAAATCTCATTTTAAATGTCAGTGAGTATCACAAATACAGAAAACAATTGTCCACTATCTTTGGGCTTCTTTTATTCTGGTCTGGTCTTGGCACTGGGAATTGAACTCACCCCTGCATGAGCCTCTATTCCTACTTTTTAGTGGAAACCTTAGAAATAACATACCACTCCTGTGAGTCAACAGAACCTGAAAAGTCCTCCACTGTCATAGGCTTGGTAACTTTAGCATACATAGTAAAGTACTCTTCAACCAAGTTTACACTATGCATCAGTTTCTGAAGTAAAAATAAAATGAATATTGGGACTGCCATTTTGAACAAGGATAAAAAGATGTTGTCTATAATTTCAATGTAATATAAAAATTCAATTACCAAAAACAACTTAAGTTGGACAAGGAACTGAGTCCCACTTTCCTGAAAGTACCCCCTACCCCACTTGTTTCTGTTCCATACACAGGCTTATATCTCTCCAGCACCAATAGATCTACCCTAATGTTTCATGAACCCTAAGCAACAAATAATTCAGAGGATTTAATGTAAAGCAAAACAAGTATCCATCAAGACCAAAAGCAGCATCACAGCATTTAAGACATGTCACTCCACTACTAGAGGAGCACACTTACTGAGTATATAATATTCAACTAATAGTTTTAAATCAACTGCACTAGATCAAATGTATATATAGTAAATTTATAGTCACTACTTAGAAAACTGGATTTTTGTAACTTCAAGTAAATATAATGCCACATTACTTATAGATAAGCCTCCAGTTAAAAACATGAGTTTAGCATATTTTATATGGTGGTGCATGTCAACAATTCCAGCACCCAGAGGCCAGTCTTGGATACACAGTAAATTCAAGTCCAATCCAGCCTATGCTAAACAGCAAGTCCCCATCAAATTCAAGAGAGAGAGAGAGAGAGAGAGAGAGAGAGAGAGAGAGAGAGAGAGAGAGAGAGAGAGAGAGAGAGAGATCTTTGTACATCACGAGGGGAAAAAAAAAAGAAAGAAAAGAAAAAAACTGATATCTAAATCTACCATCATTCTCCAAATTCTACTCCAGGATCATTTCGAGGAGTGGATAATTACTCGATATTATATTTAAACATCTACATCTATTATATACTTGCTAGCAACATAAGCCATGAAAGAGAAGCATCTTCCAGTCAGTACACTAAGATGTGAAAGTCTTCTCACACAGCAGACAGGTTACAGAAGAGAACCCAGTTACTGAGGATAAACATAAAATGGTCATCAAGGCAGGTGTGTTAATGGTCTTCTGTCACCACCCAACTAACTCCCTGCTGACTCCCATATTAATAACTTCATGTCTCCTTAAGTGTCATTTTCTATAGTTCTATAGCTCAAGTTGAAAACTTGAATCTTTGTTAGATGAGATCTCTTAGACCTATATTTAAGAGCTAAGGCAGGAGAATCACAGTAAATTCAAGGCCAGCCTGAGCTATAGAGAATTTGTCTCCAAAAAATAAAAAAACAGGAACCGAGTCAGTAGTTAGGAATGTTTGCTCCTCTTCTAGGGAACCTAAGCGTGGTTTCCAGTACCCATGTCCAGTGTTTCACAGCTGCTTGTTAACTCCCGCAAAAGAAGGCATTGGATACCCTCTTGTAGTTCCTGTGTGTGAGTGTATGTGTGTGCGCGTGCACATACACACACACACACTTTAAAATATAAAACATTAAAAAAATGAAATAAAATCTTTAGGTGCTGGAAAGATGGCTTGGTTTCCAGCACCCACACAGCGGCTTCCAACTGTCCTTAACTCCAGATTCAGGGTATCAGACACACGCTTCTGGCCTCACTACCAGGTATCTGGCATACGTGCAGTACATATACATACATGTAAGCAAAACTCATACACATAAAGAAAAATCTTTAAACAAAAACAAATAGAATCAAGTTTTTAAGACAAAATTTATATATAAAATTGATTCTGATGCCAAGAAATGGCAACCTCTATATTCTTTACCTGGAGGTGTGGTGGGCCCATGGGTGGAGGTATTCCTCCTGGAGGAGGCATTGGTGGCATATTAGGATCAAAAGGAGGCCGTCCAAAGGGGGGTCTGGGTGGTGGAGGAGGGCCTCTCATCATGCCGAAAGGAGGAGGAGGTCTCATGAGAGGTGGCGGGCCTCGCATCACTGCATTTGGTGGGGGAGCTGGGCCTCGGAACCTCAAGGCCTGCTGTTGAGCCATCCTGTATGGAAGAACAGTGAAGAGTTTCTCAAAACTACAAGAGTAGTTAATAGTGAACTAGAGCAATTATAAAGGGCTCAAGTGCAAGCAAGAGTTGGAAAGCCATTATTTTGCAATTCCATGGTAAAATGAGATGTGAATGAAGATTAGGAAGGAAATTTAGATGATTTTAAAATATCTTCCCACAACAGTACGTATAGTCACAAGGTAGAATAAAAAACAAATCAAAAAAAATAAGCAATATCAGATTATCATAATTAACATTGTCTAAGGATATGACTGAGAAGAACACCCCACATATTCCAACCAAGAGTATACAACTTCAATCTAATAATAAATATATAATGTTTTGGGCAGTGAGAAAACTCAACAGGTAAAGGCAATTACTGCCAAGCCTGGTGCCCTAAGTTTGATTCCCCAGATCCACAAGGTAGAATTAAAGGATGAAAGATGTGTAACATCACTGCCCGGCTTTTTTTTTAATTGTTTTCTTTTTGAAACATGGTCTCTCTACATGGCCCTAGCTGTCCTAGAACTAACTCACTACGTAGACTGGAATGGCCTCAAACTCATCTGTCTCTGCTTCCTGAGTGCTGAGGTTAAAGTTTTTAAGGGAGGATGGAGCACCGATGAAACAGCTCAGCAGGCAAAGGTGCTTGCTGCCAAGCCTGACGACCTGAGTTTGATCCCTGGGATCGACATGATAGGATAATTAATTCCTACGAGTGTCCTGACATCAAGGCACACACAAAAAATATTATGTAACGAGAATTTTCTCTTTATCAGAAGAAAGTAGAAGTAGCTTAAGACTCTTCAAATATTGTGCACCTTCCCCCACAAGCTACGGCCAAATATCTTAGTGTAGTCTCTCCACGGCATTTGAGTAAATAACTAAGGTCATAAATAGCTAGGTGGTGGTGGTGCACGCCTTTAATCCCAGCTCAGAAGGCAAAAGCATCTCTTTGAGTTGAAGGCCAGATTGTTCTACATAGTGAGATCCAGAATAGCCAGGGCTAACAACACAGTGAAACCTTGCCTCAAAAAGAACAAACAGTACTATTATTTACCTTTGCCCCGAGTGATTAAAAAAAAAATCCCTAGAAGTGCTGACAATGTGCCAGGGAGTATACTATGCTCTTTTCAAATACTGCTGGTTTAGTAACACTTCTATGAGAATATGAGGTGAGCACTACCGTTATCCCCATTTTACAGTAAGGAACTAGGGACACAAAACTGAAATAACGTGTCCGTGGCCAAGGCCTCACAGCTGGTTCAGTGGTTAAGCAAGAATTAAAATGTCAACGTCCTATAAACCCTTCAGAGGATTCTATTCACTCATTTCCCCAGCACACTGTCAGGTCTAGACACAGTATGGCCCATTAAATACTCATATGAGGGACTGAGAGATGGCTCAGCAGATAGGAACACTGGTTGCTCTGAGAGGTCCTGGGTTTAATTCCTGCACCCACATGGCAGCTTGCCACTCTCTTCAACTCCAGTTCTAAAGGATTCAACACTCTCACAGACATGCGAGCAATCAAAAAAAACACCGAAGCACATGAAATAAAAATAAGTAATTAAAAAAATACTCATATGGCCAGATATAGTGGCGCATACCTTTAAATTCCAGCACTTGGGAGACAGAGATAAGCAGATCTCTATGAGTTTGAAGCGAGTCTGTTAAACAGAGTGAATTCCAGGACAGCCAAACAAAACCAAAACCAAAACAAAAAATCCTACTCATATGACCCAATGCATACCTTGGTGATACTATACAAAAGCCACCTTACAAGGACGAGACACAGACCCTCCAATAATTTTTATGACTGCCAGACATGGTGGTTATTGCCTGCAATCCTAGCTATTCAAACAGAGGCAGAACAGGCAGAATGATGCAGGTCTTCAATCCCAGCACTCGGGAGGCAGAGGCAGAGGCGGAGTACCTTTGCAAGTTCAAGACGAACCTGGTCTACAGAGCAAGTTCTAGGACAGCCAGGGCTACATAGAGAAAACTTGCTTTAAAAAAAAAAAAAAAAAAAGGAAGGACAGACGGACGAACAAACTATATAGTGAGATCTTGTATGTGTGGGGGGGGACAATAGGATCATAAATTTGAGTACAATCTAGGCAACCCAAGACCCTTATCTCTAAATAAATAAATTTTTAAAAAGCCTATTATAAAGCTTCAACTTGACAAAGTCAATTAGAGCACCTACCCAGATCTTCTAGGTAGCTAAACTAAGTCTGTACATTACACACAATCTCAATTTCCATACCCAAAAATCTAGATAACAATAATATTCTTTCTTTCTTTGGAGTGGGGTTGGTTTTTCTATTTAATGGTGCAAACCTTTAATCCCAGCACTCAGGAGGCAGAGACAGGCGGATCTCTGGGAGTGGGAAGGCAGCCTGGTGTACATCTACAAAGCAAGTTGCAGGACAGCCAGGACCGTTACACAGAGAAAGTCTCAAAAACCATAAACAAAAACAAACAAAAAAGAATGTACCTTAATATCAAATATTCTTTTGGTGAACTTTTCCTTTTTCAAAAAACCTATAGTATTTCTTTCTTTGGAATGCATATCTCCTACCCTAATTTAAAGTCAGGCATTAAGCCAGGTGGTGGTGGCACACGCCTTTAATCCCAGCACTCGGGGAGGCTGAGGTAGGCTGAGCTCTCTGAATTCAAGGCCAGCCTGGTCTACAGGAGCTAGTTCCAGGACAGCCAAAGCTACAGGGAAACCTTGGCTTGAAAAACAACAACAAAAAAAGCAAGCATTGAGCCTCTAGGACCACCAAGCTGTTGATATTAATGTCAGCTGTTACTACCCAGCTAGTATCAGGCTGCTCTTATCTGGATGTTGTGGGCATTTCCAGACTCCAGTATTTCCGATCTTCAAATGCATCAACTTTATTAAGCTGAAGTTTATGCTTACAGTTCCCATGTATGGCATGTGCTGCCCACATCCAACTGTTAGTTATTCAGACTCAACCCAAATGTCACCTCAACCTGTTCCCCTCCTCTAGAGTCTGTCTCGCCGGCCCTCTCTGGACCTTTACCCAATCTGAGCTTTCAAGGCCAGCAAATGTTCTATGAAGCCCTCCATCGCTGACCTTTACCGCCAGCGGCCAGCTCTTTTAGTCCACTGACACTGCGCATCACTGTTAATAATGCCTATGAGCCGGCACTTCCTCTTCACCAGCACGGTTACCTGGGCATTTTCTGTACTCTCTTAATTCTTACAACTCAAGGTGAGTTTAATGCCATCTTTACAAAGAAAAAAAATAGCTTGTTACAGCGGCTAATTTATAGTAATGCCAGAGAATTCTCATTCCTGTTTCCACCAGCAAGGAAATCCAGGTTTGGGGTATCTGGTCCTAAGTATTAGTAGTAAACAAAGCCCCCCTGCACAAAACTGTCTGCAAGTTACTTTCAGGACCCTCAACCAGAGAATGACATTTGGATCTCTGAATTTCAGGGACTGCAAGCGACTTGAGATCCCACCAACTTCCCACATTTTGAGGGAAGTCTATGTGCATGAAGAAAAAAATGTCTTAATTTTTTTCAAAAGAGCATACTGAAAATAAATATATTTTTCTAGAAGTAATCTATCTAGATAAGCAAAATCCTCAGAGAAAACACTTTAGTTGAATGAGCAAGGAACTAAAGATGCTACCTACTTACATACGGGCAGCAAATATTGGAAACAATCAATTGAAACAGTCAGCTGGGACCCAAGACTTTGTCCCAGCCCAGCCAACTAGCTCCACAATGCTTCACACTTGTAGGCTAGTTCCTCATTTGATGGGGTCAGTTTCCTTTCAAATTTGACCAACCTCAATTAAAATGGAGGTCTTTGGGAACAGAGGACATTTTCTTCATTGCCAGGACCTAGGCTGGTAACTGTCACAGACTGCACGGTGAGTGCAGTAGAATAAGGTGACCGTATCTCAATACTGGTTTACTACCACACTGAATTTCTCAGACTCTATGATAGACACTATTATGAAACATATATGGGATGCAAATACAAGACAAAGGCCAGTTTCTGCCATCAAAGCAGCCAGTTTATCATAAATCTAGAGCTAAACCCTCTACAATGTTATCTACAAAGCAAGGACACACAGAGTCACAGTAATCGAGGCTGGCCTAAAATCTAACAGTCTCAGCTTCCTGGATGCTGGATTAACAAGTGTTTGCCACCATACACAGATCCATAAGCAACTTCGAAACCAAGAAGCTAAGGTACCAAATACTTGCAGCAGGCCATCTAATTAAAGCCTTATTAAAATCAGTTTTGCAATACTGTCTAGAGTCTAGACTATCAGGATTGAGCTCACGGGGCTACTAACTGTGAAGTTGAAGACACTCTCCACAAGGCTCTGCTAAGACCCTGAGACTAGCTAAAGTAACCTCTTGAGACCACAATCAAAAATAAACTTCCTATCACTAATACTG
Organism: Arvicola amphibius; assembly: GCF_903992535.2. Lineage (NCBI taxonomy): Eukaryota > Metazoa > Chordata > Mammalia > Rodentia > Cricetidae > Arvicola > Arvicola amphibius. The sequence continues at coordinate 119,163,064 of NC_052051.1, read as the reverse complement.
GAAGACCCTGAAAACGCACTCCAGCCATTCATTATACACGTGTGGGGATAAAAAGGGGTCAAGATTCACCTCAGAAATAAGACAAAACCTTGTTTCTGCCAAAGAGGGGAATTTTTGTGTGTGACATTCTGGACCCGAAAGCCATTATTTTCTTCCAAGCAAAGCTAATCTCCATTTCCTTAGAAAGTTTCAGTCCTCTAGAAAACACGAGTCCTCGAAACTAACACTGCTGTTTTCCTTTGGGAAAATGGCACGGTTCAGAATGGGAGCTGAGTATCTGAAATGGCAATTCTCCTTTACATTAAAAAAAGAAATGTACAGACAGAAAAACATAAGTCACCTCTCTTTCTCTTCAAAAACCACCTACAAAGAGATGGTATTTCCCGGTCACTCCGATCAAACTTTAATCACGGATTGCACAGGCACTGAGAGAGGAGGTCCCAGAGGAAGAAAGGTCACTGTCTCTGTAGGGCTAACGCGTGGGTAGCAGAGAGCGAGGTGGCAGGCTAGGGACCCGGGCACATCAAAGCCACTTCCTGAGTCCACCATTCCAACCTTTACCCGTTCTACCACCCCAACCCCTCTTGAGAAGTCCCCTCGATCACTAAGGCGGACGAGTGACAGGCCTGGCGCCGCCTCTGGCCCACGAAAGGAGCCCGCAACCCGTTCAGAGCCGGGGTGAGGATCTGGGGGGAAGAGAGCGCTTTCAAGATGCAGCCGTCGCGGCCCAGCAAACCGTCAGGGCTGCGAACCCTCACAAAAGAAACGGAATGGCGAACAAGGGCCAGAGGAAAGCAGGCCAGGCTGAGGAAGGGGGAGCGGGAGGCCGGGCCGGCGCGAGGCCGCGGAGGGCGTGGAGGAGGCCACGGCGGCTCCGGCAGTGCCGGCCAGGCCGGGCGGCGGAGGGGAGCGGTCAGCCGGGGCCGCCAGGCGAGGCCGGGGAGCGAGGCCTAAGGCGGAGGCTCACAGATCGGGGCTGCGGGCCCCAGAAGGACGCGGGTGCGCTCAGCCGCGCGCAGGAGGCCGCAGCCCAGCCCCGGCCCGGCTCTCATTCAAGCCGCCTTCCCTTCCCCCTATCGCCAGCCCCACGCGGTCCGGCCGGCCCCGGACTGCCGCGGCTCCTGTCCCCACACCGTCCCCCGGGCCTTCCGCAGCCAGCCCCAGCCCCTGGGACGCCAGTGCGCCGAGATGGGAGGAAAGGCGGTGCCCGTTACCTCAGCTCCCCCGGGTTGAATCGCTCGCCTTCCCCTCCGTCCCCGCCACGCTCCGCCATTACAGACAGTCGCGTTCATCCACCCGCCGACCCGGCGTCCCCAATTGGTCGGAAGGGTCGCCAATCCCACACCCAGGAGGTGGGACTACGCAGGATCTATAAGCTGATTGGGGAAGCTAGCCATCAATCTTGTCGCTAGGACGGCATTTGCTTGACTATTGGGCAAAGGGCCCGCCGACTTTGAAAGCGGTATTGAGGCTGTCAGTTGATTGGCCGCTCGTAGGCTTCATGGGAAATGAGGCAGTGGCAAGAAGGAATAGGTGGCGCCCTCTGGCGGAGAGAAAAGCCAGGTCCTCCCGAGTACCGCCCTGCCTAACGCAGCCACGTGTCCGCGCGGCTGGCTGGGGCCAGATGTGGAGCCATATTGGCCACTAATAGCTCAGGCTGCGAGCGTGTGCGTTCTGTGAGCCAATCGAAATCGACCTGGGGCGCACCTGAACCAATTACCAGGTTGCCAGGGAAAGCGGTATTTCTCGCCCTTGCAGTTTGCAAGAGGCGTAAGTCACTAAGCTGTGTATGCTTGTTCTGAAATAATTACAAGCATTAATTACAACGGGAAGGTATTCCAGTTTGTCTACTCAACAGCAGGCGGCTTGTTATATAAGTTACTGCATTAAAGTAAGTAAATTGGAGAAGGGAAGCCTCTGCGATTTACGGCTTTAGGATTTCTCCTTCACTCTCAAAGTAAAGCTGTCTAAATCTGCACGGGCTGATGCCAGAAGTAATCATAAGTATGCCATATGTTTAACTTAAAAAAAATCGGACCCAGGGATTTCAATGGCATAGTAAAAATGACCACTGTAATTACTGAACTCAAATTAATAATATTACACAGACCTAATATATGTGCTACGCACTATTCTAAATCCTGGCCATACATTGTTTCCTTTAGACTTTGAAATCCACTAACAGGTAAGTACAAATACTCATAATTTATAGGTGAGAATAAGACACAGTTGTTAAATTACTTGCTCAACATATGCAGCTATAAATGATACATCTTGGCCTTAAACCGAAGGCAGTGCGACATCAAAGTCCCGCTGTGGTCCAAAGTGATTCCACCAACTCAAAAACGTGTACTCTTATGGCCGCTGTACCATTATTCACAATGGTAGAAAAGGAGATGACATCCCTCCGCTGGTACATGGCTTTAAAATGGGATATAGCCCTATGATGTGCTGTAGAAATTCCTACCATTCCTACCACCAGTACCCTTTTAAGTTACCCACCCACTTGGGCATGGCCTCGTATACTATTTATGCCCATGTAAAGCACGCATCTGCTCTCTTTTTCTGGCTGCGGGATTTGGTTGCTGTTCCTCCTTCCAGCAGAGGATTGTGATCTGTGAGCTTACCCCTAAATAAATAACCCTCTATTATACTCAATTCTGAGCTAGTGTGAAATTTCTTTTAAGCGTCCTTTTTCAATAATGGAATATTTTTCAGACTTGAAATACCTAAAAAAAAAAAAAAAAAAAATGGGTGGTTGTTGAAAGCAGTATATTAAGTTAAAGGAACCAGACACAAAAGGCCACTGTTCTATTGCTCTATTTATATGAAATGTCCAGAATAGACAACTCAAGAGAAAGATTCAGTTATTAGAAGGAAGTGAAGTTGAGGAACTGAAAATGGCCACTAATGGCGTTTCTTTTTATATGATGAAAATGTGGGATTAAATATCATGGGTATGGTTGCACAGTTATTATTTTATTTTTAAAAAAGAAAACAAACATATCAATCCCAGTCCCAACTCACTCCCCTCTTCCCATTCCCTCCATTTTCCCCCACCTCACCGCCCCATCCACTCCACAGAGAGGGTACAGCACATTGCATTGGGGAAGGTCCAAGGCCCTCTCTACTGTATCTAGGCTGAACAAGGTATCCAACCAAAGAGAATGGGTTCCCCAAAAGCCAGTACTGTGCTGATAATTTTATGTCAACTTGACCGACCAACATGCTAAAGTCATCTGCGAGGAGAGAACCTCAATTAAGAAAATGCCACAGGGGCCAGGCAATGGTGGCGCACGCCTTTAATCCCAGCACTCGGGAGGTAGAGGCAGGTGGATCTCTGTGAGTTCGAGACCAGCCTGGTCTACAGAGCTAGTTCCAGGACAGGCTCCAAAGCCACAGAGAAACCCTGTCTCGAAAAAAAAAAAAAAAAAAAATGTCTCAGGGCTGGAGAATATGCAGGCCATGGCACGCCGCCTACCGCCCAGATAAATAAATGTAAAAATAATCCTCCACTATAGACAGCTATGTGTTTGTCAACTATGTCCCCTCTCCATATCTTCCCTCCCCCTCCTTTCTGCTCCCTCCTTTAGGATTTTGAAGCTAATCCTCAGATGTTTTTGCACCTAAGTCAGTGGTTCTCAACCTGCAGGTCTCAGCCCTTTGGGATTGCACACCATATCCACGTTATGATTCATAACAAGAGCAAAACTACAGTTATAAAGTAGCAATGAAGTCATTTCAGGGTTGGGGTCAGCACAGCATGAGGAACTGAATTAAAAGGCTGCAGTATTAGGAAGGCTAAGAACTACTGGGTAATTTCTGTGTCAACTTGAAACTATTATTAATTTGCTCATTGAACTGTTTGTTGCCTTGCACTAAGCTACGTTCAGGGGGAATGGCTTTAAAAAGCATGAACATGTCCCTGCTCTCTGAGTCTGCATCCACCTGCTGGTTGGAGTTACTTCTGAGTGACCTAAGTCACTGACTGTCTTAGATACTTCATGAAAGGTAAATAAAAGGTCATGGTAGTAGTATTGCGTATGATTGTTACAGAGACTACTTGGATAATGTGTAGAGATTTGAGCATCAGAATGATTGATTACAGTTGAATAAAACCTGTTAATTACTTTTTAAAAACACTCTGTGTTTATACTAGCACTTAAATGTTGGGGGAGGCTCCTTGTTCATTTTCCAGCCACCCAGACTCCCAAAATAATCACTCAGAAAACTATGTTAATTAAAATCACTGCTTGGCCAATCGCCTAAGTGTCTTTCCGGCTAACTCAATCCTAAACTAACCCATCTCCATTAATCTGTGTATTACCCTGTGGCTGTGGCTTACTGGGTAAAGTTCCGTCCCTGGCATCTATCTCTACTGGTGCTACATGACATCTTGCGACTCGACCTTCCTTCTTCCAGCATTCAGTTTAGTGCCCCCCTCCAGCTCTACTCTACCCTATCACAGGCCAAGACTACTTCTTTATTCATTAACCAATAAAAGCAACACATATACAGAAGGACCTCCCACATCATTTCCCCCTTCCTGTTTAAATAAAAACGAAGGTTTTAACTTTAACATAGTAAAATTACATATAACAAAACAGGTATCAAGCAAGAATTATAGTTACAATACTTATATCTACTTTATCTTTTATCATAACTAAAGAAAACTATAACTATCTATTCTTCAACTCCATTAAAGACTTCAGAAGGATTTACTATTACGTAAACCAGAAGTACATTGTAAGCGACTTCTAAAACTCTAGAATTGACAGAGACATCTCGCTGCCCAGACAGTCATCCAAAGTTTTTCTATACCGTTGGATCAACCATCTTCGGCCTACAGTCCCGTAATATCTAGCAGACTTTTCCACAAAGCAGGAAATTTCAAAGACAGTTTCGCTTATATTGGCAGTTTGTCAGTCACTTTCTTCTGTATCCTGTAGAACGTCTGGCAGTCTCTTGCATGAAGCGGGATCCCTGAAGGACTGTCTCCCCTTTAGCAACTTCAGCAGTCATTTTTCTGTGCATCCTGCATATCCAGTTCATACAGCATAACATCATGCAGTCCAGGCAGGAACAGTCTCTTGCCCAAATGGCCAACAACTCCATAAGGAGCCTCTTTGGTGCCCATCATCCTCTTGAATTAGATTGGTGCTACCAGGAGCAGATGAATCTTACTGTCATGAAAATGTTCAGTTTTTAAAACATTTTAAATGCCATATTCCATAGGTCTTTGAAAGGTTTGAAGATTATCTAACTGAAATATATCTTTATATATCTAGAAAACCTAACTAATGTGACTACAGGCTTGACTGTTATAGATGATTATCTGTTAACCTGTATTTCTTAATTATACATTATATTTTTGATGGAGGACTCTCATTGGTTAATAAAGAAACTGCCTTGGCTTTTTGATAGGGCAGGATTTAGATAGGTGGAGTAGACAGAACAGAATGCTGGGAAGAAGGGAAGTTAGTCAGATGCTTCAGGCAATCGCCATGCCTCTCCTCTCTGAGACAGTAGCCATGAAGCCAGCCACCAGGTCAGACATGCTGAATCTTTTCCGGTAAGCCACCACTTTGTGGTGCTACACAGATTACTAGAATGGGTTAATCAAGATGTGAGAATTAGACAATAAGAGGCTGGAAATAATGGGCCAGGGAGTGTTTAAAAGAATACAATTTGTGTGTGTGTTATTTTGGGGCATAAGCTAGCCAGGCGGCCGGGAGCCGGGTGGGAATGCAGCCCGTTGCCTCCTTACTATATTTTTAAATGAGTTGCATAAACACAACACCTTAATCAAGAGCAGAAGTATACATATAACAAAACTGACCTTAAGTTTGGATTAATAAACCAAGATCCATACCAATGCAAATCTCTATAGTACTTAAAGGAAAAGGAAATTCAACACTAATTTGAATATAGTTGACATGGCTGTCAAAATATCATTTCATTCTGAAAATTGACAAAGGGGAAGAGTTAGATCTTTATTCATTTTTTAAAATAATTTTTTAAATTTAAAATTTATTTTATGTGCACTGGTGTTTTGTTTACATGTATGTCTCTTATATCCCTAATCTGTCCAAGACTTTTAAGAAAGGGTGTTGGATTTTGTCATACAGTACAGCTTAAGCCACATACTGACCCTCAAACACTGATAGTGGGAGACTTCAATACCCCACTCTCACCAATGGACAGACCATTCAGACAAAAACTAAACAGAGGAATGCTGGAGCAAATTTGTATCATAAACCAAATGGACCTAACAGATATTTACAGAGCATTTTACCCAAACACAAACAAATATACCTTCTTCCCAGCACCTCATGCTACTTTCTCCAAAATGGACCAAATACTCAGACCCAAAACAAGCTTCAATAGATAAAGAAAACTTGAATAACTCCCTGAATTGTATCAGAATGCTATGGATTAAAGCTGGATATCAACAACAACAGAAAAAATAGAAAGCCTACAAACTCATGGAAATGGAACAGCTCTCTACTGAATGAAAAATGGGTCAAGACAGAAATAAAGAAATTAGAGACTTTGTAGAATTCAATGAAAGTAAGTGCACCACATAACCAAACTTTTGGGACACTATGAAAGCGGTACTGAGAGGAAAGTTCGTAGCACTAAGTGCCCACATACAAACATGAGGGAGGCTAATAGCAACCTAACAGCACATCTGAAGCTCCAGAACAAAAGGTAAGTATAGCCAGGAGGAGTAGACAGCAGAAAACAATCAAACTGAGGGCTGGAATCAATCAAATAGAAACAAGGAGAACAATACAAAGAACCAATGAAGCAAAGAGTGGTTCTTTGAGAAAATCAACAAGATAGACAAACGCTTATTCAAATTAACTAAAAGACAAAGAGAGACTATCCAAATTAGCAAAATTAGGAATGACAAAGGGGACATAACAACAGACACTGAGGAAATCCAGAGAACCCTAAGGACACACTTTAAAATATTGTACTCAACAAAATTGGAAAAGCTAAAAGGAATGAGTACTTTTCTAGATGCATAGCACCTACCAAAATTAAATAAAGATCAGATAAACATTTTAAATAGATCTATAATCCCTAGTGAAATAGAAGCAGTCATTAAAATCTCTCACCACACACACACAAAAAAGCCCAGGGACAGACAGTTTAAGTGTAAAATTCTACCAGACTTTTGTAGAAGAGGTAATACTAATACTTCTCAAATTATTCCACGACATAGAAACAGAAGTAACATCACCCAATTCATTTTATGAGGACACAGTTACCCTGATACCCAAACCACATAAATGCTCAACAAAGAAAGAGAATTACAGACCAATTTCTCTTATGAACATAGATGTAAATATACTCAATAAAATACCTGCAAACTAAATTCAAGAACACACCAAAAATGACTATCCACCATGATCAATCATCTCAGAGATGCTGGGATGGTTCAACATATGAAAATCAGTAAATAAAACCCACCATATAGGTGAACTGAAAGGAAAAAAGACCACACATGATCATCTCATTAGCTGCCAAAAAAAAAAAAAAAAAAGTGTATGACAAAATCCAACACCCCTTCTTGGAAAAATTAGGGATATAAGAGATATACCTAAACATAATAAAGGTAGTTTACAGCAAGCCAACATCAAATCAAATGAAAAGAAAAGAAACTCAAAGCAATTCCACTAAAATCAGGAAGAAGACAAGGCTTTCCATTCTCCATATCTATTCAATAATACTACTTGAAGTTCTAACTAGAGCAGTAAGGCAATTGATGGAGATCAAGGGAACACAAATTGGAAAGGAAAAAGTCAAAGTATTATTATTTGTAGATAATATGATTATATAAATAAAATCATATATATGTATGTATATATGTATGTATCTGGAAACTCCACCGGGAACTCCTACAGCTGGTAAATACTTCCAGCAAAGAGACTGGACGCAAGATTAACTCAAAACCTCAGTGGCCCTTCTATATACAAAAGACAAATGGATTGAGAAAGAAATCAGGAAGCCTAGGCGGTGGTGGCACACGCCTTTAATCCCAGCACTCGGGAGGCTGAGGCAGGTGAATCTTTGTAAGACAGGCTCCAAAGCTACAGAGAAACACTGTCTCGAAAGAAAGAAAGAAAGAGAGAGAGAGAGAGAGAGAGAGAGAGAGAGAGAGAGAGAAAGAGAAAGAGAAAGGAAAAAAGAAAGAAATCAGGGAAACAACACCCTTCATAATAGCCTCAATTCCAGGCACACACATAGCCTCTCACAACTGTCTCTAACTCCAATTCCAGAAATACATGTAGACAAAACAATACACATAAAATAAATTTTTAAAACAATTTAAAAAAGTACACAAAGATCTAACTCTTCTCCTTTTTCAGTTGTTAAAATGAAATGATGTATGACAGCCATGTCAACTATACTCAAATTTGTGCTGTAATTTCCTTTTCCTTTAAATGATAGCATAAACAGAGTTGTTTTTCAATAATTAGCAGGTTTTAGTCAACTGTAATCAATCATTCTGATGCTCAAATCTCTACACATTATCCAAGTAGTCTCTGTAACAATCATATGCAATACTACTACCATGACCTTTTATTTACCTTTCATGAAGTATCTAAGACAGTCAGTGACTTAGGTCACTCAGAAGTAACTCCAACCAGCAGGTGGATGCAGACTCAGAGAGCAGGGACATGTTCATGCTTTTTAAAGCCATTCCCCCTGAACGTAGCTTAGTGCAAGGCAACAAACAGTTCAATGAGCAAATTAATAGTAGTTTCAAGTTGACACAGAAATCACCCAGTCGTTCTTAGCCTTCCTAATGCTGTAGCCTTTTAATTCAGCTCCTCGTGCTGTGCTGACCCCAACCCTGAAATGACTTCATTGCTACTTCATAACTGTAGTTTTGCTCTTGTTATGAATCATAACGTGGATCTGGTGTGCAATCCCAAAGGGCTGAGACCTGCAGGTTGAGAACCACTGACTTAGGTGCAAAAACATCTGCGGATTAGCTTCAAAATCCTCAAGGAGGGAGCAGAAAGGAGGGGGAGGGAAGATATGGAGAGGGGACATAGTTGACAAACACATAGCTGTCTATAGTGGAGGATTATTTTTACATTTATTTATCTGGGCGGTAGGCGGCGTGCCATGGCCTGCATATGGGAACTAGAGAACAGCTCATTTTGAGTTGGCTCCCTCTGTTTCACCATGTGGGTCCTGAGGCCAGAACTCAGGTCACGGGCTTGACAAAGCATCCTGACCTGCTGAGACATCTCACCATCCCACCATGGATGAGTCTTTTAAAATGATTTATTTTTATTCCATGTGCATTGGCGTTTTTGCCGGCATGTATGCTTCATGAGGGTGTCAGGTGCCCTGGAACTGGAGTTACAGACAGTTGTGAGCTGCCATGTGGGTGCTGGGAATTAAGTCCAGGTCCTCTGGAAGAACAGCCAGTGCTCTCAACCACTGAGCCATCTCTCTAGCCCTGAGGCATTTTCCTAATTGAGGTTCCGTCCTTTCAGATGACTTTAGCTTGTTGGTCAAGTTGGCATGAAACCATCCAGCACAAATACAGTGCTAGAAAACTGGCTATCCACACATAGAAGAATGAAGCTTGATCCTTCTCTTCCACCCCGAACACAAATCAACTCCAAATGGAAGAACTCAACGATAGACCTGAAGTTCTGAAACAACTTCTAGAAGAAAAAGTAAGGAATACATTTTAGGATGTAGACACAGGTGAGGACTTTCTGCCGAGAACTGTGGGTGCCCAGGAAACACGAGCAACAACCAACAAGTGGGACTTAGTGACAGTAGCAGCTCCTGAACTGTAAAGGAAACATGACAGACTAGAGAGGCAGCCTAGTGAATGAGGCGGGGAAAGCTCTGCTAGGAACACATCGGCAGGGGATTAGTTTCCAAAATATACAAGGAACTCAAGAAGCGGAACGCCTTAAATCCCAACAACCAAGTTAAAAACTTGGCGGTGGAACTAAACAGAGTTCTCAGAAGAAGAAATATGGATAGCTTAGAAATACCTTTAAAATGGTTCACCATCCTTAGCCATTAGGGAAAGGCAAATTAAAAACTACTTTGAGATTTCGTTTTCCCTATCCAAACCAGCAAAGATTAAGAAAGCAAAGGACAACAAACGCTGATAGAATGTGGGAAACTGGGAACCCTCCTGCACTGTGGGTGGGAGTAAGACGTGGTTCATCCGCTATGGAAATCAGTGTGGGAATTCCTCGGAAAGCTAAAAATATATCTACCACATGACCCAGCTATAATCAAAGGCTTCGATTCCTACTACAGGGACATATGCTCATCCATAGTCAAAGCTGCTCTATTTACCGTAGCTGGATGAGGTAGTTTGAATGGCAATGACCCCCACAGGTTTATATATAAATGCTTAGGGAGCAGCACTCCTTGAAAGGATTAGGAGATGTCGTCATGTGTGAGGAAATCATCTCTGAAGTAGGCTTTGGGGTTTCAAAAGTCCAAGGCAGGCCCAGTGTGGTGTGGCTCTGCTGCCCGCAGATCTGAATGTGCCACTCTCCGCTCCCATGTCGGCCTGCTTACTGCCATGCTCCCTGCCAGGAGGATAATGGGCTAAACCTCTGAACCTACAAGCAAGCCCCAATTAAGTGTTTTCCTTTATAAAAGTTGCCATGGTCATGGTGTCTCTTCACAGCAATAGAACACGGACTAAGACACTGGGATAAGAAAGCAGCCTGTATGTCCACCAACGGGACCTGAGTAATGAAAATGTGATACCTACATACAATGGATGTCATTCAGCTGTAAAGAAAAATTACATTACATTTGCAGTTAAATGGGCGGAGCTGGGAAGCATTATACAGAGTGAGGTAACTTTACCCCAAAAGGCAAACACTTATACCATATATATTGACCTTGGAGTATCCATAGAATCCAGCATCTAGAAAGGAAGGGTTGATGGGAAGAGGAAGTGAAATCTCACAGGACTGGGTAAAGGACAAAGATGGTGTGAAGGGAGCAGAGGGAATGATACAGAGAGGCATTTACAAAGAGAGAAGGATGGGAGGAATGAGAGACGGAAGGACTAAACATATATAAAAATCTCTTATTTTTTCCAATTAGTGTTACCCTACATAGGGGATTATGCTCCTCCTGCAACCCATGGGTTGCCAGATTAAAAGTCCAGTACTGGATGTTGGGTACTTCCCCTTGAGTTGTTGATTAGAGGTATCCCAGAGACCCTGCCCCCACCACAACAATACAGACTATAGCTATTGCTATGGCGTGCCCACCAGAACTTAATGGTAAAACATTATTGTTAAAGAAACCATATTTGTTGGTCATCGGACATGGAGGACACCAACATGGTTGACTGGTTCAAGCAACTGACAATGGCTGGCGAATTCAGGAAGTGGCAGGCCCTCGATATGATTTCATAAGCCACCTGGGATCTGTGAGCCACAGATTGTATTGCTGAAGAATGACGTGAGCCACAGATTATATTGCTGAAGAATGGCTTGAGCCATGGATTATATTGCTGGAAAATGACTGTCTGTTTGCTTCCACAATTATTTTTCTTAGTAAGATACCATATGATTATTTAGGTTTCCACTTACTCAGTCAAATGGCGAGCACATTCTGTAAACAGAGTTTGTGGTTTTCCTGGGGTAATTAACCATGCATTTACAATCTCTTGACTTGTTAACAATAGACGGCGTGTATTCGTTTTGCTAGTTTACTCTCAGAAATGTTGAATATGTCTAGACTAATTAATGACACATTTGTAGCCTGGTAGTTTATTAACATAAACAGTTTATCAAACCCGCCATTGTAAAGTCGGTATTTCCACTGTCTTTCCAATGTCATGAGCAAACAAAGCCGACTCCCCTGTCTCTTTCTCTCCTGTAAAATCAACAGTGCCTTCTTGCACCCTTTATTCTAGCTCTAAAGTTGCACTGCTAACATTTTCTTGTTTCACAAAACTGATAGCAACCAAGTCTTGTATTCATCACATAAAGTCAATACTCAAGACTGCTTGTTAAAATACAATAACTTCATTTACTACTTTTCCTCTAGAATTTCCTCAAAGAACCACCTTGAAAAGTCACAAAAACCCTTGGCTGAAGGGCTGAAAGAAATCTGCAAGACTGCTTTGTCCACTGTAGCTCAACAAATAAGGAAATAGAGGCTGAGATTTGAACTGGGGTCTGGGGAGACAGAGGCCAGCCCCAGGTGTAGCTCTTTACGAGCTGGCCTCCTTATTTGTGACACAAGATCTCCCCCTGGCTTGGAACTTGTCTAGAGGGTTAGGCTGGCTGGCTATCGCGCCCAGGGGATCTACCTGTCTCCACCTCCCCGGCGCTGGAATTACAAGCCCAGATCACCACACCCAGTTTTTGTTACCTGAGCTCTGAGGAATTGAACCCTCGACAGCTAAGCACATTACCTATGGAACTGTCCCCCCAGATCCAGGAGATCAACTTTCCCTCTTTTTCTTTTCTTTTCAGACATACTCACTTTATTTTTCTGGTATAAAAGCCCTATGTGGTGGCCATAGATCCAAGATCCTCTGAATTTAGTCTCTAGTGTGGGTTTTCACAAGACAGTCAGTGGTTTTCCAATAAGGAGACTTGGTAAATATCAACTCTTGCCAGGCATTGGGGAGGGGGATCAGGTAAGTAGCTATGGGTCTTGGAGATGGCATGAAAGGTGGCCTTGTCAAGTTGCCAAGGTGGCAGTGTGGTCACTTGTCAATGTGTAGCAGTCTCTTGGGCACAGGAATAGAGACAATGCCAGTGACTGTGGGGACAGGGATGAGACACATCAGCACAGAACTGCACTGGCCTGTCACCTTGCATGGAACAATTATGAGCTTGCCAATCTTGTTGCCCCAGTAAGCCCTCCAAGCAGGACTGATGGCAAAGGCTTTGTTCATGGAGCACTTAACACCACGATCAATATGACCATCGTAGTCCCTAATACTGACAAGAATCTTGAGCCTGGTCTGCTGGCCAGCCAAGTCTGGTTCTGCACTGGCAGTCTTTAGAATCTCATCCTTTAGGAATACTCCCAGGAAAAAGGTAATCATCTTGGATCCCCTAATGGGCAAGAAGCAAGGTAGATCTCTAGATCTCTTCCAGGGAGTTGGTCTTCCTGTTCTTAACCAGGTGGTCCAGCTTGGTGATGGGAATCTACTCTTTGTCTTCAGCTTTGCCTCCACAAGCCCTGTGGTCTCAACCACAGCCATGGCTACAGTCACAACTGACTGTGGCCTCTAAGACCAGCCCATCCCTCTGCAGAAGCTTGCCCCATTCACCATTTGGTGTTTTCCCAAAGAATGAGTTTGAGTTTCTAGTGATCACGTGGCCCAGCTAATGGCAGAGAATGAACCAGAACCCAGATCTTTGCAACATCGTGTTCCTCAGGGAATCAGACACCATTACAATGACTTCTTAGAATTTGCCAAGTTCAATACCTGTACAGTGTCATCAGGAGCCGCCTCAGGCTCAGGACACGGGGTGAAATGGTAACTGTTTATTGTTACAGAATTAACTCACCATTTCACAAGTGTCCTGAACTCTTCTCCAAAAATCAAATATGTTATCCAGTAGTCCAAATCTGTAGTCAGAAGACAATCTTCCAGCCATTCATTTGTCAATTTGTCAAACATTAATTATACTGTTGATTATGTCAGTAAATATCACGCTTGCTAAAGACACTGAGTCCATGAAGCACACAGTCTAGCAGGAGACATTGGCCAAGACTAAAGACTAATATTCATTATGTGGTTAGCATACGTAGACATCTTAAATGAATTTTCTCACTTAACTATTCACGACAATATTGCATGATAACTATTTGTAACCATTTCACAGACAAGGAATATGAGGCTTGGGAAGTTTAACCAAAACTCAGGCTGATATAATTAGGCAATTCCATACTACCATGTTTTTCTCTGGATTCCAATATGATACTGCTTAGAGTTTAGGCAGAAACAAAACCGCAGGGACTCTTTGGAGAGAGCTCTTAAGGAAAACAAGTGGACAAACGGATAACCAAAGTGATGTGGGAGGTCCTTCTGTATAAGTGTTGCTTTTATTGGTTGATGAATAAATCTGTTTGGGCCAATGGCTTAGCAGAGTAAAGCCAGTCAGGAAATCTGAACAGAGATATATGGAGAAAGTAGGCAGAGTCAAAGAGACACCATGTAGCTGCTGAAGGAGAAAGATACCTGGTGGAACCTTACTTTACCGGTAGGCCACATTCTCATGGTGACACACAGATTAATAGAAATGGGTTAATTTAGGATGTAAGTTACTTAATAAGAAGCTTGAGCCATTGACCAATGTTGTGATTAATACAGTTTCTGTGTGATTATTCAGGTCTGAGCAGTGGGGAAACAAACAAGCAGTCTCCACCTACACTAAAGGATACATTAGAGACATCATTTTGGAAGAAACCTTAGGAACAGTAACAGTGTTACTAAGACTGGAGCATTGATGTACGGGGCAGGGGAGGGCAGTAGGAGAAGGGCCTAGAGAGATGGATAGAGTTGTGCTGTATTCAGAGTAGTAGAGCATGCATATTTACGGGTTTCAGGGTCAGGTGACAGATCAAGTGTGCTTCTTGGACACACCAGTTTGAGCACAATGACAATGGAGAGTTGCAGCCAAGCAAATTCATGGTTAGAGAGCTGGTCCAAAGCTCTTGAGATTGACCTTGATGAGATCCCGGACTGACAACAAGGAAGGGAACAATTCAGGAGTTATTTTGAAATTAGATTCAATAAAAACAAGGTGATGAGTTGAACGGCCTAGCAGGTAAAAGCCCTGGCTGTTCTTCAAGAAGACTTTGGTCTGATTCCTAGCACGCAAATGCCAGTTTGCAACCACCTGTAACTCCAGTCCCAAAGAAGGCAGCAGCCTCTTCCTGCTGGTCTGATGCCACAAATGTGGTGCCAGGCATACGTGCAGACAAAATATTCATATACATAAAGAATAACATAAAAATAAAGGGAATTTTTTAAAAAAAGATTTCAATATATAGAGTTAACTTACTCACTTTTCAGACCAAGAACAATTGTGTTCTACGTAGACTTCTACTTGAAACTGTTTTACACTGAGTCATAGCCCAACCCCCACTAATGAACTCTCTTTTCACCAGCTCCTATCTGCTTTTTGGAACAAAACAGAAAGTAAAGAATGTGGAAATAAAATTATTTACCCACAGCCCGATCTTATCAGCACTTGAAATCTCCACGACCTTTGAATAAGAAGTTTCCAGAACTGCCATGAAAGACCACAAGTCATTCTGTCAAGCAATGCTATCACAGTAAAATATCAATAAGTAGAGTGCTTCTCTGCCATGTTGGAGACCCCAGGTTCATTCCCCAGCACTGCCTACAAAACCAAACCAACCCACAACAGCTTGGAATGTGCACAGTTGGTAGGCTGCTCACCTAGCCTGTGTGAGGCTCTGGACTTGGTCCCCAGCATCATATAAATCTAGTGTGATGGCATGTGCCTAGAATTCCAGCCCTCAGGACATGGAGACGGGGGGGGGGGGGGGATCAGAAGTTCAAGGTCAGCTTCAGCGACACAGTGAGTTTGAGGCCAGTCTCAAACACACACACACACACACACACACTTGTGCCAAGGAAGACAGTATTGTGGAAATTCCTTAAGTGATTATTCATTTGTTTGCTAGGTTTCATTCCCTTCCTGGTCGGCACCAGTCTTATGGTAATAATGAAAGCAGTGGCGCTTAGACCCTACTCCTGCCAAGGACCTGTGGTTTAATAAGAAATACCAAGAGACGAAAGAACCTGGAGGCTCAGATGAAAAGAGTGCCAACAGGGATTAGCTCAGATGCTGGGAGTTAACCCGTGAATAGGGCAGGACTCAGGCCTGTAGGCAGAGTGCCCTGCTCACCAGCACCAGGCTACATCCCCAGGAGGAGGTGTCAGACTATGTTACAGGCAGTGTAAGAGAGCAAGGCAGGGGCAGAGAGGTTTGGTTGCAGAGGGTGTTCTATGAAGCAGTAACAAGAACTACACATGCAATGTACACAAACAGCTGCAGCCCCTGGATGCCAACCGCCTGTTTGAATCCGAGATCTGCCTCTTATCATGTGATTTGGAGCAATTTGTTTCTAGGGTTAACACATCTTCAAATGGGAATAGCTGTATTTTTACAAAGCATTGCGTTGAAGTTAAGTGAATGTAAACTCATTTGGGGAGTTTAGAGCGAGCTCATAGTAAGTCCTAATAAATATTAACAAGTGGCACTACTATAAATGCCTTTTTTTTTTTTCTGAGACAGGGTTTCTCTGTGTAGCCCTGACTGCCACGGAACTCACTCTGTAGACAAGGTTGGCCTTAAACTCAGAGATCCCCCCCCCGACCTTTGCCTCCCTAGTGCTGGGATTAAAGGCGTGTACCGCCACTGCCTGGTTATAAATGCCACTTGATGTCTTTATTTTTGTTGTTGTTGTGTGATCCTTCTTGTCTCAACCCCGTGAAACCTGGGATTAGGATTACACATATGGTCCATCGCGGCAGGAAAGGAAGGAAACATGAAAAGCTGGAACATGAAGAAACAAAGCAGGAACATGAAGCCGGCCACATTGCATCTGCAGTCAAATATCAGAGGACAGGCAGGAAAGACGGCTCAGCAGGTAAACGTATTTGCCGACCTGAGCTCGTGCCCTGGAACCCACATAAAAACCTGGATGTGGTGGTATCTGCAATCCTCACAGTCCTACAGTGAGATGGGAGTGCAGGTAGGAGAGTTCTTGGAAGATCACGGGGCCAGCTAGCCTAGAGTATGCAGTGCCCCACCGGAAGCAAGAAAGACCCCGCCTCAACAGAAGAGATGGAGCAAATTAACTCCTAAAAGTTGTCTTCTGAGCTCCACATGTACACCATGGCACATAAGCACCTGTGAGCTAACGTTTCAGAATAAAAAAGAGAAGCAGAGCAATGCCAATGAATACTAGAGCTCAACTCGCTGCATCATCTGCTGTTCCAGGATCCCTTGCCCAGGGAACATTCCCATCCATGGTCAAGATGGCTCCACCCACATCAATTAATACAATCAGGATAATCCTCCAGAGCATGCCCAAAGGTTCATCTTCCAGTTGAATCTAGAATTCGGTCAAGTTGGCAATTAACAGTAGCCATCATGTAGGAGGAGGCCACGAGTTAGTTCCCGGCCGCTTAGCCCCGAAATAATCACACAGAAACTGAATTATTTAAGTCATTGCCTGACCCATTAGCTCTAGCTTCTTATTGGCTAACTCTTACGTATTAATTTAACCTATCTCCATTAATCTGTGCATCACCACGAGGTCGTGGCCTACCAGCAAAGTTTCAGCACATCTGTCTCGGGCAGCTGCTCCATGGCTTCTCTCTAACTCCTCCTCCTTTCTCCCAGCATTCCGTTTAGTTTTCCCCACCTAGCTCTGTTCCCCTATAGCTCTGCTATAGGCTCAAAGCAGTTCCTTTATTAACCAATGATATTCACAACATACAGAGGGGAATCCCACATCACTATCACTTGGGACATCTCTCTCTCTTCATGCCTGAATCTGAATCTGTTTTTCTCTTTGTGGCACAGAACTCCCTCAATTGTCTTACAGCTTAGCTAAGAAGTAGATATGAACTATTAGTCTGCAGCCCAATTCATCACGGATTTTGCTAGCAATGCTAACTAATCCAAATTAAAACTTAAAATGACAATGATTACATGCAGTTAAATATAGTATTGACTAAAGAAAATCAAAGTGACTTTGATTCAGAACAAATAAATATACCCTGGGAAGTTGCATCTGATATAGCTAATAGTCCTCAAAGGCTTTTCAGACCAGAGACAACTCGAATCTAGACAGAACTCTTGGATGATTAAACTTACACCCTAAAATTTAAAGGAGAGGATTTGGGACTATAGCTCCATGGCAGAGCACCTGTTTAGAGTGGGCAAGGCCCAGGGTTTGATTGAATGAAAAACTGCTTGTGTCAGAGATCACTTCAGTAGCTGAGGGGGCAGGGTAGCCATATTAGTCACTTAAAATGTTTTTCTGAAACAGGGTTCTTTTTATAGCCCTGGCTGTCATAGAACTCTCTCTGTAGACCAGGCTGTCCTTAAACCCAAAGATCCACCTACCTCTTCCTCCCAAGGGCTGGGATTAGAGCTGTGTACCCCACCATCCAGCATCTCTAGGTAGTTTTAAATTGATGATCAGTATTAACCATTACAGGAACACTTGTGTATAATGTAAGTACTTGGGAGACTGGGGCAAGAGGCTCATGAGTTAGGAGGTAGCCTGTGTTATATAACAAGACTATCTCAAAACAAAACAAGACAAAAGACCTAATAACAACAAAGTAAAACAAAGCAACAAAGCAAAAAACAAACAAACAAAAAACCCATAATTTTTATTTATCTACTTTTTCTGAGAGAGGATTTCTCTGTGTAGCCCTGGATTTTCTGGAACTCCCTCTGTAGACCAGGCTGGCCTCAAACTCACAGAGATATGCCTACCTCTGCCTCCCAGAGTGCTGGGATTAAAGGTGTGTGCCACCATTGCCTGGCTCCATCTGTAATTTTTAATAGCAAACATTTTTAAATATAGTCTATGGTTTATCTGTAAAACACTTGTCTATATTATGGTTTATTATTTATTGAGTTTCTTGAAATTTTCTAGGGTTATTGGTGTTTGTATCTAAAGTGTTCTATGTTTATACAATTTTGATTCATTATTAGTTTATTACTAGGTTGAAGAGGATTGGGTTCAGGATTGGGGTCTAGATCAGACAGGGGGTGCGTGTGCATACAAGAGATGCTGGGGGAAACAAAAGGCAGTGTCCCCACTGGGCACCCTGCAGACCGTCCCCATGCTCTCAGGAATCTTGTCATTGATCATGACTGATGCCTCTAACTGAACACTGTCCAAACTTCAGAAAGGGTGAAGAAGTCACCCTTTCCCCAAGCTTCAGCTTCCTCTTCTGAACCTGGCAACTGCAGTGGCGCTTGCCTCCTGTGGTTATGGTAAGACCACAGAGACAATGCCCCTGGCAGGCGAGCCTGGCATGTGGTCAGCCTCAGTGCAGATATGAGCTATGGCAGCTCTAGCTCTGTGCAAGTTCATTAAGTTGCCTGGACTTTGTGTCTAGTTAATTCTGGTGTGTGATGCTTTTATTTATTTGCAAGTTTTTTTTAAAAAAAATAATAGTGTTTATTTTAAAAATAGCTACTATTTCTCTCTCTCTCTCTCTCTCTCTCTCTCTCTCTCTCTGTGTGTGTGTGTGTGTGTGTGTGCTCGCGCGTGTGTACACTTCTAGAAGTTACTCACATAGCCGACTTTGCAGTAGTTCCTTTGCAGTAGGTTCTTCATATCACATTTCCTCCCCCTGTTCTGGTTCCAGGGCCCCAACACAATGCCACACTTAACATCAGATCCTACTGATTTCCAGTCTGCGGCGGCAGTTGCGTGCAAAGAGAAAGTGAAATAAAAAGGGGGAGAAGAAAGAGGCTGGAAGCCAGGGCTGTTGGACATGTGGGGTGCATCAAAAGCCAACTGGACAGATGGTTAGCAGGGGAGCCGATCAAGGCAGGGAGAACACCTGGGCTCCCTACTAATTAACTGACAGGTGGGTCAAGGATGGGCAAAGATAGCATGCTGGATGCTGCTTATTCCCCAGCACCTGAGGCTGCCTGAGGCAGAGTTTGTTACTATCTTTTCTCCTCCTCGTGGCTGAGTTAGTACAAGTTCAAAATATGTCCCACTTCACCTTGAAGCAGCCCTGAGCACAAGGGAAGCGTTGCTGACAGGATTGATAACAGGGGCCTTTGGGGGGGCCACTTTGACCTCGGCCAGCTCTCTGCTTCCTCCACTTATTCCTCCCCCCCCCCCCCCCCGCAGCTAAAATACAGCTCGGAAAGACAGCCCAGTGCCCTCGCAGTAGCTGTGGCTTCCTCAAGCCATGACTCGCTTTCCCTTTTACGAGCCTGCGGGGCTGTAATTCTCCTTGCTTGACGGTTGTGGTGCATTCATGTGAGCCAGAGGCTTCCCAGCTGTTTTTATGAGAACTACCTTGCTTAGCCCTTCGGGGGTTAATTTCCCAGGCTGGTCCCAAGGACAGAGCAAGGTAGCCATGCCAGTGGCGGTGGCCCACTGGCCCCAGAGGAGCCAGAAACAGGGTTTGCAGATTTCACTGCTTCTCAAACGTACCAGAGCTGACTTGCTGTCCTCTGTGGCCTCTGCCACTGTGTCTAACTCTGTCCTCCATATCTGAGTCACCAACAGATCCTGAAGCCAAGACCCCAAAGGCACCCCTAAACCTTCTATTTCTATCAGCCCGCAACCTATCCTACTCCCAGCCCTGGCCACTTCCTCTCCTGCCACTGCCGTCATCCACCTGGGGGACAGTTGTCACCTCAATGTTTATTTACTGAATGTAACTTCCTGACATTTGGGGGCAAATTGTCCTGGATATCCTGTAAAAAACATATGGCGTGTATGTATACATGTGTACTCCAGGGGACGACCCCAGTGGCCATTCTTCAGGCCCCGTCCACCTTGTTTATTGAGATAGGATGTCTCATTTGCCCAGAGCTTGCTAAGTAGGCCAGACTGCCTGGTCAGCAAGAGATCCACCCGTCTTCATCTTCCTAGCACTGGAACACGATGCTCGGTCAAGCCAGGTTCTGGGGATCCCACCCAGGTCCTTGTGCTCACAAGGTAAGCATATACTGACCGAGCTTAACTACTGAGCAAGCTACCTTGCAGTCCAGCCAGTCTGTGAGCTCTCCAGCTTCAGTGAGAGACCCCGTCTCAAAACATAAAGTAGAGAGCCAATGCGGAAGAAATCCAATGGCAACCTCTGGTCCCTACATGAATGCACACACATACACAGCACACATAGGTTTTTTTTAAGTTGGAAAATATTGAATTTTAATTGAAACCGTTTGAAAACTTCCGAATAAAAGAACTCTATCCAGAATAGAATCCATGCTCCTTGTGGGTGGCAGACCTTCTGTGACAGCTGGCACCCCTGCTCACATCTCCCTAGTCTGTCTTTCTGGTACCCGTGGCTCCTGTCCCGGGAGTCTCCATGCACCTCTCTAACTCCTGGAAGGCGCTTGGGCCAGGCACAGAGCACACAGCTTCCGGCTAACCTTCCATTCCTTGCCGCAGATCCATCTTGAGTAGCCATCTTTCCACTTCAGAGCACTCTAAACACCCTCAAACATTTCCCGCCTGCCCCTTGAGCATACGAGCTCTCCTTGAAGAGAGACCTCATGCCCGTTTTCGGCCCTGTGTACCATGGCTCACACAGCACAAGGCAGAAAAGCCGGCCGATCAAACAACCTGCAATCTTCATTTTCATCAGTAGAGGGCAGCAAAGACCCTGAATTCTCTAAATTCTGGCATTGCTCTCAAAACTTCTAAATCGTTCGGTTTTGCTCTTTGTCAAAGAGCAAGCTGGAGTTCATCGTGAATTTAAGGAACATGTTCACCCATACAAGACTTTTTTCTTTCCCTCATTCACGGACTGTTCTTCACTCTGAATCACTTACAAGGCATTTCTGTTTGTTTTAAAGATTTCAAGCTGCCAATGTACCCTTAAGAAACAAGGCAGATGTTATATAGCCTAAGCCAAATAGAAGCCCCAAAAGCCTGAAGCCTTTGTGCCTGTACCTGCTTGCCTAACAGGCCAGGAGTGGGAGGAGAAGCCTACTTCACAGTTCACAGCTGTTAGGGGTTTACAGCTCTTCCCTATGGTGTGGGGGAGGAGCAGGCTACAGCAGTGGCCCTTTGTACTTCAGTACTAGTAAGAGCAAGCTGTGTGTCTGCTTCAGTCTTCTGAATCTGTCTCTGCTTATTCCATCTTCTCTCTCACTCGCTTGCTTGCTCTTCTGAATCTGTCTCTGCTTATTCCCCCCCCTCTCTCTCTCTCTCTCTCTCTCTTTCTCTCTCTAACATCTTGAACTCCCATCCCTTCAGGGCGAGAACTCCATCCAAGGTCTAAGTCTCCCGCCTTTATGGGCTGCCAGGGTACTTTTACTGAGTTCACACTAAACCCGAATCATCAGACATAGAACGTCCACACTCCCTCTGCTAGCACACCCTTTAATTCTTACTGTATGTCGGACATAGGTCAGTGTCCTGTGGGCGGAGGTGCTGCATTTGACTGAAACAACAGTAAGTGTAATCAAAAGGGGCACAAGGAGCCAGGCCTGCTACTTCAGGCCTAGAATCCTAGCTCCTTGAGAGCTGATGCAGGAGAATCAAAACTTCAGTGCCTGTTTGAGTGACAGAGCCAGTTCAAGGCCAAGCTGGACAACTCAGTGAGATCCTGTCTCGAAATGAAAAGGACAGAAAGGCCTGGGGGTTATAGCTCAGCGACAGGGTACTAGCCTACTATGCGCAAGGCACCAGGTTCAATCCTCAGTACTGCGGTTAAAGAGTGGGCTGTGAGCCTTGTCAACCTCAGCGTTGCTGACATTTTGGGCTGGGTAATTCTCGCATAAAGATATGGGAGAGTTCTAAATTGTTCATGACATCCCTGGTTCCCACCAACAGTGTCTTAGTTAGGGTTTCTATTGCTGGGATGAAACACCATGACCAAAAGCAAGTCGAGAGGAAAGGGTTTATTTGGCTTGTACTTACACATCACAGTTCATCATCCAAGACAGTCAGGACAGGAACTCAAACAGTGCGGGAACCTGGAGGTAGGAGCTGATGCAGGCACCATGGCGAGTTGCTGCCTACTGGCTTGTTTTCCATGGCTTGCTCCACCTGCTTTCTTACAGAACCCAGGACCACCAGCCCAGGGATGGCACCACCCATAGTGGGCTGGGCCCTCCCCCAGCTATCATTAATTAAGAAAAACCCCTACAACAGGATGTTGTGGAAGCATTTTCTCAATTAAGGCTCCCTCCTCTTTGCTGACTCCAGGTTGTATCAAGTTGACATAAAACTAGCAAAAACAGACAGGCTATAATGACCACAATGTTTCCAGATGTAATGGACAGTCTGGAATAACCACAATGTCTCCAGATGTTGCCAGCTATCCCCTGGAAGAAATTTCTCCCCCCAACCCTCTGAGCTGCTACTTTAAGGAGATGGTGGTAGAGCATTTAGAGATACTGTTGCAGCCTGGCATCAAGGACTCTGGGGTCTAGTTTTGCTCTCCTTCCTCCACGTGTATCTGTTGTCACTTGAAGCCTCTGGACTTGGTGGACTGGACACCTGACCTGACCTCACCTCTCAGTTTCTCTCCCCTGGGAATCTGAAACTCAGATCAAGGAACAAACCAGCCACCACATGGGTTCCTAGTGGAGGTCAAAGCTTTAATGCAAATGCACAAGGGGTGTGTGTGTGTGTGTGTGTAGGAGGTGATAGCATAGGGCCATGGAGACAGAACTGCCCTCATGCCGTGATAAGAATAAGAAACAGGCAGGAGGCACAAAGTGGGCACCTGGTGTGGGTTCCACCTGCCCCCAACGCCTTCGGAAGCACAGCTACTCTTCAGCCTTTGGTGGCTTAAGCCATCCCCCGTACATTTATAACCATGGCCTCTTTTGTGAGAGGGTGGGGCTTCTCATATTCCCTGTTACTGGTCAGTGTGGGGTTCTACTTGGTGCATTCTTTATGGCTTGGAGCTGAAACTGTAAGCTGAAAATACCAGGGTCCTGGTAGTTTCTAGAGCCTGCTCTTGGCTTGAACCTGGCCTAGCCTTGCCATAGCCTCTTATCTATGGACAAGGAGGTGTAAGGGAAATCTTGGGGGGGGGGTGGGCTTATGGGGAGGAATGTCATTCGAGAGAACAAACCTGAGTGGGTTCTAACCTGCACCCTTCCCATCTTTTTTTGGGCATGTCACGTGAGGACATGATGCATAAAGTTGTGTAGGCATCTTAAGACAGAGGTAAAGCTGAGAGACACGCAGGAAAAAGTGACAGATGAGGGTTTTATATCCTAGGACTGGCGACTCAACCATCCTGGAGCCATTTACCTTTGGACTTCTTATTACATGAGGTGTCCTTACAGTTTAAGCTGCCTTGACTCAGGTGTCTTGTTACTTGAAGCCCAGATGATCCTGACCAATGCAGGTCATCTCATCTTTTCAGGCCAGGTCACTTAGGTCCTAGGATAGAGTCTAGGTGGCAGGTCTGAAAATAGAGGAAATTAGACACTCAGTGAATTTTCAGTCTAAAGTTCTTCTGCACTTACCTCCTAAGAAACAAGGACATTCTTTTGCAGAACTGAATTGTTGTTGCTGCTATTGTCACAATTATTGCTATTATAGATTTAATATTTATTATGCTATCATCTAATACAAAAATCTTAAACGCCAATTTTGGGGCTGGGGCGATAACTCAGTCAGTAATGTGTTGTCTTTCAAGTGCAAGGACTTAAGCTTGTATATAAAGAGCCAGGCATGGTGACACAGCCTTGTAACCTCACACAACTAGAGGAAGAGATGGATCCCTGCGACTCACTGCCCAGCCAGCCTAACTTAATGGTCAAGTTCCAAGCCAATAAAAGACACTCAAAAATAAGGTGGATTGCTCCCTAAGGAATAACCCCGAGGTTGTTGTCTGCACTTGCGTATGGGAGAGTATACTTGCTCATATACAAAGGGGCATTGCAGGGGAGGGTGGGTAACTTGCTGGAGCTCAATAGAGAAACGACTTGACAGGCGCCATATAAATCTCGGCGGCTTCCTGGAGGCAGGAGATGATGAAGTAGTAGTCATGCCTTCTGGGCTAGGGTCGCAGTGGAGGTCTACAAGCTGCTGTGGAGAGAAGGAGGGAAGGCCTTTAGAGAAAAGAGTGGGAGACGCCCAGAGTGTTAGGGCCAGCATACTCAGCATTTGGGTGGCTATCCAAAGAAGAGACAGAAAAGGGACAGGGGGAGTTCTTCTCTGACTTAGAACTCGGAAGAGTCCACGGATCTCAGTGGTACAGGCCGGTGAGCAGCCTCCTTGAATCCTTTTTAGTCTGTCTTTTCACTTTAAGACATTATCTGCTGTGTCTGTTCCCTCTCCTGTTCCTTCTGTTTGAGTCTTCTGTAGTGAGGAGCTGCGGGCCGCTTCCCACCGCCCGGCTCCTGGCCGCCAGCTAGCTTTATACCCGAAATAATTACACAGAAACTGTATTCTTTTAAACACTGCTTGGCCCATTAGTTCCAGCCTCTTATTAGCTAATTCTCACATCTCTTGCTTTAACCCATATCTAATAATCTATGTAACACCACGAGTGGTGTCTTACCGGGAAAGTTTCAGCATGTCTGACCTGGAGGCTGGCTTCATCGCATCTCTCTCCCTGAGGAGAGGCATGGCAATTGTCTGAGCCATCTACCTCACTTCCTTCTTCCTGTTCTGTCTACTCCACCCACCTATTTTCTAACCTATTAGGCCAAGCAGTTTTCTTTATTAATTAACCAATGAAATCAACAGATTGATAGAAGACCCGCCTCCATCAGTCTTCATTTCTAAAATGTTTAATGTTGACTCTAGTTGTGAGTCTTACCTTCTGAGGTCTCTAATTCTGACTTCAATGGTCCTTTCTTTCCCAATGTTATTTTTGCTAGATCTTTGGATCATCTTCAAATTGCAAGCTACCTTTTTTCACTGTCTTCGTAAATATTTCCTTCTGGTATGTTTTTATTGTTGGAATGCTGTTTTGCCCAGTGCTTGCTTTCTTCTTATATCAAGTTATTTGAGGGCTCTTTGGTCATTTTTATACAAACTTCAATTTCCTTTATGATAAAAGATGGGTTGGAATAACCTTTCTAGCATTCCAACTGCATCACTTCCTCTCTGGGCCCTTAGAAGAACTTTATAACGTGTGACTCCTCTCCTTTAACCTGAGTCTTCTATGTAGTGGCATTTCATTTGTATTTTAATAAATAATTAATAAATAAAGCTTGCCTGAAGATCAGAGAGTAGAAAGGCCCCATTGGCCAGCCTTACAGACCAGGGAGTGGTGACACACACCTTTAATCCCAGTGGCCACAGTAGCTGCCATAGAAACCAGGCGGCAGTGGTACAGGCCTTTACTCCCAGATCTAGAGAGGGTTCTAAAATGGGAGGAGACAGCTCTCAGTCTCAGTCTCATTCTGAGGTTTCCTGGAGTCAGGATCACCATTTTCGAACAGAGGTTAAAGTAAGAGCCAGTGGCTGCCTGCATGGTTTTTCTGGTCTTCAGGTTGGACCCCAATATCTGTCTCTGAGTTTTTATTAATTGTACTTCAATACTATGGGTTCCCCTTTTAGAATTTTCTTTCTACACACAGTCTACTTTTGGTTGAGACTTTTGACTACAAAGGAACTTTTCAGTTTTGAAAGGTCACGGAGCCAAGACTAGCTCTTCTTCAGCCCTTCCCTTTGTCACACCCATAAATCCACTGCATCCACATATCCACTGAATCCATGTATCCACTGCATCCACATATCTATTGCATCCACATATCCACTGCACCCATGTATCCACTGCATCCACATATCTATTGCATCCACATATCCACTGCACCCATGTATCCACTGCATCCACATATCTATTGCATCCACATATCCACTGCACCCATGTATCCACTGCATCCACATATCTATTGCATCCACATATCCACTGCACCCATGTATCCACTGCATCCACGTATCCACTGCATCCACTGTATCCGTGTATCCATTGCATCCACGTATCCACTGCACCCACGTATCTACTGCATCCACACATCAATGTATCCACTGCATCCATGTGAGCACGGCACTTATGTATTCACTGCATCCACGTATCCACTACCTCCAAGTATCTACTGCATCCACGAAGCCACTGCATCCATATATCCACTGCATTCATGCATCCACGTAGCCACTGCATCCACGTATTCACTGCATCCACTGCCGTGTTCAACTGTGTTCCCAAACTGCCCTCCACTGCGTTTCAGTGGTGACCCATCCCCATCACTGAGTTCTCTTTCATCTCTGCCACATGTCTCATTGTTCTCATCTGTGGACACGGATGCAATGTACACCTTTCAGTATCTGTGTCGACTGTCAGGCACCTGCTCAGATTTGGGTGTTCAGGGGGCGTCACGTTCATCGAGTTAACTTTAAGTTGTTGACGCTGGGCCATGGATGTTGCTAATATCTGTCCTTTAAGAATATATTTGTTTTAGTTTATGTCTATGAGTTTTTGCCTGCATGTATGTATGTATGTGTCCCACATGCATGCCTGGTATCTACAGAAGTCAGAGGAAGATGGTAGAATCCCTGGAACTGGAGTTATAAGTGGTTGTAATCCACCAACCATGTGGATGTTGCGAATGGAACCTGGATCCTCTGGAAGAACAACAAGTGCTCTTAACCACTAAGCCCGCTCCCCAGCCTCTAAACTGTCCTTTTTTTATAGAACAAGAGGATTTGGAAGGATGTACAAGCCTTGTTGCTAGTGTTACCATATTCTTATATTTTTCTCCATTGACTTATTTGTTACTTCATTAGTTAAACACTAATTTTGAGCCCTGAATTGGAACATTTATGTTTCCTCAGATTCTCTTAGCGCCATGAGCTTTCAAAGTCTAGCTAATTGTTCAGCCCCGACTACCACTGTAATTAAGTCATTTAGGCCCATATGATACTGTCATCTGAACCGATCATCCATTTCCAGGACCCTGCTTCCAGCTGCCTTTGTGTGCTCCTAATGATAGTCTGTGTTTTATATGCTATTACCCAATATGATAATCTGTAACTTTATATAATAAGTGCTGTTAGATGAGAAAGACTCTATGTAACAAGTCATTTTTTGTCCCACCAGCAAGTTCCCAGATAATGACATGAAACCTTATTAATTATGAAAACTTCTTATTAATTATGAAAATTCAGCCTATAGCTTGGGCTTGTTCCTAACTAGCTCTTACAACTTAAATCAACTCATTTATATTAATCTATGTTCTATCACGTGGAGTTACCTGTCTTCCATCTTGTACCTCCTGTTTCCTCTCAGTGTCTACTGGCTTCTCCCGCGTACCTAGATTCCTTCTCCTCCTCCTTTCTCTCTCTGCCAGGAAGTCCTGCCTATACCTCCGGCATAGTTATTGGCCATTCAGCTTCTTATTACACCAATCACAGCAATGCAGTTTTACACAGTGTACAACTATCCCACAACAACAATAGGTTATAATATAACCATGACACAAGCTACGATTTATGGCTTTGTTTACAATGAGCCTTTTTAGGGATAGCATTAAGGAGTTTGAGCAAATATATACAGCTGTATAATCACCAACATAACCAATAATGTAGAAAATTTCCATCATTGCAAAAAAAATTCTTGGGCATTTTCTAGTCAATGTTCCTCTCCACCACCACCAACCACTAATCTGTCTTCTAATCAAGTCATTTCCCTTCCCCTCACTACCATATCAACAGAATCATATAACACAGTAACGCTTGATGCCAGGCATCTTGCAGCCAGCATTAGTGACTGGACCATATTGTAACACACGGAGTTTGTTACTGTTTCATTGTGTTGCCACTGCATTGTCTCACTGTAAGATTGTACCACAACTTGTGCATGTAGCCACCTGTGAGTGGGCATATGGATTGCTTCCAGAGTTTGGAGATTATGAATAAATCTGTGATGAGCATCTGTGTACAGATTTTTCCAAAGGCATACCTTTTCGTTTTTCTTTGGTAAACATCTAAAGATGATCTGTTGGGTCATGTGTTAAACGTGTGCTTACCTCCATAAGCAAGAACCAAGCTGTTTCCAAAGAGGCCATGGCATTTCATATCCAACTAACTATGTAAAAGATTGCTTTTTATTAATATTTAAGATTTGACAAGTATAACATGAATCCATTTTTAGTATTTAAATAAGTTAAAAAAATACAGAAATGTTTAAGACTCCCATTATCTTTTCTTTAATTCCCCCTCTACCCCTTAAATGGAACTGCACGGTTTATTTTAATTTATTTAAATATTTGTTCTTATATTCAAAGGACCCTTGAGGCCTTCACTGAGTTCTAGTTTCAAGTAGACTATGTGATAGAGGGGCAAGGCTATGGCATGGATGTCAGTCAAACCTGACTGTTCATAGTGGATTGGCTTTCTAGTTCCATAGTCACAAAGCCGCAACACATATAAACCATATATATATATTATATTTCATTTAATATATTTATATTTATGTATGCATATATGTAACCAATGTATGAATTGTATATGTGTAATATATATATATATATATATATATTATACACATAGGCACACAAAATCTTTTTTTTTCTGTGGTTTTTGAGACTGGATTTCTCTGTGTAACAGCCCTGACTGTCCCAGAACTCTCTTTGTAGACCAGACAGCCTCGAATGCCTGGCTACATCTCCAATCTTAATTATGTTTCTATGGAGCACATAAGTAAGCATATACACATATTATCATAAGATCTTTATCTATGTCTCATAATGTATAACATACGTTAAATATTTACATGTGTATACATAGATTTGGATTTCCATTTAACATTTCTTACCAATCTGAATTTATAAATATGTTGCCAGTTAAAATTAACACATTCCTGTAGTCACCTGCCTTGGGTATCAGAGAGACCATCCTATAAAAGTTTCCGTTTATAATTTAATTGTTCAAAAATTTTTTCAGAAGATGAAAACCATGAGTGAGAACTAAGCAATTTTATAGCAGATATCATTAATTAATTTCTAACATTTATATATATATTTTTTTTAATTTTTTTTCATGGTTTTTTTTTTATATTTAAAAATTTCCATCTCCTCCCCTCCTTCTCCCCCTCCCCTCCTTCTCCCCCCTCCCCTCCTTCTCCCCCCTTCCCTCCCCTCCCCTCCACCCATACCTCCCCTCCCTCCCTCTCAAGGCCAAGGAGCCATCAGGGTTCCCTACTCTATGCTAAGACCAAGGTCCTCCCAACTCCCCCCAGGTCCAGGAAGGTGATCGACCAAGCTGAGAAGGCTCCCACAGAGCCCGTCCATGCAGAAGAATCAGAGCCCAGCGCCATTGTCCTTTGCTTCTCAGTCAGCCCCCACTGTTGGCCACATTCAGAGAGACGGGTTTGGTCGCATGATCCATCAGTCCCATTCCAACTGGAGTTCCTGATCTCCCATTAGTTCTGTCCCACCATCTCCATGAGTAAATGCACCCCTCACGTTCCTGACTTTCTCCCTCATGTTCTCTCTCCTTCTGCTCCTCATCAGGACCTTGGGAGCTCAGTCCAGTGCTCCAATGTGGGGCTCAGTCATTTTCTTCATCTATCACCAGGTGGAGGTTCCCTCACGGTCCTGACTTTCTTTCTCATGTTCTCTCTCCTTCTGCTCCTCATCAGGACCTTGGGAGCTCAGTCCGGTGCTCCAATGTGGGGCTCTGTCATTTTCTTCATCTATTGCCAGGTGGAGGTTCTATGGTGATATTCAAGAAATTCATCAGTATGGCTATAGGAACTGGCCTTTTCAGCTGCCCAAGGAACTAACTGGGGGGCGTCTCCCTGGAAACCTGGGAACCCCTCTAGGGTCAAGTCTCTTGACAACCCTCAGGTGGCTCCCTAAATTAAGATATATACTTCCCTGCTCCCATATCCACCCTTCCTGTATCCCAAGCATCCCATTCCTCCGAGCTCCCCCCCATTCTCCCCTTCACGCTTTTCTCTCCCCATCTTCCCTTGGCCGAGTCTCGCCCAACCCTCAAGTTCCCAATTTTTGCCTGGCGATCGTGTCTACTTCCAATATCCAGGAGGATTACTATATCTTCTTTTGGGAGTTCACCTTCTTATTATCTTCTCAAGGATCCCAAATTATAGGCTCGATTTCCTTTAATTATAGCTAGAAACCGATTATGAGTGAGTACATCCCATGTTCATCTTTTTGGGTCTGGGTTACCTCACTCAGAATAGTGTTTTCTATTTCCATCCATTTGCATGCAAAATTCAAGATGTCATTGTTTTTTACCGCTGAGTAGTATTCTAGCATGTATATATTCCACAGTTTCTTCATCCATTCTTCCACTGAAGGGCATCTAGGTTGTTTCCAGGATCTGGCTATTACAAATAATGCTGCTATGAACATTCCTAACATTTATAAACTAGTTATAATCGACTGGAGCAGCTATGAGTTTAAATAGAGACCAAATCAGTTGCACAGAATGTTTCTATATTAATTTTACAATGACAAACTTGAAGAAAAATATCAACAAAGAAGAACTGCTTGCAATCTTACAGATAGAAAGCCAACAAAATTTTAGTACCAACATGGAAAGTGTTACAAATGTATTTACCTGGGAAAGAAGCCCAACAAAGCTTTTATATGGTAACTTTCCTTGTCTATTTGAAAAGATACATAAGTCCCAGTGTGGTGCCGAATGCCTTAATTCCAGCACTCAGGAAGCAGAGGCAGGTGGAGCCCTAAATAAGAGGCTAGTCTGATATACAAGTTCCAAGATAACCAGGATTACACAGAACAACCCGTCTCACAAAAACATCATCATCATCAAAATTTTAAAAATACATAAAATAATGTGTGTGCATGTTAGTATTTTTTTCTAGAAAAAGAAACATCAAAATGCTTGTATCATAATTCATTCCAATACTTGTGGGTTGAGCCTTCTTCTACTCCCCATATGGGAGTTAACGTGTTGGGGGTGATGGATTTTGTACCGAGCGTGGGACAGCCTTTAACCTGGACGAGAGGTTCCACCCCAAAGGTTCTGCTTGGAGTCCCACATCAAAGACTCACAATGGAAGGCAAGCTTACTAAAGAACACATGGTGCCTGCTGCATGGTACAGCCATGGCCCTCAGCATGCACCACCTCAATTGCTACCCTTGCCTTCTTCCTTTTTCTTTCTTGCTTCCTGTCCTGGAAGCAGAAGGTGACTTTCTCCATATGTCGTGAAGACTGTGGCTTGTGCTGCCGCCAACAGCACGGAAGGACAGACCTAAGTAGAAGAATTTGAGCTGCGGCAGCATTTCAGCAAGAGAAAAGGCCAATTAATTAACCTGTCAAGTCCTTCCTCTCAGATGTCATGAATGCTATAGATTCTTGCATAATAAAGTATTGTGTCCCAGAGGGTGATGAACATCCACTTTCTTGCTTCTTCAAGTTCCAATTTGTGGACCTATAAGTACTCAGGGATTAGTGCAGTGTCTGCAACAGCTGTACACGGTGGGCAGAGAACATTTGCAATATTAAACAGCACGCTTAGCTTTCATAAACAATATAGACATAGCACACTGGGATCTGGCTTTGTTTGCCTTCCATTGCTGTGATAAACATCATGGCCAAAGCAACTTGGAGGAGGACAGAGCTTATTTCTCCTTACAGTTTGTGGTCCATCAAGAAGGGAAGTCAGGGCCGGAACTCAAGGCAGGAACATGAAGGCAGAAACTGAAGCACGGCCATGGAGGAGTGATGCCTACTGTCTTCGTGGCTTGTTCACATCTGCTTTCTTATATCACCCAGGACCACCTTCCCAGAGATGGCACTGCCCACAGTGGCTGGGTCCTCCCATATAAACCATTAACCAGTAAAATACTTCACGCGGTTGCCTACTGGCTAATCTGCCAATCTGATAGAAGCATGTGGTAGTTTGAAGAAGAATGGCTCCCAGAGGCTCATATACTTGAATGCTTGTTCTAGGGTTGGTAGATTGTTTGGGAAGGATTAAGAAGTATAGCCCTGGAGGGAAGTGAGTCACTGGTAGGCGTGGGCTCTGAGGTTTCAAAAGCCACACCATTTCCAGTTAGTGTTTCTCTCTCTCTCTCTCTCTCTCTCTCTCTCTCTCTCTCTCTCTCTCTCTCTCTCTCTCTCTCTCTCTCTCTCTCTCTCTCTCTGTCTGTCTCTGTCTCTCTCTGCTATTTCTCCAGCTTCATGACTGACTGACTGCTACCATGCTTCCCACCAGGATAGCTTAGGGACTCAACCTCTGAAACTGTAAGCCCCCAATAAACTTTCTTCTTTAACAGTGTTTCTCAACCTTTCTAATACTGTGGCCATTTAATACAGTTCCTCCTGTTGTGGTGACCTCCAACCACAAAATTATTTTGTTGCTATGTCATACCTGTAATTTTGCTACTGTTATGAATCATAATGCAAATAGCTGATATGCAACTCCAAAGGGGTTACAGCCCACAGGTTGAAAACACTGTTTCAAAAGTTGCCCTTATTATATCTTAGCACAGCAACAGAAAAGTGTCTAATACAGAATTGAGAAGATTGTGTTTTCTCAGCTGAGGGTCCCTCTCTCCAAACGACCCTATCTTGTATCAAGCTTATAAAAAACCAACCAGCACAATGACATGACTTTTTTATTTGCCACTGATATGTTTTGAACAAAAATTGCATTTTTAAATAATTTGTATTTATAAAAACATTTAGTAAAAGTTTCTTTAGAAGTAAATACTTTTATTTAAAATGTTTAATTTGTATAAAATTCATTAATTACTATTTGTATTTTGCTATTATGTACTATTTGATAATTTTAGATGTTTTAGAAGAAAAATAACCTTAGGTTCTAACATATAAAAATACTTTTAGGGAGACGGGCGGTGGTGGCGCACGCCTTTAATCCCAGCACTCGGGAGGCAGAGGCAGGCGGATCTCTGTGAGTTCGAGACCAGCCTGGTCTACAAGAGCTAGTTCCAGGACAGGCTCTAAAGCTGCAGAGAAACCCTGTCTCGAAAAAACCAAAAAAAAAAAAAATACTTTTAGGGGCTGGAGA
This sequence comes from Arvicola amphibius, assembly GCF_903992535.2. Classification (NCBI taxonomy): domain Eukaryota; kingdom Metazoa; phylum Chordata; class Mammalia; order Rodentia; family Cricetidae; genus Arvicola; species Arvicola amphibius. The sequence goes on along the minus strand of NC_052051.1, from coordinate 119,129,318 downwards.
GATGGCTCAGTAATTGAGAGCACTGACTGCTCTTCCAGAGGACCGGGGTTCAACTCCTGGCACCCACATGGCAACTCACACCTGTCTGTAACTCCAGTTCTGTGGGAACCCGACAGACATACACACAGGCAAAACACCAATAAACATAAAAGAAAAATAATAAATTAAAAATATACTTTTAATTTTCTGGTATCTCAATAGCTACTTCCAATACATTTTTGGTGGGGTATACTCAGGCTTGAAGGCCTTTGAGTGTGATATTTTTAATTGTGTGTATGTGTGTGTGTGCATACACTATCCATGCTCAGAAACCAGAGGGGAATGTTAGGTACCCAGTTCTGTCACTCCTTATTCCCTTGCGACAAGGTGTCTCTACCTCCCACAGTTCTGGGTTGTAACCCCATGCGCAGCCACGCCCACCTTTTGGTTCACGTGCTGGGATTAAACTCGGTCCTCAAGCTTTCCGCAGCAAGCACTATTACCCAGCAGTCTCCCCGCCCTTCTTTTATTTGTTTGTATCATTGAGAATGGAAACAAAATGAGGCTGGGACAGAATTAACAAAACCAGAAAGAGGCGCTCAGAAGAATCGGGGACAGAAAAGAAGAAAGCTGAGCATGCTCAGAAAGTTCTGTCCTGCTGTCTCCTTTTACACTGGAGACAATGACAGAAAACAGCTTTCTTCCCAGCTTACCGTAAAAATCACAAGGAAAGCCGGGCGGTGGTGGCGCACACCTTTAATCCCAGTACTCGGGAGGCAGAGGCAGGCGGATCTCTGAGTTCGAGGCCAGCCTGGTCTACAAGAGCTAGTTCCAGGACAGGCTCTAGAAACTACAGGGAAACCCTGTCTCGAAAAACCAAAAAAAAAAAAAAAAAAAAAAAAAAAAAAAAAATCACAAGGAAGTCTGGCAAACTCTTCGTTTATTGAAGATTTAGTCACTAAGCAAAGCAATTAAAATAAGAGAAAATTCATAGACCAGAAAATTCTCTCACCTCATTTTTTTTTACTTATGAATGTTTTTCTTCTCAACCCAAACAAGATAATTAAAAAGGTATTTTTCTTTTCTTTGTTTCTTTTCTTTTTTTCTTTTTCTTTCTTTCTTTTTTTTTTTTCCTTTTCTTTTTCTTTTTTTGAGACAGGGTTTCTCTGTAGCTTTGGAGCCTGTCCTGGAACTAGCTCTTGTAGACCAGGTTGGCCTTGAACTCACAAAGATCCACCTGCCTCTGCCTCTGCCTCTGCCTCCCAGTGCTGGGATTAAAGACGTGCGCCACCACTGCCTGGCTAAAGGGTATTTTTCATATCTAACTCACAACTCAGAACAGATTTGACATGGATCCTCTTCCTGAAGATAAAGCACAGGAAAAATGGTGAATATGGAGAGGAAGAGAAAAGTTCTCAATCTTTATAAATTCTCATTGTGAGGAGCGCCTGGAGAAGCACACTCAAGCCTTCTGAACTCAGGAGCACGTCTCCAGGACAACAAGCTGATTCTAATCATTGATTATTGATTTTTCACTGTATAAACTGACAGAAAATTTAGCATTTCCTATCATGGTAGAATATTTTCAAAAGGGGAAACTAGCAACTTTCTAAAGTGGAAAGCCAAAGAATGCTGTTGCTGTTGCTACGCAATCAATCCTCCATTTCTCTTCACCTTCCCTTTCCCTCCAGTGATGAAGTTCACAGCCAGAAAGATTTAGGCTTTTAACTGAAAGAGCAGAAAATGTTAGTTGCACTAAGAACGAGGCAAGGGACAAATACTAGGATCAAAAAGAAGTCCGAAATAATAGCCAACAATCAGAGGCCATCAACAAGGAAGCATGCAGATATGGACATTCCTGCCTCACGATAATCGACTTACAGAAACAGCGTTAGGTTGTCCACATTTAGCCCAGCTTTGTGTGAAACCAACAGCGCAGTATTCGCAGAAGACAATGAAAATGATCTAGTTTCATAGAAAAAAAGCAGTGCAAACTTCACGCCAAGATGTTGAAGCCTGCAAGAGTCATAAAAACTAATGCGGAGAATAACATTTTAAAGGGTTGTTTTATTTTGTAATTGTGTGTGTGTGTGCACATGCACATACACACATGTATGTAGGTGCCCTCAACTGGCGTTACAGTTGATTGTGAACAGCCTGTGTGGGGCGGGGAGCTGAGAACTGAACTCAGGTTCTTCTGATAAAGATAACAACTTTCTTAAGAATTTTTAAAAATGATTTGCCTACTGGATACATAAAACCCTAATTGTAAATTAATGAGGTGCTGAGAAGTACTTCACACATGTGGACCTTGTGTCACCAGATTGAACACACATAGCTCTTTAAAATTTATAATTCCTTTATGACAGAGACATTCAGAATCGATTCTTCTAGAATTTTGTTCATTTGTTTTGTTTTTCAAGGCAGGGTGTCCATGTGAAGCTCTGGCTGTCCTGAAACTTACTCTGTAATCCAGGCTGGCCTTGAACTCTCCATTCTTCTAGCGTTTCGAGGCTACAGCACACAGTTTCTAACTAGAGTCACCCTCCTGTACAGCTGCATGGTACAGCTGCTGCTTTGTGAAAAGGTTCACTTATTTTTACATGTGTGAGTGGTTTTTTTTTTTTTTTTTTTTTTTTTTTTTTTTTTTTTTTTTTTTTTGGTTTTTCGAGACAGGGTTTCCCTGTAGTTTCTAGAGCCTGTCCTGGAACTAGCTCTTGTAGACCAGGCTGGCCTCGAACTCGCAGAGATCCGCCTGCCTCTGCCTCCTGAGTGCTGGGACTACAGGCGTGCGCCACGACCGCCCGGCTGTGTGAGTGTTTTTAATGCATGCATGTCTCTGTACCATGCTTGGTGTGTGCAGAAACCAGAAGAGGGCATCAAATCCCTTGGACGGGGAATTACTGATGGATGAGAGTTGCCACGTGAGTGCTGGGGAATGAGCTGGGATCCCCTAGAAGAGCAGTCAGTGCTCTCAGCTGCTGAGCCATCTCTCCAGCCCCTCCCTTGGCTTCTCACTCATAAAAAATAGCAACATAGTACCCATGGGACCATAGTCATCCCACCCGCACCTTCACCCCTGGTAAATGAAATTCTTGCCCATGTCTGTGAAACTTTTTGTCATTTTGTTTTGCTTTTTGTTTTTCTCTGTGTAGCCCTGGCTGTCCTGGAACTCACTTTGTAGATCAGGCTAGCTTTGAACTCAGAGATTCACCTGCTTCTGCTAGCCTCCCAAAGCTCTAGGATTAATAGGGTGTGTAACCACTGCCCAGTCAGGTTTTTTTTTTTTTAAGATTCCAAATTCATACAAAACTTATCTTTGTGTGCCTGACTTATTTCACTTAACTTTACGTTCTGAGTTTCTTCCATGTTGTTAGAAATGATAGGATTTCTTTCCTTTCAGTGCAGAATAGTATTTGATGTGTGGGCACGCACATGCACGTGTGTGCACGTACATAAATATGCACATTTTCTTTATCCATCCATCCACTGCAGATACTTAGATTATTTCCACTACTTGGCTTCTGTGAATAGTGTTACAACAGACATGGAAGTGAAGACATCTCTTTGGACATGCTGATTTCATTTCCTGTGGATACATACTTGGCATTGGGAATAATAGTTCTAGTATTGATTTTCTGAGGAAATTCCATGCTGTTTTCTATAATGGATGTACTACTTGGCTCTTCCACCAAACAATTGTTCTAGATTAAAGAATAGGCTCTATTAAAGAGTCATTTGGATCAATATGAAATATGAATAGTTTTTTGTTATGGTTTTTTAAATAAAAATCCAGCCTTAAAGATTGCTTAAAAAACTTAATTTTTATTGGAAACATATTCTCTTAGAGAAGAAGAAAATTGCATTGTGAGAGATTTGTATGCTGAAAATATGATAATATTTTTATGATAATATTCTGCCCAACATCATACAAGTTGTCTTAGGGTTTCTATTGCTGTGAAGAGACACCATGACCATGGCAACTCTTATAAAGGAAAACATTTAGTTGGAGCTAGCTTGAAGTTCAGAGGTTTAGTCCGTTATTATCATGGAGAGATGCATGGCAGCTTGCTGGCAGACATGGTGCTGGAGAAGGAGCCGAGAGTTTTACATCTTGATCTGAAGGTGACAGGAAGTAAACTGTCTACCACACTGAACATAGCTTGAGCAAAGGAGACCTCGAAACCCACCACCACAATGACACACTTCCTGCAGCAAAGCCACATGTCTTTATAGTGCCACTTCCTTCGGGAGCCATTTTCATTCCAACCACCACACTTATGAAATGTGATTTGTGAAACCTGTGCTTGATTTCTGAATGGAGACTGCTGAAGTAGCTTCACCGACAATCACAGTTGCTTTAGACTTGAAATCAGGTTTTCTCCACATTGCATTTAATTTTCAAATAAGGGTACACTGACCTAGGAAATGTTGCCTAATTTGGCATTCCTTCCTTAAAACATTTGTGTAAAATTCTTGAGGATAACATAAATGGTGGTTTTGTTAAAAATTAACGTGAAAAGAAGTGTAATAAAATAAATATGTAGCAGTATAACTATGTATGAAATTCTGAACATATTTGTCATTACTCAGCCAAACTACAGAACTCTAATAAGGGTGCAAGACATTGAAGACCAATCCAGAGAGATTGATAGAGGCCAGAGAAATGCCTCAAGAGTTAGAGGAGCCTGCCCTCCAAGCCATGATGACCTGAATTTGATCCCCCCAGAACCCACATGATGGAAGGAGAAGCCCAGTATCTGAAAGCTTTCCTCTGATCTCCACATAGGATGGTAAGCACTCCATTCTCCCCACACATGTGATTGCAAACACAGACACAAGAAATAAATGTGAAATTTTTTTAAAAAAATGCTAATATTCAGTATTCAGTCATGTAACAATCTTTAAAAATGTTAATATTCAGTATTCAGTCATATAACAATCTGTTTGCACTGTCAGGTATGGTGATACACGTCTTTTTGTTTGTTTTTGCGTTTTGTTTTGTTTTGTTTTTCTGGCTTTTCAGGACAGGGTTTCTCTGTAGCTTTGGAGCCTGTCCTGAAACTCTGTAGACCAGGCTGGCCTTGAACTCACAGAGATCTGCCTAGTGCTGAGATTAAAGGCGTGCACCCCATACATCCAGTGTGATACACGTCTTTGGGAGGCAGAGACAGGTTGATCTCTGTGAGTTCCTGGGCTAAATAATGAAACCAGGTCTCAAAAGACCTGTCCCTGTTGGGTGTGATGGCACGTGTCTGGAAATCTTAGCGCTCAGGAGACCGACACCGGAGAATGGAAGAGTTCAAGGCTCTTATTGACTCAAGCCCTCAAAATGAAAAAAAAAAAAAAAAAAAACCCGACTATAGGACTGGCTGCTCTGAAAAGCCATCTTTGCTTTGTTCCTGGGTCCTGCTCCGTGCTCCCTGCAGCCCCCTTTGCTGCCCGCCTCCTCCTCCTGCTCTGCGGGAGGACTACGGGGCAGCTTTCTCGCCAGAGTCCTCGAACTCGATCCCTTTCTCACTCGCTGCATCGGATCACTGCTACCCCATCATGTCAGACGCACCCGTGGCCACCAGCTCCGAGATCACCACCAAGGACTTGAAGGAGAAGAAGGAAGTTGTGGGGGAGGCAGAGAATGGAAGAGGCGCACCTGCCGTTGGGAATGCTAATGAGGGAAATGAGGGGCAGGAGGCTGACAATGAGGTAGATGAGGAAGAGAAAGAGGTGGGGAGGAAGAGGATGGAGATGAAGATGAGGAATCTGAGGCTCCTATGGGAAGCGGGTCACTGAAGACGAGGAGGAGGATGGTGTTGACACGGAGAAGCAGAAGACTGACGAGAATGTCTAAACAGCTAAAAGGAAAAGCTAAACTTAAGGCCACTGTGACCTATTCACCTGCCACTTCCCATCTCAGAATTTAAACGTGGTTACCTTCGAGTAGAGGAGCAGGCCCCGCCCTCCACCAACAGAGGACACGCGCTCTTCACCAACCCACCAAAACCACAACATGAACTTGCAACAGGGGAGGGGAAAAAAAAAAAACAAACTTCCAAAGTCCTGCTTTTTTTCTTAAGAATATTTTAAAAGGAAATTTTGTTTGTATTTTTCATTTATATTTTATTTTTTTGTACGTATTGTTAGGGGTCAGCCATTTTTAATAATAACTGTGACCAAACCAGCATTCAGAGCGTTCTCTATCCTAATTCTGACCTTACGTGTGACTCGACTGTGTTCATTATACTCTCAAAGGAGAAAAAAACTTGTAAAAAACAAAAACAACAACAAAACAATCTTATTCCAAGCATTTCAGTGTTTTGTGTGTGTGTGTGTGTGTGTGTGTGTGTGTACCTAGCTGTACTATAAGTAGCTGCTTTGTATGAGATGGTTAAAAAGGCCAAAGATAAAAGGTTTCTTTTTTTCTTCCTTTTTTTGTCTATGAAGTTGCTGTTTATTTATTTATTGGCCTGTTTGATGTAAGTGTGAAACAATGTCCAACAATAAACCGGAATTTTATTTTGCTGAGTTGTTCTAAAACAAGGAACAAGCAGAAGGGTGGAACATTCAGTAGTTTGTTAGCTTAACTTAGAACTCTTGATTATATTGACATCTAGTTCTTTGTTTATATATTTACACTAGACCTACAGCTATTCATGAGCTTTTTTTTATCACTAATGTTAATAAGCAGTGATATTTAAGTGTCAATAACTGGCTAGGCTGTAAGTTTTGTTTGTTTGGGTTCTGTTGTTTATTTTTTTTTGTTTGGTTTTTGGTTTTTAAGACAGTGTTTCTCTGTGTGACAGCTCTGGCTGCCCTGGCTTTGCCAACCAGGCTGGCCTCCAACACACACAGATCCACCTGCTTCTGCCTCCTGTGTGCTGGGATTAATGGCGTGTGCCACCACCTCCCGGCTGAGTCAGGAGTGTTTAGATAGCAGCTTACAGGATGTCTGAAAACATCTCTCATAGCACGGCCATGGGATCAATATTCTTCTTGGACCCGGAGAAACTGAGGCATAGAAGGATTAAGTTATTTGCCTAAACATGGTCAGTGCTGCATCGAATGAACAATGACTCATTCCAAGAGGAAACTATGAGTGAAGGAAACAGGACAGGGAGGAGCTTCATAAATGCAGGGTGTTTCTTCTGATCAGACCTACCCTTCTCCTCCAACCTGACCTGGCCCAGTTCCACAATTGGTGCCTTTGGCTTCAAAGCCCTCTTAGCCTCTGTAAAGCAATTCTTTGAAACAGAAGTGCACATTCAAGGTGGATGGGCCATGATGACCCACACCTCCAATCACAACTTTTTTTTTTTCGAGACAGGGTTTCTCTGTAGCTTTAGAGCCTGTCCTGGAACTAGGTCTTGTAGACCAGGCTGGCCTTGAAGTCACAGAGATCTGCCTGCCTCTGCCTGAGTGTTGGGATTAAAGGCGTGCGCCACCACTGCCCAGCAATCACAACATTCTTGAGGCTGAAGCAGAAGGATGGCGAGTCCCAGGCTGGGGCTGTACAGCAAGTTCCAGACCAGTCTTGGCTGTATAGCAAGACACTATTTCAGCACACACACACACACACACACACACACACACACACACACACACACACACCTGTGGTTATGTACACACATGGCCTAAAGAAGATGGCAATATTAAGCCAGCATATTTCTCAACGTTTCTCCCTCTAAAGTAACCCATCAGACAGTAGGAAACTCTCAGGCTTCAGGAGTCAGAGGACTAACACCAGAGGCCCTGATCAGTTTAAGTCTTGGTTCTCCTAAAAGCCGTACATGAAAATTTGCTCCATGCCCTATAATAATCTTGATATGAAAACATTAGGTTTAAAATAAAAATGATGCTTCAGCAGAGTCTTGGTCCTTGCCGTGAAGCACAACAACCTTGTCATGACATCCGGACTCCTGATCTGAAAGGCGGAGTCTTAAACCAGCCTGAGACCTTCAGCTAAGACCAGGAAAGCAAGGACACCCTGAAAGGGCAGCTAAGAAGCAGGCAAAATGAGGACAGGCGTGACGAAGACAAGACACTCGGATTCATCGCTTCCCCGATTCACTAAGGATCTGCCGTCTTCATGTGTGGTTTTATTCAACTTTCTCGCTTATCTGATTCAAACCCAGCCTGCAGACCGTCACGGGAGATGCATGGAGGAGGTGAACATGGCATGGTGGACACGAGACATGGACGGCCGGCTACCAGGAAGAAGTGATATCCAGGTGGAAGCTTAGATTGAGTGGGCGTTTGCTCAGGTTCACCTGAAAAAAAATCAAAAAGTTCCTGCATTTAGGATTACAACTAGTTTCAGCGGTGCTTTGTTCACCCATTCCACTTGTCTATCAGCTGAGTATTTAGGAAGAGATGTGTTGATTTTTATAGAATCAACCGTGTCCACAGAGAAAGAGAGGGAACGATGGTCCATCCAGCTGTCTAAAACCTGGGTCAGATATGGGAACCAGATTGCAGATTTACCATGCAGACCCTAAACTCACTTTATAACCAATATCCACAGCTGATTAACCAAGAGAAAGATGGGGGCTGGGGCGCGGCGGGTGGAGATGTCATGCTGCATTTGCTCCTGGGCTATGAACACAGAAAGAAGAAGGTGCTGCTACAGGGGAAGGGAAGCTCCTCCGTACAGTAGAGGTTATGGCCCTCACTGTATAGACAGCAGGGCCAATAAGCCAGCCCACAAAATTGCCAGTGGAAAAAAAAGCCCAAAGCCTTTGAAGTAGTTAATGAAGCCACTCTTTTTAACTTGCTCTGGTCTCATTGCTGAGAGCTGTGCAGTTGCTCCTGGGCAGAAGTTTTACTAATGCAGGCATGTTGACTGGCCACGGCATCAAATATTCATCAAGTCACAGATGGGAATCTACAAAGAGTTAGCAGAGAGCTTTCGTGTCTCCCTTTGGTTCTGGGGAAGCACATCAGCCCTGAGAAATGCAAGGCCACAAGCACACTTTTAAGGTGATGGGTAGGGTTGCTGGCCCATTTAAACAGGTTAAATGGGGCCAATTTAAAGGCTTTGCTTTTTTTCTTAAAGTAAACGTGTGCACTTTTAGCACAGACATTTTAGAAAACACCCTTGCAAGAAAAGAAGAAAACAGAACTCACCCCTCATCTTCACACCAGTTGTGCTGTGCACGGTATCATCTTTTGAATAAAAATCAAGCCAAACTATGTTGAGTATTTATACATGTTTCTTTCTCTAGCTTTTCTCACTTAACAATACATTCTCTTTTAAATTTTTATTTTATTTATGGTGTGTGTGTGCGCGCGTGTGCACATGCACGCCCCTGCATTCAGATACACATGTGTACCACAGTCCACCCATAGAGGTCAGGGGACATGTGTGTATGTGTGCATATATGTGTGTGTGTGTGCCCTTGCATGCAGGTACACATGTGTACCACAACCTGCCCATAGAGGTCAGGGGACATGTGTGTGTATGTGTGCATGTGTGTGTGTGCATGTGTGTGTGTGTGTGTGCCCCTGCATGCAGGTACACATGTGTACCACAATCCACCCATAGAGGTCAAGGGACGACTTTTCAGAAGTCAGTTCTCTCTGACCACTGTGAGCGACAGGGATTGAACTCAAGCCCATCAGAATGACACACGGTGAAGGGTGCCTTGGGGAAAGAAGGTGAGAGAGACTCCAGGAAAGGCAGAGGACCTTTTACCTCAGGTGCATTTTGTCTCTCGGATTCTTCATGAATATGATTTCTTGCCTCCTGTGTTAAACATTTACATTGAGTTTATAGGATATGTTTGTTCTTGTTGGATGTCGGAACATAGCCACAGAGCCCAGTCTGGCAAAAGGACTTGCTGAGCACTGTCCCCAGTGTACCCCGAATCCAGATATGGCCTTCTGCCTTGCTTTCATGTTTCCCCAGATGTGATCTATAGTATGTACCAGGTAATTGTGTTAAAACTGGTCTGTCCCGAGAAAGTTCTGGGAAAGGGATCTCTGCTGATATTTAGTATGTGTTTACTGATATTTATTTACATGTCTTTCTGATCATGTTTTTTATGAGCTAAATTAACCCATTGCTTTCCTTGTTTCGCTCGTGTATAAAGTGCACTGAAACTGAAGTTGTCTACAGCATTAGATGGCAGCCTGCGCCATTCTTCCCGACTCTCGACTCCCAGGTCTCGAAGAGAGATCTGCATCGGTAGAAGAGTCAGGCTCACATGGACATGGGTCAAGGTGCACTTCCAGGAAAAGTGATGTCTAAATGGAGGCGTAAAGATTGGGTGGGAGTTTGCTCAGGTTCATCTGGAAAGATCCCTGCTGAAGCTGGTTTGAATGATGAATAACGGCTCCCAGATGAACCAGGCTGCTGACCTTAACAATACATTTTCTTCTAGATAAAGAGTATTTTATTTGGTTCCTTTTGCAACATCTTGGTGGTAGATTCACAATAATTTTGGCATTTAACAAAACTCAGTGAATAAAATGTAACCCATGGACTCTTTTTGATATAACTTTTTTTTATGATTACATAATTCCCCCTCCCTTTTATCAATACATTTTTACAGATTTGATAATATTGAGTATTTTTCTACAACACATTTTATATGTATTTAGTCTCTCTCTGTCTCTCTCTCTGTGTCTGTCTCTCTCTCTCTGTCTCTCTCTCTCTCTCTCTCTCTCTCTCTCTCTCTCTCTCTCTCTCTCTCTCTCTCCCCCCCCCCCTCTCTGGTTTTTCAGACATCATTTCTCTGTATAGCCCTGGCTGTCCTGGAACTCATTCTGTAGGCCAAGTTGGCCTTGAGCTCAAAAAACACGCACCACCACCAACTGGCTGGACTTGCTGTTCTGCAAGGAAAGGTTACACAGTCTGCACAGCCAATCCCTAGGTGTTGGATGTTTCAGCTGTATCTAGCTTTCCTGAGTACTGAGTGGCATTTCTAATTGCTACCCTTATAACTCTCATTTCTATGTTCACTTCATGTTCATTTCTATGGATAGAGTATTTCAGTGTTCATTTCTATGGATAGAGTATGAGAGGGGTGGAGCTGCCATATTGATGAACTGACATCATCTCCCTTATCTCCAGAAAGGATAGGCTGCAAAGTCACTGAGAGCCACATCATTGCTGTAGGAGTCGGAGGGCTGCTGGTAGGTGTGTTTGTGCTCCTAACGGGCTCTCTGGGCTCCTGGTAGGTGTGTTTGTGCTCCTAACGGGCTCTCTGTAACTTGACCGGTTTCCCTCTTTAATTTAACAGCTTATCTTGTTTCACTAATCTCCCGTCTACTTAGTCACACTGGAGAGGAAGAAGGATCCATTTAATGATAAACAGCACTGCCTGAGCTCATGAGGATTTATGGCTTGCTGCTTTGCATTGCTAGTGACCACAATTCTAATGTGGGCTCTATCAATATCTCTTTCCTCTAGCAGTAGAATGTGAGCTGTTTCCTGCAATTGAAGTCTCCTGGAACAGAGGTTCAGTGATATATGGGGTAAAGCACAGAAGAGGGCATTGGTAAGACAAGGTCAGTGGCTTTTTTGCTTGCCAAATAGATGACCGTCATTTATTGCCATCCACAAGTCACTGAAGAGTGGGCACTGTCACACTCACGAACTCACACAAAAGAACAAAAGATGAGAACATGATTATGTAACAGGGGATAGCCTTACCTAAGGAAGAATGGTAGGCAGGCTTGCACACTCCATACTCCTCCTCCTCACAAAGGATTGGGAAACGTCAAGTAGTTTGGTGTAAATCCTGGATCTTTTACTTGAAGACCGGAGTCTTGGAACATCGTGACTAAGTCTGTCACACAGACAGGATCTGAGCCAATTCTCTTCTTCCCTAGACAAAAAAAAAAAAAAAAAAAAAAAAAGAAGCGAGAACATCCCTTCGTGTTCCCTTCCAGGCTCCTATTCCTGCTGGTCAGTGAGTTATTCCCAGACTACAGTGGGTATGGGTACCATTTTCACAGTTTGTGCATATCCGCAAGACACAGTATCAGTGAGTTAGGATTTGGTGTGCATGGGTGGAGGGGACGCCTTTTGTTGGTTTTGTTTTGATGTAGGGTTAGGGGTCAAGCAGATAGCCTCACACACAGAAGGAAGTGCTCTACCCCTGAACTATATTCCTAGCCTTAGCATTTGTTTGAAATCAGTACTTTTTAAACTTCAATGATTAAATTTAATTAAAAAGAAACAATGTTGGAACATAAATGAAGCACCAATATGCTTGTCATAAATGAATGAAAAGAATTACATCAGATTTTAGCCTGTGATTTATGCCTGTCATGGGTCCTGAGCCTGAGACCTGTGCTTTCTTTGTTTTTAAAAACAGAAAGAGGGAAAAACTGTTAAAAATTAACGCTGGTGGATGAAGGATGTAGACTAGGTAACGCTCTTACCTACTATGAGAAAGACCCTGAGTTCACTCCCCAGAGCTGAGAAATAAAAGATCAAGTCTAAGTGGAACTTTGCCATTGACAGAACCAGTGTTTCAGGGGGCTGTAAAGGGAACAGGTTTCTCAACATGAGTAGCCACATGTTTGATGCTTGTGTGCCATTGGCCAGTGGGGAAGGGGGTCCCACAGTTTGGAAAGGGGGGGAGGAATAACAACCAGCGTTGGTTTCAGCCTTGCCAGCCACTCCTCAGGTAAATACAAAAAAAAAAAAAAAAAACCCTAGCTGCCAAGCAGATAGTAATAACTCTGACAGAGATATTGGATGTGGATTGGGAAATGAGAACATGAACATTTCTGGATTTTTTTAATATCTCAAGTAGAAAGTGGAAGGCACTGGGTTTGAAACCACATGATAAGTTTGCTAACTAGAGGTAAAGAACTTTGGAAATGGTGCAATCTGAGGAGGCTGTGTTAGGTGAGAGGAGATGAATGGAGCAGGAAAGAGTGCCCAGGAGTCCCAGGGCCTCCATATTCTTCAATCCCATCTTAATCACCTTGGCTCTGCAGGGTTGCATGGGAATATCTGGAGCGTTCAGAAGCATCAGCTATACTAGGGGCTGGTACTTAGGGAGTGTTTCTTGCATTAGTAAGCCAGGCTTCTTTCATGCCCCCAGCTCCTCCCCAGGGCAAATATTATCACCCCCACGGTTGAAATGAAGGTTCTTCTACTAAGATGCTCTGTAAGCCTACTTTGTATGATACAAACTCAAGTGGAAGAGGGGTGGCCCCAAGGGCCACGCACTTCACTGCTAAGTCATTCCCCGGTACTGAGTGCTGGCCGTCACTATACTAGGTTCTACCGTACAGTTGCAGAAAAAAAAAGATAGCGCCCCAAGTATTCCTAATTTTAAAAGGATTTGTTGTAGAACCCTTTCACGTTCTCCTACGTGTGGGAAAATAGTAATCAACTTGGAAAATATTTTAAAAACCACAACTGGGGCTGGAGAGATGGCTCACTTGGTAAACTGCTTGCTGAACAAGCCTGAGGACTTAAATCCAAATGCCAGCATCCACATAAAAAGGAGCACCCACAGTCTCAGGGCTGGGGAAGCAGCCATAGGGGCACCCCTTGCTTGGGTTTTCTGGTCAGTCGTCAGTCTAGGAGAACAGTGTAATCTGAGTTCAGTGAGAGACCCTATCTAAAAAATAAAAGCAATAGTAATTTTAAGGAGATGCAACCAATGTTGACTTTTGGCTTCCATAACACTAGCACACATATGTGTGTGCACCTGCCCACACATGGGAACACACACACACACACACACACACAGAGCACACAACTGAAGACTACACCAAAGTGGACCTGTGTGTGCATGTGCACACCCTTGCTGAGAAACCCGCACTCTAATCTGAGATATCTCCGCAGGGCAGGTCTTTGGGAGATGGTGCAGGCAGATGCAGGATGAAGTCTAGAAGAATCTCCTGGGCCCCGAGAGCAGGGTTGCCTGTGGTTGAAAGAGGCCCAGCAAGATCTCTGACTGACATCGGTCAGTGGATTTTGTCTCTGCTTCCAGCAGAGCACATTGGGGCTTCTGAGACTTTCATCATTGCTGATGGAGGTGCCTGAGGCAGTCCACACCCCGGGCACACTGGCCACCTTGGCAGATTTCCCTTTAAGCTTGGTGTTGGCTTGTCAGCTTTCTCCTTACAGGCAAGTTAAACAAACAATCTGTTAGATTCTCAGCCTCTCTGGACACTGTGACTTTTATTTAAGGGATTGTTTTTGGTTTTTATATTTCTAACCTCACTAATTATTCCCTTTCCGGAGGAGAAAGGGTGTTTCTTTCAGCTTGAGTAAGAAGATTGTTATATGGATGTGGATGTGTAGTCTGCGTGCCTGTTATGAATATTCATAGGCTCTCTTGGATACATCACATCAAATCTGTGTGCCGGCGTAGGCATTTCACTCTAAAAATCAAAGCTGAATGAGATGCTTTTAAATCATCATTCAGTTTTTATCATAAATGAATATATTTATGTTAAACTTGTATTCCAATTAGATGTAATGCACAAATTCATAATTAGATAACTTGCTTTCTTCCCTTAGTGGTATTTCTTACAGATCTTTGCATTATCATTTAATTCTTAGTCTTTTTTTTTTTTTTGGTTTTTCAAGACAGAGTTTCTCTGTGGCTTTGGAGCCTGTCCTGGAACTAGCTCTTGTAGACCAGGCTGGCCTCGAACTCACAGAGATCCGCCTGCCTCTGCCTCCCGAGTGCTCGGATTAAAGGCGTGTGCCACCACCGCCCGGCCACTTTAGATTTCTTAACAACTAAATGTGGCTCTGGTTTTCTTTCTTGGTCCTTTTTCTTGATCTGTCATCAGGAAAATTGGGATTTCATTGTCTGTTTAGTTTTATTTATTTACCAGTCTTGGAATTCAATGTTCGCTCGGGTAGAAGTCTATTTTTATTGTTTGTCATAAGAAATTGAGGGTGAACACCAGCAGCCATTGTATGTGCACTGTCCCGTGCACAGACTCACGACGGAGGAGACAAAGGCCATTGTCCTCTCCCTGTCCATATGAGGAAACAAACTCAGAAGGTCCAGGAACCCTTGAGGAAAAGGAAAAAACTCCATTATCAGCTGAACATGCAAGTTAGCCTTAAGCACACTTAACCTTCCTCCAACCCACAACTACACACAAAGTCCTTTATACGGTGCGGACCTCGCTCTAAACACTGGAGAGACTGGAAGCTGTAGAAGGAAGCGGCGGGCTGTGTCCCGCCACCCGGCCGCCGGCTAGCTTTATCCAAAATAATTACACGGAAACTGTATTCTTTTAAACATTGCCTGGCCCATAGTTTCAGCCTCTTATTGGCTAATTCTCACATCTTCCTTTAACCCATATTTAGTAATCTGTGTAGCACCACGAGGTGTGGCTTACCAGGAGAGATCTTAACCTGCGTCCATCTCGGAGAGGAGAAGCATGGAGACTCACTATGGCGACTGCCTGAAGTATCTCCCCTCTGCCTGCTACCCCTTTTCCCACAATTCTGTTCTGTCTACTCCGCCTACCTAATTTTCTGTCTCTTAAAGGGCCAAGGCAGTTTTCTTTATTAATTAACCAATGAAAGTAACATAGACAGACAACTCTCCTCCATCAGGAAGCAGCAGGCAGGCAAAGCCCCCACTCCCAGGAAGCTTGCAGGCTGCTCAGCCTCCCTACCAGTCCTAAATTACAAACTTGGCCACTCAGTGGTCAGCATGGGAGGATGTGTGCATGTGGGCATGCCTAGATCTCCTTGTTAGTTTAAAACTAGTATGAGCAGTTCTTGGCTTTAGGCTGGCCTTTATTTCATTGACTATTATAGTAACTGAATTCATTTTAGTCCTTAATAAATACTTGTCAGTTGTTGCTTGTTTTGAGTTTTTTGTTTGTTTGATTTTTATTTTTTGTTTTCCATTTACGCTTCCATAAGAGGAAAAGGCGAAGTTACTTGGGACGAATAATACCTCATTTACACCTCCCTTTTAGAAATATCCCAGGGACAAGGAGGGCCAAGAGGGTGAAAGAGCTTGCCGAACAAGCCTGACAACCTAAATTTTAGCCCCAGAACCCCCAGTCAATGGAGAGAACAGTCAGGAATTCTGACCTCCACAGGTATACTATGGCACATGTGCGTTTATACAACACATGCATACACACATACATACGTTCAGACATTAATCAATTAAAAAATAGTTTTCCAGGTAAAATCCAGCTGCGTATAGCAGACTATAATCCCAGCTACCTGAGAGACTGAGGTAGAATAATCAAAAGTTCAAAGCCTGGCTGTGCTACATTGATGTCCAGGCCAGTCTACATAATTTAGTGAGACCATGTCTCAAAATAAAACATGAGAAAGTGAGCAGGAAATATAGTTCAGAGGAAGAGTACTTGCCTAGAATATACACGGACCTGAGTTTGATTCTTAGTACCAGGCTCACCCCACCCGAAAAAAGGTTCTGGTTTGACCTGAATTTTTCCTTCTTCATTCTTGCAAGTGCCAGAAGATGATTCAGGACAGCCTGCCATTTCACATTGCACACAACATTCCTATCCCTTTTATAAAAGTTGGGCCAAGGACTAGGGAGAGAGACCTATTATTGTCTGCCCTGACTTCTGGAGATGTCAGTCAGGAAGTTAGACTGCGGCAGCCCAAATGGATTCACAATTCCAATTCCCACTCTTTCCTGGCTTTGGGGTCAGGCACAATGGTACACAAATATACTCTTAGCATTCAAGAGGCATAAAGATTGTAAGTTCTAGGCCAGCCTTGGCTACAAAAAAATAAATAAGCAAAAGCTGGCCAGAGACTCTGGGGAGACGGCTCAGTTAGTAGAGTGCTTGCTACACATGCATTAGGACCTAAGTTTAGATCCCCAGCACCTATGTGAAAAATCAGGCACGGCAATGCCTGTAATCCAGCACTAGAGAGGCAGAAGCAGGGTAATTCCCAAAGCTCTCTATCCAGCCAGCCTAGACAAATGGCTGATCTCCAGGTTCGGGGAAAAACTGCCTCAAAAACTAAAATAGCAATCGAGGAAGCTACCTCTGGCCTCTGCATGCAAGAACACACATGTGCACAAACACAGGTAAATGAACACACAGGTATACCACAATACGCAGACATACACACACACACACACACACACACACACACACACACACACACACAGAGCAATCCATCCACCAGCAGGGGAGATTTGGAAAAGAGTTGGTACCTTCTCTGGGCTGCTGCCAGACCCACAGTGTAGCTGTCTGACTGTACTACCTGACAGTGTGGCGCCTACACTACAGGACCATTCGTGAGCCTCGGGCAAGGGGCTGGAGACTGAAACACACAAAGACACACAGAGACAGCACAGACAGACACACACCTCTAGTGGGTAAAGAAGTCCTTTATTGAATAGCACCACAGAGGAGTCTTATATACCCAACACAGCCAGGTGGGCCAACAGGCAAAAACCTCATCCCCTGATCCTCAATCAAGGCCAAGGCAACACGTGCTCAGGAAGCAGAGCTGGACGCAGCTTTCAGTAGCACAAATCAGAAGGCCAAGTAAAGGTCACTATCAGGGAAGAGCAGCTGGAGGCCAGGGCTCCAAGTGGTCCCAACACACAGCACCTGCCTCTGATCAGCAAGAGCGGGGTTATGGTTCAGAACACTGGCCCAGCCCACTGCTTTCTGCCTTTGCCAGAGCAGCTTCTTTGGCTTCCAGTACTCATCAGGAAACAAGAGTGTTTTCTGCAGACATGATAGTGTAGATCCTCCCCAAGCTGTAGGACCTGTCTCTCTGCCATTGGGTTCTTTCATCTTCATTCACACTCCTTTTGGGGGATCTCTTCAATAATTGATGAGGTTGTGCATGCTGCAGTTATGACATCTGTGCCATCAACTAGGATGGAAAGGATGAGACAGAGGGAGAGACTGGGGTAGCCCCTGGTCAGCTTCAATCCGTGTTCCCTCTCCCTCTTCCAACTCCAAAAGCCATGGGTTTTCACCAACAGGCTTGGTTTTCTAGGCTCAGAGCCTGAGACATGGATTCTTGGACAAGGGTTTAACTGATGGAAAGCCCTCTGAGAAGACCTGTATTGAGGGTTGGAGATGGAAGCAGAGAAAGAAATAGAATTGGGAAGGGGATGGACTTGGAGAAAGACCAAGACAGGGTTTAGGAAAAGTGTCACCTACTGGGAGATCTGCAGACTTACTGCATCTCAGAAATTGTCCAGTCTAGGTAATGGTCTGGGATTATATGCTCTGATATCAACCAGATGCTACACATTGTTCATGGGATGACTTCCCAGGCATCATTCACCAAGAGGTTTTCTGCAACCAAAGAAATCCTTCCAAGAAAGGATCAGGGTATGGGAGTTAGTAACAGGCAACATCTACAGCAGCTGGTGGTGAGTACTGAAGTCACACTTTGTGACGGAGTGATAAGAAAGCTTTTTTTCAGGCCAGAGAGTGAAGGTGTAAGTCACAAACAATCCCACACCAGTTTGGAATTATGACTAATAGAATGGTTATTTATTTGAAGGGGGAAAACTTACAGATCACCATCCCAGACAACAGCCCTCTGTGCAATCAGGAAGGGAGCCTAGTTGCCGGAAGCAGAGCCGGAAGCCAGAGAGCGAGTGGAGGGAAGTGGCCGTGTTTAAAGAGAGAGACCATGCCCCAATGGGCTCGTATCTCAGCGGCTATTGGCTGAAGGAGCGGAAGGAGCTCCCGTAACAAGAGAGAACCCATAGTAGCCTCCCCACCTCCTTTTCTCTCCTTTTCCTCTAATAGAGATTCATTATTAAACTGGTCATTGTAGAGTTTAGAGTTTAAGTGACAAGTCGTGGACAGGCATGTAAATGAATGAACACAAAATAATTTCAGGTTATTGCTGTGGGATGATGTTTTTGTCCACTGTAAAGATTTGCCGCTTGTATTGAGTTAATAAAGCATTGATTGGCCAATAGCCAAGCAGGAAGTATAGTCGGGATGACCAGACTAGGAGAATTCTAGGAAGAGGAAAGACTCAGTCTGCATTAGCCACCTAGATGCAGAGGAAGCAAGATGAGAATGTCTCACTAAGAAAAGGTACCAAGCCATGTGGCTAAACATCGATAAGAATTATGGGTTAATTTGAGTTATAAGAGCTAGTTAATGTTGGAAGGAGACCACTTGTTTATCCTGGCTGCTGAGAACCGAAATAATCACACAGAAACTGTATTAATTAAATCATTGCAAAAAAAAAAAACCATTGCTTGGCCCATTAGCTCTAGCTTTTTATTGGCTAATTCTTACATATCAATTTAACCCATTTCTTTTAATCTTTTTATTGCCATGTAGCTGTGGCTTACCAGCTAAAGTTCTGACATCTGTCTCCTGTGAGCTACATGGCTTCTCCCTTACCCCACTTCCTTTCACCCAGCATTCCATTTAGTTTTTCCCACCTAGCTCTGTTCTACCCTTTCAGGCCAAGCCAGTTTCTTTATTCATTAACCAATAAAAGCAACACATAGACAGAAGGACCTTCCACATCAAGTTAATAATAAGCCTGAGCTAATAGGTCAAACAGTTTAAAATTAATATACGCCTCTGTGTGTTTCTTTGGGACTGAATGACAGCAGGACTCAGCAGGACAGAAACTTCTGTCTACAGATTATGATCATTGCTTTGAAGGAAAGAGAGTGCTGTAGAGGAGGATGACTGACAAGAGAAGAGGCTTCTATTCTAGGTTAGGTCTTCAAGAAAAGCTTTCCTGAACAGATGACTTTTAGGATACTGCCTTCAGTGAAGAGATGAGAGGATCCAGCTGTAAGAATGCAGAAATGAGCCAGGTGGCGGTGGTACACACCTGTAATCCCAGCACTCAGGAGGCAGAGGCAGGCAGATCTCTGTGAGTTCAAGGCCAGCCTGGTCAACAAAACAAGTTCCAGGACAGCCAGAGGTGTTATACAGAGAAACCTTGTCATGAGAAACAAACAAACAAAACAGAATACAGAAATGGAATACTGAGTTTCTCACAAGGCCCATCACCTGTGCCTCAAAGCCTTCTAAAAAATAAATTTCTCAGAATTTATTTTTATTATTTTTATTATGTACATGCAACATGGTCTGTGCATGTGAGCACATGTGCCCAGAGAAGACAGAGGTATTGGATCCCCCAGAGCTAAAGTTAAGGAGATTTTGAGTCATCCTATGTGAGTGCTGGGAACCAAACTTGGGTACTCTGGAAGAGCAGTAAGTGCTTTCAACGGCAGAGCCCTCTCTCTACTCTGCTAGTAGCTTTCTAGGTCTATAGCAGGTACTGATAGCTGTGTAAAGTCCTCTGGAGAAAGCCACCTTCCCTTGGCTTTTGACCATTGCCCTTGGGAAGTTGAAAGTCTTCTTTTGTCTTGTCTTGACTAATGATTCTTTTAAAAATCAGAGTTTTATTTTATTGTGCATATCAACTGATGTGAAAGAACAAGCATAACTAGTCAGAAAAGCTGAACTAACTTTACAGATTGTCTCCTGATGGTACAGCTTAAACAAACTAAGCAGTTCTCCTTTGATGACACTGACCTCCACCACAACAGTAAAACTAGTTTGGCAGAGTCCTTTATTCTTCTTTGTAGAGAGTCAAAGCTTTGCGCTGCCAGTTTAACAAGGAATGATGATGTGGGATGCCCTTCTGTAAGCTGTGAATATGTCTTATTAACATTGGTTAATAAAGAAACTGATTTGACCAATAGCCAGGTAGAATAGAGCCAGGCAGGAAATTCAAACAGAGAGACCGGGAGAAAGAAGGCAAAGTCAGGGAGATGCCAGTAGCCACTGGAAAAACAAAATGTGAAGTAATGCCATGGCCACATGGCAATACATAGATTAACAGAAATGGGTTAAGATGTAAGAGCTAGTTAATAATAAGCCTGAGCTAATAGGCCAAACAGTTTGCAATTAATATTAAACCTCAGAGTGGATATTTGGCCTGTGAATTACCGACATGCACTAGCTGTTCTAGTTTATGTGGTTCTGAAGACAGAACCCAGGGTTTCATACCTCTTGAATAAAAGCTTTGTCAAATGAGTTGCCTTCCCATCCCACCTTGATTTCATTTTCTTGTGGAAGCATTCTCCAGCTACTGGAAGAATATAGGCTATACTGCTTCTCTGTTTAATGGTAGATAATTTTTGTTAATTTTAACTCGTACAACATCACTTCAACTTGGGAACTAAGATGCCCAATCACTATATAATAATAAATTTATCTGCTATTGCTTGAAATGTGAGGTATCCACCAGAGAGTACTACTCAGATACAGGTTCAAGCCAATAAAAAGGTTTTATTAGCATACTGGTGACCACTTTGGTATTCAGGACTCCTGTGCAGTCCTGAGCCTTTTTCAGGGTGATCTCTCAAGTGCAAAAAGCACATCTCAGTTAACAAAAACAGAGCCAGAAGCAGAACTAGAGAAGTCAAAAAGAAAGATGAACACATGCTGTGGAACATTTGTTTAATGATGCAAAGATGTGCTGCATTCTTTTATGTTGCATTTGTTTAACTCTGTAAAGCTGTGTTACTTTGCCTGCTTAAAACACCTGATTGGTCTAATAAAGACCTGGCCAATAGCACGGCAGGTAAGAGAAATAAGTGGGACTGGTGGGCAGAGATAAAAAAATAGAAAGAGAAATCTAGGGAAGAGAGAAAGGAGTGAGAAAAGGGAGAGAGGAGGACACCAGGGGCCAGCCACCCAGCCACACAGTCAGCCACAGAGTAAGAAGAAAAGAAAGATATATATATATATATATATATATATATATATATATATATATATATCTTTTATATATAATATATATATAATTATATATATGTATCTTTTTTATATATTATATATATATATATATATATGTATATAATAAAGAAAGGTTAAAAAGACCAGAGGCAAATGTACCTAAAGAGAATCAGGATAATTTGACTTGACTAGAAACAGGCCAAGCTAAGGCCAGGCATTCATAAGTAAAAATGTCTCCGTGTATTTATTTGGGAGCTGGGTGGTGGGCCTGCAAAGAGTAAACAACAGCAACAAAAACAACAAAACAAAAAACAACCACAAATACACACAAGGACTTTCCCAGAACTTCGGATTTTAACGGGTGAAGTCTCTTTGTTCTTGTTTTGGGAGGTATTGCGATCTCTGCGCTGGGTTTCAGGGCCTGGACAGTAATTTCATCATGCCATGGCATCAGCTGTGCTAAGGTCTGGAGGCCGATTAAGGTCTGGGGTCAGCAGGGGCGGGGACCGAAGCAAAATGTTCATCTCTCCTCTCTGCCTTTAGACCGGGAGCTAAAGAGTGGAGCGTCTATACCGCCTTAAATACAGCTCATTCTTCAGTCAAATCTGTAAGTCTTCAGAGGCAAAGCAAGGCTCGGAGGCAGGAGCAATTTTCTTACTCCCCGTGATAATGATCAGCACTCTGGACTGGGCATACACACAAAGATGGTTCTTTTACTATGAGTTCCTTGGAGATGTTCATAGCATAGGGTGATGGCTTCGGTTTCCCTGTCACAGGTTTTTAGGTACATTTCTTCTCTAGCTGACAGCTCCTGGCTCTGGCCACATCCTCCCAAGCATCTTAGACCCCACTTCTAGCTTCCTTCCAGTGAGGTCCTCTTGCTATAGGATGGTCCTGTTGTGAGGCAACAGATAAGTCAGCCCACTCTGGCTCGCTCTTGCATGTGGACCATGTGTAGCAGTGAGACGCTCTCCCGTAATGTTTGTTCTGAGGAACTTTAGGATAGCAACTATTCCCCAATTCCCAGCTCCTGTCCAGGGACCAGAGGTCTCTCCAGCTAAGCCCTCACTCCTTCGCTGTCTAGAAATGGGTCATATTGTTCATGACGTGCCACTTACACAGACTCATTTAAAGCTTCTTAAGGTATCTCCTTGGAGTCATCTTCCTTAGGGCTGAGATGCACAGCCGTTCTCATGCTTCCCTTTGGGGTGAAGAAATCCTCTTCAAAAATCCTCTGATTTCCAACCCATGGCTCTTACGAAATGCTCTAGAGGTAAGTGAGGGGTTTCTCAGCCATCCACTCTAAAAGTGTTTGCACTTTAGTCTAGTGCCTCCCCTTAGAGCATGTGTCTGCCAAAATTCCCTTTTTAATGTCCTGTTATACTCAGAGCTCAATGAATGAGCTAATGACTCATTCTCCCTGGTGGCCAGTGGGAAGGCGCCCTTAAACAGCCATTATCAGCTCTTGGTTCTCATCCTGACCTCAGCCCGGTTTCTCCAGGTGACCTTGAGGCAGCCCTTTCATTGCTCTGGGTCTCAGCATCTCCTCTCAGTGAACTGAAAAATCAGATCTCTGTTCTGGGCCCTCTCTCTGGGGAAGTATTGTGAGGAATAATAAGGCAATGCCTATAAAGTGCTTTAAGTACTTCGGGGAAAGACGTTGGCTAAATACCAAATGATAATAATAACACCGCCATCAGCGTCCATGGTATTATTCATGGTTGAGAGGAGAGAGCAATTGCTGATGGTGTCTTAGCTCTGTGGGAAGGAGGACATCAGGCCCCAGAATGTTCTGTCAATAAGTCCAAACCAATAAATACTGAGCGCTGTAAGGGGAAGTTACCTAGCCATAAAGGCTGGGTGCACATGCCCATTTGTATTTGAAATGACAGCAACCGACTCTGTTTCTCGTTTTTTTATTTTTATAGCTTGTCTCAGAGCCACTGGGATAGAGGGGATGGGAGAGTAAAGGGACTGCGTTTTACATCTTGGGTTTTACTACCCTCTGGGCACTTCTCCACACTCCCCACATTCCCTCCCTCTACGCACTTCATTCTTTCCATATCAGAGTTCTGGTCAGCAGACAAGTTGTCAGTCTGGTGGGAGGGGAGAAGCTGAGGGTTTGGGAGCTGAGCCCTGGGAAGAACCAGGGAGCTTATGAACAGGAAAGAAGGCCCTTACTCCTCTGAAGTTCCAACCTAAACTCTCATCCACTTATCCTAGAAAGAGGATCCCACCTCACCGACTGCCTCGCTAGGGTCCAGGGATAAGTCAGTAAAAAAAAGAGAGAGAGCCGGGCGGTGGTGGCACATGCCTTTAATCCCAGCACTCGGGAGGCAGAGGCAGGCGGATCTCTGAGTTCGAGGCCAGCCTGGTCTACAAGAGCTAGCTCCAGGACAGGCTCTAGAAACTACAGGGAAACCCTGTCTCGAAAAACAAAAAAAAAAAAAAAAGAGAGAGAGAGAGAGAGAGAGAGAGAGAGAGAGAGAGAGAGAGAGAGAGAGAGGTTCATTAAGATTCTGCAGAATCTTTGTTGGAAGACAAGTGGCACATCACAGCTCAGGGAACAGAGAGGCTTTTACTTGGCAAAACTT
Source organism: Arvicola amphibius (assembly GCF_903992535.2). Taxonomy (NCBI): domain Eukaryota; kingdom Metazoa; phylum Chordata; class Mammalia; order Rodentia; family Cricetidae; genus Arvicola; species Arvicola amphibius. Next base: position 119,105,055 of record NC_052051.1, on the reverse strand, counting down.
ACCCCCTCCTCCGCCCTATACAAGCAGTGAGTATCAGAAATTTGTGAGATAGCCCCAGCTGTGCACGCACACAAACACATGTCTCCATGTGGCAGTGCTGTGGACTGCCAGGTCTGAAGATGAGGTTACTGCCCAAACACCCCCCCCCCCCGCTTCAATTTCTCTGGGCCCATTTCTTTACATGCAAACTGGGAGTAAAAACGGCGGCTTCCTAAACTTTCCAGAGATGCCGTGGAGGACAAAGATGGTAAGCACAGTGGTGAACTGCATGGTTATTCTTCTGGAATTTATGAGAGGATTTCCACTTGGAATCAAACGTTTTGCTGGGTGAACGAGCCCTTGAACTTTGGCTGGAGATCTGAGCCTGACGCTGAGCTTCTGGGGCAGGTCAGGGCTTGCTGTTTGCTGTTGTAGGATTCAATGGGTATTGCGGGAATAGGAGGTCAACTTTGTTACCTTTTTAGTTAATTTACTTTTATTATTTTTATATTATTATTATTATTATTATTATTGTTTATTTATTGGTTTTCAGAGACAGGGTTTCTCTGTGCAGCTCTGGCTGTCCTAGAACTCACTCTGAAGACCAGACTGTCCTTGAACTCAGAGATCTGCCTGCTTCTGCCTCCCGAGTACTAGGACTAACTCTTGGCTACCTTTTTGATGTGCAAGTCTTTTCCAGTTATACAAGTTTTATATATATTCAAACAATTAAAAAGATAAAATTTGGGGCCTTCCAAATTATTTGATATGCATTTGAACGCATATTCCTTGTGCCCAGTGTTGTCTTTAAGTTCAGTATTTTAGAGCCTACCTTTTGGTGGTAAGACTATACATAGGCCAGCTTTCCATCTGCCCTGTGTTTTGTTAAAACACCCTCTGGCTGGGTCTAGAGGTCTCTTTTTGAGATGTTGCCTCCCCTGTCAGCTCTCACAACATCCTTTAGGGTCTCTTTGATGGGTCACAGTCATTCCCAGTGGCCACTAAAGGACAAGAAACTTCCCCAGCTCAAAGAAACCCAGACCGCACATTTCCGAGCCCCACTTGCTGAGTTCTGAGACGTTGACATCTTGTCGTTTCTCCCTTCTTTTTAAAATTTCAAGCTGAAGTTTGATGCTGAATTTAAAATGTTGCCAGGGGCTGCCTGCAGGGCCCTCAGGCTAAAACAGTGGCAGCATCTGCCAGGGGAGACCCACAGGTCCTTCTTCGGACCATGGCAACGTACATCTGGCATCCCAGCCTGGGAAAGAAGGGAGAGGCATGCACGTGAGGGAAATTCAAGGACTAGTACTTTTTTTTAAAGGAGCCGACGAAGGCCCCCTCAGCAAGAATTGTCCATTTTATTTGGGTTTTATTTCCCAGTGCCCATAGGACACTTTGTGTTCATATTTTTTCTGAGAGGGTAGAGGGGGAGTAGCAAGTTGTGGGCGAAATGCCAGAACTCATTAAATGTCTGGGGACCCGGGATGAGTGATGGAAAGTGGGCAAGTGTAAGGCTGATCAACAAATTTCTTTCATGCAGCTTTTGAGTGTTGCCATGCGAATCAGAAGAGAAGAGACTTGTGGGTGTGCCCTGGAAACAGCAGCCTAAGTCCCGAATTTACTGTGTCCGTGTTTGTGTGTGTGTCCCTGTGTGTGCCCATGTATGTCCGTGTATGTGTGTGTGTGCGTGTAGAGTGTGCAGAACCAATATTTATATATGTGTGAGGGTGTGTGTGTGTGTGTGTGTGTGCAAGGGTGTGTCCATCTGGAGAGCATTTGTGTGAGAGTATGTACACGTGGAGGCCAGAGGTCAACCTTATTAAACATCATTCTTCAGATGCCTTCTGCCTTGTTTTTTGAGACAGGTTTTCTCACGGGGACCTGGGACTTGTCAATTTTACAGGGCTAGGTGGCCAGGGAGCCCTCGGGGTCTGACTGTCTATTCATCCCCAGAACCATCATGTCCAGCTTTTTTATGTGGGCTCTAGGAATCAAACACAGATTAGCATGCTTGTGTGGCAAGCACTTTACCAACTGAGCTATGTCCCAAGCCCCTTACTATGTGCTCCTTTCCACGCAAGACTGGAAGGACTCACGGAGCAGTAGACAGAGACACGGGATAGCTGGTAGATGGGAGCACGCAGCTGACTTGCTTTTCATTCCAGGTCTGTTTCCTCTGGGGTCTGTGCCATGTGCATGTCTTACTTTTTGACAGAAAACAAACCATGACTTTATTTCTTAGCTCAAAGGAATCTCTAGCCCTGGTACAGCCTCCTTGGGAAAATGACTCCTCAGTAAGAATGCCTTTCCTTACCCTCACATCATGCTAAAGCCTCCAAAATCCTCACAGAAGAGCAGTGACCACCATGTTCTTTCCTATGGAACATTATTTAATTATTGAGTGAGGAAGGGAACAGGACTGAAAGACCTCACAGGCACTAAAGACATGCTCTACTGCTAAGCCACAACCCTCATCGTAATTGCTATTCTACATGATTCGATTTGTTAGGTATTCTTTGATTGTACTAATAGAAGTTTGATGACCTCAGATGGTGTACACTGCTTCCAATTAACAAGACTGTGCTTTTGCACAGACCCTGGGACAGTTGCTATATTGTTTATCTGGTGGTCATTCCATATAAGTGACGCTAGACGTACTATACTTACGGGTGTGTTGTTTGAGCACACTCTCCATTCCAGCTGTGCTGCTTTATACAGTTTCCAGCTTTACTGCTCAAGAAAAGTCACTTAACCAGTAGTGCAAGAAAAGCTATTCTTATTTAAATATTATTTTTGTTACTGCTGTCCTTGAAGAGAACTGAGTACTGAACACTCAGCTTGACCTGTCGGTACACTGAGTGGGGAAAGATGGAATGGAAGTAGTTTGGAAGGATAGTTGTGGGGCTGGAGAGATGGCTCAGCAGTTAAGAACACTGGCTGCTCTTTCAGAGAACCCAGGTTCAATTCCTAGCACTCCTATAACAACTGTCTGTAGCTCCTGTTCCAGGGGATTCAACACCCTCACATAGAGATACATACAGGCAAAACACCAATGTAAATAAAACAGAAAACACAAAGCAGCTATGCCACAATTGGTGCAGATGCACCCTGAAAACCTGAGTGGGAGCAAGGAGAGATTAAGACAGACAGACATAACAACATGAAGGAGGGATCAGGTGCGCTGTGCACTTAGATGGAGACACACCAGTATCTGGGTTGGTACATACAACATGTTTGTTACATATATCATGAATGACAAAGTAGGTTGGCTCACCTCAGTAAGAGGTCCGTGTAGGGGAGCAGTCTGGGGTGATGCTATCTTGAAGTCACCCCTGCCAAGGAAGCTGTGGTTGATACTTCCCATGAACTGTTTTTAGTGAAATGTCATTGTTTGTCTGTATCCAATTTATGGCCAGGGGAAAGTCTTGGCCTCCCCTGAGTCTAACTTGGGGAAGACATTGCTGTTCCCATGAGTCTGAGGCACTGAAGTTCTTGACCTGTCTGTGTTTATGCCATGAAAGCTTGTTTGTGCAGGGGTAGACCCACTCCCAAAGTAGTTGTTATCGGGCCTTAAAATATTGCTGAACAAACCCACATAATTCTCAGAAGAGAGGACTTTCTAGGCAGCCTTTGAGCAAGGGTTTATCCTGAACTCATTTTGCTGCCCTTACTGTCATGCCTTTCTCGCCATTTGCTGCATCCACCAGGAAAACCTATGCATTCCCTGAATCCTGGGATTTAGCCCTTTCCTAGGATGGAAGGTGCTCCTAGTAGTGACTGTGGTAAATTACAAATGCTGGAAGAATACGGAAGACATGAACGAACCTATCTATGTATTACTCATTCTACTTCCTCTCTTCCAAGAAATAATTATTAAATGTCTCAAGCACTCTTCTAGAATGGTTCTTTCCAACTGAGAATGACTTGCATTCACAAGGGACATTGAGCAAAGTCCAAACATTTATTTTTTGATGTCACAACTAAGGGATGTCACTGACAACTATTCATTTGGTTATGGATGACACCAGACATTCTGCAATGGACAGATCAGGCCCCACCACAAACAACTATGCAGCCCCAAGGTCAGTAGAGCCAAGGATGAGAAAGCCTAGTCTAGATGTTTGGAGAATACATCCAAATACACAAACATCCCAGCTGTCGTAGAATAAGAATGTTATAAGAAATCAAAGGCGGGCCGGGCGGTGGTGGCGCACGCCTTTAATCCCAGCACTCAGGAGGCAGAGGCAGGCGGATCTCTGAGTTCGAGGCCAGCCTGGTCTACAAGAGCTAGTTCCAGGACAGGCCCTAGAAACTACAGGGAAACCCTGTCTCGAAAAACCAAAAAAAAAAAAAAAAAAAAGAAAAGAAATCAAAGGCGGACTGGGAAAATGATGCTTGGAGTAGACATCAGTAGATACTCAGTGGCAACTCTGATTGGTGTAAGAAAAAGAAAACAAGACACACTGCTCATGGGGAGTATTAGATTGAGAAAAGGAGGCTGACAGATATCTAAGGGAAGAACAGCTCAAGCAGAGAGAACCGCTACAGCCAAGAGTCTAAGGCACAACAGGCTGGAAGCATCCCCTGAGAGCCAGAGTGTGTGATGGATGACCCAGGACAGAGGAGGAAGGAAATAGAGAGCAAGCAGAAATCTAGACCGTGTAGGATCAGATGGGTTACAGGAAAGGTTTCAGGATTTAAAGCTAGGTATAGCACGGCATGCCCACAATCTCTACATTTGGCAGGAAGAAGGATTCTAAGTTTCAGGACAATCTGAGACACATGGGAGAGACTGTGAAAGAAAAAGAAACCTTCAATATTCATCCTAAAGTACTATTTTGAGCATAAATGTGACCCAACCTGACTTGCATAGTTTCAGCCGCTGAGAGGAGGCTAGAGAGGGGCAAGGCAAAATCAGCAGACCCTACTAGGGGTGGTAAGGAGTGGGTAGACATGTTTGAAGAGAAAAACTCACAGGATTTGTAGTGACTGAAGTATGATGTTACAGTTTTGGATCCGAGCAGCTACAATGACAGATAGTATAAGTCAGTAAGATGAGGGGGGATGCCTGGTCCAGAGTGGCTTTAGTGCAAAAGCGCAGGACTCGAGCCTCTGACCGACCTCATCTGTGTCTGTCAGAACTCTGAATGGAGTTGTGGTGTCAATGGTCAGATAAACACATCCTGAGTTCAGGAGAGAGAAGTCTGCACTGAAGACGTGTGAGCCAATGGCACTGAGGAGAGAAGCGTTGAGATGACCAACAGATCAGACAGCAGGAGGGAGGAGTGAAGAGCAAGCCTGGGATGCTGCCCTCAACACACCTTGGAGAAAGGGAGGAATCAACAGGAGACTATGAAGGAAGAATCAGTGCCATAGGAGAAAAACAGGAAAATGTACCATCACAGGTAAATTGAGGGCCGGGATAGGTGGCCCACACCTTTAATCCCTGGGAGGCAGAGGTGGGCAGATCTCTGTGAGTTCAAGGCCAACCTGCTGTACACACGGAGTTATAGGCCATCAGGAGCTACATAATGAGACCTTGTCTCAAAGGAAAAAAAAAAAAAGATCATGGGACTAGAGAGATGGCTCATCAGCTCTTGGAAAGGATATGGGTTCGGTTCCCAGCACCTACATGTTGGCTCCCAATCAACTCCAGTTCCTAGGGATCTCATGCCCTCTTCTGACCTCGTAGGGCACTAAGTACACCAAGTGATATGCGTACATACATGCAGGGAAAACACTCATGCACAAAAAATTTTTTAAAAGATCATGAACAGCCGGGCGGTGGTGGCGCACGCCTTTAATCCCAGCACTCGGGAGGCAGAGGCAGGCGGATCCATGAGTTCGAGGCCAGCCTGGTCTACAAGAGCTAGCTCCAGGACAGGCTCTAGAAACTACAGGGAAACCCTGTCTCGAAAAACCAAAAAAAAAAAAAAAAAAAAGATCATGAGCAATTTCAGAAAGAGGAGAGAGAGAAACTCAGGAGGCAATTGACTAAAGGGGGGGTCGAAAGTGTTCCTGGCAGCGCGAAAGCCTGATAGAGAGAGAGTCACAGTGTTTCTAGAGAACTACATGGGGCTGCAGAGGCCAGTAAGGACATGTTAGGGAGGTTTAGCCAAGTCTAAGAATGTGGGTTTCACTCCAAGGCCACTAGCGCGCAACGTCAGTTTGTGACTTGCAAGGTTTACTCTGACTGCCTGATGGGAGAAAAAGAGTTGGAAGAAGGCAGCACATTGGGTGGGGTTGAAAAGTGAATTAAGGAGGGAACAGGAGTCGAACATTTTTTAAAAAATGAGTGTAAACAGTTTTAGAAAGTTCATTATACCTACATGTGAATGGGGGTAAAGGGAAAATCGGAGCCTATCTTCACATAAACAATCTCCTAGGTGACATGCTGGTCCATTTTCACACGGATCTTCAAGATAATGACTTCAACTCCCTATCTTGTTTGGAAGCACAGACTGAGCCAATGACAGGTATTTCTAACTCATCGCAAATTTCCTTTCTTGAAACAAAATTACGTCTCTTTAGTGAGGCTTGGCAAATCTATCACCCTCTAATTATTTTTGCGACTGTCCTCAGAATGGTTCCTAGATTCTTTGAGTTTCTCTTTAATCACTGAAGCATCATGAAGTAGAAACCTAGCAACATGAAATATGGTAGGGACTCATCAACTAAGTGACAGAAACACATTAGCTAAACAAAGAAATAACTCCTCCCCCCCCCAAAAGGATATAGCCAAAGGCTATGAGAGGGCACACACAAACAAAAACACAGAAGGGCAGAAAGGGCAGAAACCAGAACAGTTTGGGCATCTTCATGGCAGGAAATGGTGACACAATCTCTTGAAGGGATGGCTACTGGGGTATAGCTTGCTGGTGGCCACAAGCTAACCTTTGGCCAGGAGAAGGGCTGTGTCTTAACTGGCAGTACCATGATAGGTGGAGCAGATTTCCATCAAGGCATAAACTGGATACCTCAGAGGGAAAGAGGCTGGACATTCACCGTAGCCCTAGGATATGCAAGCAATGGGGTTAAGAACTAGTTCTCCATCTTCAGCATTTGTTTAGCTGTGTGCAAGGTGCCATGCTGAGCCCTGAATGAGAGAAGCACTATTTCCCCCGCAGTGCACCTTCTCTGCTTTTGGCATTCCGTCTACAGCTCCTTCCTACCTGTATCTTCGTTCTCACCCCTTCCCTGAGCTTAAACATGAGGCAACTCTTCATGACTAGGGATGAGAACGCTGTTGTTATTTCTCTGGCCTATCTTCCTCCTTGCTCTGAATTAAAGTTCAGATCCCAGAGTTCATTCTGGGACATTGATGGATGGAGCATCTACCATGGATACCTCTCCTACCTGCCTCATTTGAGTATTAGAGAGAGCTGGAATGGAAAATCCAGACCCCTGAGTATGTTCTGTATCTAATGGTTCCATTTGGCTGAATCCCAAGACGGAGCAACTGGAGAGTAATCAAACACCCACTCTTCTTTGCACCGGGCACATGCAGGCAGCCGAGAACCTTAATGCCTTTACAGTTTAAAAAAACTTCACAAACTTCACTGCTAGCCCAGACTAGACTTGTCCTTGATGCCAACATTAAATTGTATGCAAGAAGAAATGTAGAGACCTTTCTCTTTTTAACTCAGTTATGAAGAAACCCCTGGAAAATTTATAGGTAAATGAGAGTTTTTTCAAACAGGCATGTCTTGCTTTGCTCCACTGAACAAGACTCTTCGAAGAATGATGTAACAACTGTACTTAAAAACCAAGTGGAAGCATCCACCAAGGAAAGAGGAAAGGAAAGCTCAAACAGAATGGACCATGAGTAAAGGAACTGACGCAGGAAAACCTCGTCATGGAACAGCAATTGGAAAGTAGAGAGATCAGGCTTGAGACTCCACACAACCCGGCTAGCTCACCAAATGAGCCGAAGCCAAGGGTAGTAACATATACAAATCTCAAAAGCATAGATTTGACAATAGTCACATTAGAAAGAGAGTTAATGTACATGGGGACAATACATATGATTTCATAGTAATCGATACTTCTGCGGGTGATAAACAGCAGAAAACGTAGGGTGACTTTGGGAGAGTGAAGGTAAAAGCCTGCATCAGCTAACAGCGTGTCTAATGTCCTACTTAAACCGGACACCATTAGAAAATCTCTGGACATTATCACCCAAGCGTCAGAACACTGTCAAAATGTGGGTCGCCTATAAACCACCATTTCCAAGAGGAAACAGCCTTGTTTAGTTAGTTAGGCACCACGTTCTCACTGCCAGTCGGCCCTGCTGAGGAGCCTGTAATCTTAAAATCTGCACCACACCCCCTTTCTCTGTGCACAACATGCTAAGCTGCCAGTAATACTGTCACCGCCAAAGAAAAGAGTGTTTTCGGCTCTACAGCTACAAACCCCTTTAAAAGAGCAAACAGCTAGAAGGATCAGATGCCCACTTGAACCTCAAAGATTACATTTGGCTTGTAGGACAGCTACGCTCTCGTCCCCAAAGCTCTGGGAGGAGGGGTAAATGGCAGCATTTAGCTTTTGTGACTGAACCGTGGGGGCCTTGGAACCCTTCCACCCACTTGAAAAACGGTCGCCCATCTGACATTAATAGAAAACGACCATTAAAAAGCTTTATGCCATTCTGTTCTCCTGCTTCTGGTCCCTGTTTGCCTTTGTTGCTGCTGGCATTTTATAAATTATGGATGCGCGTAGGTGCGGCTGTTCCCGCGTTTCCTCTGTAGTGCCGCTCGCTCCCCGCGCCTGCCTCGCATCCTTCCTCTGAGCAAAGGACCACGCGGCCCAGACCCCACATCAGTGTAATTAGTGCGCGGCACACAGCTCGAGTGTCAGGACTGCTTCCACTCACTGCCAACCTTCTGCCAGCCCCTGTCATTCACGCCGAAGTCTGCCAGGCAGCGGCAAGGCCAGCAGCGCGGCCTCCCCTCCGCAGCAGGGAGGAGGATGTTCAAGGTGTAAAACCGGTCCTCTACTGCCAGCTTGGGTACGAGACAGCGCTGGGGTGTGACAGAGGTCTCACACAATGTCTGATCACAAAGTCAAGCAATGCAAAAAGGCGGGACGGTAATATCTGCCCTTAAGGCCGGCGGTAGAGAAATGAAGGATGAGTAGATGAAAAGTACATAGAATTTCCCTGTATGTCCCTGTAGCGGGCATGGATTATATGGACCATGAGCAAGTTTCCCAAGCTGTGCACTGGTGAGGTCTGTGGGTTGGGTGGGAATTGAGAACACCGACTGCTGTATATTAAGGAGAAAGTGTTTATTTAATTTTAATTTGAGACAGGATATCATGTATCTCGGGCTACCCTCTAACTAGTTTATAGCTGAGGGTGAACTTGAACTTCTGATGATTCTGGATTACAGATGTATACCACTACAAGCAATTTATGCCGTGCTGGAGATCAAACTCAGGGTTTCATGCACGCTAGACAAACACCCTATCAGCTGAGCTTTATTTCCACTCCAGGACTTTTTTTTTTTTATTTAAAAAGAGAAAAACCCCTAGGACCTGAATTATTTTAAAGCATACAGTATGTATCTGTATTATATATCACCAAACACATAATTTTATGTATATGAAATTATGAAAGTAGCTATGGTCATGTATCCAATTCTGGTTTAAGGGGAAAATTATAAGGAAATTCTGTACCAGCGACACACAGATAAAGAGTACACAAGTGACATGGGATTGGGAAGAACTAAAGAGGACCAGGGACCTTGGTGGAGTCCTGGGACTCTAAGTCTAAGACCTTACTGAAACTAGAGGGATTTTCCCCTCTGAAGTTATAACAGCTTCATGCACTCTGGGTCAGCCACTCTTTGGCTGCTGAGACATACGTGGAACCCAGATTAAGATGCTCAGGGCACAGAGGCAGGAACCAGACCCTATTCACCCCTGTGCCCTGGGTAGTAGAGCCTTAAATGATTTTGTTAAGAAATCAATGAACTGTAGATCATATTGTCCTTTTGTCTTTCAGAAGATGAACCTAGGTTCACAGGGCATCAATGGACACACCCCAAAAACATTATGCAAAAGCCCACGTCTCCTGATTCCAGTAAGTGTCCTATTTATTCTCTGACCTTGAAACCACCATGTCTGCTGTCTCTTGCTGACATTCACGGCAGAGAGTCAGTACTTCGGGGTTCCAGAGATGGAAAAGAGACTTGAGGAGAACATGAAAGGACAGAAGATGCCATTGGCCTCAGGCCTTCCGTTGTAACACCCCTGCTCCCCAGCACCACAGACACCAATGGAAGGGCCATTCTGAACAACAAAGGAGCTAGAACGAGGGTAGTGAGCTCAGAGCAGCTGTCTGTATCACCTGTCAGGGATCACCCAGGGCAGAATTACCTTGGCATGTTCTACCTCAGCCCTTTCTGGGTGTTTATGAGACACACAAAGTTTACATAGGAGGCCCGTTAATGTTCTGTCTCTGGGGTTAATATTTAATAAGACAATTTAAAATGTGTACCATTACTGGGGAGGCTGCCTTGGTGCTTGTCTCTTCCCTCTGGGATTCAGGGTTTAGACATAGAATTCTGAACCTTTCTTGGTTCCCATGGAAACCTCACCACTGATGACTCTAGGATGAGCGCAGGGGTCAGCAAAGGCACCATGAATACCCCAGTGGAGGACACTGAGAGCACTCTTGAGCCGGCTCCTCCAAGGGTTCCGCCAAGGAACATGTGACAGGGGCCAGTGTCACAGAGCTCACTCTCTCAGTGGGAGTATATCAATCCTGGTCCACTCTGAGGGTGCCAGAGGCACTCTGTAGATTAAACTTAGGTCATCAGTTTTTAAGCTTGGGTTTAAAACTATGGCCATTGAAACCAACTTGAATTTCTTTTCTTTTTTTCTGAAAACTTCCTCTTCTTTATAAGTTCTTAACTGTCATTCTTTAAAGCACTTATTTTTTTTTCTTTCTTTCTTTTTTTTTTTTTTTTTTGGTTTTTCGAGACAGGGTTTCTCTGCAGCTTTTTTAGAGCCTGGCCTGGAACTAGCTCTTGTAGACCAGGCTGGCCTCGAACTCACAGAGATCCGCCTGCCTCTGCCTCCCGAGTGCTGGGATTAAAGGCGTGCGCCACCACCGCCCGGCTTTAAAGCACTTATTAAATGTTCCTTTAGCCCTCCATTCCATGCAGAAATTGCCGCATAAGGCTGGCCAAAATTTCTACTGGCAATAGAAACTCAACGCCACGTTTATTTTGTTGCATGAATTTTTCTTTCCATAAGCCATATGCAATTGTTAGGAACAGTGTATAAATGTTTAATTTGCATGTCTCTTTACGTAAAGCGTAGGAGGACCAACCTGAGAGGAAGGCGTTACTCATCATTTGTGGTTTGCTGATTTCTAGCTGATCTTTCCGGAGCTGGTGCTCATTGGATTCATTTTCTTACCCAACTCTATCCTTCTTCCAAATGTGAGAAGCCTGCCCTTTGGTTTTCTGAGTTGTGACAAACCTTGAGCAGGAGAAATGGGGACAGAGCTCTTGAACACATATGTGTGGATGCTGCTGGAACTTGCCTGCCTTGTCCACACCTTCTGTCCCACATGATGTCAGGATATAGACAGCTCCAAGCTCAAGGTCGGCAGCACACCACTCTAAAGTTTCCAGCCCCGTGTCTGCTCTCCTCGCCTCCTCTTCCTTCATAAACACTGGGTAGAAGGTAAATCTTCCAATAGCAGTCGTTGACTGACTGACATAGAAGTCTGTGGATAAATGCCCAGCCTCCCAAAGGAAAATCCAGCCCAGGGAAGGTCTCCAGAGAGTCCCCAGGGAGGTTGAGTGCCAGCAGCACTGGTGATGACTGCTCAAGGATGCTCCCCACCCTCGGTGGCTTTTCCTCCTTGTGTCTCACTCACTTCCTTCAATCGGGCTCTGAACTGTTCCTTCCCAAGGAAAATACCTGCCCTCCACCACCAGTGATGTCAAACTGCAGTCAGCAAAGAGCTAGGAAGGTGACTTTTGATTTCACAGAATCTTTATAGGTAAGCGTCGCTTTTAAAACTACGTAACACTTAAATTCTCACTAGGAAAATGAAACATAGAAAATATAGATTAAAAAGCTTGGGGAAATAGACAGCTGAAGAGAGACATGTAATTATAACTCTACCACTTTAAAAAACAATACCAGATGACCATTTTATATACTATACTTTCAATCTTTGTTGAGCATTGTTTTAGATTTTTAAACGTTATTTTATGTAGATGAGTGTTTTCCTGCGTGTATGTCTGTGTACCACATTTGTGCCTCCTGCCCAAGGAGGTTAGAAGCGGGCACTGGATTTCCTGGAACTGAAATTGTAGATGGTTGTGAATTGCTGTGTGGTACTTGGACTCAAACTCAGGTCCTCTGCAAGAGCAACACGTGGTCGAGCATTCTCTCCAGCCCCTGCCGGGCATCCTCTAACATCAAGAGAGTTATACAGGATGCACTCAATGTCTCCTATCCCTTCCATGTTACAAAATTAAATGAAGACCATTATTTTCCTTTGTTAATGGCTTCTTTATTTTTATTTTACTCGCATCGGTGTTTTGCCTGCATGTATGCCTGTGTGGGAGTGTTGTCACGTAGGTGCCGGGTCCCCTGGAAGAGCAGCCAGTCCTCTTACCTGCTGAGCCATCTCCTCAGTCCCCATTATTTTCAGGAGTATGTTCACTAACTATGTTTATCTGTCACTCTCCGTCGGGTCCCTGTCTATGCCTTTGTCTTCCTAGCACCTGCAGAACCTGCCTCATATTAACTACCGTGACTGGCTACATCAGTGATCGAATACACCACAACCTCTGTGGAACCTTCCTATGGCCACTCGTACTGCGGTGCACTTTGAGTATTTAAGACATCTGAGGTTCCCCTCTTTTCCTTCATCTATGTTGCTGTTAGCCATGTAATAAACCTTGGCAGTCTGTTTCAGGTGGAAGGGCGGGACAAATAACTCCAGACACACCACTTGTTTCACTGACTGGGTAAATTACAAACAGCATAGGTTGGCTGGACTGTACCAACCACACATGTACCCTAAACTTGCTATCTTTGCCGGAGGTTTCCTTCAAGGTTATTCCATGCTGAGTCGTACTCCAGAGGATTCTGAAGGGATGCCCCCTTTTTTTTTCTTTTTAATTTGTTAAGGCAAATTTCTCTGTGTAGCCCTGGCTGTCCTGGAACTCGCTCTGTAGACCAGGATGACCTGGAACCTGCCTCTGCCTCCTGAATGCTGGGATTAAAGGTGCGCACCAAACCTGGCTAAGGGATATACATTTATTCCTTCTGCTGATCAGAGACTCCAGAATAACTCACTTATCTACTTACCGACATCACCTTACTTCCTATGGGCTTCTAAATACTGTGCCATTGAATTCAGGATGATTCAATAACAAATTTATTTTTTGCTATGAATGTAAAAAATACTTTACATGTAATTTTCATAGTATAATTCTCTAAGATAGCTACTATTATTTTTCTTATTAAATAAAGAAATGGAAACTGTGAGAGGTTCAGTAATTTGCCCAGAATTACATAAAATAGAGAATAAAATACAAACTTATTTTATATGTTAAACTACTTTTACTAACAGATATTAAGGTTTAGGAATGTAACTCATTTATTTAGACTGCTTGCTTGTCTAGCATGCATAAAGTCTTGCTTTCGATCCCCAGCACCAGGTATGGTTCATATGAATACACTCCCAACATTTGGAAGATAGAAGCAAGAGGAATAGAGATTAAAAGCTGTCTTCAGCTACATATTTAGTTTGAGGTTAGTCTGAGCTACATGAGATCCTGAAGGGGTTTTTGTCTGTCTGTCTGTCTGTCTGTCTGTCTGTCTGTTTAAACAGGAAAGGGAAGGAAGGAAAGGGGATAAGAGGAAGGAAGGGAGAGAGGAAAGAAGGAAGGAAGAGTGGGGAGGGAGGGAGGGAAGGAGGGAGGGAGGGAAGGAGGAGGGAGAGAAGGAGGGAGGGAGGGAGGGAGGGAGGGAGGGAGGGAGGGAGGGAGGGAGGGAGGAAGGGAAGAAAAAAAGAAAGAAGAAAGGATGGAGAATTGAGTATTAACTCCCAGGACTGGTTCTCTGAATAAGTAGGGAAGTCATTTGTTGGCTATAACCATGGGATATTAACATATTATCCTGATCTTAAGGCTGTATCAATTGTTTTACACTACTCTGAAGCCTTAAAAAGCATGCTGTCCAGCAACCATTCTCTGAGTTGTGTACTAACTGTACGTAGTCCGTGTGAAGGAGAACAAATCACGCAGGTGGGGCAGTTCTTGAAGGCATTTGCTCCCACTGATGTGCCAGCCCTCCTTATGCTGTTGGGTTCGTGCACCCCACACTTCCCAGTGCCAGCAACAATTATCATTATCACTCCTGGGCAGCTTCTTCAGCCCTCTGCTGCCTGGATTTCAGCTATGCCCTTGAAATGCTGGTTTAATTTTGCTGTACTAGACTGAGGCCCAGGTTAGCCTTGATAATATAAATTGATAACTTTATAAGATCCACTAAAAAGGTAATACATAGAACAAGTAAACTTGACTGTGAATGTCTGAACAAAAAGATGATTCTGACATTTGATATATAAATGGGAAACCAGGCATGGCGGCCAGCTCCTGTCATTCCAGCACAAAGGAGAGGAAGCTGAAGGCTAAGAAACTTAAGGCCATTCTCAGGCATATAAGTTTGAGGTCACACTAGGCTGCATGAGATCTTGTCTCACATAAGCAAATACAACAACCTACAAACTTAAAAAGGAAATAGCAAGGGGCTGCTAATGGGGTGCTGGTAACTTTTCTCTATGTGCTTGCTTAGGTGGACTTGATCTGTTCGTTCCCAGTCCTTTCTTCCAGCTTCTAATTATTTATAGCTTCCTTGCTGAACTCCTATGCTACAAATCCTAGCCTCTGTTTCTAGTGTGGTGTCCCCCAGGCCAGGTGGGGACAGAACAGATATGAAACTGGGATCAAGCCAAGCAATCTATTTCTACTCAGCTGTCACTATGAAGAGGGCAAGCAGATGTTCAGACACTTGAGGTGAAGCAAAAAGATGAGAATGTTAGGGTCCAGGATGAAGGGCAGGAGGTTTCATGTAGAAAGGAAGACGTATGGCTTACAAAGTTCCCTGAGGCCTTGGCACACAGACTAAAGTCTTTTAAAAGGGTATCTATGGCATTATCTTGGGTAAAGATGGGAGTCACTGAGGCCACTGGGGACACTAAGTCAGGCAGAGAATTCTCCCACATTTAGCATCAGAGTCAGCTGTCAACTGAAGAATCATTTTCCTTAGATATTCTTAGAAGCTGAAACATTGAAGCACATTATATTTATATGACAGAAATAATGAATTTATTGTTTGCACAATTTTTTTCTAGCATTCAAAAAAGTTTATTATTTTATTCAACCTCCCACAGTAACTATATCCTATATATACATGTCATTATGGCCTTTACTTTCTGGAATGAATATAGTAAGTTGGTACGTACTTTTTTTTAGGAACCTTTCTTTTTTTTTTTTTTCAGAAGTAAAGAAGGTAATTCATTCCAGGACTCCCTTGCAGCTAAAGTCTACATGTGCACTAAATAAATTCTATGAAGTAGAAATACCCTGGCAAATCTCAAAGGCAGAAATGAACGGAAGTGTCATTTTCTGTTTTCATCTGGCAAGAGTGCGTGCAGAGAGACCAGCATTTTGTCTGCAGCTCCCAAAGGTAATGCTAGTGGCTTGAGGTTTCAGCTGTCTGGTAACCAGATGACTTAAGAAGCAATGGAGACATGGTGAAGTACAAATGGTGGCCAAAATAATATATTCTAGCCCTCAGTTGCCCCAGTTGCAAGTTGCCACCCCCTTACATCTCTGCCATGGCAAAGACAGTTGCTTCCCTGACTCTTGACAGTGCTTCATGAATTATTCCAAATGCCTAATCAAAAGCCCGTATCTCATCCTTTCCAAATAGTTTTATGGGTACCTAACTCCTAATGTTAAATAACCCCTTGTGCTTCAAAGTTACTGGAGTGACTTTTGTTTCTAGCACTGAAACTATTTTCTTTTCTTTTTTGTTTTTGCAAATGAAGAGAGTTGTAAAGACCCTAAATACAGGTTACACAGCTAAGGAGATTCTGTGCTTTGTTAGTCAGAAAGTGCTCCAGAATTTAGAAGAGCTAGAGGGAAGAACTCACAGGCCACTTTTCTAATACGTTTGACAAAGCAAAGCCAAGGTCACATGTGCTCTCTTCCCACTTTTCAACCTATGAGCTGCACCCGTGATTGCGGTAAGTGCTTAACTTAATTGGTTTGCATCCATGCCGGGACCTCTGGGATGCCACGCACATAACTCATCCACAAGGGTTTGTCTTGCCAATAAGTACTTACAGAAGGCTCTCTCTCATTCAATAGCCACATTAAATGCAGAACTCTTGTTTGTTGGAATTAGCTACCTACCTACCCTAAGTCTTCAGACCAAAGGATCTGAGGGCATAGAAATAGAAACTGCTGACGTGTATTGGACATGTGACAGGAAGTGTTCTGTCATTTTACCTCGTCTTCTGGTGTCACCGTCATGACAGCTCTGTAGGTAAACACAATTATTATACGCATCCTAAAGATCAGGACACTGAAGCACACAGATTGTTATCAACACACATAGAAGTGATTGGTAGGGCCTCTATACATTCATATGTGTTCTCCTGTCTAAAATATTCCACTGCAGTGATCCCCAACCTGTGGGTCATGGCCACTTTGGGGGTCAAATGACCCCTTCACAGGGGTCACCTAAGACCATTGGAAAACACAGGTATTTACATTATGATTCATAACAGTAGCAAAATTACAGTGATAAAATGGCAACCAAAATAATTTTATGGTTGGCGGTCACCACAACATCAGGAACTATATTAAAGGGTCACAGCATTAGGAAAGTTAGGAACCACTAACTCTGCTGGCTTCCAGTAATACTCAGTGTTTTATTTTAGCTTTGTGTGCTGCGGTCAGCTGCATAAATCCTCTCTGGTAAGATCGGCTAGAAATAAGCAAACCAAAAATGGTGAATGATGGCTTCCTTTCAGGTCAGTCCTCCTCAGTTTCTCTTCTAGGTAACACTAAGCAGATGCTTCTGACTTCACGGAGTGAGCCAGGGCAGGACACGATGAGTTTCACCACAAGGGTTTGTGGCAGCCGCCACCATTTTCTCGTCCTTTTGGATGGTATGCTGACATCACCTCTCACATGCGGGTCCCCTTCCATGGGTGTTCACGGAAGGAGGAATAAGAAGAAAAGAAGGCAGATGGGTATTCTCAGATAGTAGACATGTGGGCACGGAGAAAGAAATCAAAGATATTACTTGAAAATGGTTAGACCTCACAGTCTCATGAAAATTTAAAGTCAGAGCAAACACAAGGCTCTTTAATTAGACAGCCCTCTTCCTCCTGACCAGCGTTTCCCCCAACTTCCATTTCTCCTAGAAACAGGCCTTCATGAAGGCGAGCATCTTTTTAAAATTCTGCACTACATAGAGCCAGACAAAGATGGTTCTGTCGAAATTACAAAACACTATACTTTCAAATAGCTGCTGAATTATTTAGTGACTTTACACTGTCCAAATGCTAGGCTCTTTGGGTAGACAATGTCTTGGTTTCCCTCCTATCTCTTTTGTTATGACATTCAGTAAATGGAGAGATATTGCTCTCCTTAATAATTTATAAAACAATAATCCACATTAAGGATCAAGCTTTCTGATAGGTTTGGGGTTTCAAATCAGGTTGTCGAGGGGGTGGGAAACTGACACCTTCTTCAGCTAAGTGATTGGTCTGCTGTGCACACACTGAACTCTTCAGCGTTTGCTTCCTTCTCTGTTCAATCTCTTCTGCTTCCTATAGCTTTACCTTGTGTGATCTCTAGAACTGTCACCTGCCCTTGTCACTGCTGCTTCCTGGCCTCTGACCCTCTGATTCAGACTTACGGCACGATGTGTTCCCTGAGAAGCGGGGCTGCACATGTTCTTGCCATGGACCTCATAGTTAGGTGTTCCCCACTTACTCCAGCAAAGCCAATTTTCCACACCTTTTCCAAAAAAAGGAAGGAAGGGAGAGTAGGAGAAAAGGGGAGCCTGAGTGAAGGAAAGGAGAAGGATAGGTTTGACATGCGTGACTCAAGGTAGTGTGCTTAGTGTGTCTAAGACCCTTGATTCAATCACCAGCACCACAAAAGAAAGAAAAGTTGTTTAAGCAAAGAATGGGGTAAGGTGGGAGATAGAGAAATGGCTCAGCAAGCAAGAGCATGAGAACCTGAGTTGAGATCCTAGCACTCACATTTAAGAAGCCCCGTGTAGCAGCAAACTAGACACCTATAATCCCAGCATTGGGAGGTTTAGAGAAGGGAGGTGTATGGGGCTTTCTGGATACCAGCCTAGACACACACACAAACACACACACACATACACACACATGGCGGGGGCGGTTGATAAATAAACCTCCACTCTCTTAAATACAAATGCATTCTCCCACTTCTGTGTACAATGTATGTCCAGTCTCATATGACAGCTACAGAAATTATTAATCTGTATCTTCACTTAGAGAGTCAGAGTTCCAAAAAGCTATGTAAGTCCTTTGAGGGCCAGGAGCCAGCCTTTTACGGTACAGCTCTCCCAACAGTGTTTAGCATAGAACCTTGCACATCTGTCCAATAGATATTAATTCAGTGCTTACAATACAAACAGAGTGTAAGCCTGTAAATAATATGACAATCGTGGTGAGCACCATTGTAACATTCAGTACGTAGTGCTGGGACCACAGAGAGAGGACCTAGGACCACTAGAGGCTGACTCTACTTAGAGAGCACTGGGAAGTGTCACGGGCATGGTGGCATCTGAGCAAGGGCTTTCTGGAGTGTGGACAGAATTCTGCCAGGCAGAGGAAGAGCAAGTGAATTACAACAATAGGCAAGGAGTGGGGAAAAGAGGACACTCATGAGTACCTAGCAGACAGCTCCTGCTAGGGAGAGGAGTGTGGCTGGTGAATGAGGCTTACTGAAGACTTCCTCAGCATGGTTTAAGAGGGGAGAAAAGCAGGTGCTCTCCCATAGGGCAGGTGGGTACACTCTTTATGAAGCACAAACTAGTGACATTTATCAAAAATGAAAAGTATGTAGCCCCTTTATCCTGGGAGTTCCACATGTAGGATCTTAGCCTGTTGATGCACTGAAAACCTGTCAAAGGAAGCATGATACAAGGAGTATCATGCTGATGATACATGATCCCAGCATCACTTTCAAAGGCAAAAGACTAGGTAAAAATTAACGCCATCAATGAGAATTGGTTCAATAAATTATAGTGCATTGATAGAGTGGAATAAATTTTAAAAATGCCTGGTGGTGGTGGTACACAATCTTTAATCCCAGCACTCAGGAGACAGAAGAAGACAGATCTCCATGAATTCTAGGCCAGTCTAGTCTATAAAGCTAGTTCCAGGACAACAACAACAACAAAAAAAGACACACAGACAGGGGATAAATACCAAGATATATTATGTAAGATAATAAAAGTATAGACTAATAGACAATTTGCTGCCATCTAGAAAAGAACACATGAAGACATGCGTACATAGGTGTATTTATGCACACATATAAACATTCATGTTTATTATTAATAAAATGTCTTCAGTGGGTATTTGGGCTGATGTGAATAGAAGAAAAGAGTCTGGCTGCATATTGCTGTATGCACAGGACACAATTAAACATGTTTTCTAGTAAAATGGGGACTCTAGAAAACAAGCCACCAGTGGCGACACTTGGGAGAGCAGGCCCTGCACCTTGCCAGGGAAGCACAATAGAACCAACCCAGTTAGCACAGGTGTGGGTGAGCTGGTCCTGAAGTACAACTGGTGGACCAGGCTCAGGCCCATGCTTATGACTTGGCCCACCCAACATCCACCCCATCTATGATCTGCCAGAACCTGTGAAGAAACCTAACCCACAGACCCAAAGCTGCAGCATCTCCACAACACAGGACAACAACAGAATAGCCGGGAAGAGTGGGGGCCCAGCATCAATTATGTAGTGAAGACCAGGGTCCTCACACCAGACAAATGACTCTTTGCCAGTAAAGATCTATGGACAAAAGGAATCCATGGCATGACTCACAGTGTCACACTGCAGCTTCCATAATGAAATTTTTAATTTTCCCCTTTTTTCCCCTTTTTTCTCTTAAATTTTGCTTTATTGGAGGGTGCAGGGCCGGAGGGCAGATGCAAAGGGACCAGGAAATGAATGGGATCAAGATACATGATGTTAAAGATACATCGATGAGAGAGAGAGAGAGAGAGAGAGAGAGAGAGAGAGAGAGAGAGAGAGAGAGAGAAAGGAGAGAGAGAGAGAGAGATAACAAAACATGAAGAGAGAATCAAGACAAAGGCAACGGCTACTGCCTATGTCCAGTCTGGAAGTGACAGCAAGCAGAGAAAGAGTGGATTCTGGTATTATGTGTGGATAATTTTTACCTGTTTTGACTATCTGCTATATAATGGCCAGAATTTTATACACACCAGCCATTGATCTCTCCCAGTAGGCTAAGCGATTGTAGGTATTCCATCTGACAGAAAGCAGACTGACTGAGAACCAGGATTCAGACTCCTCTCTCAGGACCACACTGGATGTTGCTGTAGCTCAGAATGAGGGTAGGACAGACGGCTGAACTTCCGCAGAAAGAGAACCGCAGAAAAGCATGGAAGCTATTTTGGCTAAGGTCAGAGACAGCCCAGAGGAGACAGCCCAGAGAAGGAGAAGGAACGTGAGCTGGAAATCAGGGCATCCCTTACGGACAGATGATTCCGTTGACCTAGGTAAGACTAAGAATCCTGGAGAGAGAGAGAGAGAGAGAGAGAGAGAGAGAGAGAGAGAGAGAGAGAGAGAGAGAGAGAGAGAGAGAGAGAGAGAGAGAGAGAGAGAGAGACGAGAGCGAGAGAGAGAGAGAGAGGAGAGAGAGAGAGAGAGAGGAGAGCAGAGGAGAAGAGCAACAGAGACAGAGGAGAGGAGGGAGGGAGGGAGGGAGGGAGGGAGGGGGGGAGAGAGAGAGGGAGAGAGAGAGAGAGAGAGAGAGAGAGAGAGAGAGAGAGAGAGAGAGAGAGAGAGAGAGAGAGACCTCCCTAAGATCCTCGGAAGCCAAACCCTTCGTGGGCTTCCACTCTCTGTCTCCTCCCCTCCGGGACCTCCCACTCTGGTTCCAGAGGTCCCCAGGGCAAGCCGGGCCTCTCCCTCCCCAGCAGGAAGTGCTAGAAGGGGTTCCCTGAGGTGCCGTTTGGCTGGAACAGGCTCCTTATTTTCCTCCCCCAGCTCCCTGCAGTAGCAAGTGTGTGACTATTGATTTCTTCCCTGCATTTGTTTTTGTTATCCATTATTTATGGGATCATTTTTCCATCCTTCGTGCATGAAGGCAAATTTTGTGTAAAAATCAATCCAGTGAGCGCCGCCGACGGCTTGTTGCGTTTTCTTGCCTTTCATCTCCAACGAACGGGGTTCTGGGGAGAAGTGCGGCAGGATCCTGGGGAGCACGCCAGAAGGGGAAGGAGTGATGAAGGGGCCTGCAGGGTGAAACACCTTCCTAAGAGACCTCGCCCGGGAGGTAGCCTCTGGTCCCTCCAGAGCTCTCCTAGAATTTCTGGCTGGGATTAAGGTTCTAAGGTCCTCCTACTCACTGCGAACCTCTATTTCCACGCCCACTTGCTGGCTGTGGTGGAGGAAGGGGTGGAGTCACCTCTGAAGGGCTTCTTTCCGAGCACACTTTTGAGCTCCTTACACTCCAGGATTCTGTAGGATCCAGGATCCAGCGAAAAGTTCTCTATGGCCTTCCCCAGGGAGCTCTGGAGCAGGTACTGGAAGGATCAGTTACTGGGGAGCATAATCGAGGACAAGTCTGACGCCTGCGATTACTAAATTCCTGTTGTGTGTGGGCTGAGCTGGCACACTCTTCCCTCATCTTTACTTCCAAGTTGTCCTGCGACAAACCGGGCATGCCCTTGTGTCTCTACTCCCTCCTGTCCTGGTTTACCCTCTGTGGTAGTCCAAGGTGGCTAGGGAAGGACCTTTCTCAGCTGTATCCAACCAAGTCACCAGTCCTGGAGACTAGGGTCATCTCAACTTTCCAAGCTCCTGTAACTACCTAGACTTGCCACTGCTCCTCAAACTGGCTTCAGGCTGGGTTCCACTGAGGCACGATGTTGTCAAAGGACAACTTCTTACAAGCAAGGTGTCCCAGGGACAGCTCTGCTCCCTTCTAGGCTGAGGCTTGCAGGGGTCAGGGGTGAGGAGTTTTGTAAATTTTGACTTGGTTTTTCGGCTTTTCATGTGCCAGGTTGACTGAACTACGAAACAGATTTCTTCATCACGCAGAACTTTGCCAGATTCTACCTCAGTCTTCAGTGTAAGCAGACACTGTGTGAGGGGCCCTCTACAATCAAAAGCATACTGCTTTCCAGGGGTGGGCTCTGTGGACTGCAGCGTGGTTTTATGGTTAAGAGGTTTTTCTTTTGGTCTCATATAACATTGTTCCACATGACAGGGTGGGGGTGTAGTCAGTGCTATTCTTTAAAGTAAAGATACAGAAAAGCAAGGAATAAAATTGACATCCTCATTGGCCAGGGCTGAGGTCTTTCAACGTCTGCCATGTGTATATATAATGTTTGGAGAGCGGCAGGCAAACAGCCATCAAGGAACCTTCTAGAGCCTCAAAAGAGCCTCGAACCAGAAAGATCGGGGATCAAAATGACCCAAAAAAGGATGGGGATGACTCATGGAAAACATGATGACTCTATGGGTCATCAAAGTGTGGCGCCTGGGCCCAAGATCCCCAGCTGCCCACTTTCACAGACTGAGGATTACAGGCAGGAACACCGTGAGCCAGTGTTCTGCTCTACCCATGGCTGCTATGGGCAGACACCTATCCCACCACAGGAAAGTCATGCTTTGGTCACAAGGGTCTGAGAAGTGTTACATTTTATATTTCTTTCTCAGTTTAATTTGTAAAAGACTAGAAGATTTTTAAGTTCTGGAATCAAAAGAAATAACAACACTAATGGAACTGGCTTTGACTTTGTCTTACTTGTTTGTGGCACACTGGTAGCTGAGCCACCAGTGGCCTGCTGACCATAGTTTGGTAACTATCTATATAGCTGATAGTCCCAAAATGACAGTTATTTTGTGACCATTTCGTGCTATGGGACAATGGTCTTGTATCCTGTAAATATTTATCACCTGTATGGTTTAATAAAATGTTGATTGGCTAGTAGCCAGGCAGGAAGTATAGGCGGGGATACCAGAACAGGAGAATTCTGGGAAGAGGAAAAGCTGAGCTTGCAGTCGTCACCCAGACGCAGAGGAAGCAAGATGAGAATGCTTCACTGATAAAAGGTACCAAGCCACGTGGCTGACACAGACAAGAATTATGGGTTAATATAAGATACAAGAGTTAATAAGAAGCCTGAGCTAATAGGCCAACCAGTTTATAATTAATGTAGACCTCTGTGTGTTTCCTAGGGACTGAACGGTTGTGGGACCAGGAGGGACAGAAACTTCTGTCGACAAATTTGTTTGCTATAAGCGTATGCCATCCACATACTATTTATTGAATGTATTTACTAAAAATGTTTAGCAAGAATAATTTTTTAAACTTACTCACTTTGAAAACTTGTTCTCATCCAGCGCTGGTGGCTCACAGCTGTAATCCTAGCACTTGGGAGGTGCAGGCAGAAAGGCCACAAATTTAAGGCCAGTCCCAGTTACACAGTGCATTCAATGCCAGCCTGGACTGCAGCAGACTTTAAACTAGCAAGCAAATACGCTCGGTCTCATGCAGCAGCCTCAGAGAAAACATGGAAATTAGAGAAAACATGCACCCATGGATGAGTATAGACCTCAGGGTGTGGCTGCAGAATAGATGAGCTGCCCTATGACCCGACTTCACTTGCACACACCTACTGGGGTGTAGGGTGGGGAGACATGCTCTACACTTCCCAGTATGGTAGCTACCTGCCACTGTGGCTTTTAGACTTAAAAGAAGTGACAGGCAACTAAAGATTAGTTACTTGGTTGCACTGGTCACATTGTAAACGCTCGACAGCCACATGTGCATGTGGGTGCCGTGTTACAACAGTGACAACAAAGGGACACTTCTGCATCCTGGAATCCCCGCACTGGAGATACTGAGACAAGAGGATTAAATACTCTAGGACAGCCTGGGATACACAGTGAGAACTTTCTGGGGGAAACAAAAGATCATTTCTGTAATCTCAGAATATTTTATGTGGCAATGCTAGACCTTTCAAGGACCTTTAAATCTGTTTAACGTTGTTGCTCCTCCCTTTCTATTCTATCATATTTTTTATAACTTTCCCAGAAAATTCTGAGTGTACAGATAGGAGGACTGAAGCCAGTTCTCTTTTTTTTTTCATTTTATGTTATTGAAAACTCTCTCTCTCTCTCGGTGCAAGACAATTGTCTATATTCTGTCAATTATGTTTTAAATAAACACTGATTGGCTAGTAGCCAGGCAGGAAGTACAGGTGGGACAACCAGACAGAAAGTAGAGGCAGGTCAATGAGAACAGAATTCTGGGAAGAGGGAAGTTCTCTCTGCAGTCCTGTCCAGCTACAGAAGAAGCAAGATGTGACTACCCTGCTGAAAAAGGTACTGAGCCATGTGGGCTAACATAGATAAGAATAATGGGCTAATATACGTTATAAGAGTTAATAAGAGGCCTGAGCTAATGGGCCAATCAGTTTATAGTTAATGTAGACCTCTTTATGATTTCTTTGGGAATTAATGACTGTGGGAATCAGGCAGGACAGAAAACCCAGTCAACTCTCTCGCTCTCTCTCTCTCTCTCTCTCTCCCTCACACACACACACACACACACACACACACACATACACACACATATACACACACTCACCACTATTACAAGACAGATCCAGAGACCCAAGAGACCCAAAAGGTAGTCTAGAACTTTCTATACTGGGCAAGGATAGCATTTGGAGCATCTTCATTCTGGGATGCAGGCTTCTAGTATGCCAAAAGAAAAGATGGGCTTACATCAGACATCTCCTGTTAGTGATTTGTGAGCTAAGTCTGGTTGATAGATATGTTTGGTTTATTCCAGGGAGTTTTAAATTTTGATTTATTTTATGGTAAGAGACAAAAGGGGGTATTGTATTTTAGAAATCTATATTTCTGTCTTTTCTGGGGAAATGAGAAAACCTGCTCACACTGCTTCCATCCACACACAACAGTTGCAGTGGATGGATGCTGGAAAGCCTGTCTGCTTTAAGTCAGGCATGCACTGCTATCTGGTTTAAGGTACAGCCCTGGCTTTTCTCATTAATGACCTCTGATGACTGAGTTTGTTACTGTGAATCTGTTACAAATTTTGTCAGTTAATTTCCACCTCAAATTTCAACTTGGGTGTGCTCTGTCCTTAAGGAAACCAAAATTTCCTTGAACCTAAGTAGAGCTATAGTATCTGGTGAAATTGCTATGACTACTTTGTTACCGAGGTCCTGTTTTAACATTGTTGCCAAAACCTTCATCTATTTTAGCAGGCAGAAGCACATATGGCCTCTTGAGAAATGGCACTCAGATGTGAAGGTGGCTACAGAGGCTGCCAAGAATTTGATACAAGGTATAGACTTAGCAATGGTGAGAATACAATAGATATGGCTATCCACACACTTTCAAGGGATACAAAGAGCACCTAGTGTGCCTCCCTGACCCTACAGGAGTCCTTAGAACTCTGGTCAAATCCTTGACCAGACTTACAGCCGCAGTGTCAGGCTGAATGCATCAACTCCACTGTCTAACAAACCCTAAGCCTGAAGGAAGCATTAGCGATACATAAAGCATATACTTACCATCAACATGTAAGCACCCTGAAACGCACAGCGAATTCCCTTATAGCCTTGTGAAGAGGAACAGGTGCCTGGAACAGGATCCATGGGATTGGTCAAGAGTGTTTTTCAGAAACAGTTACTCATGTCCTCTGTCTCCCTAGTTCACTCCTTCCACTTCGCTCAGCCTTTCTCCAAACTGCGAGACTGTTAGGCATTTAGTCACTGGAAGGTGGACATTTATGATTGAGACACCAGCTATACCTACAGAGAGTGCGATGGTGTATATTAACCGTTAACTTCGTGGGCTCTAGAATCACCTTGGAGACATATGTCTGTGAAGGAGTTTGCAGATAGGATTGACAGAGGAAGGGACACCAATCCATGAATTGAGGTCCCAGACTGAATAAAAAGGACAAAGTGAACTAGGTACCAGCATTCATCTCTCTCTACTTCTTGACTTCAGACTTGATATAACCAGCTGACTGGTTCTGTTCTTGTCACCTCTCCTTCCGCAGCCATCATAGACTGTACCCTCACACTAAACCAAAGTCAACCTTGCCTTCTTTAGGTAGCTTTTGTCCAGTATTTTGTCACAGCAATGAGGAAAGGAAATTATACAGGTTAGAAATCATCTAGAAAACAAAGAAATAAGTAAAATTGCAAATGCTGACAAGTCCATTCCTCTTCATCCCCTCAGCAACTTGAATGTGAACAGTCAGACATAAGCCTTCCAGGCAGAAAAAACTGGGAGTCTGCTCTGGAAATTTGTCTGTTCAAAAATGAAAATCATCACCTTAGAGAACCAAGGAAACCATAAAGTGGTTTTCAACCTGGGAGTCACGACCCCTTCGGAAAACCTCTATCTCCAAAAATTATAATTAGAAACAGCAGCAAAATTAGTTTTAATGTAGCAACAAAAATGACTTTATAGTTGGGGAGTCACCACAATGTGAGGAACTGTACTAAAGGGTCACAGCCTTAGGAATGTTGAGAACCACTTCAAGTAGAAAAACAAAGAAAAGAAAGCACAGAACAGAACTCTGCTTTTAGACATGGCTTTACTATGTAGCCTAGGCAAAACTCAAACTCCCAATCCTAACTCTGCTTCCCACATTCTGGGACTACTTGTGTGTGCCACCATACCTAGTAACAACAAACATTTTTCCTCAGTTAATTCAATGGGTTTTGTTGTTGTTGGTTTGGTTTGGTTTGGTTTTTTGAAACAAGGTTTTTCTGTAGCTTTAGAGCTTGTCCTGGGACTAGCTCTTATAGACCAGGATGGTCTCGAACTTACAGAGATCCACCTTCCTCTGCCTCCCGAGTACTAGGATTAAAGATGTGCACCACCATCACCCGGCTAATTCAGTGGTTTTTAATACAATGGCAGAGGTGAAAAAACACATTTCAAAGAAGTTGTTGGTAATAATCTTAGACATATAGCTTAAGGATAGTATCTACCTAAGAAAAAAAGAAGCTATTGAGACAGTTCTCACTGTGTAGTCCTGGTTACCCTGGGTTTCAGTGAAGCTGTATAAACCAGGCTGGCCTGGAACTCATAGAGATCCACCAGTATCTGCTTCCTAAATGCAGAGATTAAAAGCACTAAGACATATGGCCTCTTTCTTTCTTTTAATTTTTTTTAAATTTGAAAAAATTTAAGATTTATTTTATTATTTTTGTGTGCATGTGAGTTTTGCTGGCATATGTATCTGTGCACCACATGCATCCCTGGTCCCTGAGGAGGTTGTGAGCCTCCATGTGGGTGCTGGAAATAAAACCCAGGTGCTTTGCCAGAACAAGTGCTCTCAACCACTGAGCCAATTCTCCATCCCCAAGTCTTTTTCTTCTTTCTTCTGTTATTCTACTGTAACTTCCCCAACAAATTTCTTTTTAAAATTGTTTTTAGATATATTTTTTTACTTTTTTATGTGCATAAGTGTTTTATTGCATAAATGTCTGTGCACTACATGCATGCCTGTGCTCACTGGGGTCAGAAGAAGGCATTGGATGCCCTAGAACTGGAATTATAAATATGGAGCTGCTTTGTAGATGCTGGAAATTAAACCTGGGTCCTCGGTAAGAATATGTGCTCTTAACTGCTGAGCCATCTCTCCAGCCCTCAAATTTCCTTCTTTAATATAAAGAGCAAAAAGATTTTCTTTAAAAAAATTTTTTAAATGTGATGTGGGATTCCCCTCTGTATGCTGCTAATACCATTGGTTAATAAAGAAGCTGTTTGGGGCCTGTGATAGGATAGAACAGAGATGGGTGGGGAAAACTAAACTGAATGCTGGGAGAAGACCAAGTCAAGGAGACACCATGGAGCCACCATCGGGAACAAATGAGCCGAAAACTTGCCAGTAAGCCACAGCCACATGGTGATACACAGATTAATAGAAATGGGTTAAATTAAGATGTAAGAGCTATCCAATAAGAAGTTAGAACTAATAGGCCAAGCAGTGATTTAATTAATACAGTTTCTGTGTGGTTATTTTGGGGCTGAGCAGCTGGGACCAGCCTCTTACAACATAAATGGTCACAGAGTATACACAATAAAAAGGGTCGGAAGAAAACATTCAGGAAACCAGGGAGCTGTGATTTCCTCAGGATAGTGCAGTAGCCTCAACCTTGAGGTGGGATGGGGGATGACAGCTGATTCGGATTTGGGGTTCTTACTGGCCTCATTTGCATCATCAGAAGGCCATTTCCTATCACTATGACCCTGGTCACTTTACCCATGGTAAGTCATATCACCTTTCTATGCCTTTGCTAATAGGCTTTATTTTGAAGAGTAACCCTAAGTGTGCAGCACCGGCAGCAGGGTTTTCTGTTTCAGATGCCCCCAGCTGGCAGCATTCACCATTCAAGACCTCACTGAAAAAGGGTAGACCAGGGTACTCTGTGTCTGAGGCTTCTGAAAATCCCTGTTTGCGTAGACATAAAATAAATAGCACGAATTCCAAGCTGTGCGTTTGTTGGCTTAATTAAGCTCAGCTTTTGTGTCTCTATTTGCTTAGAGCTTTCTACATGGCCCACTACCTCTAGAATACTCCCAGACCCACATGAAGACGCAACAGGTACAACCTTCCTAAGCATCAAATCCGGCCAGGAGAAAAAAGAGAGGGCTGCATACGATGATGCACACCTTTAATCTCAGCAGAGGGAAGCAGAAGCAAATGGATCTCTGGAGTCTAAGGAGACAGAAGAAAGACCTTCAAAACTGGGGTGGGAGAAATGCTTGCGATGGCACCCAAGGCCTTTCCCATACTAGATAAGCGCTCAACCACTCGGCTACTTTCCAGCTTTTGTTTTTGACAACTTATTTAGAGAAGGATCTCAGTATGCTGTCCAGGCTGCCCTTGAACTCATACTCCAGGTTGGAGAGGCCTTAAACTTTTCATCCAGCCTTAGGGACCCTCTTGGCTCCATTATAGACTTGAGTCACCAAGGATGTCTCCTTTTTTTTTTTCCTAAAGGAGAAAAAATATATAGGAGAAGAAAATATCACACCAACAAGCAATGACAAGAAAGGCACCCAGTTCAGTCTCCTCTCTGTAGACTTTTTAAGAACAACTCCATGGCTTCCTGTACTAACACTACACACAGGCAAGTGTTCTGGAGTTTCCTAGTCCACTTCATTACTAGAGAACCAAGTTTAATGCCTAATCAGTAATATTTTGATATTCCAAAAACAAATGCAAAGATTAACAATACTTAACTAATGTTTATGTTCCTCAGTACTCCAGGAAGTTGTACATGCTTCGGACTTGACAGCACTTTTCCGTTATCACCAGGAGAAACTGGGCATGACCTGGTGAAAATGCTGCAGCCTCGGCTCTCAGGTCAAGAGATGCCCTCTCATCCAGCCACACACAACTCTAGCATCTTCCCCACACATCCCAGGACTCACGGGGCTCTGTGCAGGACTGCTCTGCTGTACTCTGCTCTGCTCTGCCCTGGTGGAGTCATAGCTCAGCTCTCAGGTCAAGAGATGCCCTCTCATCCAGCCACACACAATTCTAGCATCTTCCCCACACATCCCAGGACTCACGGGGCTCTGTGCGGGACTGCTCTGCTGTGCTCTGCTCTGCCCTGGTGGAGTCATAGCTCAGCTCTCAGGTCAAGAGATGCCCTCTCATCCAGCCACACACAACTCTAACATCTTCCCCACACATCCCAGGACTCACAGGGCTCTGTGCGGGACTGCTCTGCTGTGGTCTGCTCTGCTCTGCCCTGGTGGAGACATAGCTCAGCTCTCAGGTCAAGAGATGCCCTCTCATCCAGCCACACACAACTCTAACATCTTCCCCACACATCCCAGGACTCACGGGGCTCTGTGCGGGACTGCTGTGCTGTGCTGTGCTCTGTGAGTCATAGCTCAGCTTAACTTTGATGACTGACAGGATGTTCTTCCATGACTGCAGGTAAAATATTTTCTCTGTGTGGTTTTGTAATTCCTATCTAATTGCGGTCCCCAGGACCCCCAGTGAACCTTCTTTCCCATAAAAACCCTTCTTTTCTCACCTTTGAAAGCATCGTCTATTTTCTTCCTTAGGAGCACAGTGGCAAACCCAGAAAACTACAGGAAGACAGAACAGCTCACAAACTGACTTGGTTTCAAATATTGGTTAAATATCTAGTCTTCCAAAGTAATCACTAAGAGGTGTTTTCTGTTGTTGTTGTTGTTGCTGTTGTTTAGTTTTTTTGTTTATTTATTTGTTTGTTTGGGTTTTGTTGTTGTTGATTTTCATTTTAACACAAGCAATAGATCTTCCATATCTATGGGGCTTAAATCTACAGATACAACCAAGAAGATGGTGTATTTGAACTGGGCATATACATACCTTGCCCTTTCTCTGAAGAATACAGGCTGGGGAAATGGCTCAGGTGATAAGGCATTTACCATGTGATCTTGAGGACCAGCATGGTTTGGAGCAGTTAATCTGTAGTCCCAGTGCTCAGGAGGCAGAGATAGGATCCCTGGGCCAGCTGGTGAGCCACACTAGCTGAGTCAGCAGGAAACCGTGCTTCAGCCAGTAAAGGGAAAGTAATGGAAGAGGTCCAAAGTCAACCTCTGGTTTCCATGTGTGCACTCTCACACTTGAACACACATGCATACACCACAAACAAGAGGCACGATATATTTTTTTTTAAGGACACAATTGGTCTGGTTAGTTTTTATGGTAAACTTGACACAAACTAGAGTGATCTGGGGAAAGGGGGTCTCCATTGTGGGACTGCCTAGACTAGATTGGTTTATAGCTCTGTCTCTGGGAAATTGTGTTCATTGATGAATGATGTAATAGGATTCAGCACACTGTGGGAGGCACCATGGCTAGGTAGGTGAATTTGGGTTGGATAAGAAAGCTGACAGAACACGGGCCATGGAGAGCAAGCCAATAAGCTGCATTTCTCTGTGGTCTCTGCTTCAGTTCCTGCATCCAGGTTCCTGCCTTGAGAGCCTGCATCCAGGTTCCTGCCTTGAGTTCCTGCATCCAGGTTCCTGCCTTGAGTTTCTGTATCCAGGTTCCTGCTTTGAGTTCCTCCCTCAAGTTCCTGCATCCAGGTTCCTACCCTAAGTTCCTGTATCCATTTAGGCTCCTGCCTTGAGTTCCTTCATTGAGTTCCTGCATCCAGGATCCTGCCTTGAGTTCCTGCCCTGATTTTTCTTAGTGTACTATTTGGAAGTGTAAACTGGAATAAACCCTTTCCTCCCCAGTAGTTTCAGGACTTGGTATTAATCACAGCCACAGAAAGCAAACAAGGACAACAATGCAGTAGCGATTTGCGTAGTATTTATAGTGCACAATGGATTATATGTAATCTAAGGATACCATAAGGCTCAAGGGATGATGTGTGCAAATTCATGTAAATACTGTTTGGTTTTAAATAAATGACATGATGCTTTCAAATTTTAGTATTGTTAAAGTGTCTGGAATCCATTCCGTGTTGCTCCTAAGAGGATGATATTAACTAATGTGTACTTGGGTCTAATTTTTACCCTAGTGACAAAAAGGTTACACTAGTTAATATTTTGTTCTTGTGTATAGGATGCCATATTAGCTCATTTCATTGACACACAGTAGTCTATAAGCGATGAGCTGAGTTTTTAAACTGAACCTTTAATCCCCAATGTGATGGAATCTGTAGGTGGGTCTCGAGGATGATCATTAGCATTTTGTATTAAATGAGACCTATGGAGGCTGGGGAGATAGCCAGAGGTCAAGAGTACTTGCTGCTCTTGTGGGGACCTAGATTTGGTGTCCAAAACTCGCATTGTGTAGCTCACAGCCACCTGTAACTCCAGAGGATCCAATGCCCCCTTCTGATCTCCAAGGAAACCTGCACACATGTGGCACACACACATACACACCACACCACACACACACACACACACACACACACACACATACACATTCAGCATCCAGGGAAGGGGAGGGAGGAGGGAAGAAACTGAGTAAGTAGGTTATGTCTCTACCATATGGTCCCAGAAGTCTAAAAACTAACAACCCAGGACACGGCATACTTGGTAGCCCTTTCTTTCAGATTGCTGCCCGTTTGTTTGTTTTAAGAATGTGGTCTGACCACTTGCAGATGAAAATTTAGTTTCCCCCAAGGGAATCTCACTGGGGAAACAAGCTATTCTTAAAGGCAGGCTGCATGCCCAGCAGTAGAAAACCCACAGAAAGGGAACTCAATGGCATCTTTGGAGGTTTCCTGTCTTTCTTTTAATTTTATCTTTTATAAATGTTTATGTTTTTTTCTTCTCTCTTTTTACCCTGCAGGTCTTTTGCATATATATATATATATATATATATATATATATATATATATATATATATAGAGAGAGAGAGAGAGAGAGAGAGAGAGAGAGAGAAAGAGAGAGAGAAGCTTTTAGTTTAGTGTTTTTATGGGATTCCTGAGTATGTGAACAAGTGGGTCTTGTGCCTTCTCTTGGGCTCTTTTTCTTTTGTTTGCTTGGTTTGTTCAATTCCGATGTGTTAATTTTGTTTTATTTTTATCCCATAAAAGCCTGTTTGTTTTCTAATGAGAGGCAGAAAGGGAGTGGATCTGGATGGGAGGGGAAGAGAGGGGTAGAGGGAGGGGAAACCATAATCAGGACATACTATGTGAGAAAAAATATTTTTGATAAAAAGAAAAAAAAAAGAATGTGGCTTGGGGAGGGGAGGGTGTTACAGAGATGGCTCAGTGTTTAAGAATACTTGTTGCTCTTCCAGAGGACTTAAGTTCACTTCCTAGGACCCACGTCAGGCAACACACAATTGCCTATAACTCCAGCTCCCAGGACATTCAACACCTCTGTGCTCACATTCACACACACACACACAATACACACACACAATAAAAATAAATTTTTTAAAAGCATGCTTCAAATTTTTATTTTAAAGATGGCATTCAGTTCTAGGGCTGAAACAATCCTTCTGCCTCATTCTCTCAAGGAGTGGGATTAAAGACCCACCAGCCTAATTTTGATTATGCTCTTAGGGAAAAGAAAAAAGAGGAAAGACAGAAAGGCAGAAAAGAAGCCAAAATGAAAGTCAAAAATAAATTATACCAAACCATATTCACAGAGCGCAAGGGTGTGCTGGCTGCTTCAGGAAGCCCCTGCCACCACCCAGCCCTTGGTTTTAGAAGACTATTTGAAATCTCCACTCTGGCTGCTGGCAATACCAGACCACCAAGGCCTTTTCCAAATCTGTGGCTTAGAAGACTTAAGTTCTGCTCTGAAAACTCATTTTGCATTTGGAGCCTTTGCTGGCAATTCCCTCTCTGCCCAGCTAGCTTTTTCTTTCACCTTATGTGAGCTTCTTCCCTGTTTGCTAAACTGATTTCAGGGTTTCGAGGTATTTATATAGTCACATACAAGGAGATATAACTCACTAGTCTAAGGCTCTACCGTGGTGAATGATAAAAAGGGAAGGAAAGGAATGACTGCTCCTAGGTGTGGTGGTGGTGGTGGGGTGGGGGGGGAACTTTACTGTAGATAAAAGGGAGAACGTAGCCAGAGGCAGGAACATCTGGGAGAACAGAGTGTGAACAGGACCCTGAGTCGGGCCACGCGTGGAGAAGTGGGAGGGGAGGGGGCGAGCCAGACCAAGAGGCAGGAGGGTAAAGGGTAGACCGGAATAGAGCAGGTAGCCAAAATGGCTGGATAACATAGGGAAGGGCAGCCTGGACTGGAGCGTTTAGGGGAGGGGGAGGGGCACGCAAGTCTCAGTAGGGACTGAAGGCTGCTGGGAAAACCTGGCTGCCAGGTGAGCTTTGATATGTTAAATAGGTGCCTCAGCGGTCGGTTCCAGGAATCCTGGAGGTCCGTGGTTGAACCGCTTTAAGAAACTGGCAAATTATTTGAGTTTGCAAAGGTGTCTTTTAAAAATCTGGAGGAGAAAGCATTTTCCTCACTGTCTTAGGGGATCTGTGACTCTTCACAAAAATCAAACTATTATCTAGTTCAGTTTCTTCAGGTTTAAGCCTCTGGGGAAACCGAGGCATTGAGACATCAATATACATATTCAGGTCAAACTGAAGAGAAAAAGCCTGGAAGTCAGATTTTTGTGAAAACCCCAAGTTCTTTCGCACCACACCAATGCCAGTGTAGTGTGGTATGTTCATTGGAGATGATTCCATTTCTGTCATTTAGTTATTCTGGGAGATATTCAAGGTGCTGTCTGGGTTTTGGCCAACCAATACTGGACAAACCTTTGCAACCAAGAATTGGACAAATCTTTTCTCCTTTAGATTGATTTCCTAAAGTTAGGTTAGCATCTGTCATTGCAGTGAGAAATGAAAACCAAAGGGTACTCTGAATATCTCCCAGCAGAAAATCAAGACCGCCACCTGAGAGTGCTCTTCCATTTCTCCCCACGCCTGTGCGCTCAGCAGCACTTTTTCCAGCACTGCGCTCAATTTCTTCCCAGACCCATACATAGCAGCTGTGCACATCAAGGAAAAAAATCATCTCACTGAAGGAACGGGCTCACTTGGAGGAGGAAAAGCAATTTAGATGTATTTTTAAGGCAATTTAATAAAACTGAATTCTGCCATATATGGTCACCCACCGCTGTAGTCCCAGCATCTGGAAAGTGGAAGTAGGGGTTCGGAAGTTCAAGGTCTACCTCAGCCACTTACTAAGGAGGGGGGGGGGGTAAGGTAGGAGTGGGGGTGGGGATGGAGAATGGAGAAAGGGAAGGAGAGAAAGGGAGGGGGAGAGGAAAGGAGGAAAAGGGACGGGAGAGAAGATACAGAGGGGAAGAGAGAGAAGAGAAAAGAAGAGAGGACAGGAGGAGAAGAGGAGAGGAGAGGAGAGGAGAGGAGGGGAGGGGAGAGGAGGGGAGGGAAGGGGAGGGGAGGAGAGGGAAATGATCGCTTCTACCTATCTCATTTTGCAGGTGAGGAAACTTAAATGCCAAGGATAGGAGAGAGTACAGCCTCCCACTAAGGTTGCTTGCTGTGTGTCTCAAACCAGGGCTCTTCCTTCAGGAGACACAAATTCTGGAGTGACTTCTGTCTAAATGTCTGCTGATTGCTATTGCTGTTTGGTTGTTGTTATTATTATTATTAATTATTATTAGATCGAGGCATTTTTAGCATATCTGAATAAAATTGACCTCTCCTCACTCTGATCTTCTGTGCTAATAATTGTACCCTTTTTTATTCATTCAATTACAAGCACATTGACAGGAGACATTTATATGAGGCAGCTTAAACCCCAGCTAATGGAGTACCTAATGACTAATTGATCAGATCCCAGCCCAGAGAGCAGCTCTGAGTGGCCTAAAGGAATTTATGCAATTAGTTTAGGTTTGGTAGAAATTGAGTGCATACGAAAGTAAGCTTTTTATGGTTCTGATTTATGAGAGTTGGACACCAACTCGATCTGCCGAGAGCTGGGGCTACCTGGCAAGTCCTCGGGTATGGGGAGAGGTAGGGATTTGGATCCGGACTGACTGACACACGTCTTGGAGTAAGGAGGACGGGAGCGAGAAGGTGAGATTCCGGGTGAGATTCCACCAGATCGTAGAACTATGGCGGGCGATGCTTCCTGCCAGCAATTCAAAATGAAACACTAAGAGCCAACGAAGACCAACAGAAAGCTGGGTTACCCAGGGATGAACGGTTGGAATTCTTGTGCTTGAAATCCTAGAGATCAAAAATCTTTGCAATATTTAATAATAGTGGAATGAAAGGAGACAAAAACGAGAGTCAGCGAGGTGTTCGTCTACTTTTTTCTACACAGACCAGAAGACAGCTGAGCTGAGGCCGGGCGCTGCTTCCGAGGCCAAGCGGCTGCGGGATCTCTTTGGAAGGACCGAGGCCTCTTGGGGTCAGAAGCCCAGGGGCTCCGCGTGGCCGAGGGGAAGCCCCTCCGGAGGCGCCCATGACCCTCGACCCCGGGGGGAGTCCCGGGAGCCGGGCTGCCAAGGAAGCAGCGTCCAGGGCGGAGGGAAACCTGACCTGATCGGAAAGCGGCGATCGAACCGGAGGCTAATTCGCCCGCGGGGCCCTTGTGGGCTCCGACTGCCGCCCGGGAGGGTGCTCCGAGGCGCCCGGGGGATCTGGCCCAGGGCAGTCTCCGGCTGGTGTCTGCCGGGCGTGGGGATGGGAGTGGGGGAGGGACACCGAGGATGCAGAACGATTGCACAGGGACCACCGCCGTCTGTCGGAGCTGAGAGTTGGCGATGTAGGGCGGCGCAGGGGAGCCAAGAGTACCCAGCACTGCAAGTCTCGCTCCTCACTACCTCTCCGCGGTGCCACCATCCCAGACCGCCCTCATTCCCCGACCCAACCCGGGCTGGGGCCCCGCACAGGGGACAGAAAGGGCAAAGAAATTTAGCCAGATCTCTCCGCCAAACTGCTATATTCATTTTGCCTCTGTGCTCTTATCTGTAAAATGTAGTCTGAAGTTACACTGACGACTACACCTATTATTCTGGAGTTTGGGAGTGAGAAGCCCCGGGGCGACCGTAAGACCCTGCTTTAAAAGGGGAGGAGCACTTGCCAAACAAAGCCCTTAGGGCTCCATCCTCAGTACACGTCCCTCCCTTCGTCAGCCCGTCCAGCCGTCCGTTCTCATCGTGTGTAGAAACTAGAAAATGAGTTCCGGTAAAGTGTATAAACCATCTAGGTATACAGGAAACACTCCATATATTTTAGATACGATCCTTGTGGGAGGCTCGCCGTGTAAGAGCCCTTGGGAAGCAGAAGTAAAGCCCACCTGAGAAGCTTGCTCTCCTACAGCACATTTACTCCTGTGTAAATAAACAAGATGTTTTCTGGGAGCTCTGAGGACTACCAGCAAGAGGCGAGTAGCTAAGAGTTCAAGAGCACCTTGGGGAAATAGGAGACCCTATGAGAGAGAGAGAGAGAGAGAGAGAGAGAGAGAGAATATCAAACCTAGTCCCTCAAAAATAAGAATAAGGAGGGAAAGCTATATCCTAGGCTCCTGCATTCTAGTTCATGGGCAAAATATGAATCAACGACTCCAAAAGTCCATGCCTCACCTTCCTGTTCCGGAAAGTTCAAAGTCTGGACCACAGATCTCTGATGAACTAGATATATTCTCAGGAAGTTCCCAGAGAGTAAAGTCATCTTCTCTGCAGCTTCAACCACACTGAGTATAAAGCAAGTTAAATGATACTTTCCATGTTGCCACACAGTGAATTCAGAGGCGCAACTTCCCTCATTTTTATACTGGACCAGTCTGGGGCTCTCAAAGGGGAAATGTTGAGCAAGCCTTGAATTTGCCTCATGACACTCTGACTTTTCTGTTTTAAAGAGAGAATATTCCTCAATGCCTGCCAAGAGTCATGACCCTGCTTGGGGTAATGTGATCCCATTTAATCATTAGAGTCATCCTGAGAGTTTTTCTTTTCATATGTTCTGACTTTCCATTCATCAAAGGCACAGAGGGTCTGAGAATTGGGAAAGAGAGGACCAGTTACTCTGCCCTTGGTCTGCCTAGAGCAAGGAAATCAGGAACCCCAGCAGAAGTCCAAGCCAAGGGATGGCCAGGCTTAGGGGGCAAGGCAGACAGAGCAAGGCTGACCCTTCTTGACTCCTCCCCTTTCTAGGGCTCTATGTCACAGGCACACTTCATTGAAGTCATGATCACCATTGGGAAAGGCACAGCCTCTTCTATTTCAGGAGAAAGGAACCTGGCCACCTTTGAAGGGACCCAGCACAACCGCCTTTCCCTTTCCCTCGAACTGAGTGCCCAGGAGTCTGTCTCCCTGTTGACTCTGTTTTTAACTTGAGATGTTTTCACTTCACAAAGTCAAACTTTCATTTATTCAACAGATGTCTATTGACTAGGTCATGATCAGAGCCAGGTATTAGGTGAGAAATACTGAACAAAACAGACATGTTCTGGTACACGGAGAAAACCACTAGCCAGAGACCACACCGCTAAGGAACCCAGGACTACTGCCTTCCACTTCTGCAGTCAGTCAGTGTTTGCCTGGCCCTGACCACTTAAGGCCCCAAACGCCTTTTGCCAGACTGCAAAGGGCACTCAAAGCCCACCCCCACCCCCTGCAGAGTCGTCCCGTCCCCCCACCCCACCCCATCTGACCTCCTATCCCCTGGCAGCCTTCTATACAAACAGCCTTAGCTCTTTGGCCTCACTTCCTTTTTTTTTTTTTTGACACGACCTAAGAACTCCAGCTAGGTCTTAAATGTTGCAAGCTGGTGAGATTTAAAAACAGAAAAACCTGCTCTAGAAACGAGCTATGGAAATCACCCTCAGATTACTTTTCAAAGTAGTAGTCATCACCAACAAACGCTAAATAGTGACGCGACTTTCCCAGGGTCACAGTGTTAGGAGATGGCCTACTGACGATGCAAACTAGACCAGGGAGAACCCCGAATCTGCTGTCACCTCCTCCCCGCAAGGTCTGTACCTCCACTGGACAGTGCCAGAGGCCGCTGCACTATCCTGGGGAAACCACATCTCCCCTGGCTTCCTGAGCAAGCCAAAGGGGAGAGCCAGCGGCGCCTGCCCGGCGCACTCAGCGAGAGGGAGAGGGTGGGGCGCTTTGCAGACCGGGCTCAGCTCCCGCCCGCAGGCAGAAGCTGATCGAAAGACTTCAACCGAGGTCGGCGCAGCAGCGTCAAGAGGAGCAGAAGAAGCACAGTTCGAACTCTTAACCCAGTGCAGTTCAGACAGGCAGCTTCTGTCTGCCTCTCCAAAAGTCTCCCAAACTTTTGCAGTGGTTAATATTTTAAAAGTTAATTAAATAACAACAGGGAACTTTTCGAAAACTTGATGAATATTGGGATCTTTCTCGGCCAAAAACAAAAGAAAAATTTCTCCTTCCTTCCTTCCTTCCTTCCTTCCTTCCTTCCTTCCTTCCTTCCTTCCTTCCTTCCTTCCTTCCTTTCTTTCTTTCTTTCTTTCTTTCTTTCTTTCTTTCTTTCTTTCTTTCTTTCTTTCTTTCTTTCTTTCTTTCTTTCTTTCTTTCTTGAGGCTCTTACCTGCAGGAAATCCAGCAGCCGGCAAAGACGCGTCCTTCTGGAGCGCCTCGCTTCGGCGCGGGACGTTCTCGGTCGCCTCGTCTACAGCCTGGCTGGGCTCCGGCCCTGTGTTTTATACCACTATAGGCAATTAATATTGCATCAGCCGTATTTTAAATTTTCAAAACCCACAATATAATGTAATGGCATAAGGGCATTTATTATTAAAGGACGCCGATGGAGAGGGAGGTGGAGGAATTGCTGGGGTTGTTCTGCAAGGCGGGTGCAAGGGGCTGAGGCCTGCGGAACTGGGGGCTATCCACAAGTTTGCTTTTACAAAGATGGGGGGGCGATGTGGCTACACTGGAACTCGGCGTGGAACTGAAGCCTACTTTGTCTGATTTTGGGGCCAGAGGCAATGGGCCCAAGAGCTCTTTGAAAACGCACCGGGAAATGAGCAGATGACTCCTAGTCCTGTAACATTAATTTATAAACCACAAACGTGTTTCTAAGGCTCAAACGCACGTAAAAAGTTTCCACTCATATAGAGTGGAAAGAGAGAGGGATACTGGCATTCGTTGGCATCTACTTGGTTGCAAAGCACTGATAGGTATTTTGCAACAGGCATCTCAGGTCCTCTGCAGAACAGCCACCGCACACTATCCTGTGATAATCTTCAGGTGGCAATTCCCAATAAATTGAAGAAATTTGGGAAAGGCTCCAATATTCTGCCCAAGCAATTGTTTTCCGCTTTCTTTGCCTATATCCCCTCATCTCTGCAGGTGTTTGAATGTTTTTAAAAAGTATTTTGTTTCTTATAAAGTGCCAAAGAGCACCTACCAGATGCCTTCAATATAGTCTTACTCAGTCTTGACCATAACAGTATTAGCGGTAGAGGCACACCCTTTTAATCCCAGCACTCGGGAGGCAGAGGCAGGCAGATCTCTGTGAGTTCAAGGCCAGCCTGGTCTACAGAGTGAGTTTCAGGACAGGCTCCAAAGTTACAGAGAAACCCTGTCTCAGAAAACAAAAAACCAACCAAACAAACAAAAACAAGATGAGATGGGTAATAGGTATTCATTCTGTAGACCAACATTTTAACCAGAAGACATAAGAAAGTTATGAAACTAGCCCAAAGGTGGTTTAGCCTCTGAGTGACAAGATTGGAATCTGAACTCCCAATTACCCAGGCTTTCAAGTTTCCAAGTTATGAGACTAGCCTGACAGTTTGGCATCAACAAATATGGAGGAAATTGCCTTTGAAAGCATCTGAGATTCAGAGAGAAGCGGAATCCAGGTCGACTGTGTTTGAAGAGTGTGAAGTTGTTTGGGAAGAGAGTAGAGAAGAGAGGTTGTTCAGTCCTTATAGGTTTTCATTTTACATCCTTTCCAAGTCTAGTTATCTTTATTAGCACCAGAGAAGGAAAACTACTGCAATTCAGGTTGAAAAATAAAGCATTTATTTTAGAAGTTAATATAAGGGATAAAGAGAAGAAACACAATCTTTTATTTGTATCTATTCCAGAAATGAAACCGAAGGTCACACAGCAACACCCAAACTACAGGGAAAAACGAAAAATAAAATACAAGAAAGCTGTGGCTGCAGCGAGAAGGATCCAGCTCTGTCTGTGGTCCTGCTCTTTCCTGACTTAAAAGTATAAGTGAATTTCCACAGAGAGATACATAGGATGAGCAGGAAAAGTGGGGTTAAATGAGTGACAAGAACCAATGCTGCCAACAGCCACAGTAATAAAAGTGCAACAGTTAGGTTTGTTGGAAGGATTTGCATATGATTCCAGACATTACAGTTACTTTACAACGCTGGGTCACAGTCTGGCGAGAGCTATGAGCATACACAGGGAGTCTTCAGTTGGTCTGGTCTGGAACCACCAACCAACCCCATCTCTCCAAAGGGCAATTATTCCTCAAATTCCAGGAGGTCGAGGAAGATAGCCAAGCTAGTACTGACCTCTGCTCACCAACAGTCAAGACATCCCAAGTATTTTCAGTTACTGGGTTGGGCCCTTGCCTGGAATCCTCCGTCTGACCACCAACAGCCCAGAACTCCCATCTCCCCCCACATTAACCCATGCTAATTAATGAGAATGTACGGTAAACCAACGGATATTATGGGTAGAATTTAGGCGCTGAAGGGAGTTTTTATAAGGCTATCCTTTGGAAACATACTTGTGTTTTATATACTCTAATAAATTAATCTCCATGTTTGTGTCCCGCTTAAATATCCATATTTTATATTGTTATCTATCGCTCTTTTCCTTACCTTCGCCCTTGCCTAATGGCGTTTAGCAATGAAGTGGTACTTTCCCCTTAGAGTCTGACAGTGGGATCAATTCACTAGCCCCTCAGCCTGGGGATAAAGGCCTGAGGTCCCTTGCTGTCGCACGCGCAAGTTTCAGCACCGCGGACAGCAACAAAGTCCTGCCAGGCCTTCCCTTGAATTTTTTTCCTAGCGCCAGAACTTCATTTTGGTGGGAATAGAGAGGAAAGGGAGGAAGAGGTGGTCAGGAGGCAATTAAGCAGGACAAAGGGGGAAAGTTTATGACTGGGGGGGAAAAGAGCCTGACCTGCCAGGAAACACCCTGGAGTGTCCCGTAAAGGTCCCTCCCATCAGAAGGGGGCGATGCCACTAGGCTCTCCTGGCTCCTCCGGATGCCGCACCGCCGCACTCAGTGGACAGCTGAGTACTTCATTCGTTTCTGTTTCTGTCTCTGGTTACAGAACCAGACCCTCACCACATTCTTTTTAAGGTCCAGTTTCTCAGCGATGGCTGCGATCTTCTCGGATGAAGGACGTGGCTGGATGGCAAAATAGGCTTCGAGTGAGCGCTTCTCTGGGGCAGCAATGGACGTGCGTTTGCGCTTCCGCTCACTGCCGTTGAAGAGCTCCGGCTTGCTGTTCTTCTCTCGGTAGGCGGCCTCCGCCTCCTCCAGCCAGGCCTGGAGGACCGGCTTGAGCGCGATCATGTTGTTATGCGACAGGGTAAGAGATTCGAACCTGCAGATGGTGCTCTGACTGAGCGAACCCACGCCAGGGATCTTGAGATTGGCTAAAGCTGCGCCCACGTCCGCCTGGGTTACCCCCAACTTGATGCGCCTCTGCTTGAAGCGCTCGGCGAAGGCTTCCAGCTCTCGAGGGTCTGACTCCACATCGCTGAGACACGCAGGCATGGCACTGTGAGGCGCTACGGCATGCGGGTGACTCATGCCCATAGCCTGGTGCAAGTGGCCCATGGCACCTAGATGGTGTGGGTGAATCTGCGCAGGCATCACCGAGTGCTCCGGGGCCCCCAGGCCGCTCACGCTCAGCGTGGGAGAGATGTGCTCCAATAAGTCGCCCTCGAGGCCCTGATGCACCGCGTGGTGAGGGTGCGAGGTGAGTGCAGCCGGGTGGGAGATGGGCACCGTAGGCGAGGTGGACGTGCAGGGCACGCTGCTCATGGTATGGTAGGTGGCGTCGGGCTTGAACGGATGGTTCTTGCCGTGGGAGACGATATCCACCGCCGCCAGAGCTTCCGCGCGTGCCAGCAGGCTCTCATCAAAGCTTCCAAATATATTACCCTGCAGCTGCAAGCAAGAAGGCGCACAGCACGGTCAGTAGGGAATACTGTCAACTCAGGATTAAAACACATTTTCAAGCAACCGAGATGCCTCTCCTCAAAGCCCAGGTCATAAAAATTAATACGGAGGCAGCCTCTCTGTTGGAACAGACGTGTGGATCAGAGACATGAATGAGAGAGAGCGCCGCGAGAGAGCGCGGGGGAGACAAGGCGAGGGGTTCAGACAGCGGCGATTGTTCTGGGCGACATGAAAAAAACATGAAGCTAGTGCCTGTCAAAAAATGTGCCTTAGAGCGGTAATTATGCTCCGCTACGTACCTGCGGGGCTGGGAGACAAACTCGGCGCATGGCCTCAGAGCCGGAGTGCAGGCTGGAGAATTTGGGTTCTTGCAGCACGGGGTGCATTCCGAAAGGCTGCTTGGCGTTCATGGCCATCATCTTCGGGAGTCTGGCAGGGAGGCA
Source organism: Arvicola amphibius (assembly GCF_903992535.2). Classification (NCBI taxonomy): domain Eukaryota; kingdom Metazoa; phylum Chordata; class Mammalia; order Rodentia; family Cricetidae; genus Arvicola; species Arvicola amphibius. Next base: position 119,061,682 of record NC_052051.1, on the reverse strand, counting down.
GCGGGGGACATGGAATCAGGCTCGTCTTGCTGGCTCTCCGAGCTCCAAGTGAGCGCAGCTCAGCGCCCGCGCTCCCCTCGCTCTCTCGCTTGATGCCTCCCCTCTCCCCCACCTGCTTCTTCACTCATCTTACAAGCAGCCTGCCAGGAAGGGCCTGAGCACGCGCAGGCGTGCACACGCGCCCGGGACTCGCAGGGGCGGCCCGGGAGGCAAGGCGGGACCGCAGGTCTCGGCGCGCCACTCGGAGCCTAATGCTGTCGCCCCCTCCACCGCATTTATACCCCGGCCTGGCAGGGCCTCTTCCTTTCCGCCCCGCCCCGCCTGGCTCCAGCCTGCTAGACTTTACGGATTCTTTCGTCTTCCTCCTGGACTTTTTTGCACAAAGTCGTAATCCTCTGTCCTGTCCCAGCTTGCACTGCTTGGACAGGATAGACTCAGGCTGAGCGAGGGGCAGGGATCCTACCTCATCCAGACCTCCCAACACACACACACACACACACACACACACACACACACACACACACACGCCACAGTCAGTCCGACTGTCGCCAAACTGGCCATTTCCAAGGTGCGCTGGGACCCAAGCCCCAGCCTCCACCAAAGTTCTGTATCCTTGCATGTAGCAGAGGGGTTCCTCCAAGCTCAGAGACCAGCCTGGGTAGGAACCAGAGGCTACCAGAATGAGCCTCTGGTGATACTCCCCTCTACTGTGGGCTTGAGTGGAGGCAAAGACAGTAACTGCCTTACTGACACAAAGCCTGTGGCTTCTTCCCAATTCTTGCCTTTTCCACTTGGCCCATCCACCTTTTCCCCAGCCCTCTAGCCCAAGGAAGCTTGCTAATGTCTTCACAGTGACAGCAATTGAGGACAACCGCCTAGCTGGGCAATCAATCCCTCAGCACACTTTTGAAGGACCACCACTTACCAGCCCCTATACCTGTAACAACAGCTATCATTTTTGCCTACCAATTTGTGGAAGGCAATTCAGAGTTATTTTATGCGACCCAAGTTTCTCCGGCACTATGGACATAGCTACTGCTATCCCATTAGACAAGCTAGCAAAGAAAGCAAGAGCCAATGGAGTTAGCCCAAGACCTCCTAGCTTCAAGCAGATCCTCACTCACTGGTGTGGCGCAGACAGCACTTCCGACTTTGTGCTCTTGATCTCTTAGACTCCTCTTCTTCCTTCCGGAAGTTCCTTGACTTGAGGGTCCTAAATTTGGTCCTGTCCCATCCCCTGTGTCCCCCAACTGTCTCCCTCTTCACTCCCTTTCTTTCCTCTCCCTTCCCGGGAGCTAATAAACATCATGAATAATGGATGGGGAATCCTGGGACCGTGGCTGCTGGAGAGCCTCCTTCGGGTTAGAAGAGAAAACTACTCCTGCCCAACGCATCCCGCAGGCAGGCAGCCCGGCTTCAGGTCCAAGAGCGTACTGGAGTTCCCAGAATCTTAACACTGTGTGGGTGGAGTGTGCAAAGTCTAGGCCCTGGGGAGGAATTTGGCCTAAGAGGATGCCCTGCATTAGACCTGGCTCCCCTCTTTCCTGACCAGCAGTCAGTCGCTTCTCTACTCATCCCAAGGCACCTTCTGCGTCCTGCCTTGGGGTGCTTGAAAAAGACCAAATCAATCCCTGTGAAGGAGACCAACCATAATGGTGTGCACATAGCTTTCTTGGATTCTGGGTGATGATGGTGCTGCTGATGGTGATGATGGGGATGGTGGTGGTGGTGGTGATGCTGATGATGATTTAAATCAGTTTTAGAAAGAAGTATTGAGTCCTCAGGACACTTCCTCACACTACAGTGCATGCTGCCATCAGATTCAAAGTGCTCCTCTGCCTCTACAGACAGTCATCCTGAAGTGCCCATCCGTGCAAGGGAGGCAATAGCATCCCTCATTGTGGTGATGATTGCTTGGCTATGGTAAACAGTTGAAAGTGCCTGGCATGTTGAAACGATGGAACAAATGTCCCTTAACCTGAAGAGTGACCCGTAGGCTCTTCAGGAATGTGGTGGTCTCTCCACAAAACAGAGCTGCTTCCTTTCCCTCTTTAGTACTGACTTTGTGTCACAATGTCAGGGGCTGGTGCAGCTGTGAATGATACTCCATCGAGCCTCCTTTAAATCACCAGACTACAAACTCGCAGAGGCAATACAGACCAGGCACATACCTCAAGGTGAGCAGCCTGCCCCCACCCCCTGACTCCCCATCTCTCTATTTAGCTCTGGCTGTCCTGGAACTCCCTAAGTGGACCAGGCTGGTTTCAGTCTCACAGAGATCACCTGCCTCTGCCTCCCAAGAACTAGCACTAAAGGAGTGAACACTAAATCCAACAGCAACTGGGATTTTGAAATGTAGAATACACATCAAAACAGTGGGACTTCATAGGACTGACTTCTGACATTGGGTTGATATGAAAATGGTTAGGCCTCAGTTCAGCCAAAACAAGAGAACAGACTATTTGATTGCTAAGCACTTCCAGTGTTAACAAAAGGCTAGCACACAGGTTTATTTGTAACACATTTTAGGCAAGCCTTAAGTTTCTGTCCAGGATCCCTCAAGTCTCCAGGAGACAAACACATAGTATTTTATCTCTCACTAGCATTTAAGACTTGTCAGTCTTGTTTCTTGCCTAATATGAAGTCCAAAGGGAAGGGGAAATAAACACGGGGGTACTGGATGCATATTTTGCATGGCTCCATAGAGCCCCAAGACCCTCTTCTTGCTCCACAATACCATAGTTGTCTGTGAAGATTAATACTTAGGGAAAGTCTCCCCATGCCCATCTTTCACTGCTTTGTCCCTCATAGACTTGAAAAATGCTGACCAGAACAATACCACCTCCTCTCATGGCCCTAGTAAACGCCCTTCGATCCTTTCCTCCCATACAGTCTACTAGCAATGATACCCAGCCAGCAGTAAGCTAACAGTCAAAGTAAAAGTCAGCTTCTCTCTCTGTGTGTATGCACACATTATGCCATTTTGAATATTTGTCTTTGTGTCACATCTTTAAATTAATATTTTACATAGTACTATAGTCCACACAGTTAGAACCCAACCTTCAGTTGGTCTGAAAGACGAGAAATATAAATTGCAAAGGAACAATTTCTTTCTTTAGTTGACAGAAACGCATTTTCTTCATTCTATAGCCTGAAAGGCTATTAAACCATTGGAAACCTATAAGATGAATGTAGTTGTGCACACCTGTAACCTCAGTACTTGGGGCATGGGTGGAGGAGAATCAGGAGTTCAAGACTCACTTTGATAACACAGGAAGTTCAAGGCCAGTTTGACCTTGTTAAGATCCTATCTCAAAGAAAACAAAACAAACAACAACAAAACTAATACAGCTGAGTATGTTATCACTAGAGATGATGCTTAGAGAAACTGATCACGGCCTTGCTTAAACATCAGCCTCTTTATGGAGACAGAGAAAAACTACATGCAAAGACATTCAGCTACCGATAAAAAAGACTGAAATTTTAAAAACTGATTAATTGTGGTCATACGTGTACTTATTGTGTTCATACATGTACTTACTTAGCTTTCTAAAGGACCTTTGTGGTGGAAGCCTCCCTTATCAAATGTTTTCTTGTCACATTAGAGAAGCAGCCTTTTCAAGAAGGCCTTTAGATAGCAGCCTTGGGAAGGCTCTGGCTGCTCTTCCAGAGGTCCTGAGTTCAATTTCCAGCACCCATATGGTAACTAATAACTATCTGTTAACGCCATTCCTAGGGGATCTGATGGCCTTTTCTGACCTCCAGGGGCGCTGCATAAGTGTGGCACACAAATGTATTTCCATACAAAACACCCATACACATAAAATAATAAAATATAATAATTTTTATAGCAGGCAGTGGAGGTGCATACTTTGATCCCAGCACTCAGGAGAAGAGACAGGTGGATCTCTGTGAGTTTGAGGCCAGTCTGGTCTACATAGTGAGTCTAGACCTGTTGAAGCTACATAACTGGATCCTGCCTTAAAAAAAAAGCAATTAAATACTGATACTGTTTTTAGTCAGGTTGGTAGTGAGACTGGAGACAGCAGAAGGGTGTGAAAACCATATAGTGTGGCAGAAAAATGGCTGAGTTGAAAACCATGGGAAAGAGCACAGCTGCTATTAAAGTGTTTCGCAGCTGTTTTAAAAGCCAAGGCCGTGAGATGGCTCAGCTGGAGGAGGGGCCTGCCACCAAGCCTGAGAAACCAAGTTCTGTCCCTAGATCTAACACCTAGGAGGGAAGTGACTTCCACAGGATGACCTCTGACCTCCACAGACATGCTGTGGCAATGCATGTCCTGCCCCACTCACAAGATAAGTGAATTAATTCATAATTTCCCCCCCAAATCAGCCAGTGCCCTTCCAGAGAATGGGGACCCACGAGGCAGCAAATCACCTATAACTCCAGTTCCCGGGGGATCTGAAGGTCTTTTCTGATCTCCTCAGGCACAAGGTGTACACACAGAGTGCACACAAGTTCAGGCAAAACACACATACATGTAAAACAAACAAACAAACAAACAAATCAAAATTTAAAAAAGCAAATAGCTGAGCACTTTCCCCTGGGGCAATAAAAAATGGTCTAGGAGCTATCTGTCGCAGGCTTCAGTATAAAATTGGAACTCATTTGAAAGACTTTGCAGTAAGAGACGTTTACCAGGGAGCCCTGAGTTTGGCTGCCCAGACACTAAGAAGCCATTGAAACCATGGTTCAAATGTGTCCTATTTAGGGTTTCTATTGCTGTTAAGAGACACCATGACCATGGTAACTTTTTTTAAAATTTATTTATTATGTATATAGTGTTCTGGGCACCAGATTTCATTCTAGATGGGTCTGTGTCATCATGTGGAATTGAACTCAGGATCTCTGGAACAGCAGTCAGTTCTCTTAACCTCTGAGCCATCTCTCCAGCCCGACCACAGTAACTCTTATAAAGGAAAACATTTCATTGAGTTTCAGAGGTTTAGTTCATTATCATCATGGTGGGATATTGCAGCATACAGGCAGACATGGTGCTGGAGAAGGAGCTGAGAGTCCTACATCTTGATCTGTAGGCAGCAGGAAGTGAACTGTGTGCCACACTGAGTATAGCTTGAGCCAAGGAGACCTCAACAGTGACACACTTCCTCCAATAAGGCCACACTTACTTCAACAAAGTCACATCTCATAATAGTGCCACTTCCTATGAGCCTATGGGGGCCAATTGCTTTCAAACTACCACAAAAGGGGACCAGACCATTCTCAAGCTGGTAGCAGAACTTAGTGTCATCCACATGGTGCTGGTTTTTCAGACAAAAGACAAGAGTTACAGTGTTGTGGAAGATTCCACCCAGATTTGGGGAAAAGTTGTAGGAAACTTGGTACTGTATGGAGATGTTGGTTTCCTTGCAGTAATCCCTGAGGGGGTGATAGGCTGTAGAAGAGACTAACTAGGAAGGTCAGACTATCAAAATTAGTGTTCTCAATAAAATAATTTATAGGTAGACAGAGAAAGCAAGAGATTTGTTGAAAATTAGATGCATTTGAGCTGATTGAGATGCATACCTATAACCATACCACTGGGGTGGTGGAAGCAGGAGGATCAGGAGCTCAACGTCATCTTCGGTTACGTGGAAAGTTCAAGGTCAATCTGGGCTATGGGGAGACTCTGCCTGAACAAGAAAAAACAAGTAAGTATTTGAAAAAGCAAAAGTTTTATTTGGAGGCAAAATGAGGGAACTCAGGAATAGGGGATCACTTTTGAAGTTTGTGAGGATCACTGGACTACTTCCCCTTCTTAAGATAATTAAGTTAGTGGTTTGGAGAGATGGCCCAGCCGTTAAGAGCACTGGCTGCTCTTCCAGAGGACCTGGGTTCAATTCCCAGCACCCACATGGTGGTTCATAACGGACTTTAATCCAGCTCCAAGTGACCTGACACCCTCATACAAACTTAAAATGCAGGCAGAACCCCAATGCTCAAAGCAAAGGAACGGTGTAATAAAGGAACTGGCCATTGTTTTTGTTTCCTGACTTCCTGCCTAGCAACCCTTTCAGGGGCATGAAGCCAGCAGTAAAGGTGACAGGAAGATACAGGCAAAATCTAGAGCCAGCCCCCAAAAGAGGTCATGTGGGCTATCAACAACAAAGCCCAAGCCAGCCTGACTTCACTTTAGAATATGATGTGCCCTTGATGTTCGGAATGGAGCTGCAGGGTTTAATGCTAGTCCTGCTGGGTTCCAGTCTTGATTTGGCTCCATCCCTGTGTCCTATGACTTTCTCTCTTTTGGAATGTGACATTCCCTGGATGTCATATACTGGGTGTAAATTGTTTCCTGATTTTTACCAGAGCTCACAGTTACAGATTTACTTTGAGACCCAGAGATTGCTTTGAACTTGAACTTTCGAATAATGTTGAAATTTTAAGACTGTGGGAACCCTTGAAGTTAGACAGAACGTTTTTGCATTATGAGATTCGGTAGATGGGAGTGTTTTGGGGACAGACTGCAATGCTGAGGTTTAAAGTGATGTAGTCTAGTGTTAAGTAGACAAAGAGTAGTTGTGGTGGCTAATCCTCATTAGAGTCATTAGAGAGACGGGCCCATCCTGAATGCAAGTGTCACCATCCCGAGGGCTGATATACTCAAGGGAAGAGATGGAGGAGAGAAGAAGGCCCGGGCAGCATCAGGACCCCTATTCCCTGCTTCTGGTCTGACACCATGTGACCTACTTCATGCCCTCAGCACCATATGATGAACTGAACCTAGGGCCTAGTGCCTTCAAGGCAAGTGCTCTACTATTGAGTTACACATCCTCCCCTTGTTCATTAATTTTTTTTTCAGGTCATCTTATGTGTATAAGTGTTCAGCCCGTGTGCATGTATGTCTACTACATGAGTGTCCCCAGAGGACAGAAAAAAAGGGGCTTAGAGCCCCTGGAACTGGGGTTACAGATAGTTGTGAGCCTCCAGATGGATGCTGGGAACCAAGCCTAGGTCCTCTGTAAGAACAGCAGTGCCCTTACTGTCTCTCCAGCCCCTTCACTCTTATTTTGAAACAAATTCTCTCTGTATAACTAAGCCTGGTCTTGGGACCTTCCTGCCTCAACCTCCCTCACAGCCTGCACAATGAATGATTTCTTTAAGAATGCATGTGAGAAGCTGGAGCAATGGTTCAGTGATTAAGAACACTTGCTGCTCTTCCAGAGGGAAAAATGAATAAAACTGAAACTTATACCCTGGCGCTGAATCATGGGCATATATGGGCAGCCCGTATATGGCGGTTCTGTTGAACTTGTCCATATTGGGTTTCATGGTCTAAGTTGATGAGGATGACTGACCAGGTCTCTTCCTCAAGAGGGCACCACATCTCATTACAGCTGGGTGTGAGCCACCATGTGGTTGTTGGGAATTAAACTCAGGACCTTTGGAAGAGTAAGCAGTGCTCTTAACTGCTGAGCCATCTCTCCTGCCTTTCTTCCGGAGGACCCAGGTTCAATTCCCATTACCAAATGGTGACTCAAAACTGTCTAATTGCAGCATCCTCTTCTGGCCTCTGCAGGCACCGGGTGTACTCTTGGTGAACACAGACATGTGTGCAGGCAAACACTTATACACATTTAAAAAAAATGTATGTATATGTTTGTATACATTTATGCCTGATGTCGGCACTGACCAGAAGCAACCTCTGGAACTGGAACTACAGATAACTGGCAATCTAACTAGGTCCTCTGGAAGTGCTCTTAACCACAGAACCATTGCTCCAGCCCTGCTCTGTGATTTCTTGAGAAGAATATGACCTTGAACCTCATCTTCAGGAAAGACTCTAGGACTTTTTAAGAGGGTGGGTCTTATCTGCCAAACAGCCTGTAAGTTTATGTAATTAGTGTTGAATGGGTGGATTTACAAATAAATCCTCTCCAAGATTCTGGCCAGGGGGTGCCCAATGTGAAGATGAAGACAGGGATCCCCTATAGAGTGTTTGATTTGCTAGGCTCTGAACTAAACAGGCTCCCTCTTCTGGCGCGGGGACAATTGTTTGTAGCCGCAGCTAATCCCAGCCACCTTCATTCACCTTCGTGCAACCTCACCTCGGCACACTAGAGAGGGGGCAGGGAGGATGCCAGGCAAGATGGCTTCAATAGGATCAACCCGAACTCAAGATGCCATCGCAGGCAGGCAGCTGGCGAGGCTGCCCCGTGCCAGGTGTCCGCTGCCGCCTGCCGCGAGCCTTCCTCTCCCTTTCTCTCGGCTTCTTTCACAAACTTCTCACGTGTACTCGCCGCCTGTGCAGCTGCTGCGGGACTCGCCTGTCGGCCGCTGCCTCTCTTTGTCTACCAGGCCCCCGAGGATCCGAGATGCCCAGAGGGACCGGGGAACCAGAGGCCAAGCATCCCAACTGCGGGGCACGCGCCGCCAGGCCCCTGCCCCCGTGCCGCGGCAGGCCCTTTTTTTTTTTTCCAGCCTCAGTTTCTCCATTTGGAAAGCCAATTGGAGCTCACGGATAGCGTTTACCTGACTGGTGGGAGGCCCTCGTTTCCACCCCAGCATCACTGAGAGGTGGGAAGGTCCATAATCTCAGATGCCTGGAAATATTCCTCCTACCCCCACCCGGTGCGTGTTCTTGGGAAGCCTGAAGTAAGAGAATCAAGAGTTCAAGGCTAGCATGGACCACATAGATGTCTCGAGAAAACAAAGGGAGAAAGGAGTGTTAAGTGGACGGAGCCAAGAGGGCTCTAAAAGCTCTTAGTTAAATTAACAGAAAACCCACTGTTGAGAGCCTACTACTGTTGTCTCTATGCAGACATGTCAGACAGCTTTTCACCTGCTTTCACCTCCAAGCCTTGTAGAATGGAAGCTCCGGCAGCTTCCCGCAGATTTTAGAAAGATACATGCCTGCTGCAGAGAAATAAACTGAAGTCGTGGTATAGAGAATACCTGGGCAGAGAAGGAAGGCGTGGCCCATTAGCTAAGTAAGGCCTGCGGGATAGATACAATGAGAAGTAAACACTTCATAAACGGCCGGAGGGGACAGCAAACTTGACAAACCGGAGGACCTGGGTGACTGGAGAGTAGGTGAACTGGACCAGTGAGCAGTGAGGCTGGCTAATAGCTAGGTCCTGGAAGGGGAGGGATCCTTAGAGGAGTTGGGAAACCTGTGGAGGGTGGGTATCAAGCAGGATTGTGTTGGGATATGAGGTCTGCTCCTGGGCAACCTTCCCTATGTCTGTGCAGCCCTCAGCTGAGGAGGGCTGGAGGAGAGAGAATAGTCTCCACGTGCCCTGGTTTAATCGATCTATTGCTTCTCAGATAATCTGAGTCAATAGTTAGGATCTGATATATGCTAGAACCTTAGAGACTTCCCAGTCTCTACCTGCATCGAGTAGTTTTGTTTTCCTTCTTTATCTTCTTTCCTTCCTTCCTTCCTTCCTTCCTTCCTTCCTTCCTTCCTTCCTCTCTTTCTTTTAAATTCTGTCCTCTCCGGACTTTGAGGACAGCTGTGAGCAGCATGGCCACCTGTGGCCCACAGGGTCTAGGTTCACCTTCTTCACCTCCAGTTCATAGCTCCCTTAAGAGTTCAATTTCCACTGGGTGGTGGTGGTGCATCCCTTTAATCCCAGCACTTGGGAGGCAGAGGCAGGCAGATCTCTGTGAGTTCAAGTTCAGCCTGTTCTACAAGAGCTAGATGCAGGACAATTAGGGCTGTTATACAGGGAAACTCTGTCTTGGAAAAAAAGTTCAATTTCCTAAGCTGCTTCCCCTTGGGACCTATTCAATTTTCTTTTTTTTATGGCCAAAGACTTAAGCCATTTATTGTATCCAGGCAGCTTGGACATGCAGAAGTAGTCAAGAGTAGGGGACTGGGCCCAGAAAGTGTGGGCTCCAGCATGCACAAGTAACTGGCTGGCTACATGACCCTGGACCAGTAACTTGTGAGGTCAGGGCCTGTTTTCTAATCATTGCTAGGGATCTGGGGAGACAGGTCGCATAGGCTCTTCCAGTAGGTCAAGGTTCAAACTGTGAGCTCAGAAAGATGGTAGAGGCCAAGTCTATCACATAAATGGGAATTGAGATCTGGTGGGTTCTCAGGGTTCTCTGCCTGAAGGCTCATTGTTTGTTGTAGTCACAAATGCATACTGACAGGACCACTGTGCCCGGCACATGTTGGGTGGGGGACCCCCCACAACCTACAGTTACAAAGCTTAGAACCCTTCTACTTTCCATTCAGTTTTCAGGGTGCTCCCCGGCAACAGGCAGCACCTCCCACGTTCTTTATGCATAGTCTTAGAGAGAAGCAGCTACTTGTCCACCCAGGCGGCGCTCTCCCTTGGAGCCAGCCAGGCTTTGCTATGAAGCCAGGACAGATAGTACATCTTTTTTTGTGTGGAGTCAAGAACTGGAGACCAGGGAAGCTAAATGTGTTAACATCACACAGACAAGTGGTGCAGACGGAATTTGAACTCAGGTTAGGATGACTCTACACCTCAGCAACTTCCACCATACCTGCCTCCCACCATGGCAGATGGTTGGCAGTGGTGAATTTTTTTTCTTCCTCCTAAGTCCTGAACTCAATAAAAAAGACCTATTAAGCACTCTTACTAAATTAAAAGAAAAAGCATAAAAGCAAGAAAAAGAGAGGTAGATAAGGGAGAGAAAAAGAAATCAAGAGAAGGCTTTGCTCCCATCAGGGGGGAAGTCGGCGTCTCGTCGCCTAGCTCCATGCCCTGATTTATGATAAAAAATTTAGAGGAAATCATTTATATTTTAAAGGATCTAAATAGCTGCATGAAAGTTTTATCTAAAGTGCCACTGTATTTATAGGCAGTTCTTCCATGCTGGAGGTAATTAATAGATGTATAAACGCGGGGCTCCCGCCTCTCCCGCCCACCAGGCTGCCTAGTGCCTCGGCGCCCGGGGACTGTGCGCAAGAAGGGGCAACAGGAGCTAGAGATGTTCATGGCAGTTCACCTTGCACTGCAGATCACCAACCCCAAAAAGGGAAGCCTTTGTTAAGCCCCTAGGTTCATTTGTGGTTAGGTGTTAGAGGAGTGGAAGCCACCGGTCTGCGGAATTTCTAATCCCCTGACGAAATTCTCCAAAAGAGGGTCCTGGATTCGCACCAGAGGACTCCAGGGGCTTTCCAATTCCCTGAGGCCCTGCAAAATGAAATCCTAGACCCCTGCCCCCTACCCCAACTTTCACCAGAGGCCCATTTCCGGTCTTATACCCCCATCCCCTCCCCCAAGGTGCCTGGCGCTTGTTTTGGAAAAGTGAGCCAGTTACAAGAGGCCCACACTCAAGTCTCTCTGCTTACTTTAATTACGGCTGTGAAATATTGATGGTTTTGGCGCGGTTCTTGGTCGCCACACCTTAGGAGCTCCGAGAGAAGGCCAGGATGAACAGGTGAGGGGGGCCAGGTGGCTTCACTTCAGAAAGCCACACAGACCGACGGGGGTGGGGGGACCCAGGTGTCGCTGCCCGAGGGAGCAGCACTCAGGTCTCAGTAATTGATGGAACTCCTGAGTTCGAAAAGGAAAAGATGCACCAAATTGGAAATACCAAACGGTGATTCATTGGTGGTTAAGCCTCGGTAATGGGAGGAAGATGTGTTCCCAAGCTGGGCTGGAGGAGATAAAGAAGAAACACCTCCCCCACTTCTCCCATTGGATTCCTCCAGCTGGTCCAACTGAGCAGCCTGGCCTGCAGGATGATATAAGGCCCAGAGAATTCCCTCCAGCCAATCCAGCCCTCCCTCTTCCTGGGACACCAAGCACAGGCAGGCCTCTCCTGAGGAGAAATGCCAGTGTTTCTGCCATTTTCCCTTCTGTGAGAATGGCACCTCATTCATTTCTCCCGCTCTTGGATCTCACTTTCTGAGCAGCGTGGAAACTTCGGAGTGCATACCCTTTTAAAACTGTTTTTAACTGACCCACACTAGATGCACGTCCTATGGGGAGCAGGGTTTTTCAACACATATAGACTATACATACATGCATGCATATGTACATATATAGGATGGCAATTGGCATACTTATTATCATTTCTTTATACTGAGGATATTTGAAATCCTCTACTGTTTTGAAATAAACATCACAATTGTCAGCCATCCCAAAATTCAAATCCAGATCTGGTGGCAAACAGAAGGACCTGGAAAGGGATGCTGCATTCTAATGGGCTGAGCGTTGCCCAGTATGATAGGGGCACTCTGTTACATTTCACATTTATAACCTCATTTTCTCCAAAGAGCACATTACACATAACGGACCAGTTTCATTGCAGAAGGAAATGACTGCATCATTTGTGAGTGGTAAGTGGGCCTAATCAGAGACGCTTTGATGATAACGGGGGTGGGGGGAGTTGAGGTGGAGAGCAGCCAAAGAGTTTCAGTGCCAGCCAGACTTTTATGGGAAGGAGTTTTAGCATAGGATAATCTCTAGGCAGAGAGACTAGTGAGTGCCGAGCCCCAGACAAGCATGGGTTTGCCTCCCCAAGGCCCGGGAAGAAGGCCACAGCTGATGGAACAGGAGATTTCAAAACGGCCATGTAGACAGATAGACTTAGCATGACTTGCAAGTCATGGCAAGCAGTGTATGTTTTATTCTAAACATTATTGAAATAAGCATTTTAATAGTCTCTCAGAGGGGCGTGTAGCACAGAAACAAGCAGGTGATGGGGTGGGGTGGGGGGGGAAGGCTCTCCTGCTGTTCCCTCTGTCTAAAATGTCTCCCCACCCCAGCTAGCCACAATGCTCACTTTCACGTTTTCTTTCAATTCACTTAAATGTCAATTCCTCACTGATGGCTCCCTGGAACCACCCTATGTAAATTGCCTCTACCTTCCCTGCAGTTCTCTTCTGAAGCCCCTTTCCTGGTTGATGTTCTCCTCATTATTAACATTCTATATGCCCTGTAACTATCCTTTACCTGCATATTGGGCTATGTTCTATCTTCCTAATAAAACGTAAATTTGCTGAGCCTGGGGAACTAACTTTAGTGGGTTCTGCATGCCTTCTGCTACTAACACAAAAACTTGGGAAATAGGTACTGAGCAAATGGATTAACCTGGGCTACATGTAGACAAGGCTAACTTCAAACTTTCTGAGGGTGATCTTGAAATTTGGATTCATTTACCAAAATGCCATTTTATGCAGTGCTGGAAACTGAACCAAAGGTTCCAGCATCCTACACAAGTGCTCTCCCCAGTGGGCTATCACCTCAGCCCCTTCCCTGAATTTTGACAACATCTATCTCATGTATTCAGAGGATCATGGTCGGTACTGCCCATGAAGCATGTATTTTGAAAAGTTTAGTCCCATCCAATAGTTCACCATCCATAACTCCCCATAGCTGCCAGATTCTTGTGTTCATAAAAGGTATCAAAAGCAGACATCCAATTTGTGTGCCTTAAAATCAATTCATACCATGGTTTCTGGTATATTACTCAGAGTCCATGATACTCTTTCTGACCTTAGTATATAAACCTTAAGGCAGGCTTGGAAGAACTCCCCTGTGATCCCAGGACTTGGAAGGCACTGACAGGATGATCACAAGTTCAAGACTAGCCTGAAGCCATAGTGAGCGCATCTCTTTGAGGTGGGATTCCTCTCTGTATGCTATTAATATGTTTTATTGCCATTGGTTAATAAAGAAGCTGCTTCGGCCTTTGGCAGGGCAGAATATAGCCAGGCTGGAAGAATATAGAGAGAGACTATGTGGAGTCAAAGAGGCGCCTTGTAACTGCTGAGGAAGGACATGCTGAGAACTTACCAGTAGGCCACAGCCTCATGGTGATACACAGATTAATAGAAATGGGTTAATTTAAAATGTAAGAGTTAGTTAATAAGAAGCCTGAGCTAGTAGGCCAAACGATGTTGTAATTAATATAGTTTCTATATGATTATTTGGATCTGGGTGGCCAGGAACAGTGAGAAGTCTCTGTTTGCATCACCTCATCTGTCATGTGTGTCCCACAGCCCCATGAATATTTTTCACTACCCAAAGGAAAAATAGCTTTGCTTTAAGCTACTTAATTCCTTTCCTGGTTTACTTAGATGCTTTAAATAGCATATAGACTTCATAAAAGCAGACAGACTAGGGCAACACGATCTGTTCTGGAATCTTTAGCCTGATACACAAGAGGTGCTCAATGTGTAAACTGAGAGAACAAATAAAAGAATAGAGTCAGGGAGATGATTCATCAGGCAGAGAAACTTAATGCCCAAGTCTCATGCCCTGAGTTCAATTCCTGGAACCTATGCTGTTTTCGTCTTTTTGTTAAAACAAAACAAAACAAACAAAAAATAGCTATGACCAGACTTGGCCTCACACCTTTAATCCCAGCACTTTGGAAAAAGGCAGGTGGATCTCTGAGTTCGAGGCCAGCCTGTTCTACAGAGCAAGTTCCACAACAGCCAGGGCTACACAGAGAAACCCTGCCTCAAACAAACCCAATAAATAAATATAAAAACAGATAGCTATGGTGACACGTATTTGTGATCACAAACTCTTACAATGAGACAAGAGGGCAGGGACAGAAAAAACTCTAAGGCTAGGTAGCCTGGGTCAGGCACTGCAGCAGAAACAACAAGGTAGATTCTGAGTCAACGTGTGGAAAGAGAGAACGGAGTCCACAAAGTTTTGCTCTGACCTCTGCATGTGTGCTGTAGCTCCCCACCTGCCACCTGTCAGATATATTATGTACATATATAGTAATAAAGATAGATTAAAATTGACTTAAAAACAAAGGGCTAAATGAGTGAGGTAAACTAGATTGGCTGGAACTGCAGAGTGAGTGATTGGCACTACCCGGGGAAACCCGATTCCCACTCCCCTCCTCCCCTGTAGAACCACGCTGCCGCTGCCTGCCTTCCCCGATGTATGTGGGGAAAGATAACACAGAGGGGCTGTGAGTTTTCTAAGCCCAGACCAGAGGGGAAATGCTGAGCTCTTGTGGAGGAAAGAGGAAACGTGCCTGGGCTCGGGAACATCGCCGTTCTCATTGTGCACCGGAGCCTCTGGGTCGAGAAAGCAGATTTCTGACATCATAAAACCGATTAAGATAAAGAGGGAAAATAATGTAAAAACTCGACACTGGCTATGACATGACTGTTCCATTGTACAATCTGATCGAGGAAATGTATCTAGGATTACCCAGACAGTCAATTATTCATGAGCTAAACGTCCAGGCATCAATTACCTGTCTTGATGCTCTTATTCATTAAGGAGATTGAACAGCCCAACTTAACAAAGCTGGAGGAAGTTGCTAAGTAACAGAAGTTACCTGACCAGCTCAGCGCTGCAGGCCTCCACAATGTGAGTCCTTTCATGGCGGCAGAGGGCCTGGGGATCACCAGCATGGAGATCAGGTGGTGAACAGCACCGTGGCTGATTTCAGCCTTGGCAGAGGAAAGGAAGTGGGTAGAGTGGGGTGGATTGTGGCGCACAGAAGGAATGAGCAAAATAGAAGCTAACATACTAGTATTGGGGATCAAGCCCGGAGCCTTTCATAGGCTAGGAAAGGGTTCTACCATTGACCTACACCCCTAGTCCCAACCAAATCACCCTGTCTTAACAAAGTAGGTGTCTATCAAGAGGTATAACATTATTTCACAAGACATTAATATTTTAAATAAGTGTCAAAGATGCTTAGGCAGCATGGCATTGAACAAAAGCCAACTACAAGTGTCAAGATTTCCCTGGGAAATACAGATTCATGGATTTTCTTTTGGGGAGCATCTATCTGAAACTAAGTCTAAAAATGTCTCTAGAGGAAATGTGTAAACACGACCCTGGGGTTCATACAGAGAATACAGTGCCTCGTGGGCCAGCCTAATTTCTCCTCGTAAAATTTGTTCTGCTGTCTAGAAAACTATGCATAGCCCTCTCAGCTACCATCTTCGATGCTTTCCTGTGTTTGTGTTATATTGTTTTGAGACAAGATCTCACTCTGTAACCCAGGCTGGCCTAGAATTCACTCTGTCACCAGGATGATCACCTACCTCAGCCTTCCAAGTGCTTGGATTACAGATATGTCTTTAAACTCCGGAAACTCTGCTGCTTGTGTTCCTTTTATCGTCAGGAGCAGCGGGGAGGGAGGACAAAGGGGGAGGCGGGCTGTGTGTATATTTTGATTTTACATGAAGTCTTGTAAAAGAAAGTTTGTGTTTGGGAGCATTGGTATACACGTCATTTAACACAGTACCAGGTAGAAATGACTTGCAAAATGTGTATCGTCTTGTCAAAATGTAGTGAGAATCTCCAGGTAGTGAAATCAGAACAATAACCAAGCACAGGACCCTTCTACACAAATGTACAGCCTGAGCAGTCTCATGGGCTCCGCTGGCCCTGGCCCTGGGTCTGGAGAAGCACAGGCTTTCCCCGGAGACAGAGCCAGGTTTAAGATAGCTTCACCCTTCAGCTATCTGGCCTCCAGGTGTCTCCCAGTTCCTATGTGTGAAATGGAGAAAGTAACAGAGTATTACACAGTTTCAGTGAGACCATGGTCATGCGTGCCACATGCTAACAGTGTGTGAGTGTCCCTGACTCAAGGGCTAAACAGCTCCAAACCAGGAGCTGAGCATCTGCAGGAGGACAGTTGTAATGGAAGCGTATGAATTCCAACACGAGACCACGCCAATATGGGGTAAACACCCTTCCCTCCACAACTCAATATCAGAGTCTTGGTGGTCAGTAGAACCCCTTTCTTTCCATATCTGTTGGCACTGGAGAAGGCCTGATTTGGGGTGATGTGACTATTGCATGTGAGGTAAGGCTGTTGCAAGTTTGATTGCTCAGGCCTGCTCTGAGCTGACACAATGTGGCTCATTCATTCATTTACTCATGAAACATGTTGATGATCATTTACTGGGCACCCACTAGATGCTATGCACTCCGTCAGGCATCAAGAATCAGATCAATTACATACAGTTCCCAGGGTGAGGAAGAGGGCATGGGATGTGCATTGTGGAAAATACTGCCACCATCTTATCCCAGGACTGGCTTATCCATATTCTTTTAGTTCTCCCTTAGATAGGTCTTCCATGATTCCCTTCCTAAGGAATACTGACCAGTTACGGTCCCATTGCCCCATCCTCTTGTCGTGTTTGCAGATGACATGACCTCATCTTGCTTATCTCTGTAAACCTGAAATGAAGAGCAAGGCATGACTTGTAGTAACAGTGCACTAAGTCTCCGTCTAGAAGTTAGTGAGTGAAATACCAGAGATACTTGGTGATGCTCAGGGAGCACAGGGGACAAGCTCCTTATCCTGATTGACAGGGTTACAAATGGAGGTGTCTTTTTAGAGGAGATGCCATGTCAGATGATCCTTAAGGGATAAGAGAGAGCCAGGCGGTAGTGGTGCACTCCTTTAATCCCAGTATTTGGGAGGCAGACTCAGGCAAATCTCTGTGAGTTCGAGGCCAGCGTGGTCTACAAAGCGAGTTCCAGGACAGCCAAGACTGTTACATAGAGAAACCCTGTCTCGTAAAAACAAAAACAAACAAACAAAAAGGAGAGGGGGACTGGAGAGATGGCTCAGTGGTTAAAAGCACTGGCTGTTCTTCCAGGACTTGAGTTCAATTCCCAGCACCCATATGGCAGATCCAACTGTCTGTAACTCCAGTTCCAGGGGATCTGGCACCCTCAAACAGACATACATGCAGCCAAAACACCAATGCATATAAACCAAATAAATGAATAAATGTTAAACTAAAAGAAGGAAACCCAAAGAGGAAAAAAATCATGTGGTTGTCTCAGTACATGGAAAAAAAAAAGGAGGTAGAGGAGGAGAAGGAGGAGGAAAAGGAGGAGGAGGAGAAGGAGGAGGAAGAGGAGGAGAAGGAGGAGGAGAAGGAGGAGGAGGAGGACCTTGAGAGGCAAGCATGACAGGGATGTTTCACACTGAGGGGACAGAGTGCATCCATGCAAGAGGAAGTGCAAAGGTGGCAGAACCAAGGAACAAGGGACAGCAAAAAGGACAGAGTAGGAACTATAACCTGAATAGAAGCAGGAATCACATCACAAATACCTGGTATTTATTCCTAAGGGATCTGAATTCTATACTGTATTCAAGAAAGCTTACTCCATTTACTAGCCTGTCTTTGGCCAAGCATGGACTAAGTGTAAGAAATGCATAGTGCTAGCAAGATAAACAACCTCTGCCCTCGGGGAGTCTATTTTCTTTTTATCCGAGAGAGCAGACCTGACATAAATACACAGTTATGTAGTAGTTAACCATGAAACAGAAGTAACCAAAGGCATTGTGATTAAGCATTACAGAAGAACAAGATGTGGATAGAGGCCCTAGCAGGGAGGCCTAACCAGATCCGGCCTTACAGACCAGACCGTACCTTACACTCACAAACTTGAGCTTGGAAAATCCCATCCCCTGGTGAAGAACATTACCTTAAACCACAAATACCAACAGAGGAAAAAAAAATCTCACATATATGCTGATGACTTTAGTGTCCCTTCTAAGAGAAACATATTAGGCTTGCTGACATTTATGTAACATTTTAAAGCCTGCAAAATGCTATTGTATGTGTAAACGTAAGGACAAGCAGAGGAACGGTGGGTAGCATAGAGAGTTCTAGAGCTCCCTTGGTTGGAGAGGTAGGAAAAAAAACTATCACCAGAGAAAATCCTGTTTTATTTATTTTGTTTTTTTGTTTTTGTTTTTGTTTTTCCAAGATAGGGTTTCTCTGTGTAGCCATGACTGGCCATAAACTTACAGAGATCTGCCTGCCTCTGACTCCTGAATGCTGGGATTAAAGTCATGCACCAGTATGCCTGGCCCTGTTTTATTTCTAAACTGGAAATAGATAAATGAATTTAGTCTGGGTATTTTCTATATTAAATGTATTTTACTTTTTTTGGTTTTTGGTTTTTTGTTTTGTTTTGTTTGTTTTTGAGACAGGGTTTCTCTGTGGCTTTGGAGCCTGTCCTGGAACTAGCTCTTGTAGACTAGGCTGGCCACGAACTCACAGAGATCCGCCTGCCTATGCCTCCCGAGTGCTGGGATTAAAGGCGTGCGCCACCACCGCCTGACTGTATTTTACTTTTAAAAACTCTGTCGTGCCAGGCACAGTGGCACATGCCTTTAATCTCAGCACTCAGGAGGGAGAGGCAAGTGGATCTCTGTTAATTTGAGGACAGCCTGGTTTACATAGTGAGTTCTAGGCCAGCCAGGGCTATGTAGAGACCCTGTCTCAAACAATACGAAAACTGTAGTGACTGTTTTTATTAGTCATTATTAACATAAAAGGATGCTGATACCTCTCCCCAAGAGTAAGTAAATGGGACTATACAAACCTATCACAGGCAGAACAAACCCTAAGTGCATAAAGATTGTGGATTAAAAGCATCCCCTGGTCCTGTAGGTTTTTTTATTGTAGGAAAGAAACAACTCAGATACAAAGCAGTCTAAGCAAGGCAGAAGTAGCTGGAACCCCAAATTCTCACCAACAACATCAACATCTGGGTGTCAGTGAAGTTTAGGGAGGTGGATGATATTTGCCCCTCAAAAGCGACTTGATAATACCCTCCAGGAGAACTCTGGATTTTCCTACACAACCAAGCTCAGAAACAAAACTAAAGCTATGCCCTGTGACAGAGGAGAAGCAATGGGTTCCATTGCTTCAGAAGTTTTTTTCTTGAGTCCAGTAGGTCTCTGTGGAGGTCATTAAAATAGCCAAGGCGGAATAACTGCACTGGCAGCCAGGTATTGATCTCTCAACAGAGGGCGAGCAACTGTCGTCAGCTCAGAGCAATAGAGATCCCATGCATCCCCCTCCCCAGCAGAATTCATTTCCCTAAATCCTTATCACCGTCCCAGAACTAAAAGCCCTAACTAATTTGCTACCTCAGCATCACAATGTCTAATAATATTCTCTGATAAATGGAGATAAATGGTATTTGGAAGGCAGACAGTGCTTTCTAGATTGACATCCCCATCCTAGGAGACAGAAGGGCGTCGAGCCATCAGCTGAAGTGGAGGCCTTTGCTATGGGCCTACCCAGTTGCTAACTCCATCCATCTGTCCACCTACCTACCCACCTATCTATCAGTCAGAGCATCGCTCAGAATCCGTCTGTGTCAGGTTCCATTCTAGGATGTAGAATATGAAAACGACCAGGATTTTCCCTGGAGAAGCACACAATTAATGTTGACCATGTAGTCAACTGGAAATAGTATTTGGGCATAATATTTCTAAGGAAAAAATTCTCCCTCTAGTTTTGATGTGCCAGGTTAACTAGCTGGAAAGATCACATGGAAGGCTAGACAGCCTTGTCCACAAGTGACCAAGTAAGTTACTGTAATTCCCATGCAACTTGTATCCAGTTGGTAAAGACCATCTGGGGCGTCGTGAAAGGGACTGATCCTGAGCATGCATTTAAGTAGCACCAAAAAAATGTAATTGATTAGCGATGTGTATTATAGTTAAAGAATCAGTGAGTGGCTTTATGTACATGAAAAGATGGCAGGCTAGCCACATATACACAGACACACTGACTTTGCTTCTGATAAAGGTGGGGGCTGTTGAGACAGCGCTGCAGGCAAAGGTGCCTGCCACCAAGCCTGATGATCTGTTTGGTGATCAGGAGCCTATGTGGTGGAAGGGGAAAACTGATTCCTGAGATCTGTCTTCTGACCTCCGCATGGGTATGGTATGAATACATCCTATCCTTTTAAATAAATGCTTTTTAAAAAAAAGTGTGTGTGTGTGTGTGTTGTTTTTTGTTTGTTTGTTTTGTTTTGTTTTTGAGACAGGGTTTTTCTGTGTAACCACTCTGGCTATCCTGGAACTTGCTTTGTAGACCAGGCTGGCCTCGAACTCACTGAGATCCATCTGCTTCTGCCTCCCGAGTGCTGGGATTAAAGGAAGGCATATACCACCACCCCCTGGCTATATACATGTGTGTGTGTGTGTGTGTGTGTGTGTGTACATATGTATCCCTTGGCTCCCCTCACTACAGAAAAGCAATAATGCATGATCTATACTGCTTTCCTCCCAACTTTGCCAGTGTTCAGCGAAATAACAGTAGAAGACAGTATAGGCAAACTGTAAATCAAACTGCTTAAATGAGAATTTTATCAGCCAGGCAGTGTGGCATACACCTTTAATCCCGGCACTCTGGAGGCAGAGGCAAGCATATCTCTGTGAGTTCGAGGTCAGCCTGGTCTACAAAGCAAGTTCCAGGACAGGCTCCAAAGCTACAGTGAAACCTTGTCTCGAAACTCCCCCCCCCCAAAAAAAAAAGAATTTTATCATTATATTGGAGGTTTGCATTGGACTAGCTAATCTAAGGATGGTGAGATCAGTCAGTTTATCTCCCTTTATTGAGCCCTTCCCCCCCTTATTTTGCCCATCTTAATGAGAGCATTTACATAAGACAGGCTTTAAAACTGTTCTATTTATTTTTATTTATTTTGTATGTGGTAGAGAAAATGAGCAGAAAGGTCAGAAGACAACATGTGGGAACTGGTTCTCACTTTGTAAAACGTGGGCCCAGATATTGGGTTCAAATCATCGGTATTGTTAACAAGTGCCTACCCAGTCTTCTTGTTGGCCTAATGTGGACTCTTTAAAAATGCCGGGGGGACATTCAAAATAGAAGGCTATCATAAGCATTCCTCAGAAGTGAGGAAGAGAATTCACACGAGACTCTGGGTCAAAATAACAGAACGAAGCTGGGCATGACGGAACATGCCTGTAATCACAGCATTCAGGAGGCGGAGACATGAGGATTGCTGAAAGTTCAGGGCCAGCCTGGGCTACATAGTGAAGTTACAAAATTCAGGACCAGCCTGTGCTACATACCTGGCCAATCAGCACTGAAGTAGAAAAACCCTGTCTAAAAGCAAAAACATAAAAAAAAAAAGCAAGCAAAAGATAAGATGGGTATCTTTTGACCAAATATAGTCTTGAGGTGGGTGAGTCTTGTCTCTTCTTTGGCACAAAACCTCTTTTGTCCCTCCCATCATTCCGTCTCTTATGGCTCTCCTCGTCTGGATGCTAATGACAATAACAATGATGATAGTCTCTCTTTATTCCCTCCAGCAGTCCAATAGGAACTATCACAGCCTTCATTTTAGAGATAAATTGAACCAAGCCATTTTTTTAAAAAATTTTTTCAAGACAGGGTTTCTCTGGGTAGCCCTGGCTATCCTAGAACTCGCTCTGTAGACCAGGCTGGCCTCGAACTCACAGAGATCTGTCTGTCTCTGCCTCCAAGTGCTGGGATTAAAGGAGCGTACCACCACCACCCAGTGAACCAAGTCTGAAGAGGCCACAGTGGTAGTGCTAGTCAGGACTACCCAGGATCCAGATCCAGTGAGGTCTCAAGAGCTCTGTACCATGCTCCTCAAAGTCCCCAAGTGAGGTGTGCAATCGACCCAAGAGAGAATGGCTCACACCCTTCTAGAAAGGGTGTGACAGCTTCCAGTGCCTCCGTGACTTGGAATTCAGTTCCAACACGAAGGACAGTTATGTTAAGCAGGTTACTTGTTCTGCTATTCACGATTAAAAAAAAAATCATATAGTTTTGAATCACGAAGTTCCAACGGAGCAGCAAAAAATAAGAACTTTCTCCTATTTCACTCTCATCACCTATTTCTCTTCCCAGAACTCGTAAAATTTCCATTTTCTATGATCACATTTTACAGAGCCCTCGTCCATAACGCAGACCACATCCTTTCAGCGTTTATATCCTAGCAGGTAAATAACATTAATTTAAAGAAGTTCCCATCATATGCTTCTTAAAAACCAGCTAAAGTCTATAAATAGAACGAACGCTTGGGCTTGTCTAGACCACCAAAAGGAACTGATCTGCCAAAGAACACGGAGGGGAAAAAAGTTGAATTGACAGCCCCATTACACCCATGGTTTCAAAATATCACGTTGTAACGACTTTTGGGGCGAGGAACTGGGCCTCTTGTGGTTCAGACTGGCTTTGAATTCTTCGTGTAGCTAAGGATGACCTTGAATTTCTTCTGATAGCCCTGCTTCAGGCAGGGAGCAGGGAGCCATTGGCATGGTCTCAGAGTACGTTCTTTCCAATCCGGAACAGGAGCACAAACATCCAGTCCTATAAAAGCCATTGAAATGCTTTATAGCCAGAGTTCCACGCTGGCGGCACAGCGCAGGAAGCTGCGTTTTAAAACCGCACAGGTTTTTTTCCTGTTACGGCGGCTGAGTCAGGGAAATTTCTCTGTGCACGCCAGAAAATAGCAAAAAGCTGTGTTAAAGTCTGTCTTTCCTTTATTGAAAGCCCTCTTAGGTTTTTAAGTGGATTTAGTCCATCACGTTAGAGCACCAATCTGTAGAAGGAACGGCTGGCTGCGTCCCGCCACCCGGCTAGCTTTACCCAAAATAATTACACGGAAACTGTATTCTTTTAAAACACACTGCCGGGCCCATTAGTTTCAGCCCTTACTCACATCTGGATTAACCCATATTTAGTAATCTGTGTTGGCACCACGAGGTGTGCTTACCAGGAGAGATCTTAACCTGCATCCATCTCGGAGAGGAGAAGCATGGCGACCCACTATGGGGACTGCCTGAAGCGTCTCCTCCTGCCTTCTACCCAGCATTCTGTTCTGTCTTCTCTGCCTACCTAATTTTCTGTTTCTTAAAGGGCCAAGGCAGTTTTCTTTATTAATTAACCAATGAAAGTAACAGACAGATAACTCTCCTCCATCAATGTTCATCTGTACCCTGTTTTGTAACTGCCTCTCTTGGACTGTCCACCTTGCCTCCAAAGGGATTATGGGGATTTACAGGTGAGCAGCACTGTTGGGCAGAGCACAGGTGTCCAGTGTCCAGTTCAGCTCAAGCAGAGTTACAGAGACAGGCTTGTCTGAATTTGTGGTACAATATTTAGTAGCAAAATCTTAGGTTGTTAGGGGGAAAGTGGACGGGTGTCTGCAAAGTTTTAGTGATAGCTGCCACCCCTGCAGCCATCTCAGTACATAGGCTCTTCCTTACGCTTTTAGTGGCCTCACATAGCCCACTGTAAAAATATTTCTTTTTTGTTTAGGTTTATTTTTGCTTTAATTCTGGGTGTATGGGGGGGTATGTATGTATGGGTACCTGTAGAGGCAAAAAAAAAAAAAGACCTAGGGCAGGTATCAGCCAAGTGACATTAAACACAACACTAAGAAAGATCGGATATGGCCTCTAGGCACACCAAACTGCCCCAGTCCAGGAATCGTCCTCCAGATACTCAAGGGTGGCAAGACCCTGAGCCCTGAGGACCTGAGCCACTCACTGTGTGTCAGAGTCTGTGTCATAGAACCCCCTTGTCTCTTCTGTCCTTGCTTGGGAGGTTCTGTAGGGTACTGGAGAGTGGGGATGGCTCCCAAATTACGGAGTCCTCATCCCTTCCCAAGTATGTAGTGTTCCTGGGCTGGAAAAGGAAAGGAGGGAGAGGGAAGCTGGACCTTGCCAAATCCTACTTTGTGCTTTTGAATTAAAAAGCATTTGAATCACACCCAGAAGTCTACAGAGTACAATGAACCTCATAGATCCAGTACTAGGCACTCCAATCATATGCAGAACACAGTAGCAGTTCGGGCCACTAAGATCCAAAACGTGTCTCTTGTGTTATTTAGCTTGCTTGCTTGCTTGCTTGTTATTTTATATGCATGGGTGTTTTGCCCAAATGTGCCATGTGATCGTAGTGCCTGAGGAGGCCACAAGAAGGTTAGGGTTAGGAACTAGAGTTGAAGACAGTTGTTAGCCCTCTTATAGGTGCTAGGAAGCCAGCCTGGATCTTCTGCAAGAACATTGAGTTGTCTTCACTGTTAAGCCATCTCTTCATGCCTCCTGTATTATTTCAAAGCAAATATCCATTAGATTACTTCCATAATTATTTCAGAATGCACCTCTCTCCAAAGATAACGGCTGGTCAAATAATCACAAAACTTACCAGGTTAAAATATTTCTCAATAATTTCATTTTGTTACTTAATTTCTATTATTTTTTAAGCAACAGGGTGTCCATAAAACTTGAAAAAAGAGCCAATAGTTTACCAGTGTGACAGTTTGTGACATCATCATATCTTGTTGTGCATGGGATTTTAAAAACACTGTATATAAAAATATCTGTCTCAGATTGGTGAATCAGAACAGAAAAAGGATCCAAAGCCTATTTAAAGATCAATGAAAGCTTTCCAGAGGAAGGAATGCTGGGGCTGATAGCTGAAGGGTGTGTCAGGAAAATAGTTCAGGTAGAGAGGACTTCCACCACTTGATGGACCAGTGATGGGGTCATCGTAAGAATTAAGGGGTGAGAACAGCTGAGGTTAAGATACTAGGGAAGGGTTGGGTGGGTGGTGGCACATGCCTTTAATCCCAGCACTCAGGGGGCAGAGGCAGGCAGATCTCTGTGATTTCAAGGCCAGCCTGGTCACAGAGTGAGTTCCAGGACAGACTCCAAAGCTACAGAGAAACCCTGTCTCAAACTTCTAGCCCTGCCCCCAGAAAAAAGATACCAGGGGTTCTGTGTGGGCACTATTTTCACAAAGCAGGCACAAAAGCAAAGTGGTGGTTGACTTCCAAAAACTTAACATTTTAACATAACTAACTTTTCCTGGGGTCACAGGTGCTAGCAAAGTTTCAGTGGATGCATACAACAGCATGATACAGCCCAGTAAACCTCCTTCAGGCAGTCTCTTCCTTTCCCACACTGAGTATCTTCATCACAGAAAAAAAAACCCAAAACACTGAATAGAAGCTAGGCAGTGGTGATGCACCACACTTCCCAGCATCCAGCAGGCAGAGGCAGGCAGATGTCTCTAAGTTCAAGGCCAGCCTGGTCTACAGAGTGAGTTCTAGGACAGCCAAGGCAGTCAGGGTTACACAGAGAAAGAAAAAAAAAAAAAAACTAAGGGGAAAATGCTTGTCATTCCGTCCCTGAGCTCTTCAGCATCATTTGATTTGATTTCCATAAATTACTCATTCACAATTTCTCAGCCAATTGGTATGAACATTTTAGAAGTTTGCTTGCTCTTTCTTATGAATTGAAAGATCATTATCAGAAAGCTACTGCTGGGCCCAGTGTGGAGGTGCACATCCGTACTCACAGTGCTTGGGAGGCAGAGCGAGAGGACTGACGAAAGCTGGAGTTAGCCTGGGCTACACTGGGAACCCCAGACTGCATAGTGAGATTCCTGTCTCAGAAAACAAAGGGAGGTGGGGGGGAAGCAGAGATCCACACGTTTTTCAAGAGCATAAGAAAGTCACATGATTTCAACTGTTTTCCTGGCGGAACAAGAGACAAGGGAGCGAGGGTTGGGAAGAAGGCAGTCCTCCAAGTGGCAGCAGGGATATTTCATTGAACAAAACAGCAGAACTCATACATCAACCGAGCGTTCCAGTAAGTGCCCGTCTCTGCATCCACAGTATAGATCTCTCTAGCTGCAAACATTTAGGGGCCATATAACTCAGGAGTCACTGTTGAAAGCGATCAATGGGGTTCTGCACATAAGAAGCTTCACCCACAATTGAGAGCTGGGGGAGTCAGCTCTTCCTGACTGAGCAACCAGGATTGATGAAATTGGCACATCGCCATTCAGGCCGTGTGGGAGGCAGCGCTTTCCCTCCCAAGCCCAGCCCTGAAGTGGCGGAAAGGGAAGCCTTGGTGGCTTTTGTGGTTCATCAGAGGACGTGGGCCATTAGAACTTCATTTCTCTTTTGGGCTCCACCACGGACTTCTCTGATGGCATTGGTACTGTCTGTCTCCTCTTCTTAGCAGTAAGATGCAGACAGCATGTGTTAGCTTCTTCCTTATAAAGAATACCCCCTAAGTATTCGGGAGACCTTTAACAATCCTAGGTATTCATAAAGGAAAGTTCGTTGCCCTGATCAGTTAAGATTTGAAAACCACTTGTTTTGTTGTTTAGTGCTTTTGTTAGGTCACGCACCATCAGAAGAAATCTGTATTTACTGGTTCCATGGAGATGTATCAGCTGGGGGTGAGGGGTGGGAAGTTGGTGCACACCTTAACCCCAGCACTCAGGAGGCAGAGCAGGTGGATCTCTGTGAGTTCAAGGCCAGCCTGGTCTACAGTGCAAGTTCCAGGATAGCCAGGGCTACACAGGAAAAACCCTGTCTTGAAAAAAGCAAAACGGAACCAAAAAAAAAAAAAAAAAAATCAAAACACAGAAATACCCCTGGCTTGACTCTTCTTAGAAAGGCCTTTCTTTTGCTACTCTTGAGAGAGTCAAATGCAATCAATCCTCAGAGAAGAGAATGAACATTTAGTTTTACTCCGATTATCATTCAGTGAATCAGTGATCAAAAAGGAGTCTCCACGGGAGAAAAAGCAGTACACATGGCTTTTTTGCTTCATCTCCAGAATGAAAAAGGAAGCAAAAACGATATTAGATCTGATGCCCAGGCAAGGCGTGGTGTGACTCATATCTGGAATCCTAGCATTTGGGAAGCTCAGGCAGAAGAATCACCATGAATTCAAGGCTGTCTTGGAGTGAGTTCCAGCCTGATCTACAGAGGAAGACTTTGTCTAAAACAAAGCAAAATCCTGAAGCTCATTGGAAGTAGAAAAACAAGACCGGAGAGTTTGGTTTTGGAAATTGTGGGCACATATATGTAACACCTTACACATAGAAAAGAAGCAAGGGTACACAACGGACAGCATGACAAGTTTAGTCATCTTATGGATTTTCTTTTCTTTTCTATTTCTTTCATTCTGTTTTTTAAAATTGTTTTTTTTAGATTTATTTATATTATTTTATGTGCATGAGTGGTGCTTCTATGTACCACACGCGTGCTTGGTCCCCTGAGCAGGTGGTGAGCCTCCATGTGGGTGCTGGGAATTTGACCCAGTTCTTCAGCAGCAACAAGTGCCCTTACCCCTGAGCCAACTCTCCAGCACTTACTTCTTTCTTTTTTTGCTTTCTTTCTGAGTCTAATCTCTGTTTTCTGACTTTGCTACAATAACATAAATTACTTGATGTGCTAAAATTATTTTAAGTAAGTGATGAAATATTTCAGAAAGAGACAATTGATTCTCTGTGAATCTAAATAGTCAACCGGGAAGCTTATTATATTGGGTATGGACAGCATCCAAAATTGGGAGTAATACCAAGGTATACTGTTTTCAACTGGGAAGGAAGGCGGGTAAATCCAAAGGCAGCTGGCAGCTCCTGACAAGCAGGAGACATAGTTGGGGACTTGACTGGGACTGGTTATTGACTTTCAAAGTTAGAAACTTTGTCTCTAACTGTGTCATAGGTCAGGTTCTTTTCCTAAAGATGGGATAGATCTGAGTTCCACTCAGAGAGCTGATAAAAGAGGAGAGTATCTATCTGAACACACATTGTTTCTTTCTTTCTTTCTTTCTTTCTTTCTTTCTTTCTTTCTTTCTTTCTTCCTTCCTTCCTTCCTTCCTTCCTTCCTTCCTTCCTTCCTTCCTTTCTTTCTTTCTTTCTTTCTTTCTTTCTTTCTTTCTTTCTTTCATTTTTTGAGACAGGGTTTCTCTGTGTATCCCTGGTTGTCCTAGAACTCGCTCTGTAGACCAAGGTGGCCTAAAACTCAGAGATTCACCTGCCTCTACCTCCTCTGCCTCAGTCTCTAGAATTAAAGGCCTGTGCCACCACCACCTGGCTGTTTGCTTCCCCATTTTCAAAAGCAGTCAGCAACTCAACACCTAGTACCTTGGAGTCTTCTGGAAGCCAGGAGACTCAGGCCACAGCACCCTTGCCTATACACACCGAGGACAGCCCATCATGATCAATGAGGCACGGCAATAACCAAGCCTACATGCGATGGGTGTATTTAGACAGAATCTCTTTGTGTTGGCCTCAAACTCTGAATCCTCCTGGCGCCTCCGCTAACTGAAAGCTGGGATTACAGGTGTTGGCATCTCCCCTGGCTTGGCTCTTCCCCCAAAGGCCTTTCTTTTACTACTCCTGAGAAGTCACATTACAATCCTCCGAGAAAAGAATGGACATTTAGTTTTACTCCGATCATCACCCATGTCCTCTTCTGCTGATGTGCACACCCCAGCTGTGCTCTGGAAGAACCAGCACCTTTGTTAGTATAAATGATGTTGGCAGGGGTGGTTGGTCTCAATGAGAAATGTCCCTCAATGGCTCATGAGATTTGAACACTTGGTCCCTTCTTATAGGTCCGTGGCTCGCAAACCGTCCTAAACACTGAGACCCTTTAATGCAGCTCCTCATGTGGTGGTGGCCTGAAAATTATTTTTGTTGCTCCTTAATATCAGCAATTTTGCTACTGTTAATGAATCAGATATAAATACCTATGTTTTCTTGATAGTCTTAGCGATCTCTGTGAAAGGTCCTTCCACCCCAAAGGGTTGAGACCCATAGGTTGAAACCACTGTTGTAGGGTACTATTTGGGAAGGCTATTGGAAGGAGGAGGAGCCTTGCTGGAGGACATTCATTACTGGTGGTGAGCTCTGAGGATTCATAGTCTTCTTGTCTTGCTTCCCATTCTTGCTCTTGCTCTCATCTGCTTTACTGATGTGCATAAAATGTCATCCAGCTTCCGGTTCCTACCTCTTGTTTGCCGTGTGCCCCTCCCATGGTTTCTCTACACTTCAGGAACCATAAGCTGAAATAACCATTTCTTCCTTCAGTTACTTTTGGCCATGGCATCTCTGGGTGACAGACTAACAAAGGCCGAACTGTGTTCTCCCCATGGAACAGAATCTTGAGTAGCCTGTCAGAGCTGAGGACTTTATTCCCTGCAACGAAGATGGTTTTTTTGTTTCTAGACCTCTAATCTGCTTCCTGTAGCACAGTTAATAAAAACCCACAGATGGAAATTAGGGTTCACCCTGAAGGTCAGAAAAGCAAAACCAGTCAGCCACTGGCTCTTACCTCTACCTCAGTCTGAAATGGCCATTCCACCTCCAGGAATCTTCAGGACGAGACTGTCTGAGAGCTGTTCTTCCTGTTTTATATTCCTCTCTAGGGCTGGGATAAAGGCATGCATCACTACCACCTGGTTTCTGTGACAGCTAGTGTGACTACTGGGATAAAAGTGTGTGTCACCACTGCCTGGTCTGTAAGGCTGATCCAGTGTGACTGTTTTAATCTTCTGAACTTCAGGCAAGCTTATAATTAAAATACAAATGAAATATCACTTACAGCTTCCTGATATTCCATGAATCTTCGCAGTCTCTCAATTGCTCCTAAATTCTTTTGTTTTTAAAAGATTTTTATTTATTTATTATGTTTACAGTGTTCTACCTACATGTATGCCTACAGGCCAGAAGAGGGCACCAGGTCTCATTACAGATGGCTGTGAGCCACCATGTGGGTGCTGGGAATTGAACTCAGGGCCATCCGGAAAGAGCAACCAGTTGCTCATGAGTGCTGAGCCATCTGTTTAGCCACCCACCCCCAATTCTTGTTGGTCAGAATTGATCTTTATTGCTCACAACCAACGCACCAAAGACCCCAATCTCAAGTGACCCATTTCACAACCTCTGACTTTCTGCAAAGTCACAAGACATCAGTCACTACCCTCCATGGGAAATGTATGTTTGGAGTCTGATGACCAGAGCTATAAAAGTCTCAATGTTCCTAAAACATGATTGCAAACGACCATATGTGTCATGTGCCGTGCTGATGAGGGAAATCTCCCTCCTGCTGTAAACAAAAGGCATTCTGAAGCCATTCAAATAATTACTCATTATTGCACCAGGAGGGTGAGGCAGGAAGATCTGGAGTTCAAGGTCACTGTCCTCCGTAGAGAGTTCCAGACCAGCCTGCACTACAGGAAGCCTCTGTCTAAAACAACAACTAATATCAGACAAACAGACAAACACCGAACTTTGGGGAAACACCATGTTTGGATGATTTCTCAAAGTCATACATTCCCCATGGGTCAGTTGCCTGAACCTGCAGACAGACATGCAATAAAAAAAAAGGGGCCTGGCTTGGGGAAAGTGGGGGACAGATGGATACTGTAGCAAGGTATGAGGATGAGGTTAGAGAAGAGGCCCCAGTTTTCAGGCCTAAAGCTCCCCTATTAGACTGTATTGTGTAGTCTTCGGGACAGAGAGGGACAGAACAGTTCCCAAAGCCTTGCTAACAAGAGAATATGGTACAAGTTTAAGTCTGCATAGCATTATCCACAGCATGCTATGTGGCGGACAAGTTCAGAGAACAGGTTAGGTCGGTTGGGGTGTCAGCCTCCCTGAGTTCTGCCTTGGCTAAGAGAGTACCTTTGCTCTCACACACCCCACAGTCCCACTGTGTAAAATCACTACCTGGAAGCACTCACCCGAAAGCACTGCCCCACCGTTGGGATGTGACAACCCTCTCCTCCATCGTTCTGCGGGGGTGGGGGAGCAGATATATTAACAAATCTCTCCTCTCCTCTCTCTCTCTCTCTCTCTCTCTCTCTCTCTCTCTCTCTACCTGATTTTCAGTTTTTAATCTCTTGTTTTTCAATTTTTAAAAAAATAAACCTCACTACCTAGCCCCGACTGGCCTGGAACTCAGAAACACACACTGCTTCCTCCTGAGTGCTCAGGCTAAGAATGTATGCTACCATGCCCAGCCCTAGTTTTTAACCCTATCATAAACCACAATCTTATATTTTAAGAATGACTCTTGCTGTTATTTATCCGTGTCTTGGTAGATGTATTTGTACTGAGGTATATGTGCCGCATGTGGGCAGGTGCCTGCAGAAGCCCAAGGAGGGTGCTGGGATGAATCTCTTGGAGCTGGAGCCACAGGCCACTGTTAGCTGTCCAACATGGGCCCTGAGAACCAAATTTGGGTCCTCTGTAAGAGCCATCATCTCAGCCCCAGAATAGAATCTTATACCAACCTTTTATCACAAAAATTCATGTGCTCTCAGGAAACATTCTTTATTACATGATTACATGACCTCTTAGGATAAAGTGTAATAAAAAAAAAAAACAGAGTTCTTATTCTATCACATAAGCATCAATAACTGATTTTTTCTTTTCTGTTTTTTTGTTTATTTGTTTGTTTTTCAGCACTAAACCCTGGCTCACACAGAGAATGCTACCTCCCACTGCCCGCCCCCCACTCCCTGCTTGCCAACTCCTGCTAGCGCCCTCCCTCTCCCCCCTCCAGTCTTCTTGTTCCTATCCCCTGGGCACTGTCCTACCTCCTGTGATGATCCCTCCCAGGACTAGCTTCAATAGAGGGGAAAACACACTTGCTATTGATTTCATTTCATATACATTTATGCTGTTGGCTGGGTGCTTTTATGTTATATCCAACCTTCAGGATTCAGGCCAGATATGTCATGTCGTGATGTGTAGGAGGCATCAGAGAGTCCAACAAGAGACGGAGGCCTGCAGAGAGAGTGCCCCTGGACTTTAATGGGAGCTGGCCACATTCAAAGGGAGAATTTTGCTTTCAGTGTATTTAACACTGCTTGCCCAGAGTTCTGTCTCTGTGGGGGCTAACATCTGTGTTAGCCCCACAAGCGAGAGAGGGACCCTTGACCTGGGCCCTGCTAAGAACAAAGACAGGACACCTGAGAATTAAAGGGGCCCATCCTTCAAAGCATTGCTTATGCTCCCCTGCATATCTTGATACCTTTACTACTACCCTTACATCCCTCAGGAGTTCACGTGGGCCATCCTCCTGGAAGTTCATAAATTTGATATGAATTGCTTCATATTGTTCCCATCCGGTTGCACTTGATTATTTGTTTTTGAGATGTATCCACACAGGACTCTCCTTGATTCATTGGCTTTAATGGCCGTGTAGCACTATGTTGTTCACGGTGTCATATTTCTCAAGCTGAATATGAGTATCCTGGTGACTGTCACGTTCTTTTCTGAATCTATGGGAAGTCTAAAATAATCTATAGTTTTTTAAAAAATAAAAACAGATGCTGTCCTTTGTGTTTCCCTGGTTTAGCACGATGCTTCTTTGCAGCCACATTTGCTGTCCTGGGAGACAGTGGAGCAAAGCAACCCTATGTCTGCACCTTCCTGGACCTCTTGGCTCTGAAGCACGCAGGCAATAGTTTTATAAGAATAGCTACTTGTATTTATTGAACCTTATAACTATGCCAGGCACTGTGCCCAGGGCCTGAGTCTCATTTAATCCTCATAACAGTCCTGAAGGAGGAGAGCACCGTTATTATCCTGCATTTATAGTTAGCAAACAGGCTCAGCAACTGGACGACTGTGGCCAGCATCCATGACTAGAAGATGCAGAGCCAGAATTGGCAAGTGTGCCTCCAGGATGTGTGTTCTTGACACCTGCCATTGCTTCATCCTTGGGAGCAGGATGCTGCCTCCAGCTTACTGCGGGCACCCAGTTTGCCTCACTCAGCCGACAACACTGGGAGCTCTGGGATCCTAATCTCAGACTGCCTGAGTGAAAGGAAACACTTTAAGGTAATTTTGTCTGATTGAAATTATTCAGGAGAGCCGGGTGGTGGTGGCGCACGCCTTTAATCCCAGCACTCGGGAGGCAGAGGCAGGCGGATCTCTGAGTTCGAGGCCAGCCTGGTCTACAAGAGCTAGTTCCAGGACAGGCTCTAGGAACTACAGGGAAACCCTTGTCCGAAAAAACAAAAAAAAAAAACCCACAAAAAAGAAATTATTCAGAGGACCAGACACATCCCATACTCCCTTCAACCCCACTGAAGGAAGTATTTACAAGCTGTATTGTTAGCGGAGGACTGTTCGTTCATTTTCCGGCCGCCCAGACTCCCGAAATAATCACACAGAAACTGTATTATTTGCAATACTGTTGACCAATAGTTTAAGCATATTGCTAGCTCGCTCTTATACCCTAAACTAAACCCTCTCCATCAATCTGTGCATCACCACAAGGTCGTAGCCTGCAGGCAACATTTTGGCGGGCCTCTGATGGAGGCTCTGTCTCCTGATGTGATTACATGGCTTCTCTGACTCCACCTTCTTTCTCCCAGCATTTAGTTTAGTTTCCTGCTTAGCTCTATTTTGCTAAGCCATTGGCCAAAAGCAGTTCCTTCTATTTATTAACCAATAAAAGTAGCACCTATACAGAAGGACTTCCCACACCACTGTATCTGGTTGGGGAATATTATTTTCAGGTTTGTGTGACTTTTGTTTATGCTGCATTTAATTAACGGTGAAATTGTGACTCTGCCTGACTAAAACATTCAGATGATCTAATAAAGCAATAAACCCCCAATAGCGATGGCAGGAGCAAGAGAGGCGGGGCTAGCAGGCAGAGAGTATAAATAGAAGGAGAAATCTGGGAGGAGAAAGAGAAGCAACAGAACAAGGAGAGGAAGACATCAGGGGTCAGTTACCCAATCACCCAGCCAGTCATGGAGTTAGAAGTAAAGAAGGTATACAGAAATAGAGAGAAAGAAAAAAGTCCAGAGGCCAAAGGTAGATGGATGATAATATAAGTTAAGAAAAGCTGGCTAGAAAACAAGCAAGCTAAGGCTGGGCATCATAAATAAAACTAAGCCTGTGTGCGTGATTTATTTGGGAGATGGGTGGTGGGCCCCACTCAAAAAGACAAAAGAGTAAATATCCTACAATAGTATCCTATTGAGGAAGGCTGGCCAGGGTTCACGACCTACGTCAGAGTTTGACTCAAGTTCTTTGGAGCAGGGCCTAAGGTAAGACTTTTCTCTCTCCAAATGAGGGTTATGTTTAAAATCATTGCCCATTCTTCTTTTTACCTCCTTCCCCTTTATTTCTCTTCTTTTTGTTAAAATATTTATTTTTATTGTATGTGTATGGAAGTTTTGCCAGCACATCTGTATGTGCACCATGTAGATGTAGTGCCCACGGAAGCCAGGAGAGGGTTCAGATCCCCTGTGAATTTTGTTACCAGTGTCAGGAAACTGAAACCCGGGGTCCTCTGGATAAGCAGCCAGTGCTTTCACCACTGAGCCATCTCTCCAGGCTTTTTCGTTTTAAAAACTGAGAAGCATTTGTGCGTAGGATTAGAATATGACATTTCCTAGTTGCATTTTGGAATGTTTTATTTTATAATATTTTAGGAGTAGCCTGAACCTGTTAAGAAGCCTTGTGTGAACTTGACTCTGTGTGGTGTGTGTCTGTGTGGTGTGTGTGTAGCGCTGCTGCCGCGCCCTTCTCCCTAGGGTCCTGAAACCTTCCCTAGACTAGTACGAATCCTTCTGATTACCTTGTAGAACACAACAGTCCAACGTGAATACTCCTGGGTGCCTCCACCGTTCCGTATCTGCAGAAGAATTGATAGACGCACACATCACAGGGTGTGGTTGTTTTCGGTCATATGTAGTACGCCCAGCTTGAACCACACAATGACCGAGCACAGCTCCTTGGCAGAAAACCACGTACACCAGGTGCCACTTTACTGGCCTGAGCCCAGGTCAACAGCAATCCACCTATTAAATCCTCTTCCGTGGCTACACTACCGAAACCCAAGCCTGGTGGTGAGAACGGGAAATAAAACTTTACGCCTCCAAAGACTCATCATTTCAGTCATCAATCAGACGGGACTGTTCCCACGGGATCTTGAGTGCTAGTTTAATAATCCAGGCGTTTCGAGGATCGCCGCTGTAACTTCGAGCCCTTGCGACAAAACCTGGGTGAGTTATTAGACAATTTCACGCT
This sequence comes from Arvicola amphibius, assembly GCF_903992535.2. Classification (NCBI taxonomy): domain Eukaryota; kingdom Metazoa; phylum Chordata; class Mammalia; order Rodentia; family Cricetidae; genus Arvicola; species Arvicola amphibius. Next base: position 119,026,112 of record NC_052051.1, on the reverse strand, counting down.
GGTTTGCAGCAGTGATTTAAAACAAGTGGCCCTGAGTGATAGCTTACGTTCTAAAGAGATGGAGGCCTTCAGTTATAAAAGATGTATCAATCGGGGAAAGCAAACACAGATTAAAGTTTGATGAGGCAATTGGGTATTAATTGGTACTAGCTCTGCTTTAATGTCATTTGATGTGGAGCTGATCATAAACATGGTAAGCGATACTCATAATGTATACTCACTTCAATACAGCTTTATGGCTCCATTTATTAAAGGGGCCAATATTAAGACTGAGTTGTGAGTGTTCTCCGTTCTCTGCCGTATACTTTGCCTAGCTCCTGGTGCGCAGACGCCCAGCCTCAGCCCAAAGGGTACGTTGCAGTTGGTTAGACACATAACTTACAGCCTAGTTTTCTTCATACATCAATTCTAAATCATAGTGGAAAGAAACTTAACAGAAAAGTGGAGCGTTATTCTCATTAAAAATAGCTTTTCCACGAGCAGCTGCTGCTTCGAACTTAGGCAGCAATGTCAAAGGAACATCAACAGGAAGGACATCACGAAGTAGACCGTGAACAGACATTACAGGGGCATAGTTCTATAGATAGCTAATATGCTTTATTTATCATTTATTTATTTGTATTTTATGTGCACTGATATTTTGCCTGCATGTATGTCTGTGTGAGGGTGTCAGGCCCCCTGGAACAGGAGTTGCAGACAATTTCGAGCTGCCATGTGGGTGCTGAGAATCGAACCCTGGTCCTCTGGAAGAACAGCCAGTGCTCTTAACTGCTGAGCCATCTCTCTAGCCCCTGCTAATATATTTTATTTTAAACATAACAAGCACATTTTTATCTCAAATACTAAAGTGTGTTTTTTCCTAGTCACAAAATATACAAGATGCTATTGATATATGATCATAGGTAAAAAAAAGAGGAAGATTATCTTTAGCTAGGCACAAAAAATATGACTATATATTTAAATTAAAATCAGAGTTTCCTGGAAATGAGTTTTATACAGTCATTTTCTTCTTTAAGAGTCCACTTGTGCAATGATAGGCTCAGTGGATAACATTGTTGCTTTCAGGCATGAGGACCTGGGTTTGATCTCGGGGCCTTGGGAGACAAGAGGGGAAAACTGACTTTAGAAGTCACAAAACACCTGCATGTGACACACCACAATGGCACATGCACTCACGCGGTGCACATATGCATACTCTATCTAAATAAAGTAGTAACAATTGGTTAGTTGTTCTTTCCCTGAGTTATTCAATCTCTGTGCTTCTCATTAGGATTGATTATCTGTACGGTAGTACCTTAAGGATTATTGTAAAACTAAATGGCAAATTTTTCTTAAAAGCATTTTTTAAAACCATTACTTAACACTAGCACCATGTTTAACATGTTTTAAACAACTGGGCGATAAGAGTATTGGTGTTGACAAGTGGGGTCTATTCGGTTGTGTGCCATCCTATACTTTGTGCAGTGGTTAAAAGATTGAATATGGGGGCTGGAGAGATGGCTCAGAGGTTAAGAGCATTGGCCGTTCTTCCAGAGGTCCTGAATTCAACTTCAGCAACCACATGATGGCTCACAACCATCTATAATGAAACCTGGTGCCTTTTTCTGCCATGCACACATACATGTAGGCAGAACACTGTATACATAATAAATAAATAAATAAATCTAAAAGAAGAGACTGAATGCACAGCTTTGCGATGCTGAACAAGTGCTCAGGGCACATCCCCAACCCGTTCTAGAATCTCTTAACTTGATCTGCTATGGCTGCCCTGGGCTTTCTGGTTGGCGCTAATATTTCTCAATAGTACTTGGCATTATTGGCTTGGGAGAAAACTCTAGAAGCTGGAATGATAGTGTGAACCCCATCCCATCCCTGACAGGTAGCCTTTCTCTGCTGTAAAATCTCATTAGTCAGCATTTCAGCACAGCCTCCCCCCGGGACTCATACAATAGGTTACATTGAAGGACCAATTTCTGCAGAATAAATTTACCAGCCTGGGGGTTTGTTTTTAAACCTGCTACAGTTTACTTTGCAGTGGTTAAAGCGCAGCCCAGCTTAGAGAGAGGCTGAAGTTTCCAGGGTCCTTGAAAGACCAAGATACCATGGTGTGTATGTGCACGTGTGTGTGCGTGCGTGTGTGTGTGTGTGTATGTGTGTGTGTGTGTGTGTGTGATTTGTCCTGCTGAGGGTATCAGAAGAAAACAAATGCTGATGTACATTTTCTTATCCCAGGAAGAAGTCCTATTCATCAGGCTAATGCCTCGGGAAGCAAGTATCTTACTGGGCTATTTGCCCCAGAACCTGTATATTATTTTTTTTTATTTTCAACTAAAGTTTTATTACAAAGCTTGCCAGACATCAGATTCAAACAACTTGCACCTGATACGCAGACACAGGCGCACTACCCCATATCAGATTCTTCTCACTACAGGCAAAGAACCCAGCATCTTCATCTTACTCCAAATTCCCTTGGAAGTTCAGCACATACGGGCTGATATCAGGAGAAAGCAAAATAGAAAAACACCTGCTAATAAAACAATGGCAATTTCATAAAAACAGTCTAAAGTTACAGAATGCAGAGTGTCCCCTTCATGATCACGTTAATATAAACTACATATACTCTAAGCTGGAGAGCAGAATGAACGCTTTGCATCTGGCTCATATGTGACATGTGTAATCGAAACATAAATGAGCACACTATAATTCCATCCTTCTGTTTAAGATTCTGAGGACAATGTAGCTGTCAATATAACTCTAGTGAATTTGCCTTGTCCTGCTTCAGGACAGTCACTATGAAACAAATCGAGTTCACTAGAATCCAATGGCTTCAACCAGCTTATTACATCTATCAAATTGAGACAGAAACAAAGGTTTAAATTAGCTTCTTAAAGTTGTTTCAGGAAGAACTTTCTAGATACAAATACACACTAGATACAAAATAGTACAAACTGTATGAGCGAAACAGTAGCAAAAACACTGTTGAATTTTAAGTCAAAAACATATAAAAATAGTAGCCTGGAATGGCAATTCTTCCAACACCAATGCATGTAAAAATGCAGAACCTGTATTTTTATTGACTACTCACTTACTGGAATAATTTATTTATATGAGACGTATATTAACAGATGATGGAAGGAAGGACTCAAAAGTAAACAGGAGAAGGGCTGTGCTGTCTGAAGGTCATATCCGTGGGCCCTTGGCAGGTGATGACGAAGGGTGGCTTACTAAGCAAAGAGGAGAGGCACTGGGCTACGAGCGATCTTGGATGTTTGATTAGCAGGAAAGCTTGCAAGCTGAGTATGGTGTCTGTAACCCTAGTGCTCGGAAATCTAGGACAGGAGGATTGCCTGGGCTACCCAGCAAGACCCTGTCTCAAAAGTAAAATAAAAACTAGCCGGGTAGTGGGGGCACATGCCCTTAATCTCAGGGACTCCAGGTAGAGGCAGAAGGATCTCTGAGTTGAGGCCAACTGGTTACAGAATAAGTTCCCAGGACGGGGCCCAGGCCACATAAAGAAACGCTTGTTTCAGGAAGAAAGAAAGAAAGAAAAGAACGAAAAGAAAGAAAGGAAAGAAAGAAAGAAAAGAAAGAAAGAAAAAGAAAGAAGAAAAAGAAAAAGAAAGAAAAGAAAGAAAGAAAAAAGAAGAAAGGGAAAGGAAAGAGGAAGGAAGGAAGAAGGAGGAAGGAAGGAAGGAAGGAAGGGAATTGGAAGGAAGGAAGGAAGGAAAGAGAAAAAACAAAGTAAATTAAACTCTTAAAAATCTATGAAAACAGTTCAAAGAGATGCCTTGTGTTACAAGGACCTTAGAAAACCGGTCATGCGCTGCTGCTCAGTGGCGTGGTTTGCTCTTCTTTCCACTAATGGACTCAGATGCCACAACCTGTTCCTCAAAAGTAAATGCCCTTATTTTCAAAGTAAGCAAAGTCCCTATCTTTAATCTCCCCTTAATTCAAGAAATATATCTAAACCTAGTCGAACAACAGCCAGCTCCAGAAGAAATTAATCAGGAGCAGCCATTAATTATTTATGCTCTAAAACAGTAGGTCTGCTAATGTTTCCACTAATCACCAAAGCTAAGCAGATGTGGCTTCGTGAAGAATAGAATGGGGATAAAAGAAGCACAAACAGGAAAATTGTGTGTCTACACAGCGGTGCCGGGAAATGCCAGTGCGTGCGTCTCTGCATGCGGGACAGCTTTCTCTACACTATAAGGCACACATAGTTCTCAGCCTTTCCAGCATTTCAAATACTACATTAAGGCAGGACTGGTAACACGCTCCTATAATACCAGCACTTAGGAGGCTGAGGGAGGAGGATTTCAGGTTCAAGGCTGACCCGTGCTACCTGGCAAACCCGTCTCAAAGGCTGGCAAGCTGGCTCATCAGCTGCGGGTGTTTGTGGCCGAGACTGCTGACCTGAGTCTGACCCCTGAGACCCACAAGGAAAATTGACTCCCTTGAGCTATCCTCTGACCTCTGCATGTGTACCAAACACATACACAAAGTTAACGAAACAAATAAAGTCTCTGTATAAGTATAAATCAATAAAATCAGGAATAGAATTTATGGGGGCTAAAACTAATGGTAAGAGGTGAGAAGAATTAGACTCCTCTTTTTGACATTTAGAAAGCATAAATTTTGATAAGCATCTGGAAGGCGCCTCCTTCATGGTGTTAAACGTATTAAGTTTGAAGGTTTTAAAATAATTTCATATGAATCCAAAATGATCTAAACCTTCGCTTTTGCCCTCATAAATTTAGTTGGCTTCTTCCTTCTTTCTTCCTTTTTCTTTCTTCCTTCCTTCCTTTTCCTTTTTTTTAGCTTTGAGTTTTGAAGCTGACACAAGTCAGTCCCTGTAGTTCTGTGTCGTGTTCATGCAAGAGTAGAGGCTGCCACTTCTTGAAGGCTCCCTGGATTTGTCTCCTTGCACTTGCTAACTCTGCGACGTTACCACTCCTCAATTTCATTGGCAATACGGGCTTACAGGCATATTCACCTCAAAGCATTACAAAATGAGTTCTCAGAGTATCCCGATCATGGGCTCAGTCTTTTTGGGACTTATTGAAGGGAGTGGGTGAAACCCCGAGAGAATGTGTGTTGTTGGCAGAGGTACAACCATTTCAAGGACACCAATGCCTCAGCCTGATGGAAGCAGCAAAGCCTCCTGGGTTCTGACCTTTTCCTTTTCCCAGGTTTTTGCTCCCAACCTTCTTGGAGACTGGGAATCAGATCCCTCAATGGCACCTTTAAGCACTAAGATTTTAAGATTCCCCCACCAAAGTACTCATCAGGTCTGACTCTGCTTACCTGCTTACACCATGTGTGTTCAAGGTGGTACATCTGTAGGCAGTCAGAACTTAGAAACAAAAATGTCACAATAAATGTGTGCTTATCCTGTGATGGGAATACCACGTGTGTTCTACCTGCAGAATGACATGTCATCAATACATGGCAGAGAGAGAGAGAGAGAGAGAGAGAGAGAGAGACGAGAGAGGATGAGAGAGAGAGACGAGAGAGAGAGAGAGAGAGAGAGATCTCATCCAGGATGACTGCCTGAGAGTCTTCAGTGCTGGGGTGACAGTGCCTTCAGACGCTCACTAGGCCCCTTTGCTGTAGTTTGCTCCCGGAGTTTCCGATCAAAGGCAGTGCATCTCTGCATCCCGTGTCACAGCACATTTGATCTAAGTAATGTCGTTAATGAACAACCCGCTGCCACACGTGAGGGTAGATCTGAGGTTAACCCCTCTAGAGAAGTCACCCTCTGCTTGTACTTTCTAATGCTTTCTCGCAAGGAAAGAGAGGAAGGCACGCCGCTACTGCATTAACCTGTGTGCTGGCTCACACAGGAGTGAGAGCCATCCATGGGCTGGTTAACAGAGGTCTTGAAATATGTCTCTGCTTACTAGAAATAAAGGGGAGGTGTCAGTCTCAGAAAGTGGGCACGACAGTGGGCAGCTCGTATGACTCTGCCAGCCATACTGAGTAGGGCAGGCACAACCTGACTGTTTCCTACAGGCTTCTAGCAAGTTCTCCAGCACTGTCTTTCCACCCTCCCTCTCCCCACAATCAGCTTCGAGCTGAGGACTCAAAGGCCCTCTCAGAGGTGAAAACCAAACGGAGCAAGCACAATAGATTCCTTTAGTGTCCAGCCACCCTCTGCTTTCTGTCTACAGTGCGTACAAACCCTTCGGCAGAAATGAGCCCCGAAGCAGCTGCTCGTTAGTGACATTAAAATAGGGATGTCATGAAGAAAATCTGTTACCTAAAACCAGGTAGCCCATTAGTTCAGGTGTCTGAAATCTGGAGAACACACCCAAGGACTGAGGAAAGCAAAACCACCACTAGCTGTCCTGTTAGACCCCTAGCCAGGAAGGCCATGCAATGGTACAATTTCCTGTGCACAGACCAACTAACTTTGGAGATGCTCGGCTACAGGGCAACACCATGTCCAGTTCCTTCCTCCCACGTGGGTTAAATTTCTATTTCCAGGAAATGCTTAGTACCCACGCCACCTGTAGAAACCCATGCTTTCTCCTTTTCTAAGCCATTAAAAACACGGTGAAAACAGTAAAGAGATGCTCTGATCACCACCAGAGATGGTGATGTCATCTATGGGCCAGGGCCACACAGCAGCAGTGTTCTCGTTTGCCTATGTGACATGTTCAAAATCACGATTTCCGGACTCCTCTTCCCATCGCTAATCCTCGTACATTTCTGCTCTGTTTTCTTACTTTGAGACAGATTATTATCACCTCTAAAAAGCAACATCTAGAATTACACCCATTATCGAAATATCTGCAGTTTTAAAATACTAAACCATATAGTGGAAGAAAGGGAGAAAATTAAACAGCTATTCCAGAATTCTTCGTTTCTCAGCCTTGCCAACTTCTAATTGCTCGGAAAGACATGATTCGCATAACAATGTGAGCGGATTATTTAAAATCAACATGTACAGGTACAGGAGGGGGAGGGAAGACGGCAAGGATATGTCGCCCTCTGAGCTGGTCATGGGAGTTAATACAGTCCTGAGACAAATGGGAAGGCGCCACTTGTCGCCGACACAGCGCAGCGGTGCTGAGATCTTCATAAACTGTGCAACCCTTTCATGGCACTGCGGTGAATCGCGTGGTGACGCCGCATGATCTCTTCCTACATGAAGAGAGCGCCAAACTCCCACGCAGTCCGTGACCCCACAACAGAAAATACTGTAACAACTTCAAAGTCTGGATGATTCCACAATCGTTTGAGGCTTGTAGCTCATGAAGGCACTCACCAGTTACAGGGGCGGCTCGTCCTTTCCTACAGGTGAGAGCCCTTTGGGCTGCAAGAAGTGTTTGGTGGAGGCCACAGGTTACTGCTCAGTACTGGTGGGATGAGGCCTTTCTTGTATTCCAGATCCAGTCCTGGTAGTTATCCAAAATTTCACACCTGCTATTCTGTTTTGATTTTAAATTCGAAACACAGCTTCTGCCCCGGGCTCCTGGGTAGTCCATTAAGTTAATCACCCCAGCAGAGAGGAAGATAAAATGGAAAACAGAAGATCTCCCAGTGAATTAAGCATGGTACCCTGAGGGAATCACGTTGTCACAACCTCCTTTTCTTCCTAAAGGAAATACTTTGCTATAGGAAATGAGTTAAAAAACAACAAAAAACAAAAACAAAACAAAAACAAAAAACGACTTACAGTAGAACACAGAAGTAATGTCTTAAGAACACACAGCAATAAAACCATCAATATCACAGGAGCAAACACCTGTCTTTAGTCCCTGCAATTGTGCAGTATGTGGGTAATGACGAGAGAGAGAGAGAGAGAGAGAGAGAGAGAGAGAGAGAGAGAGAGAGAGAGAGAGAGAGAAGCACCTGTCATTTTGAAGATAGAACATGTAGTATATCTTCCACTGGTGCAATTAAAGCATGTTCATATTATAGAATGTTCAATAAATCATTCGCTTAAACACAATGTAAATGCTTGTTTAATTAATATAAGTTGCGTGTGTGCGTACTGAATGTGCAGGTGCGCGTATGTATAAATTATGTGTGGATATCAGGTGCATGGGCATGTGCGTATGAATACGTGTGGGCATCAGAGGACAACCTTAGGGTGACAAGGTTATGGGGACCTGAGTGTCACTGAGTAGGTTATAGGACCCAGGGATCCACATGCCTGTGTCCCCAGAGCAGAGACTACATGCACACACCACCAGTCCCAGCTCTCTTTTGTCTGAATCTTGGGCTGAACTCAGGTTCCCATGTTACACTTTCTCAATTGAGCCTATGCCTGAATCCCTCCATACTTTTATTAATGGGATTACTTTTCAGCAGAATATCATGGATAATTTTCTAAAAATTGTGGAAAATGACCAAAATACCAATTTACTTTTTATTTTTTAAATACTTATTTATTTATTATATATATAGTGTTCTGGTCTGTCTGTCTATATGCATGCATGCCAGAAGATCTCACTATAGATGGTTGTAAGCCACCGTGTAGTTGCTGGGAATTGAGCTCAGGAGACCTCTGGAAAGGCAAGTCAGTGCTCTTAACCTCTGAGCCATCTCTCCAGCCCCCAATTTACCTTTTAAATGTTATCCATTTCTTTTTGTGTGCCCTGCCTGAAGGTTGTGCATGTGCAGCACATGTGTACCTGGCACCCGGAGCGGGCACGGACGAAGCGCTGGATTCTGCCAGAGGAGTCATAGACAGTTGTGGAGCCAGGAAATGAACCCTCTAGAAGAGTAGCCAGTGCTCCTAACAGCTTAAAGCCTCTCAATCGCTTTGAGTGTGTAGGTATGCGTGCACTTGTGTGCCCGTGCACACACATGCAGAGGTCAGGTCAAGTGGGTGTCGTCCCCTATTGTTCTCTTCACTTTATTTTTGAGATAGGTGCTCACTGAGCCTGGACATTGGTATTTAGGCTAGCTGGCTTCGTCTGCTAGAAGTCTCTGGGTCTGAAAATCTGCCTCTCCCTGCCTCCCCCCCACCCCCATTCTGGGGCTATAGACTGATGCCTCACTTTGCCAGGTGTCTGTGTGGGTGTGCTGGGGGAGCTGCAAGCTGTTTACCTATGAGCACTGGTAGCAGTCCTCTCCTGGCTTGCTTTAGTACGTTTATCTGCATTTTATTCAGAAACAGTCCATGGGTGAGTTGTGCAACTATTCCATAGACTTTGTACTATCTGTTCAGTGCTTATCTATTGGTCCCCCAACAGATATACTTTCTATGAAAATAGTTATAATCAACTTTTCAATTTCAGTTGTCTTCCTCTGGTCACACACGAAAGCACAATTCACTATCTTCTATTTTTTTAATTTTTATATTTATCTAATTTATTTATCTATCTCTTTATTGGGTTTTCAAGACAGAGTTTCTCTGTGTAGCCATAGCTGTCCTGGAACTCTCTGTAGACAAGACTGGCCTCTAACTCAAGAGATCTGCTTGCCTCAGCCTCCCAAGTTCTGCCACCACTACCAGACTCACTGGCTTCTTTTTACATGGAAACATATACACATCTCAGAGGATGGCTCAGGCAAGAGCCTAGGAAGAGTTGAGGGGTAGAGTCCTAGCCTAGATTCATCCTGGGCACCAAAACAATGAGGCAAGTATTCTACATAAGTGATTGTCTGAAGGAGTTATCAGGAACAGGTCCTGGGGATACATAGGGGAGAAGCCTGCATAAGTCTCTGAACAGAGCTGGGGTGGGAGATTGATGCTGCTAGGAAGCACATGGAAAACAAGAAAGGGGACTGTGGTGTAGAGAGGAGAGACCCTCTGTCAAAACCCGCTGGATTTGCCTTGCTTTGTGGCTATAGGCAATGTACACTTCCAATGGTTGAAGTCTAACTGAAAATTAATAACCAACCATAAGCGACCTCCATCCCTGGAGGACTATAACTCTCCTGATGTCTTACAGTTGTATGCTCAGACGTGAACGTCTTGTCTTTCTCCAAGGTCACTAATATTCACAGCTAAGGTCACATGGTTTAATAATTGAGGTAGGAAATTCAATTATAGTTAAAATAGCTCCATTTGGACAACATGAAGAAACTCGGATCTGCTAAGAGCCATGTAATTTCACACGGGTTTTCAGTGCTAATCAACTTATTCAATGATCACTAAAAATCCTGTGAACACTTAATGGCCACTAATATTAAAATACCTGTCACAAAACACAGGGTACGGTGCACGGATGATTCAAGCTAGATCTGGCCTGAAAGCCTCTTTCCTTGTGGTCAAGCTTCTGATGCTCCAGCAAGTACTATGCCAGCTGCCAAGAGAAGGGAGTAAATTGACAGCCCTACCCAGTAGCAACACTTATGAACCACGGCGATCACCAGCAGCAAGATATGCATAAAGAGTGCAAGTAAGGTGGCACTCACAATGTCGGGGGCAACCAAACAGCTGTCTGATTTAACTTAAGGGGGCCACTCACAGGAAGGAGAGTCATGCTCTGAACTGGAAACCTAGCCAGCTTCCTTGGGGTGGGGTGGGGGTAGTATAATAGTCACGGACCTTAGAAAAGAATCTTATCACTTTGCTAGATCAGCAAAAATTTCCCTCTTCTATTCTAAATCGCATGCTTATACCCATAGTAAGTGTAGACCAACCACCCCTCATCCCGAGAAGCCTCTCTTCATAGCAAATGGAGAACAATCTCAGGAAACCACAACGGAGTATGAAGCAAAATCAACATGGGAGTCCAGCTCAATGGCCACCATCTGCATCTCAGCTTCCGACATCTGAGGCTCGGGGAACATCAATGAAGAGGAGGGCAGAAAGACAAGAGAACCATAGCGCACCAGGAAGTCTGCTGTGAGACAAGCCTCCCCAGTGATGGCTGCATGAACATGAATGGGACAACAGCAATATCAACAGACATACTAACGTGGAAGGGGATAATTCACAGGCTTCCTCCCTAGACAAAGAACTACAGGCAAACTAATGCCTGCAGGGAGTAACTATCCTCTCCCAGGGACAAGCCCACTTATTGGTTGTCCAATGCAACAAAAAACAGACTAGCAGCTTGTATTTATGCATATTTGCGCATATACGTAGATATATGTAGGTGTGAAAAATAATCAAAAGAGGCTATCAGCTTGAGAAAGCGAGGCATAGGGATTTGAGGAAGGAAGGGGATGGAGGGAGGAAATGGAGCAGGGAGTGATAGAATTCTATTTCAATTTTTTTAAAAGAAAAAAAATCAGGCTGGAGGGGAGACAGCTCAGTGGTTAAGAGCACATCACTGCTCTTCCAAAGGTCCTGAGTTTCAATTCCCACACACTCGCATGGTGGCTCACAACTGTTTGATAACCTCTTCTGGTGTGAATATGTGCATGCAGTCAAACTACCCATATATATAAAACACATAACAAATATTTTTAAAAATAAAAATCTAAAATTTTAATTAAAAAACAAAAATAATTAATTTAAAAACTAACTCATCTTGCCTAAGTAAACCAGAGGCAATAGCCCAAGTCCTATTTTGACATTAAGCAGAGCTAAGTGGTTCTACCCTTGGCTTTGCTGTGACGCTGTGAGCTATACAACATCCATGCCTTAGTTTTCCCCTCGTACAAAAACATGAGACATAAAGAACAGAATAGTACATCTCACAGAGTTGCTGAACATGAATATTTGGGAAGTGTTCAGCAGAGTGTGCCACATGAGTTATGTAATGATAAACAATATTTGCCCATCAGTTTGGGGAGATTTTCAACAGAACTACAGTCAGGAAGTGCCCTAAAGCTGTGGGGACGATCTGTCTCTTGGCCCTGGTCTGGGCTCTCAGAATACAGCTTTGCCACTACCGCTCAGGAGAGGACAATACTGATATTAAATAGTGCCACATACAAATGGGAAATACTTAAAGAAACCAAACAATATAAGTTTTATGATAAAAATAATAGAGCTTTTACAGTAATTTACTCTTTGGGTCATTAACATTGACTTGTCAAAATGAGAGTGGAATGAGCTGAATAAAAGGGAGAAATGGATGGGTTGCTCTTTATTAGCTCTTGGGCTCTTCACTGAGTCATTTCTACTGAACAGTGTTCTAATTTTATTTATGACCCACATCCACGCCTCTCGCTCCTTCCTCACTGCTTCTTTCTTTCGTGCTGCTGGGCATGAACGGTGCAGGGCAACCCTACAACCTCACTCAAACGCTCCTCATGCTTCTCCTCACACCACAACAGTCTTTCCTTCGGATTCTCAGAACCCACTGTGACTCCCATTTCCTGCAACCTGAGTCTGGAAATCATGAACCTGATGCCAGTGATGACAGTGGCGAGGACACTCCTCTTGGTCATAGAACACAGAAGAACTGTGCAGTGGTTTCTACCCTGCAGTTTTCCATGCGCAGATCTGACTAGCCCAGATTCCTTTGTCTCTTTAGATGCAGCCACTTCTGAGTTTACAACTCCTAGAAAACCTTCCAAAAATACCAGAAACAGAAGTTTTCCATAAAAATGCCCTTATATAAATCTTAAGTAAATTTAATAACTTACTTCAGTGTTGAAAGATGTTTTCTTCAGTTCTTAGCTGATGCAACAGTAGTATTTACTTGAAAGATTAAAACAGTGAATTAAACTTTTTTGACACATAGGACCTTAAGAGACCACACAGCATTCTGAGTGATTCCAAATAATTTTTACATGAATGGCTAAACTATAGAAATACATAATTTATTAGGACTTTAGTAAATCACAGAGTCAGAAGTGTTTTAAAGTCATTGGTAGAAAAACTTTTAAGACAAAATATTACAACTAAGAAAATAAGTCTGCGTGTAAAGTTCTGTTGACAGCTCTGTAACAACAGGCTTGTGTTGTTAGCATTTAACAACAGAAATAGTTTCTAAAACATAACTGATTGTACTTTTAGGAAGAATTCCCATTGAGAAAGCAAGGTCTATATTAGCAGTAAGGATGTTACAGTCAAGTCTCCTTTGCCTCAGCAATTTCTTCAACAGTGTCATACTGGAAACATTCCTTGTGCCCATAAAAATTATTAAGAATAGGGGCTCAATCAGTAACGTACATGAGCATGAGGACCTGAGTTTGGATCCCTGGTACACCCCTTAAAAGCCCTACCTATAATCCCAGCACCAGGGAGGAGAAGGAAGGAGGATCCCTGGGGCTTGCTGGAAGCCGGTCTTGCCAAATCAGTGAGCTCCAGCTTCGATGAAAGATCGTGTCTTGAAAAAATGAGATGGCATGCAATACAGGAAGACACCTGACATCAAAAATGAGAAGGGATGGAACACAAAACAATGCCTGCCATCTGCTCTGGCAGCCACACGCACATACACACATGCATGCATTCACCAATACACGTGCACAAACAAACATGTATGTACACACATAAACAATACAATCACTTCTGAAGAAAAATACTTTTCATTGGACCAATTAGGTCATGCCTAGTTTTCTTAAGTGCTGTCAACGGCTAAAAATATTCTTTCTCAAAGCTGATTTTATCTTTTTTTTTCTTTCAGTGGACAATTATATCATAAAAATTACCTCCCAGTAAACATTGTTTAGTGGCTAGAATACTGAAAAGTAGAAATCCTCAAAGACTTAAAATAGTACTTCTAAAATAAAAAAGTATATAAAAGGCAAATAATTATAAACAGAACAATGATGGTTTCATCCAGTAAATTTGTTCTTTCAAAAAAGGGTATAAACATAACTATAAATGAACACTGCTATTCTCAGCACTTTCTGTCCAGAAAATTCAGTATACTATATGAAAACAATAATAAAGAATGTCAACTTATTTATGTACAACATGATTTTCTAAATGCCAAGGTTAAAAGAAGGCACCAGAAATATTGAAAAACATAAAGAAGCAACATAGAAATACTGTGAGATTATCATAACTCAGTTTGCCACGGGAAAAATATTAAGATAAGATTGAAAATAAAATAAACAGGTTATGATATAGACAAATTATTGTAAAATGTATCAAATTGGCTGGCTGTACATTGCAAAGGTCACAGAAAGTGATTACTTTAAACTGTTTCTCCATGAATTAGCATGAATAAACACTGCTTTCCCTGGTTTCAAGTACGCCATCTAAAAGTGTGGTGGTGCTCCCTGGGGAATGTTGGTTCCAGTCTGAGGCACATGAGACAGGAGCCAAGATGACAATATTTGACAGACAGTAATAAAGATCAGGGACATCCCACAGACTTGCAGCATCCCACTGTGCTTGAAACAGCAGAGTGCAAAGATGGGACCACGCGCTCTGGTGACAGGCCTAGTCCCTGCACTCCAGGCTGTGTGACCTCGGGGAAGCAGCTTAGCCCTTCCCCAAATTGAATTTTTAAGACTAAACAAGGAGGGCAGCGGCTGCGGCGCGTGCTGGACGCCTTGCTAAAGCCACCTCCGGGGAAGAGAGAGGCTCGAGTCCCTGAGGCGGCCAGCCCAGCAGGCCTGCCCAGTGCCAACAGAGGACCTTGTCCACCCCGACCGACGGGACACCGGCACTCCTTGGCCTGGCCCTAGCGCTCACCACCAAATAAGGGGGAGGGAAATGGGAGTGGGAGGAGGTGGAAATTTTTAATAAAAAAAAAATTTAAAAAATAGACTAAACAAAGCCATAAGTGTTCCACATCTTCCCCAATAGCTGTGAGCACAGAAAGCAGACAACTGCTCTGCCCTTTGCCATAATCTGCATTCAAAACTAGTCATCCAAAAAGTTTGAAAGTAGCCAAAAATATTGGCATGGTACCATGGCAGCACAAGGAAAGTGCCTACAGAATCTGACTGTCACACGGACAAGAGCTTCAGAAACAAGAGTTGTACAAGAAGTTGCAATGCCATTAGTGCTGAGTATTCTATCACACAGATCCAATGGACTCTATTCACTGAGTACACTCTGCATCAACTGATGTCAACGCTCTCATGATCCTGAACAGTATGACCTGATAATTAAAGGAAAAAATTAAACTTTGATAGGCAAAGAAGAATTCAACTGAGACACAAAGAGCAGAAATACTTAGATGTTAAAAATGAGGAAAAAAACCCAAGAAAGTGATTATTTTTAATATATCGGTTTATCTATTGTAATTCTTAGACTTAAAAGCATCTGTTTGAAGTAAAATTCCATTGCAATGACAAAATGTTTATAGTTTATCACAGATATAAAAAGTCGTTGATGGCTAAGATAAACTAAATTAAGCACAAAATTAAATTCAACAAAAAATTATTTTATTATCAGATTTAAAGATATAGTTGTGTCAAGCAGCTCTCAAATGTTATGTACATACATATACATGTTATATATGTAAATAATCTTTGCAGTGACTTCAACTACCTAAGTTGCAGTCCAAGTACAGTGGCACTGCATGCCACTCAAGAGAAAGGGTGCAAACAAAAGGACTGCAATCTCCCAGAGTTCCTTACAAGGTGCTTTAAGGGGGGGGGGGAGGGGGCGGGCAGATTTGCTTTGGCTTACACAAAAGCCTGCTTTTAAATCCTAAGAGTAAAAGCACCCTTCAGGTGACAGCACCAGGAAGCTTCTGAGACCCCGTTTACCTTTAGGCTGAAGGTCGGTTTTGGGCCCCAGAAATTTTTCCAAGCAAAATAAAGACATCATTCAGTAGCTAAAATGTTTCTGATGATGCCACAGTGAGAAAGTATTTAGGGATGCAGTTCCTCCTGTAACCCAAGAAGCTAGTTTTTCAAACTATAATTGGAGAGCCCAGCTGGAGTTCAGACATAAAATCTTGTCTAATATAAAAGCGAGTGTGCTCTGCACAGCAAGTACTGCCTTGCGAACTTCTGTTTTATATGTACTATGAGTAGTTCATAGTAGAGAACATGGGTCTGGGTTTTTGTGAAGGTTGCCACTGTTTCAAGCCTACGTTTTGCCCTTTGGAGCCCCCTGCAGGCCCTAACCGTTAACATACGAATACCATGGCAAGTAACTCTAGCTGGAGGGTAGGTAGGTAGTTCAGGGACTGGAATTTAACTTTATTCAGAAATACATGTTTACAGATGGACAGCATCTGCTCTAGGAACTCAAACGGCACACGGGCAGCCTCATTCCTCCTCGAGGAACAAACTAACACGGCAAGGTCCAGATTAGGCCTTGCTATTTTAATGAAAACTGAAAAGAGTCGGCATCTCCCAGTGGTGGTCTGGGGTGAGTGAAGAAGTGGCAATATGCTTTATGAGATATGAGCAAAGCTAAAACTGACTTAAAAAATTGAGTAAAAAACACCTAAACAGGATCTGACATAAACATAAAAATGTTTTACACATTTATCTTAGACTACCAAACAACTTCCATGACAAAAAAGAGAGAGAAAAAGAAAAATCTTAAAAATCACCATTATTCTGAAGTTAACTGCACCTTTATCAAGCCACCTGTCTCAAAACGCTGGCATGTTTTGGTTCTCAAGGCCGATTGCTTAGCAGGTGAGAGGCCACATGGCAGATGATCCTTTGAAACATGGACTCTTGGTTATATCAATTTAGCAGGGGTTAAAATGATTTCTAACACATATAATAGCAGCGTTAGTCTGAGCCAATGATGGTTAGCTCCAAAAGTTAGAAAAAATAAAACATGTAGGCCTACCCTGAAATTAATGTGGTCCAATGTGCTCTACTCTAAACCACACACACCAGGTCCATGTCTACAATAACTAAACTCTGACTAGGCCATATCTGGGGTGCATGACCTAAAATTTATCTCTTTCTCTCTCTCTTTTTGCCTTAGTATAATTTACATCAAAATCAGGAAAAAAAAAACTTCAATAAAATCAATAATTTATGCTAACAAGAACTACATTCTAGCAAAAAATGGTGTCACTCTTAGACACATACAGTGATGTTCAGAATGCCTGCCCCCACCAGGTCCAGAAACGATCAATATACATGGCATCATCTATGATCTGTTAAAACCAATGTTGACAGGCAACTCCTTTGCCAGTCAAAGAACAGAACTGACCATATTTCAGTATTTTCTTGAGGAAGTTAAAAAAAAAAGACCATTCTTAGAGAAGTCATGGGGTATTTCAAAGTATCAATTTAAAAACTGACAGGTAATATACTTCCTGTCCTCTTTCTCACAACGGAATCCTGGTGCTCCCTTTTCCTGTTCATCTTTGCAGACCCTCACATTTAGCACTAATGTGTCTGTAGTCAATCTTTTCTGAAGGGTCCTTGTCTTTCTCCTTCTGTTAGTAGGCATACTGAGTATCTTTAGCACCAAAATAAACGTTTTTGTTAAATTGCTTGTGCTTTGTGGCTGAGATACAAACTTATTCACGACCCAAAAACACAGTTATAAAAGGTTAATTAGGGGGCTGGAGATATGGCTTGGTATTTACAAGCACTGGCCACTCTTCCTGAGGACCGTCAGCAGCCACATGGCAGCAGACAATCCTCCTCCAGTTCCAGGGGCTCTGATACCCTCTTCTGACCTCTGTAGACACAGACATGTTTACAGGTAGAACACCATACACATAAAATAAGTCAATCTTTTCTTTTAAGGTTACTTACTAGCTGAACTTGCATGTTTTTCTCCCAGTCTCCCTCACTTTGGTGGGACTCAACTTGCAAGCTACTGTTCCAACCTCCCAGCTGCATAGAGTACAGGCATATGCTGTCATGTTCCTCTGCTGTCCAGACTACCCTGCTGAAGAAGTAAGTCTTTTCAACATTTAAACCAGTGGAACTGAATCCAACTTCATATACAGCGAGTCTCTCAGGCACATAAAGCATTCACAAACATCCACTACTCACTCAGGCTCACAAACAAGCTCACACTCATATTTCTTTCTTTCCAGAACAATCCAGAATTACAGCTCTTTTAGTGATTGTTATAATTTTTGGAATGGTTCATTAATTTTCCAGATTCTTTTAAATTTGTAATATTTTCATTTTTTTTCTTCTTTTCCCCCAATTGTGAACCATTCCATATTGCATCTTTATTGCAAAAGTCAACATGCTTTTTAGAAATTCAGATTGTAATCGATAAAACAAACATTACATATATGAATTTAAATGTATAAACAGTTAGAAATCCAACAATATCTCCTATATACTATTACACAAGTTCACAATCTTGTAAAAACTATAATACAGGCATACTATACATAGAGAGGAAACACTATTCCTTTTCACATGATTTTTTTTTCTTTTGAAGTAGTCATCCATCAGCGGGATCTTTCTTGCTGTAAAAAACTGTTTTCCAGCATCTCAGTGGGTGGTGACATTTTCCCAATGCTCCAAGAACTGAGAAAAAATTCGCATTCCTTGGTTTTATCTTTTCAGGTTTGGGCAGCAATCTGGTGAATCTGACTGATCTAGTCACACTGGCAGTTGTCACTGCTGCTCTGCTACGGGCACCTACACACTAGGAGCAGCAGAGTTTGCCTCAGATGCTAAGTCTTTTCTCTTTACACAAAGATGCCAAGAAACCAGTTGTGGTGTGGATTCTAACAGTTGGGGATAGGTGGGAGGGGGCAAGGGGGAGAGATACACATACACATATTCAGCTATTTTATACTAACCTTAAGTGTAATTAATCTCTATTTTATAATTCATTTTTGAGTGAAACACATTGGAAAAGAATTTTAGTTAATTTTTAAGGAATACTGAAATCCCAAGTTTTGCACTAGGAACCCAAAATCTTAGTGAAAAATGATCTGGTCTTCACATTAGCACCTTTCTTTCCCAACCTCTGCCCCAGTAACAAAAAAGTCACACGAATCCTCACCTCTCTCTATAGTGAGTGTATAAAGATGTCAATTTTAAGGTTAAAAAAATCATATGAAAAGGAATCTCATTCAGTCGCATGTCATTCTACGGAGACTTTCTTACGGCTTCACTAATTTACTGTAATTTTCAGTTTCCAAATACAAAAATACAACAATTCTTATTGAAATCTATACGCTGGTAGTTTTAGTACACAAAAGAAAAAAACCCAAACAAATTATTTACAAAATTATACAGTTTAAGAAAAAACTTTGTACAAAAAATATATAAATCCTTTGTTCCCTCTATCACGTTTAAATGGTCAGGACTCAAAATATTCACCACAATGAATCTTTCCAAATATATACTGACTGAGCCACAGACATCAAGGAAATTCATTAGAGATGATGGAGAAGTAAGGAGCAGATGCTTAGTGTAGGGTACCTGTTCTACGTGTTCATTCTCAGTGGGCTCACTTCAGCCTCGGTGTTTACAGAAACACAGTGACCTGGAGAAGTCCCACTACTAAGGGAAAACTACGCAAACTTAAAAAGGACCTGGTGTTTGACACATCATTCCAAGACAATATGAAGAGGAAAGGATGATCAGAAGGTGGGATCTAACGCCTTGTCTCTATGTAACTCTAGAGTCCTGATGGTTTTAGGTTTCAGAGTGAACTGTTTCTATTTTAAGAAACAGCCTTTACTTCAGGGAACAAAAACCCTGGCATGGTTAGTGATCACCAAGAACCTTCTGCAGCCAACAGGAAGTTTCAAATTTCACACCACACATGTAAAAGTGACATCCTATGTACAATAATCATTTCATTTCCCCAGTGGTCAATACAGTGTAGTGTTGCTCCTCTGCTTTTCCATCTAACATTCAGAACACAAGGACATAAATTTACATGTATATTTTACCTAACAGATACTCTGTACAGTGTACAGTAAAAATGCACACGGTAAAGGAAACTGCCTACTAAAGTATGCATATGTTCATGGACAGCAAAAATCTATAAAATTATGAAAATATAAGGTCATCTGATCAATGTCAAGTTAGAATCTCATTTATTATTAGGATATGCAGACTCCTAACCCCCACCTCAGCACCCTACCATCATGGTCTACAGTTAGGAAAAGAACTTCAGATATCCTTAACCCTTTTATGTAACTATAACTACACTGAAGCTTTAAAGATAGGGAGGAAGCCAGTAACTCTTTCCCCTGAAAACTCTGCCTTTATTTTATCAAAAACATCACCTTATTTATAACAGTGCTGGTTTAAACCTTTTATGATGACTGATTCTTGATTGCCCAACTGAAACACTTATTTAAAAGTTAGGCCTATCATCAAAGGGATGAGGAAGATAACAGGAAATGAATGAGGGGCAAAAGGCAAAAATGAGATTAAAAAAAAAAAAAAAAGAGGACCAACTGAAGCAATGCTACTCCACATATCAAAACAAGGAAGGACGATGGCAGAAGCCCCAGAACCAGTGTAAGGAGAGGATGAGTACCACAGAGCCAGCTCCAGAGCTCTGCAGAATCTGGGAACAGAGATGGTGGTTTTGCTGAGGTACTGCTGCACATTAAACTCTGAAAAGACTGACTATAAAGCGGGCTCTTCATGGGGGAAAAAATGAACTTTTCTTCCAAGACTATCCTTGAAAGAAAAGGGTATTTAAATTATGAATATCTCCCTACTGTCTGACGACCCATTCATAATAGCTAAGAGTTAAGAAGATTCCAGGCGATTTTGACATTTAATTGAAATTTTTATCAGCCGATCTTATAATCCCAAATAAAATTTCTGAACACCCTGTCTTTACATTGTATCCAGCACCAAAAGCAGAAAACAAATGGTGGTGGAAGTAAGGTTCTAGAGAATCCAGTCACTCCTGCAGATCTTCAAAACTGCATAAAGTCATGGCCTTGGTGATTTGATATCACAGACAATTACAAGATGTGTTTGAATAGCAACTTGCTGTCCTTAAACCTACTGTGTTGAAGACAAAAATAAAAAAAAATTTTTTTTGGCTCATTGACTTCTTTAAATAATTTAAAAGTTGTTCTTCTAAACAAATTTCTAAAAATTACCAGCTCGCATTAAATTTCATCTTCGCCATGAACGAGACTCATATTCATCTTCATCTTCTCATCATCATCATGCAAAACAAATCCGAGGTTTCTGTTCCTAAAAAAAGGAAGGTACATGTTTGCTGTGCACAAACTCAAGGTCAACCAGCCACCCTGATAAGCAGACTAGTTATCAGTTTTACAAAAATAGACAAGTAGTTTATTTTCATGGCAAAACAAAACTACCAATCAGTCAACAACCCCATCTTTAAAATGGAGAACAGTTGTGCTACCTTGCCACAGTTAATACTATGTATTGATCAACTCAGACACAACAAAGATTTTCTTTGGAATGGTAACATTCAGCATTCTTAATAGAGATCTTGAATTATGCAACACAATACTATGATCTGTCATAAAATGTGGTTAACTCTCTAATAGGATATTAGAATTTGTTTTCTATCTGGCTGTGATTTGTACCTTCTAACCCATTTTCCTCCCCATATCCCAAACACACCTTAAAAATGGATACTACTATTTATCCTGTTTTATATTGAAAACATTAATAGGAGATTCCCCATTCCAATATCACTAAGAAAATAAAACGCTATGTGGAAGTCAGCCATCTCAGTACACGCCTATAATCTTAGCACCTTGAAGACTGAGGCAGCAGTTTGTGAGTTTGAAGATAGCCTGGACTACAAGGCAAAACCCTGTCTCAAAAAGCAAAAGAACAAAACTAAGTATTAGTGGATGTTTAGAAAGAGTTAATCAACTTATGTGTTGTATATACATATATATATTTGTGTACATATATACATAATATATGTACAGTGTCAATTAATATATGTACATAATATATGTACAGTGTCAATTAAAAATAATTAAAACTGACTATCTCATTAACAAAAGCAAGGAAAATCAGCAAACTTTCTCAATTTTTCTTGGGATATCTATCACTGATTTGTGAGCAGTGGATATGCTAACTTTCTCCATGACATGACATTCCACATCTTATATAAAATCTAAAATCTGACACAAAGTAGAAGTATCTACAAACATCACCAACATGAAAAACCTACTTTCTTCCCAAACTGGGAACATTCCTGTTTTTGTTATACTAACTTGTCCATATAGTCAGAACATACTTCATAACTAGAAAAACTTAATTCTTTTAAAAGCAAAATTAACAGAATCAGAAGTAATTTACATTGTGGGCTCAATGTTCTCTTAAATAACCAATTAGAATACAAAAATACAAAATTACTTCTCATATTTTAAGTGGCTAACGATTACTTCTAGAGTGGTTTTAACTAACTGAATGAAAGAAAGGTGCCATTTTTAAATGTATAGTATTTAACATAAAAAAATAGAGAGGAAGTACTGTAATTCAAATTTTATTTTAATGTTTGAACTTACCTCTTCTTTGACTTCTTCTTCCTCAGTCTCAGTAGATATAGATGGTACCTTGGGCTTGTGCCATGATATCTGTAGCCGACGGTCTTTGAATTTTGATGCTTGGTTTGCAGCCTAAAGTGTATTTTAAAAGAATATGTAAGTATGCATTTGTATTTACTAAGGATTTCTTCAAACACTGTGCTATTTAAAAATGATGTAAGGGGGGCCTTTCAGTTAAGGCAACTGCTGTGTCTGGGGCCTTACCACTGCTGTTACAGTTACTCTACTGTGCAAGGAAGGGTGGAGGATAACAAATACTTTCTTCATTCAATGACCAACCTCCCGACTCTGATATTTATATATCAAACCTTAAAATCCTATCATTTCTGAGACAATCATCTCCTGTCAGTCACTGCACGCATTTTTTTCAGTTCTGTCTGATAAAGCTCTTCCTAGCCCCTCCCCATAACCCTTCTTTACCAGAGATGAACTCTCAACCCTCCTGCTTCACTTTCCCAAGCACTAGGATTACAGATGTGAGACATAATGCCTCACTCTCTTTTCTCAAATGCTCAGAACTCCATAGCTATACATTCAACAAATGGTAATTAGAGCTGGGCTTGGTATCTCCCACCTATAACACCCTGGAGGCTGAGACCAGCCTGGCTATATTGTGAGTGCCAGAAAGGGTCTGGACTACAGAATGAGATCCACTCTAAAAGAAAAGTCACCTTGTCCCAGCCCAACTTGATTTGTTCCTTGTTCCCTTCCTTTCCTTCCTTTCCTCCCCTCCCCTTCCTTTCTTCCTTTTTTTCCTTTTCTCTTCTTTTCTTTTCGGTACCAATGTGGATTGAACTCAGGGTCTTGCACACACTAGGCAAGGTTCCAAGAGTTATATTCCTAACCCCTCAGTGTTTTCCTCGGTGCTACCTTCTAACTACTTCTCAGCAAATGTCAATGACAACATTCTATTTATTAACTTATTTCTTTATATAAAGGAATGGACCCATGGTTTTGTGAATGTTATATACAACTGTGTGCAAGCATTGTACCACTAAACTATACTTCTAGACTTAAATAATGTACATATATATGTTTTATGAAAACAGTTAAATTAGTAACAAAAAGTCTAAGGTGGAACAGTGAAATGGCTCAGCAAGTTAAAGCACTCATCCCCACAAGTTTGATGACCTCTTTGATTCCCGAGAACCAGGCCCTGAATTTTGTCTGCTGACCTCCTAGTATATGGGTGCCATGTCATAAGCAGCAGCCCCCCACCCTACATACAAAATTCTAATGTATCTGAGGTTGGTATTGTTTACTTCCTTTTATATTTCAGATTTCTAAGTTTTCTCCAATGAACACCATGAAAGACACTGCTCCACAATCAACAACTTCAACTTTTCTGCATTTCAACAGAATCTGAGGACAATTTTGCTTAGAGGGCAACTCAAGAGTAGTTTAAGTTAATCACAGTAAGTTTCCCGCAGAAAGGATCAATGCAGATGTGCGTGTGTGATACTTTTGCCTGACATGAAAACACATCACTGGCTGTGAGTCAGATGAGGGAGTTAAAAAAGTTTGTTAGGAAGACTATTGTATCCTAAAAACTGGCATAAGAAACATAGCCTCCTTTTTAGCCTTTGGATATTTTCGTTGGAAGCTGTGGTGTCTGTGGTTGCTGCAGACATTCTGGTAGCATGAGGAAAAAAATGGCTATCTGTCAACATAACAGAAAAGTAGAAGAGAAACATAGTAGGAGCTTGTGTGTTTAAGTAATACTAAAATCTCCCCCAAAAATTCTTAAATGGAAAGAAAATAGAGGGTAAGTGAGATGGCTCAGCAGGGAAAGGTGCTCGCTGCCACGTGTGACAGTCTGAGTTTGGTCCACATGGTTAAAGGAGAACTAACTCCCAAAAGCTGAGCTCCACATGTACACAGTAGCATGTATACACATACATACCACATACACAGGACAAATAAATGTAAACTATAAGGAAAGACAAGAGAAGAAAACAGGGGCCAAGGCTTGGTGGTTAAAGCATCTGCTGTGTCACCAATCCTGGTGACCTAAGTTCAGATCCCTAACAGCTACATAAAAACTAGGAGCCGGGCTGTGGTGGCGCACGCCTTTAATCCCAGCACTCGGGAGGCAGAGGCAGGCGGATCTCTGAGTTCGAGGCCAGCCTGGTCTATAAGAGCTAGTTCCAGGACAGGCTCTAGAAACTACAGGGAAACCCTGTCTCGAAAAAACCAAAAACAAAAAACAAAACAAAAAAAACCAAAAACAAAAGCACTAGGAGAACATCTGTGACCCCAGTGCTGGGAAGGAAAGCAAGGGCAGACAGAGGCAGGGCCCTGGAGCATGATGGCCAGTCAGTCTAAGCTGCAACAATAAGCTCCAAATTTCAATTGAGAGACCATGTCTCAAAAAGTAAAATGGAAAGTGATAGGGGAAAACACAGTTAATGTCAACAAACCTCTGACTTCCACAGGCACGTACAAATACAAATGCAAACACAGGAATGCATGCATACATATACACGTCATACTCAAAAAAAGACAACTTACATTTACAAAGTATGTTACGTACAGCCAGATGCATCTTGAGGCAAGTATATGTTATTTTGTAATTAAGAAAGAAGAGAAAAAAAAATTCAAGTACCCATGCCCTACCTCACTGAGTAGAACAAATAAAGCACACTGACACAATTAAAAATTGTGTGGTTAAGAGCCGGGCATGGGGGTACACACCTGTGATCCCACCTCTTGGAAGACAGAGGCAGACAGATGTCTGAGCTTGAGGTCAGCCTAGTCTCTACATAGTGAATGCCAGGCCAGTCAGGGCGACATAGTGAGAGCCTTCCCCAAAACAACAGACAACTTAATGCCCTCTACTTAAAAAATTCCTCTGTGCACTCCAAACAGTCTCAACATTTATTTTTTTAATTTTTTGGTTTTTTTCAAGACAGGGTTTCTCTGTAGCTTTGGTGCCTGTCCTGGAACTAGCTCTTGTAGACCAGGCTGGCCTCAAACTCACAGAGATCCTCCTGCCTCTACCTCCTGGGTAGAGTGCTGGGATTAAAGGCGTGAACCACCACCGCCCGGCCCAAACAGTCTCAACATTTAAGAGAACAATTTTCCATACCGCATTCAGTCAAATCTCTTCAAGAAAGGATGAAGGAAAGTGCCAAAGTGCTAGTCCTGTTTGTGTCTTTTAAACTAGACTCTATGACTTAAAATTATCAGCTTCAGGATTAAATTTATAAATCCTTAATGAGAATTCTTCATAAACCTCTTTAGCATCAGCCAGGCATGGTGGCACATTCTGGAATCACAGCACTTGGACAATAAAGACAAGAGGATCAGTAAATCAAGGCAAGCCTTGGTGATATGGTGAGTTTGAAGCCAGCCTGAATTACATAGGACTCTATCTTAAAACAAAACAAACAAGCAAACAAAAAACTCAAGAGCAAGAGAGACTGCTCAAAGGTTAAAAGCACTTGCTGCATGTCCGGATGTACTTTCAGTTCCCAGCACCCTCACAACCACTTCTAACTACAGTTCATTGACTAACTAACTCATTGACTTTGATCATTCCCCCAACCCCCACCCCAAGACAGGGTTTCTCTGTGTAACAGCCCTGGCTGTCCTGGAAATAGCTCTTATAGACCAGGCTGGACTCAACTCATGGAGATCCACCTGCCTCTGCCTCCTAAGTGTTGGGATTAAAGGCCTCAGCTCCTAAATGTGAGGACTATAGGACACACCACTGTATCTCACTCAGCACCATGCTTCTGAAGCCCTATGAACTAAAAATAGTTTGTACTTTATTAAAATGGTTACTAAAAGGGGAAAAAAAAGGAGACTAGAAATAGATTTCATCATTTAAGAAGCTGAGGCAGGGATTTCACGAGCTTGAAATAAGTCTAAACTATATTGTGAGTTCTAGGCTAGCAAGCAGTACAAAGTGAAACCCAGCCTTCGAAATCAAACAAAGCCAGTTTGGTGGTGTGTACCCATAAGCCTAGCACTAGGAGATAGGACGAACAGGAAATCTAGTTATGTCTTGGCTACACAGAAAGCTTGAGAAGCTAACCTGGACCACAAGAGATGATCCCAATAAACTTCAAGAAAGCATGTAAATAAACAGAAAAGCAGAATGAACAAAAGGAAGGGGAGGGGAGCAGAAGAGAACCAGGGGAAAGGAACGTACAGTCAGGGGAAAGGAGAGAAAAAAACACGACAGAGACCATTTGTAGGCCACAAAAGCCTATATTTTACAACTTGCCTCTTTACAAGAATAAGTCTACCAACTTCAAAAAAAATTTCTTTATTCATGTATGTGTATGTGTGTGTGGATCCGTGAGTGTATGCCTTGAGTCTACAGGTGCCTGAGGGGAAGAGAAGAAAATTCGTTGGCACTAGACTTACAGGCAGTTGTGAGCTACCCAACATGGGTGCTAGGAACTGAGTCCTTTTCAAGAACATGCCCTTAAGCCAGCAGTACGTCACACACTTTAATTCCAGCACTTGGGAGGCAGAAGGTGGATCTCTGTGTTCAAGGTCAGCCTGGTCTACACAGTGAGTCTAGGATAACCAGAGCTATGTAGAGGAAACCTGTCTTAACCACTATCCCAGACGGGAGGTAGGAAATGTTCTTTTTTTTTTTTTTTTTTTTTTTTTTTGCTGAGTCATCTCTCTAGGTCCAAAGTCTGCCAATTATTGGTACACACTATTAAGATCTATGTTCCCTAACAAACACTGCAAGTATGCCAGACTAAATTTCATGGTGGGGATCCAGGCTCTGCTTAACAGAGTCCCATTCTTACAGCATCAGGTAATGTTCAAGATGTCATTGGGGCTGTGTTATCATCTGGAGGCCTGACTGACTGAAAGTCTATATCCAAGCACATTCCAGTTCTGAGAAGTTAATTCTGTGGAGCTAGAGAATTGAGGGTTCTTGGTTCTTACTAACTTTGGAGTACAGACCACTATCAGGTCCTATAGTCAGTCTATCAGCTTGTTGAGGTCAGCCACAACTCCTTGCCGTGTGAGATTGTTCACCAGAGCTAAAATCAACAGTCTGGTCAAGGATATATAAAAATTGACATAAATTTGGTAATATAATGATGCAGTCACATCCGTCACTGTTGCTACACATTATTTGTTCAATAAAGCAAGTCACACGTACCAGTCAAAAAGAAATGTGTAGTGTTCATGAAAACAAGGAAAGGCATCTCCACTTATTAGCAAATTTTTTAAAACTGGTAACATATTGATGACCATGTATATAGAATAAGAAATAATAAAATCCATTCTTTCTATCTAAAAAAAAAAATCTATGTTCCTATGTTGTTATAGATAACTGGACTGCATATATTATGCTTAGTTTCTGTGGCTCTGTATGTGTTCAGGTGTGAATCTGCTTGTGAAAGACTATGGCTGACACTCGTGTTTTTCCCAGTACATTTTCCTACTTTTTTGAGACAGAAGCTCTCACTGAGCCCTGAGTTCAACAACAGGCTAGTCTGAAGTCAGCAAGCCTCAGGTTTGTCTATTAGCCCAGCAATGAGATTATAGGTGTACTCTGCTGGCCTATATTTACGTCTGATAGGGATCTAGACTCAGTTCTTTATGATTTCCACCAACTAAATTATCTCCCCAGTACCACTAACATGCATTTTCACGTAAGTGAGGCCTTCCTTATCATGATCTGCATCAGCATCTTTTAACACAGAATAGGGTTAGAAATATTTTTCTCAAGTAAGATATCTGGAGCAGGGGGGTGGAGAAGTTGGAAGAGGAGGTTCAGTGAAATGGCTTAGCAGATAAAGGTGCTTGCCCAAGCCTGATGACCTGAGTTTGAACCCTGGCACCCACAAGATAGAAGAGAGAAACTCCCAAAATTTGTTCTCTGATTTCCACATACATGTCGTGGTATAATCACCCTTACTCCCAAATAAGTAATGTAATTTGTAAAAAGTTGCCTAGGACTGGGAACCTGGTTATCTTTGCTCCGGTACTTGTCATCTGTATGATCATGGTGGGCAGTTTAAGATTTAATGTTGAATCTGAAGAAAAGATATTCACTGGAGACTGGAGATGAGACTCAACTTATACAGTGATTGCCTAGGAAGCACATCCTCCTTAGTTAAATCCCCAACACTACCAAAAACCAGGCACAATGGTGTATACATGCCTGTAATCCAAGCATCACTGAGATGGAAGCAAGAGGATCAGAAATTCAAGGTTATCCTTGCCTACACACGAAAGTTTGAGGATAAACTGGGGTATTTGAGACCCTGTCTAAAACTTTAAGATATTTTACTGTATAAAATTTCACGTTTTTCATACTTAAAGTCATTTAACATTACAAAAACTCATTTAAGAAACTCTAATTCAGAAATGTCTAACAAATGAATTAATGAATAAAAAGCTGGAAAGAGAATATACTGTACAAGTTTGTCTGTAGTCAATCTCTACTTGTCTGTAGTGAATGTCAACAATGTATATAGAATAAATATGCTTACTGCCCTAATAATTTGAGTTTTGTCTCTATTCCAGATTAATCTGTTGCCTAGAAATACCTGGGAAACTGAAATAATCCTAAAATCAAGTCTGTCTTTGGAATGCTGTTCCACTACAAATGTGTTTACAAAGCTTATTAAGGAATTTCAGAGCAAAACCTACTTCCTGACCTTGAAAAATACAATAATAAAAAATTGGTAAAGTCCAAGTTTTAACAACTAACATTACTAACCTAGAAATCATTTGATATTTATAGATTGTAGCAAACAAAGTGCTGAGTGCATTGTTTTTAGAGTTAGCAAGAGTTCTATGAAAAACTTACTGAGAAATGCTGAAGCAGTTCATCCTTTTCCTCCTCAATGAATCCTCCAACTGTGAGAGCTTTGGGGCGGTGGTCCACTACCATGTGATTTAGTGAGCCCCGCCCTCTTCCTCGACCTCGGCCTCTTCCTCGACCTTGGGAGGACATGGTTTTTCCTCGTCCCACAGGTAAAATACCTAATCTTGCAGCCTAAAGCACAACAAGTACATTGCTATATTATTAAACCTTTATTAAATAAAGAGAAAAATCTATTTTTGAGATGTTATATAAGTTAAATCTCACCTCAACTTGTAACTGACTGAGCTTTTTTCGTAATTCTGTTGTGTCTTCTCCTGAAGAGAGCCTCTTGTGGAGATCCAGTTCAGTGTCTAGTAGCTCCTTCTGGGCCTGAGAAAAGTTAACAGTGAAAAGGGAGACTTGAAGTAAACACTAAGATCTTATTCAGAGCATTACAGCTACACAACGCCAGGCTTCTGAAAAAAACAGGACAGAAAAGACATGGGTGCTCTGAGGAAGTAAACCCTCACAGACATAATACTGCATACACAGCCAGCACAATGACAATATTTATCAATTTTACACAACTGTGGCTCATACCTATAATCCCAGGCCTAAAATCAGAGCCATCTCAGGTTACAGAATGAAACCCAGTTTTAAAATAATTAGTTAATTAAATAAAATATAAAATAGTACAAAGAACAGTACAGAATTACTTTCAGACTGAACTCTATAAGTACTGCCACTCCTTTCTGTATGAGACAAATCACTGGTCTTCAGGTAGCTATGGAAGATTTGCCTTCACATGCTCTTTATTTTTTATTATATGTATTTGTGTGCATATCTATATGGGGGTTTGCATAGTGTTCAACAAATCCAGAAGAGAGTGTCGGATTCCCTGGAAGAGGTAGCTGGAAGTCACTTCATGTGGCTGCTGGGAACCAAACTTGGGTCCCCTGGAAAATAGTATTCGTTCTTAACTACTGAGCTCTTTTTCTCTAGCCTCCTGTAATTTGCAAAAGGTACAGGCCAGTCTAGGCTATATAGAGAGACCCCCATTTCAAATAAACCACACATATAAACAAAGACACCTCCCCAGAACAAAAAACAACCACATCTTCCCTGAAAAATTAAAGTTTTAGATCTGTAAACATATAAAAGGCAAATCCGGAAGTTCATTAGGGCTGGTGTATATGTATATGTATATTCATTGGTACAACACCTGTTTAAAATGCACTTGGGCTGAGGTCTACTCGAGCACCATCATCTGTCCAAACAGGACTTTAAACTTATAGCATCAGTGAAAACAAATTATTCTCTAATGGCCTGATGCTCTCCTACTAGTCCACAGAAACGTTACCAGCTGGTTTAGGGCTGTCTATGGTTGCACTGCACTCTCAAAGAGCCAAGCACATCACAGATGTCCTGTGAATTTGTTAGAGGAGGAATGCAACTGGATACCTCCGTCTTTGTCTTTACTTTGGATGGTGTAGAGACGGCAGAAGATGTTTTTAACTCATCTTTCAATTGTGAGATCTTCTCTCCCAGTTCTTTCAAGGTCTTCATTATATTTGCTCTTTCTTCTGGTTTCATGTTTTTGTTTTTTTCTAGCTTAGAAATTAGCATCTACAAAATAATCAGAAAAAAAGTAAACCTAAACTAAGTAAATTTAAGCCCTAAAGCCCTACTACTATAACGTTCTACGTGACATTTCAGAATGCAAAGGATGAGTTCTTACTCTACCTTCTGGCATTCTATTTGCTTTTCCAACATTTCTTGCTTCTTTTTCCTCATGTCTTGCTGTAACTTCATTGCTTCCTGAATAAAGGAAAGAAGGAAGTTAGTAATGGATTTAAAAAAAACAAAAAATAATCAGCTAACAATACACATTTCTTCTTCTCTGAAAT
Organism: Arvicola amphibius; assembly: GCF_903992535.2. Classification (NCBI taxonomy): domain Eukaryota; kingdom Metazoa; phylum Chordata; class Mammalia; order Rodentia; family Cricetidae; genus Arvicola; species Arvicola amphibius. Next base: position 118,995,180 of record NC_052051.1, on the reverse strand, counting down.
GGACGTTCCCTCCTCCATCAAAATCAGATGAGAGCGGCAGTGGGGTGGGACATGGCTAGTGCACAGCTGTGAGCCCACAACTCCAGAGACTGAAGGGAAAACCCAAGGAGTTGTCTAAAAACCAAAAAACCTAAAAGGAAGCCTTTGAATAACCTTCCCAATAACTCCAGTACAACTGTAAAATTTACATCTATACTTTGTATCTTTAAAAAAAAGCAAATTGTTTTCACTTTCCAGTATAATAGGCCAAATCTTTATTTCTGAAGCTTAAAGTTTTAAATTATGAGATACGGCTGTAAGTTACGAATAACCAGGATTTTTTTTTTTTTTTTAATTTTTCAAGATAGGGTTTCTCTGTGTGGCCTTGGAGCCTGTCCTGGAACTCACTCTTGTAGACCAGGCTGGCCTTGAACTTACAGGGATCCACCTGCCTCTGCCCCTGAGTGTTGGGATTAAAGGCGTGCACCACCACCACCACCTGGCTTCTTCTTCTCTCTTTTTTTTTTTTTTTTGGCTTGGAAAATGTTGTTTCTACATTCCTGAGACTTAAATCTTTCTATGGAGACAATACATATAAACATCTGTTTCTGCCAGGGGCTGGGGTGGCGGTGGCACATGTCTTTAATTTCATCCAGCACTGGCAGAGGCAGGTGATCTCTGTGCATTTAAGGCCAGCCTTGTCTACAGAGTGAGTTCCAGGACAACCAGGGCTATATAAAGTAATAAATAAATTTATTTTCTATGTAAACAGCTTACACCTAAAACAACAGTTACTCCAAGCTGAGTAATATGATGAACTGTAAGCATGTTATACTTAAGAGAAACATTATCTGACTTTTAAAAAGGAATTGGAGGGCTGGAGAGATGGCTCAGAGACTAAGAGCACTGGCTTCCAGAGGTCCTAAGTTCAATTCTGAACAATCACATGGTGGCTCACAACCATCTATAATATGATCTGATGCCCTCTTCTGGCATGTAGGAAATGGAATATTGCACACATAATGATAAATAAATAAATCTTTTTTTTTTAAGGGTACTGGAAAACCCAGGTCTAGCTAAGTGGTAGAATACTTATATAGCATGTGCCAGGCCCTGGGGTTTCCATTCCCAGCCTCATCCCACCCACCCCCAAAACAGAAAGAAAACTGTCTGCTTTTCTTCATTGAATGAATGAAAAAAAAAAAAAAAAAAACCAAAAACCAAAAACAAAAAACCAACCCCAAAAAGTTAGCCAGGAATGGTGGTGAACATCTTTAATCCCAGCACTCAGGAGGCAGAGGCAGGAGGAACTGAGTTCGAGGCCAGCCTGGTCTACAAAACAAGTTCCAGAATAACGTGGACCACATAAGAAATCCTAATTTGACTCTACCCCTTATCCCCCACAAAAAAAGAAATATAACATATAAAAAATATTAGTGATTATAGCTCGGTGTACTTAAGGCTCTTCTTGTTTTAATACTTATAACCAAAAGAACAATCTATTCCTTGGATTTAATGTGACTACTGAAGGCAACTGTCGAGCCTTTTTCAGTTTGCTCGTCATTTTTAAGTGTATTAAATGAGGAGAAAGCACAGTACGTCACAGCTATAGCTCTACAGCAACACGAATGCAAAGGTATTATAATGCACAGGCACTAAAGAACTAACAGGCAAGAATGGAGGCCCTTACCTGTTTCTTCTTAAGAACTTCTTGAACATCATGAGATTTAGACCCTGAACAAAGTTTTGAAGGTGTCTTTAAGTTTGAGGAGCTGTAAATTGGTTTTGTATGGCCTGGAGTAGAAAATACCTTAAAAAAAAAGAAAAAAGAAAGGATGTTGTTTTTATTATTTATTATGTATACAGTATTCTGCCTGCATGTACACCTGCAGGCCAGAAGAGGACATCAGATCTCATTACAGATGGTTGAGAGCCACCATGGGGTTGTTGGGAATTGAACTCAGGACCTTTGGAAGAGCCATCTCTCCAGCCCTATATATAGTATTAAAATTCATTTTGCTCAGTTTACTATGCCCTAAAATACATTTCATGGTGTACACTTCATGGTACATTAAAAAAAAAGTATTCCTCATTTCTTTGTAAAGTTAAATGCATTTTACTATATGGATATATGACATTTTAGGAAACCAGTCCCTTGTTGATAGACATTTGGGGATTTTCAGAATTATAAAAAGCATACAATTAGTAGTAGTACATACATGTGTACTTACATTCTTAAAAAGATTATATTACATATATAATTTTTGCCTAACATTGCCAAATTTCATTTCATGAGGGTTGAATTATCTAGTATTTCCATCAGCATTTAAGTCTCAAGTCTACTTGGAATTATGTAATTTTTAAAGACAGAACATAATTTTATTTTTTCCATATGGCTATCCACTTATACTAATAGGATTTATCAAAACACCCTTTAGCAATGAAGTCTATTTTAGGCTTTCTGTTCTGTTTTACTGGTCTATTAATTCCTGTGCTACCATCAATCTGTTTTAGTAACAAACCTTATAGTATTTTTTTTTAACTATTCTCTATCACTTTTCTTTTTCAGAGTTCCTCTGGCTATCTATAATAACCACTATACTAGAGTTATTGCACAGATATATTCCAAAAGGAAAAGTAAGATATTCAACACTTGATTTTCACAGAATTACCTTCACTGATTTAAGATTTTAATTTTAATTATTTATTTTTAATTAATGTGTTGCATGTTTCTGTGTGTGAGCCTGTGCATGTGCATGCAGTGCCCACAGAGCCAGAAGAGGGTGTCAGTTCCTGGGAGCAAGTTATAATTATCAGCTGCTAAGGGTGGGTGCTAGGACCAAAACTCAAGTCACCTTTAAGAGTCATCTCCCTAGTCCTCACTAGGTTCTTAATTATATCTAAAAGGAAAAATGAGAGCCACATGTGGTAGTGCATGTCTTTACTATCAGCATTTGGGAGCCTGAAGCAGCAGGACCATGAACTTCTAGAAGTCAGCCTGGGTACAGATCTCAAAAAATGGGTGGTGGTAATGGGGGTGGGAGGAGACTAATAAGGATAACTACCTAACAAGCAGCTAAAAGTTAAAATTCTCTAATTTTTAGATAGCTCTAAATTAACCAGCTAATTACTAACTGAGCTATGGAAATTGGAAGTACACTTAGATCAAATGTCATGCTTCTCCTGTTGAGAAAGAGACTATACCTCTTAATGGTAATGAATTTTTATGCCATTGAATGAAAGACTAAATAGACATGGAAGTCACAGGAATGCATACCGGGCAATCATCTCCAGAACCACCAGACTGATTGAGCAAGTGAGGTGTATCACTCTGGTTAGTACTTGCATGTCCAAGACGGTGTTTAACAGGAACTTTGTTAAGAACATAGGCACCAGAGGTCTGTGGTTTGCCCATCATCTGCAAGTACAAAATAAACATTTATGTGATATAAGTTTAAAAACACACCCAAGAATGATTCAAACTTAAGATAAAAGCTAAAGTTGAAATGAGGGAATGCTTTATCTGTAAGATTGTACATTTTTAGGAATTATGAATATACAGATGGTCTTATTATCCATATTGTTTCGGATATCTAACACAGGTCATAACAACTGAGAAGAACTCAATAGTATAGCATGTGTTGAGTGTGCACAAGTCCCTTGATTCAATCCTTAACTCCAAAAATACATATTTTACAGTAACACACACACAAACTGTTGGTAACTAAAAAAAAAATCTTCTCTCCAGTATACAATGTTTCAAAAACAGGCTTTTGTTTTGTTTTTATTTTTCGAGACAGGGTTTCTCTGTGGCTTTGGAGTGTGTCCTGGAACTAGCTCTTGTAGACCAGGCTCACCTTAAACTCACAGAGAACTGCCTGCCTCTGACTCCAAGTGCTGGGATAAAAGGCGTGCGCCACTACTGCCTGGCGAAGATAGGTTTTTAACAGTATAAACAGTGAAATAAAAAGATAATCTTTGGCTACATTCTTACACCATTCATCCAACATCTCGGACAAGTATTCACATTTGGGTCTGAATACCAAACAGAACATAAACAAAAATATACGGTTTAGATGCTAAGGAGCAGGCTGAGACTATATACTGTAAGGAATATACACACGTGTATATTTTTTCAATGTTATGAAATAGGAATTTGCTGTGTAGCATAGGCTGGCCTCAAACTCAACAGCCTTCTGCCTCAGATGCCTGCTTGCTTTTATTTTTTCAACAAATGCATTTACCCTAACGATGGTAACCTAGATGAAAATTATTACTATCAATACCTGAATGGCTCTAATTCACAAAACAGCTCAAGATTCAAAATTTAGTGGTAGATGTTACATGTGCCTTGCTGTAGATTCTTCTTAAGCATCAGATTTCAAAAGCTCCTATCTAGAGACCGATTCTGTTCTACAGGCAAAGCTAAACAAGTTACACCTATTACAGAGCAGCTCTCTCAGCTTTAGGACACTGCAAAGTTTTCTGAAGCAGATTCCTGGGCATTTCCTGGAGGAATTGATTCAGAAGATGAGACAGCTGGGTAAAAGCTCAATTAGAGTTTAGATCCCCACAGCCACATAAAAGCCACCTATAATCCCGGTACTTAGGAAGAAGAAACAGAGGATCCTCGGGAAGCTGGTCAGAATTGGCAATCACACGACCCAGTGAGTCCCTGCCTCAGTAATAAAGTGGAGAGGATTGACAAAGACATACGTGTCAAGTTTGGGCCTATGTCCACCCACATTACGCACCCACCCATGCCCACACCAAATAATTACTAAGTTAATAAAAGTAAGGATGGGTGAGATCTAAGAATCTGCACTTCTATAATAATGAGGTCTCAGAAAACCAGATGATGGTAGTTTATACATTAAACCACGAACAACTCTAATGTGAAAGGTGTCAGGGCTGTGAGTTGGAAAATACTGTCTGGGAAGTGAGACTAGAGTGCTAATTAGTAAATATGATTACCTTCTGGATACCTCCGTGGACTGATGCGGGGGAAGACTGGGTTACCATCACCTGCTGCGGATGAAGATGCTGTGGTAGGCTATGGTGCTGCTGTGAAAGGTGACTCAGGGTGTGCTGCTGTTGCAGGAGGAGCTGTGCTGGGGACTGGAGTGCTGGTTGCTCATTGTTCTCTCTATGCCACAGGACTCGAATGAACCGATTGTTCAGCACTGCTTCTGTGCTTGAAATGGCTTTTCTGGCCTCCTCATTGGTAAGGTATTGGATGAGTGCTGCTTCTGGATCACCCTTAAAAGCAACCTTTAAAGAAAATAATGGGAACAACTTAAACTTGGATAGTAGTTAAATATGTGTGGTCCAGTACTATGAACTAAATTATGTGCCTCCAGATCCATATGAAGAAACCCTAGCCCTCAACAGAGAATAGGATGAGGGACAGATTCAGATTACATGGAGTACTGCATTTGTGACCAGAAGTATTTAGTTAAGGTAGCCTTATGAGAAGAGGAAGGGGTCTCCATGGCTCCTTTCCTTCCTCCTCCTCTCCTTCTATGCTATATGAAGACAGGGAGAAACCAGGTGTCTACAAGCTAAGAAGGCATCCCTCTGAAGCAAATAAGTACTAATAGCATTAGATCCCTAGAGTTACACGCAGTTGTGAGCCACCCAATTGGGACGCTGGAAACCAAACTCAGGTCCTCTGGAAGAGCAGTCCACGCTCTTTAATTGTCAAACTGTCTCTCATACAATAAAACAAATTTCTATTGTTTGTTTATTAAGGCTCTGGTATTCAACTTAAGTGTCTGAGAAAACTGTTTTACATAGCCACCCAGTTCTTTTTCTAAATGCCATAAAGAATGACAGAGAACTTTTAAGAGAAAAAGGACACAAATTTAAGGACATGAAATTTTAAACTAACATGTAAGTATACTCAATTAAATCATCACTTCTAATCACAAATTTATAAAGTCAAACTTCTAAAAAATTATACTATCACTACAATTGATCTGATCTTGGATAATATGTCAAAAATCACAGCTTCTTAGATAATAACATTATAATGGGAGGGAATGGTTCATTTGTTCAGACCAAGACCTCTGGACAACAACAACAACAACAACAACAATAAAAACAACAGCAACTAGTTCAGTTTTCTGGAAGGAGCTACAGAAAAGAATCAAATGAATTCTCAAGAACAAATTCAACTAAATAATTCCATTATATACACATGCACTGGATATATATATATATATATATATATATATATATATATATATATATAAAATAGAATACACTGATATATAATAAAACACATCACTTTGCAAAGATGTCAGAATTACCACTGACTCTAATCAAGAACTGCTGGTAATACTTTCCAAGACAGCACACATGCATTCTGTAACTGATAAAGCCAATTTACCTGGATATTAACTATGGTTCCAAATTTGCTGAAGTGTTCGTTGAGCTTGGTAATGTTGTTCAATTCCTGGGGGATTTTTTTCACTTCTAATTTTGTGTTTGTATACTGATTCTTCCGCAAGAACCCTGGTTTACTTTGATTGTTGTTCCCTTGCCTGAAACAAGCATTAATAAATCTTGGTTAATTCTCCCACCTTCCTCTCCCTCCCACCCCCGCCCTTGGCTTTTTTGACACAGGGTTTCTCTGTATAGCTCTGGCTATTCAGAACTCGCTATATACACCAGGCTGGCCACGAAACCTGAGATTTGCCTGCTTCTGCCTTTCAAGTGCTAGGACTAAAGATGAGTACCACCGGGCTGGAGAGATGGCTCAGTGGTTAAGAGCATTGCCTGCTCTTCCAAAGGTCCTGAGTTCAATTCCCAGCAACCACATGGTGGCTCACAACCATCTGTAATGAGGTCTGGTGTCCCCTCTGGCCTGCAGGCAGAATACTGTATACATAATAAATAAATAAATATTAAAAAAAAAAAAAAGATGAGTACCACCATTCCCAGCAAAGGTTAATGATAATTTTAACTACTTAATTAACAAATGGAACAATACAAGCATCAATTACATATTTCAAATAAGCCAAACCATCTTACTTTCCCAGCCAAGGCTTCTTTGTAAGCGGTCCTTCCAAACCACTAATAGCTCTCTTTCGACTCTCTGGTTCCAGGACTACTCTGGTAATGTTGCTATTAATTGAAACAGGAACTGGTGGTTCAGTCTGGATGACAATATTAGCAGCTGTTGAAAACAAAAATTTACATTACTATATTTTGGGGAAACATCAAATGACTGGGTTAGTCTACAACTAAAAAGCCCTGGGGATGGCATTCATTTACTACCATTTTCTATTTTTGTTTTGTTTGAAGAAAAAGATCACTGATCTCCTACATCAGTTTTCCAAGGGATGGTTTTAGGGGCATGCTCAACTGTGTCTAGTTTACCACTTCGTTCTTAGAAATATCTATCAGCAAAAAAACCTACAAATGCCTCTACTCTTTACATTCAAAAATTAAAATGCAAGCTTAAAACCTCAAAGGCAATCCAGTGTGATGATTAACTCAAGCAGAGACCATCAATGAATGAAAAAAGTTATTGGAAAAAGCAAGACATTTATTTTATATATGCTACCATAATTTTACTTATTTTTTTTATAATATAAATATATAATAATTACTGTCTTTGACAAGGGATCAAATAGTACTAGAGATGTTATCTACCTTCTGTCATTATCCAACAAGATGTTCACATCATAAAGAATCATGATTTTCTTTCTTTCTTGGTTTTTTGAGACAGGGTTTCTCAGTAGTTATGGAGCCAGTCCTGGAACTCACTCTGTAGACCAGGCTGGCCTCAAACTCACAGAGATCCACCTGCCTCTGCCTCCTGAGTGGCATGTGCCACCACCACCTGGTATGATTTTTTTTAAGTATTTATTTATTATGTATACAATATTCTGTCTGTGTGTATGCCTGCCGGCCAGAAGAGGACACCAGACCCCATTACAGATGGTTGTGAGCCACCATGTGGTTGCTGGGAATTGAACTCAGGACCTTTGGAAGAGCAGGCAATGCCCTTAACCTCTGAGCCATCTCTCCAGTCCCCCGTATGATTTTTTATATGAAATATTACCATATTATTTTGTTTTCTTTTTTGTTTAATGATTTATTTTTATTTTATGTGTGCTGGTGTTTTGCCGACATGTATGTCTGTGTGAAGGTGCCAGATACCCTAGAGAGTTGTGGGCTGCCATGTGGGTGCTAGGAATTGAATCCAGGTCCTCTGGAAGAGCAGCCAGTGTTTTTAACCTTTGAGTCATCTCTACAACGCGTTTTTGTTGTTTTGAGATTAGGTCTTATTCTGTAGCCCAGTCTGGCCTGGAATTCAAGTAATTCTCTGCCTCTGCCTGCTCGGCACACACTAGGATTATAGACACCATGCCCAGTCATGTGTTTATATAGGACCCTATTTTACTCTTAGATATAAGTTAACATTTTAGCGAGGAAGGGAAAGAACCCACATTATAAGTATATGCTTCTATTTAATCTTAGCTTGATTTGTGTGGCACCTTGAGAAAGGGTCTGACTTTGTAGCCCTGTTTGGCACATAATTTACTATGTAACTAGGCTGGCCTACAACTCACAGAGATCTATCTGTCTCTGCCTCCTGAGTGTTGGAATTAAAAGTGTGTACCACCACAACTGTCATGGCTTGACTTTTTAAAGGTTTATATCTTAAAAACTTTGAAGCAGGTCCTGATAGATATAATTTTAGGGGTTTTGTTTTTAGACAGGGTCTATGTGGCCCAGGCTGGCTTTGAACCTGCTATGTAGGTAAAGATAATCTTCAGCCCTGGTCCTCCTGCCTCCACACAGATAAAAAATATGTGCCACTGGGCCTGAATATATAGCTGTAATCTTAAGAAGTAAATTGATAAATGCTAATTTACTTACAGTGTTTAGGCTTGTAACATTAATGGTTTGAAGCTACACCTCTCAAAATAGAAAATAAACCTTTGAGGGAAAGGGACCAGTCATATCACCTGCTTGCATGTAAACTCCCACTGTGCCTAGCACACAGTTAAAATGGTTTGAAGTCCGATCTAAAAAAGCAACTAAAAAGTATTACTATTTTCTGTGTCTAAAAAAAATATATTCGGACTGAAGAAATGGCTCAGTGGTTAAGAGCACTGGCTGCTCTTCCAGAGGTCCTCAGTTCAATTCCCAATAACTACATGATGGTTCACAATCATCTGCAATGAGACCTGGTGCTCTCTTCTGCCCTGCAGGCATATGTGCTGACAGAACAGTGCATACATGAGGGCCTGCTTGCTGGGGTTTCTGTCTTGCCCGGTTCCCACAGTTGTTAGGTCTCAAAGAATCACACAGAAGGTCTACATAATTTATAAAACTGATTGGCCCATTAGCTCAGGCTTCTTATTAACTCTTATAACTTATAAGCCCATTATTCTAGTATATGTTAGCCAGATGGCTTGGTACCTTTTTCAGTGGGGCAGGTCACATCTTCCTTCTTCGGTGTCTGGACAGGACTGCGGAGGAATGGGCTTCCTCCTTCCCAGAATTCTCCTGTTCTCATTGCCCTGCCTCTACTTCCTGTCTGGTTGTCCCACCTATACTTCCTGCCTGGCTACTGGCCAATCAGCAATCAGCATTTATTTAAAACATAATTGACAGAATACAGAACTGCCCCGCACCATATATACATACATATATACATACATATACATATACACATATATGTTCTAACTATACCATTAAAATTTAGAAGTGAAATTGTTATAAAACTATTGAAATGATTACAAAGCATCTTTAAAAAGTATAAGGAGTCTGATTTCCTCAAGTGAGACCAGAAACACAAAGGTATTAGCTACACTGATAAACTGATGCATAATGTGTATCACCGGAGGCATTCTTACCTCTTGGATTTGCATCCATATCTCCAGATGTAAGGCCAATCAGGTTGGGACGCTGTGTCTGTGCTCTTGAAAAGAACTGTCTATACTGTGATCTGCCAGAACTGGTGATACTAGGAGCTTCAGGGTTATAACCATCAGGTTCATATGTATCTGAAAAAAAAAAAAAAAACACTTTTATTATCAGAGAATGCTCGAATTATTCCCTTGTTACTAAAAATAGTTGTCTAAGTTATGTGTTCTTCAAAAAATACAATTCCATCATCCACATACGCTTTTCTTTGAAAGTTCTATCAGACACTCCTTTTAGGAGTACAAGTAAACAGTACTACTAGTACAAGCATGCAGACATTCAAATGCAAACAGTGTTTATTCTCAATCCATTCAGCAATGTCTACCCTGTATACTAATCACTTAATCTAATAACAATACATATTTTCATCACCAATTTTCACATACATGAACACATTATTTAGATTGTTGAGTTGTGTCTCAATTTCTAGATATTTCTGTAATCAACACAAAATATTTTTTTTAGATAAAGAAATAGTAACTGGTTTCCTATCCAAAGCGTATTTCAAATAAAAAGGCTAGGTATTTATAATTATCTTAATACCACCCTATTATTCACCAATGTATTTTTTTATATTTCTCATACCTTTTCTGAAACAAAAAAAAGAAACACTCTGAAAATTCTAACTCCACGTAACTATTTTATTAGTGTTAAAAGCAATTCTGAAAGGAATGACAGAAACCCCAAATGGCACATAACCTCTTCAGATTCTACATCAAATCAGAGTAAAACAGACTGAAGACACTGTTTTTCATGGTTATGATTCAGAAACTCTTGTGTTTCTTCCCTTTTTTTCCATAATGGAAAATGTATTTAATGATTCACATAAAGTTCAAGCTACAAGATCAATCTCATTCAGATCTTTACTAATGGTTGCCACTTACATGGTACAGAATGTAGGCTCACAAATGATCTACTTGCTGGAAAGATAGCTCAGTGGTTAAGAGAACCTTTTGCTACTTTTGCAGAAGACCCAAACTGGGTTCTCAGCACCTACACTGTTCACAACCACTGGTGAACAAACCCATGTCCACAGGATCCAACACCCTCTTCTGGATGGGGTGGGCACCTGTACTCACATACATACACCCACACCCAGACTTACACACACAGTTAAAAAATAATAAAATAAGTGAGGTGTGGAAGCATCGACTTTAATATCTGCACTTGGGAGGCAGGCACAAGTGGATCTTTCTGAGTTTGAAGCCAGCCTGATCGACATGGCTAAGTTCCAAAACAGCAAGACTGATATAGTGAGACTGTCTCAAATAAAATAAAATAAATTCTTTTTTTTTTTTTTTGGTTTTTCGAGACAGGGTTTCTCTGCGGCTTTGGAGCCTGTCCTGGATCTAGCTCTTGTAGACCAGGCTGGTCTCGAACTCACAGAGATCCGCCTGCCTCTGCCTCCCGAGTGCTGGGATTAAAGGCGTGCGCCACCACCGCCCGGCATAAAATAAATTCTTAAAAACAAACAATCCCCCCTAGAAATTTCCAGATTTCTAAAAGTATGAATCTTCAGCCACTGTCTAAATAAGTTAAATCTCTCTCACCCTCTTAGAGCAAAGCTTGCCCTGAGTACTGTATTTCCCCCAACTTCCGCTTCCATGAGCATATTATCCCTGCACAAAACACCAACTTCAAGTTTAGAACAATTAAATGACACTGAGGAATAACCAATTGAGACATAGGCCACCAGAATTAAAACTGCTGGTCAATACTTCTTCACGTCCACATATTCCCTCACTTTCTTTCCTTCCACTTTTTAAGACAGTTCATGGCGTGGTATAGAGCGTCAATAGATTAAATATTGATTCTCTGTAACAAAATGATAATTTTGAAAATTAGTCACCACTGAGGTCTATAGTTCCTCCTCAGAATAGAATGGCTAAGGAAAGTTAATAAATTATTGTAATAATGATGTTCCTATTACAGGATTTACACTCATTCTCAATGCGTCTATTCAGCCTAAAGTTTCCTAAAGATGACCTAATAAAACCAAGCTCTCTCTGTCACAGCTCCTGCTCTGAGTCCTTCCCTTTTTTTCCCCATGTACACACATGAGTGTGAAGACAGAGGTTAATGGTCGGTGTTTTCCTCAATCCCTCACCATCTTATTTCCTAAGATAAAGTCTCTCATTGATATTCAACCACAGTGGCTGGCCAACAAACCCCAGGAAGTTCTCTCAACTCAGCCTCTAGTGCCAGAATGATAGGCATATGTCATCATGCCCAGTTTTTTATGTGGGTGCTGGAGATTCAAATTTAGTTCTTCACAAATTTGGGGGCAAGGATTATGCTGAATAATCCATGCCCTTAATTTTTTTGTTCATTTAAGTCAACTAGACAGAATTATTACTTATCAAGAGAAATATGTGCTTTAATGGAGTATAGCTTAAAAGCAGGTCCTATCTATTAAATTTAAGTATGTTAAATATCTGAGTAATAGTTTGAGGACGATATGTAAAATAACAAATTACACAGATTCCACAGTTATGCTGTCCTGGCTAGTTTTATGTCAACAAGCTAGAGGTATCTGAAAGGAGAGAATTTCAATTGAGAAAATGCCTCCTTAAGATCCAGCTGTAAGGCATTTTTTAAATTAGTGATTGACGGATAGGGCTCAGACCATTATGGATAGCACTACTATCCTTGGGTTGGTGGTCCTGGCTTCTATAAGCAAGCAGGTTGAGCAAGCCATGAGGAGCAAACCAGTAAGCAGCGCTCCTCCATGACCTTTACATCAGCTCCTGCCTCCAGGTTCCTGCCCTCACTTCCTTTGACGATGAACTGTGATGTGGAAGTATAAGCCAAATAAACCCTTTCCTCCCCAAGTTTCTTGGATCCTGGTGTTTCATCACAGCAATGGTAACCCTACCTAAGACACATGCCAACTCTAAAAATTAACAAAATAAACACTACTTCAACATTTAAGCAAATCAACAAAGTATGGTCCAAAGTTTTCAATTATTGTCTAGTATGAACAGAAACTCTCCCACAGTTGAGGCTACATAAATGTTTGAAATTTACACAATCAAATGACATACCTAGTTCTATGACCACTGTGTACACAGAACCCCAATACACATGTAATGGTTCTACAGTCAGATCAGGCATGGTAGCACACAACTGCAAACCTAGAACAGCTGATTCCATGTTCAAGGCTAACTTGGGCTATATAGTAACCCTCTTGTTTTTAAAAAGCCCTTTAGTTCTGAACTAACTAAAGGAAAAGTGAGAATCTAAAGGCAAAGTGAGGAAATCCAATTTAAATAGAGAGACTAACAAGATACCAACAAAGTATAGCACAGATCTTCAAAACACATATCAATAAGGCGAAATAATTTTCAAAAATATTATAGTCATCATGCTCAATCTATCCAAATGGAGAAGGGAAAAACTATGTTTACCCACGAGCAGCAAGAAACCGAACTTTAGTTTTATTTCAAAGAAAAATTACCCTAGTTTTTCTTGTAATATACAAGTAATTAACTAGAAAATACTCAAGCAGATATCATCTTCCTATCTACCTTAAGGAAGATGTGACTGTTACCAAGGCACTGAATGTAAATATACAGGACAACAGAGATGACAGACACACACAGAGGGCCTAATCATCAACAACCACTAGGGACAAACCACAGAAGCAGAGAAACAGAGAACACTCTACCCAAGACCTTAAAGGGAACTTCAGACAGGTCAAAGTCTCAGGTCATCTGATATGTTAGGCTGACCAGTTTCAGGTATAAAAGATCAGTGAGGTGGATGGCCATCTGAAGCAAAGCTTACCTGGGACCAGAGGGGTGGGGCTGGAGACTGAGGTATGATACCCAATGGAGGATCCCATGAGGTTTCGAGGTGGCACCAAACGAGCTGCCAACAGAGGAGGCGGTGTCCCCAACTGAAGTCGCTCAGATGCAGCAGCACCATGTTCACGAGAATACATGGGCTGTCCTACAGAGGAAAGAATAGGAGGGCAGCTGGGATTGAAAGTCACAAGCTTGCTTTTCTGAGGCAGTGATGTATTTCCTGAGACTGTGAGCCAAGAACAGAGAAATTACAACAAGAACAGTAGTGAGAAAGACATTATTGAGATTCTAACTCAAGAAAGCACAGACATGCAACTGGCTCAGATGCCTCAAGGTACAAAGAAGCTAGCACTGTGCAATCTGCCTTTTAGAATATTCTCTTTTTCTCTCTCCTCTCTCTCTCTTGAAAGAGGTTTGCTTGCCTCAAAGTCACTATATAGCTGAGGCTAACATTGAACTCCTGATTCTATTGCCTCCATAGCCCAAGTTCTGGAAATGCAGGTATACAACACCATACCTGGCTTTCTATTCTTTTGAATCATAAATGGAGTAAATGTACGCTATTTTATCTAAAGATGAACAATGAACCAATCAAGTTACAGAAAGGCACCCTGAGCTATATAGTTCACAAAGAATGTGATATTAATGAGCTATGCAGATATAAAGGTTGTCATGCACATGCCCCTCTAATCACAAAAATGGCAACTCTGCACAAAATATACTCCCATATATAAAAGCAGGAAAAGAATAGTAAGAAATACAAAACAAACTACCATACCCATAACCTCACAAAGAATAAGTGTTCACTAGAAGAAATTCAAAAGGTAGTGAAAATTTGTTAATCACCAGAATGGGTGATAAGAAAAAAAATGAAGAAAATGCAAACAGACCAAATATAGATATAGTAAATGACTTTGGATTTTAGGTGCCATGTTTCAAAATAAAGTACATGGAGGGACACAAACACACATGCATGCACACACATATATATACATATGCAGACATAAATTCTATACAACAGGATTGGAAAAATCCAAAGTATCACAGAGTAAAACCTTCCTTTAGTTTCTATTTAGTATCATTCCCTGACAGCAACATATGAAACATAAATTTGTAGGATTTAGTTAATATTTTATACCACAAAGTCAGACATTCACTGTAACATAAGACATAATGAAGCAAGGTTAGAAGATTTTTTTTTTTTTTTTTTTGGTTTTTCGAGACAGGGTTTCCCTGTAGTTTCTAGAGCCTGTCCTGGAACTAGCTCTTGTAGACCAGGCTGGCCTTGAACTCAGAGATCCGCCTGCCTCTGCCTCCCGAGTGCTGGGATTAAAGGCATGCGCCACCACCACCCGGCACAAGGTTAGAAGATTTTTAATATGTGATTAAAGTCTTTACAAGTTGTACAGTTCCTTTAGATTTTCAACACAAGCAGGTAAGACAGACCCCAACGCAATCACTTGATTTCATAGTAGAAAGACGCTAACATCTCCCATCTTCTCTGTCCACAGGCAAGGAGAAAAGGAGATGACAAACCTCACTGTAAGGCCAATGATGGAACTACATACTGAACACCAGTCCTTTCAAGATTTGTTTTAAAAGAATGAATCACTACATTGCAACAGCAATTCAATATATCCTCAATCATCTGAAAATAGTCCTAATCACATCCTACAGCAGAATTCTCTGTGACAAATAATCAAGAGGCACAATGCTCAAGAGAAAACAAAAGAAATGTAATGCCAATCTGTATGATGGCTTTAAATGTATGATTCAGTACAAATTGACCTAGTATATGTAACTAGTAACTAGACTAAAGGGCAAGCTTGCACAATCTCTACTGTTAAAATCACAGAAAACATGCAATTCAAACATTACGAAAGGAGGCTGTGAGTTGGTTAGATGCATGTCTGGTGTCTATGGAAGCCAGAAGACGGTGTGCATACTCTGGAGTCATGGACAGTTGTGAGCTGCCATGTGGGTGCTCAAAGAATATCAGTGTTCTTAATCAAGAAGTCATCTCTCCAGCCCCTCAAATTTCCCAGTACACAAACATTAAAATCAACTAAATTGAAAAATCTATTACTAAAAATTATTATATTCTCCAATTTTCATGTATATGTTTTATGTTTACGCATTCCTGTGAATATTTGTGTGTGCATTGTGTGTGTTGTGGGACAACCTTGGGTGTCAGTCCTTACTTTTCACCTTGTTTATTAGTACAGAGTCTTATGCTATGCTCCAGCTGTTCAAGAGTCTAGTGAATTGCCTCTCTTCTTACTGCAGGAGCATACGCTGCTTGAACTGTGCTACCACATCTGGCTTTACCTGTTCAGGTAGTCTGAACTCCAGTTTTCACAGTTGTACATAGAGTACTTTATTCATTTGAGCCACGTCCCCAGGCAACTCCAATTTTCAGCTTTTTCATACGTGATTCCCACTGTAAACAAATGTACTAATAATGATTCGATCACAGGATTTATCACAGCTATTTATTTGTGTGTGTGTGTGTTTGTGTGTGTGTGTGTGTATGTGCAAATGTGTATTGCTTAACATACACTGGCTTTCTCTTCCTGTTCTATGTATGGGTCTTGAGAATCTAAGTCACCAGGCTTGGAGATAGGCACTTCACCTTTACCCATTGAGCCATCTCATTTGGTCCCTAAAATTGTGTTTTAAATGCTTGGATGCTTATCAGACACCATGCACTGTAGATAAGCATTCTACCAAATGAGCTACATCCCCATCCTGCCTCTTCTTTTTGAGCCAGGGTCTTTCACTGAACCTGTAATGAGGTCCAGGAATATGGCCATCCATCTCCTCCCTGCAGCACCAGAGTTCCAGGCACTCACTCCTATGCTGACTCAGACATGGTACCAGGGACCCAAACCCTCAGGCTTCTACAATACTTACTTCACCAAACTGTCTCCCCTGTTCCTCCCTATATATTAAAGAATCAAATTTATAGGCTTTTAGGAAAGGAACAAATTTTACAAAGTTGCTTTAATGACACAATCGTGACTATATATATGGTTTTTTGAGACAGAGTTTCTCTGTATAGCTTTGGTGCCTGTCCTGGAACTGGCTCTTGTAAACCAGGCTGGCCTCAAACTCACAGAGATCCGCCTGCCTCTGCCTCCACCTCCCAAGTCCTGGGATTAAAGGCATGCACCACCACTGCCCGGCTCAATATTAACATTTTATTTGCCAACAAATCAATTCTCTTTATAAACACCGATACAACATCTAAGATTATAAAGTAGTAAACCAGAAATATCAATGCGAAATTATCACATTTACTAGTTTTGTAAGAAAAATGGTTAATTATTAAAAGGATTGCTTCTATTCTTAGATTTTTATCTTTTGTGTATTAAATTTTGGGGGATGTGTTTTGTTTTGTTTGAGACATGGTTTCTCTGGGTAGTCCTGCTGTCTTGAAACTCAGAGAACCACCTTCCTGTCTCCTGAGTGCTGGGATTAAAAAAGGAGTGCAACATCACCACCTGGCTTAAAGTGTATTTTTAAGATTATAATGAAACTAGATATTTTCCTATGCAGTCCTCTATTCTGACAAAGAAGCTGACAATTGTATTTGTCCTAATAGTCTTAGGACTGCAAAAAAATGTTTGGAATTTTGTTCTAAAATATTATACTCTTTCTTTTAAAGACATGAGTGAAGTCATCTGAAATCTGTTACCTTATACATCTTCACTCCCTAGCATCTACGACGATGCCTGGCACATGTAAGCACTGAATATTTATGAATTAATGAATATTAATTAAGATAGGTCACTGGGATTAGAGGCAACTGCTAAATTTTTAAAAATTAATGGCACCTGAGTACGGTGTTTTAATTCCAGAACTTAGGAGGCAGGAGCAAGTAGATCTCTGAGTTCAAGAACAGTTTGGTCTACATAGTGAGTTCCAGAAGAGCCAGGTATATGTAGAAAAACCCTGTCTCAGTAACACCAAGCAGAGTATTTACTGTGTATGTCATAATGTACAATTTGGTATAACAACAAATGAATAACTGCCAAACTTTTTTTACTATGACTCAATACTAAATTTAACAATATAAAAATATGTCATAGACTGCAATAAATTTAGGTTTTCATATTTATAAGTACAAAAGTCACTTTTAAGTGTTAAGAGATGACTACTAGAAATGCTAAAGAGTTAACCGGCACATGGATAAAAGATACAGGGCCCTTTGCTATACTGCACATACCTGAGGTCGTTCTAATAGTCTCTTCATTTTTATGTTTATTTGATATTTCCCATAAGTAAAAACACTGATAACAACAACAAAACAAAGCTGTATTGTTAAGAGGTTAAAAATCAGGAGACCATGAGAAAAATTAGAAGACCAGAAGAAAATGTCAGATAAATTTCTGATTTATATTCATAAATGGAAAAAATCAAACAGACCTATATTTAAGTACACACTACTGTGAAACAAATGCTTGCATGTTAAGTAAAAATGCAAAACAGGAGATGAACATTTCTCAACTACTTAGACTTGAACCTTGAAGCAGAAGAGAAAGCACATATGCATCAGGAAAGAAGAAAGGGCAAGTTGAATCACAGCAGGAACACGGTCACTATTCAAGCTGGCAAACAATGGAAAAAGATCAGGGAAGAAGTAAATCAGGAGCATTAACTAGCCAACGAAGAGTTCTCATGACGAAGCCTGAGGGGTATTCACTCAACATTATACTATACCTTGGTGAAGGGGCCTAAACAAGCATAATGGTGTTCAAGGATCCAAATGTGCAGCAAGCCAAATGTGAATAAAAGGAGTGGTTCTGGTGGAAATATAGTGAAGGAAAAACTTCAAAGGAAAAAGGATCTTGATCAACTAGGTTTTTTAAAAAGCAAAGCAAGGTTGGGGCTTCCTTGCATGCTAGAGACCCATGTTCAAGCCTACTATTATTTATGAGGGGTGGGGTAGCAATGTGTCAGTCATACGACAATGTCAACATGAGTGGCTGGATATTGCACCCAATGACAAAGACAAGAGTAAAGGCCGAGATTTAAGTGTAGGCTTTATTCTGAGAGGTTGAAATCTGACAAGAAAATAGTAACTACATAGAATATAATTAATCCTTTACAGGTTACTAGATGCCAATGACATGTTAGATGCCTTACAGGAATATAAATTCATTTTTCTTCAGAAGAAGAAATGAAGTAACATTAGTTTCACTTTGGAAAAGGAAACTGAAGTACAAAAGTGAATTAACTTGGCCTACATAAAGAAGGGAGACGATGAGAGAAAAAGAGAGAAGCACCAGGATCTTAAACTAGGCCCAACTACTTTACGTGCTTGCCTCTGCAACATGGAAGAAATGAGGAGACGTTTCCAAGGTAAAGCAAATTTATAAGCATGGATATACAAAAAAACAAACATACCATCACTTCTATAAAGGAAAGCTCATAATCTGACAACGTAAAACAATCACTTTTTTGATTGCTTTTGGTTTTTTTGAGACAGTGGCTCAAGTCGCCCATGGCAGCCTCATACTTGCTATGTGACTGAGATTGGTCATGAACTCTTGATCCTCCTGCCTCTACCTCCCAAGTGCTGGGATTTATAGTACTCCATCATACCTGGCTTAATTAACTTTTAAAATATATTTCTAAAAAACACCTTTAAAAATTACATGTATGTATGTATGTATGTATGTGTGTATATATGTATGTGATATATATATCAAGCCGGGTTGGGTAATTCCAGCACTCAGGAGACAAGGGCAGGCGGATCTCTGAGTTCGAGGCCAGTCTGGTCTAGAGGGCCAGTTCTAAGACAGCCAGGACTACACAGGGAAATCTTGTCTTAAAAATACAAACAAACAAACAATCAACCAGGCACTTGGCTTTTTAAAAAGGTATAAATCAAAGGAAACAATTTAAAATTAAATATGAATGCTTAAATATTTATTTGTTTGTTTGTTTGTTTATTATGTATGCAATATTCTGTATGCCTGTATGCCTGCAGGCCAGAAGAGGGCACCAGACCTCATTACAGATGGTTGTGAGCCACCATGTGGTTGCTGGGAATTGAACTCAGGACCTTTGGAAGAGCAGGCAATGCTCTTAACCACTGAGCCATCTCTCCAGCCCCCAAACACGAATGTTTAAAATGTGCTAAAACACTAATTTATATGTTTTCTATCTTCACTTCAACTATTAGACGTATTTACCTGATTCTTGTACACTTCTTAGAAGACAGGCGACATGTTTTAGACATTAGCAAGAGTTCAATGCTGTGACTGAAGCAGTCATTATGAAGAGACTCTATACTGCCAGTGTGCAGCAGCAGAGGGCTCCTTGCTTCTCCCCACCCAGCACACAA
This sequence comes from Arvicola amphibius, assembly GCF_903992535.2. Lineage (NCBI taxonomy): Eukaryota > Metazoa > Chordata > Mammalia > Rodentia > Cricetidae > Arvicola > Arvicola amphibius. Next base: position 118,975,098 of record NC_052051.1, on the reverse strand, counting down.
AATTAAAATACAGCCATGACACAGTCACTTTGTGCTTGCTATGCATCCCACAATAATAAGCTTTCTTCTCCCCTACCACCTTGAGACAGGGTTTCTCTATGTAACAGCTCTGACTGTCCTAGAACTCCTACATAGACTGGACTGGCTTTGAACTCAGAGATCCACCTGCATCTGCCTTCCAAGTGCTGGGATTAAAGATGTGTGCCACCACTGCCCAGCAAGAATAGCAATTTTGGTGTATCACACAGTGCCACAATGCATGTGTGAAGATCAGAGGACAACTTGAAAAGAGTCCCTTTTCTCCTTCCACCATTAGGACCCAGGAATCAAACTCAGGTTCTGAGGTTTGATGGCAACTGCCTTTATCCACCATCTTGACAACCCATCAAAAACACATTTTGGTTCAGTTTATCTCCCTCCAAGGCCCCAGACTGCCCTAGACATCATGAGGATACCAGGTCAGGTAGAAATGACACCACAGAGCTGCAACCAAAAACGCAAGACCCTAGCCTTGAACCGGAATTATATGACTGGATGGATGGGAAGCTACACTCAAAGCAGCTCATGGTAAGGCTCTGGAATTGTACATGGTCCAATCTGGACTGCCGTCCTTTACAGGCTGCATCCCTCGAAGCTACACTCAAGAGTCTTCATCAGAACACAGAAAGATACCTGCCCCTGTCCTACTAGGCCCAAAAGCCATAACTGCAGGTGACACTCCACTTACTGTCTATCATCTTCATGTGTATGAAAAACTGATGTGTTTAATTAAAAAAAATTAAGAATTTCTTGAAGTGACATTTACTTACTTTCTGATACTGTATAAAGGAGGTTCTGGGGTAAAGGAGGAGGTAGTCTTGCTCCCACTGGTGCAAGATTGGGCACTGCACTTGTCCCAGGCTGGTCACGGCTGTTTATTAAGCTTGACTGTGAAATGGGAGGTCCTATAGAATACCAAAAAAAAGTAACAAGTACAAGATAAATAATTACTAGTAAGAGCATGATACTAATTTATTCAAACTTAACAATCCTGACAACAGTCTTAGTTCTCCAACAGGCAAAGCTTATCACAAATGAAGGAAAGAGGGACTAGGTGTCACTGCAGGCAGACATGAAGATGGCAGAAAGGACTTAAGGGACAGTAGATGACTTAAGCATTAGTGAGCAATAAACATACTTATGAATTTGCAGTTGTGAATACAATGGAAAAAGATATAGTGAGGCTGGGCCATGGTTGCTTGCGCCTTTAATTCCAGCACTTGAGGCAAGCAGACCTCTGTGAGTTCAAGGCCAGTCTGGTCTACATAGGAGTTCCAGGCCAGCCAGAATTATACAGAGATTCTGTCACCAAAAGAAATAAAAATTAAAAAAATGAAGGGTTAGGTTGGAGATATAGTTCAGATGATGGAGTGCTTGCTTAGCAAGAACAAAACTTTCATTTGAAGCCCAGCATAATAACATGTGTCTGTAATTGCAAGTGGAGGCAGATCAGAAGTTCAAGATCCCCATTTCTAAAATAGGGGATTAAGGATCGTAAGAATGTATGTAGCTCAGTGGCCGTGTGCTATGGGACAATGGTCTTTTATCCTGTCAATTTTGATTGGCCAGTAGCCAGACAGGAAGTAGAGATAGGGCAACGAGAATGCTGAGAAGAGGGAGTGCAGTCTGCAGGTGTGACTCAGACGCAGAAGCAGCAAGATGTGACTGCCTTGCCGAATAAGGTACCGAGCCATGTGGCTAACACAGACAAGTATTATGGGCTAATATAAGTTATAAGAGTTAATAGAAGCCTGAGATACTAGGCCAATCAGTTTATAATTAATATAGACCTCTGTGTGATTTCTTTGGGACTTAACGACTGCGGGATCCGCACAACAGAAAGCTCAGTCAACAGCCATGTCTGGTGTTTGCCTGGCATTTGCAAGACCCTGAGTTCAACTGCCAGTACCCCGGTAACAAAATAAATTTAAAATAGGTAAGTAAAGAGAAAAGCTTAAGAAGAGAATAAAATCACTTCAACACGTATTGTAGAAGTAATGTGTTTTCTTTCTAAGCTTTTTTAACATTGACTTAATTAACTTACATGTATGAATTTTTTGTTCATGTATGTACATCATATAAAATTGTACCTGGTGCTTGTAGAGGTAGGAGAGGGCATCAGATCCGCTGGAACTAGTTATGAATGGTTGTGAGCTACCATGTAAGTGCTGGGAATGGAACCCAGGTCCTCAGGAAAAGCAACAACTACTCTTAACTGCTAATCTATCTCTTGACCCCCTTCAATCAATATTTAGTATTCACAGTTGCTAAGTTAAGGGATGGAGATCAATGGTAAAGTGTTTGCTTAGTGTACTGGTTAATTCTTTCAACTTCACAACGAGCTAATGACCTGGGAAGAGAGACCCTTAAAGGGAGAACTGCCTCCACCAGACTGGTCTGTGGGCATGTCTATGGAAAGTTTCCTGATTGTTCATTGAGCAGGAGGACCCCACTCACTGTTGGTCTTGGGATGTATAAGAAATGTAGCTAAACAGGCCGGTATGGAGCATTCCTTCTTTGTTTCTGCTACAGTTCTGCCTTGGCTCCCCCCTCACTGATGGACTGATTGTAAGCTCTATACTGAAAAAAAACCTTTTTACTCCCAAACCCCAGTTTCAGTCACTATTTTATCAAAGCAACAGAAAGAAAACTAGGACACAAAGCACACGTAGAGCCCTGTGAGGTGCAATCCCCAGCACCACCACTCCCAAAAAGTAAAGCTTGAAAAAAAAAACCTATTAAATCCTTTTATATTATTAGCAACTTTTAAATTTTTATTGTGTGTGTCTGTGTGTGTGTACTCATGTATATAAGCTCACAGAATACACGTGGAGGTCAAAGGACAAGCTGAGGGAGTTGGTTCTCTCCTTTGACCACATGGATACCAAGGATGAAATTCAGGTCATCAAGATGGCAAGCTCCTTGATTTGCTGAGCCATTTCATGGCACATTTTATGATTATTGTTGTTGTTATTATTACCATTGTTGTTATTTATTATTATTGTTGTTGTTGTTGTTGTTGAAGGGTAGGTTAGCCATAGCATGCATGAGGTGGTCAGAAGACAAATCTATGTAGTTAGTTCTTTCCTATTTTTATGTGTGTTCTAAGGACTGAACTTGGATATCCAGGTTTACACAGCAAGTATCTTACCTGCTGAGTTATCCTGCCAGTCCTTTGTTACCAACTTTAATGTGTTGTATACTTTACTACAAAGAAGCTTAGTGAAGGGCACATGTTAGGACTGTACTAAATTATTTTTCCTAACTGTTTTGGTTATAGCTTTGATGCTGGGGACAAAAATCAGGTCCTCACATAGTCAAGCACTATAGTCCTGAGCTATACCACAGCCCTAAAATAAAGTGCTTTAAAAAAAAAAAAAGAAGAAGAAGAAGAAGAAGAAAATAGTGCTGGGGATAAAGCTCAGAGGCTGACAATTTGCCCAGAATGCATGAAGCTCTAGGTTCAATCCCAAGAACTGGGAGAAGAAGAAAAAGAGAGAACCAGATGATGCAGGCCTGGAATCTCAGTTACATAGAAGGTTACATACAACAAGAAGATCTCAAGCTCAAAGCCTGCCTGGACTACAACTACTTCAAAGCCAGTCTGGACAACTTAGTGAGACCCTGATGAAAGTAAATTGAAAGGGGCTGAGGCTAAACCTGAGTGGGGAGTGCTTGCCTAGGCATAAGTGAAGTCCTAAGTTCTATTCCTAGTACCAGGAACAGAGAAATACTGCTTAAATTAAATGGTAAAAATTTTTTAAGGTAATAATTTGCTACTCTTTAATAATGCAATGTTAAATATCTGTAAGTAGATATTTTCTTAGACCTTTACATGTACATAAATAATTCATTCTGTAAGTTTTTCCAATTGAATTTTAAAAATTTAGTCTTATCCCTATTCTTGCTATAGTCATAACCTTACCTTGATTATCTGCTCAGATTCCAGAGTGCTGGGTAACCACGCCCAAAGCAACCACTAATACTTCTTATGTTTGTGTGGGAGGCATTAAGGTATGCACACAACCATGCATGTATACAGAGGTCAGAGAATGGTATCAAACCACCTTATTCCCTCTAGATTCTCCCACAGCTAGGCTGGCAGACAACCCCAGCAATCCTCCTGTCTCTACCGTACACCCTCAGAGATGAGTTACAAGTACTCAGCCACATCTAGCTTTTAATGTCAACACATTAAAAGGGGGATTTTGAACTCAGATCCTCATGCTTATACAACGAGTACTCTTACTGACTAAGCCATCTTCCCAGGCACTTAAATGGCCATTTTTAAATATGTCTTACTCTTGATTTGGGTGGATACAATAAATGCCTATTAAAAAACAAACAAACAAAACAAAACACAAAAGGTCTTTTTCAGTAAAAAAAAAATCCACATGGAAATACACAGTTAAGATGGCATGGCATTTAGAATTTATTCCCACAAAAACAACTCAAATCAAGTGATGGTGGTGCACGCCTATAATCCCAGCACTTGGGAGACAGACAGATGGATCTCAAGTGAATCCAAGGCCATCCTAGTGAACAAAGTGAGTTCCAGGACAGCCAGGACTATTACACAGAGAACCCTGTCTCAAAAAAAAAAAAAAAAATGAAAACAAACAAAAAACCCAAATAAATCCAAAACACTATAATGAGAATTAATCAAAGTTGACTGAATAGGTAATCACTGAGGGCAATTAGACAAATACTGCCTAAATATTCATCCTCTAAAGAGTCTATAATTTTAAAAAAGCTCATTATTTTAATATTCTTGAAGAGCTTTTCTTTAAATACTAAGAAAAATCCATAAACCTCCCAGCATGTTTCTTTGCTAACATCTTAAGATACTAACAAGGTTTTGTCTCCAGGTCAACACAAGGTAGGGTACTACAGACAATGGGCACACTGCAGGTACAGAAAAGAATGGCAGAAAGTAAGAACATTTTAACTATGGAAGTATATTTCACATTCCATTACTGTTTTTCAAGCATTTTAATAGTTAGCAAAAGGGATGAGGTTCTTCTAAATACAACTCATCAAAACAAAACAAACAAACAAAAAAAACAAGATTCAACCAACACGTACTTACTTGGTATGGGAAGCACAACAGAAGGTGGAGGCTGACCATGTCCTTGAGGAACAGGAAGTCTCATACTATGGCCAGGGCCTGGGCCTGGGCCGGGACCAGGACCAGGGCCCGGGCCAGGGCCTGTGCCTGGACCTGGCATTGGAGGCATTAACATTCCGGGAGGTGGTGGAGGAGGAAGCCCAGGAGGAGGGGGTGGGAAAGGAATCATACTTGGCAGAGCAACTTCATCAACAACTAGAGGATCATTTCCATGATCAAACTGACAAAGGTCACCAAGTACACAAAATCCTCTTTCTGTAAAAATTAAAATTAAAGAAACAAAAACAAAAACCTTATTACGATTTACTTAGAGTTCAAAGAATAAAACAAATTCCAGAAAACTCAACATCCTAATTTACATTGTAGTTTTTTTCTAAGACGTGAAACAATCTCCTTAGGGCTCACCTGTTAGTGACCATACAACCTTGAGGTAGAGGCAAGCACAGTCTGTGTTCTCTGAGATTAGGACGTATTGAAATTTTACAACACACAGGCTAAGTAGCTACTATAGATTAACCAAGTTGTTAAATTTTTATAAAAAAACAAGTGTGGTAGTGACTCCTGTAGTCCTAGCACTCTAGAGGCTGAGGCAGGAGGATTGCAAGTGTGAGGCCAGCCTGCGTTACATGCACATGTGAGGCAAGTCTTGGCTACATAATAAGATACTCATTTTAAAAAGAAAGGTTTTGGGGTTTTTTTAAATAATAAAAAACTAGATAGTTTACCAAATATCCATTTACCAAAGGCTTGAAAGAAAGAAATAAAAGTCAATGATCTATTTCATGGTATTATTTTAAAGTGACCATTCTTGCTGTATATATATATATATATTAAATTAAAAATACTCAAGTAGATAGAAGAAATGAATTATAATGTTCTAGATACAACAAAATAATTATAGTTGGTAACTGTTTTCAAATAGTTGGTAGAGAAGATCATGAACGTTCCCAACATCAAGAAATAAGTTTGAGATTATAAACATGCTAGTTACCCTGATTTGATTACTATATACAGTATACATGTGCTGAATCTTGTTGTATGCTATAACTATGTATAGTATTCATTAATTTAAACAAGATTTTAACATTAAATTTCTATTAGGCAAGGTAAACAAGGCTATTTATTGTAGAACTACTTATAACTGAAAATTCTGGAAAAGACCCAAGTGCATATTTATGATAAATGGGTTAAACATATTTTCATATATATAGAATACTATATAAGAGCCTCAAAAAAAACGAAGGAAGTTCTTTACATGTCAGTATGGAGTTATTTTCAAGAAACTGTAAGTGAAAACACATTACATGGTGTATGAAGAAAACACCAGTATTCACATAAAGTAAGGCAAATTGCTGAGGAGCACCCATGCCGTGTCTGCGACACTTGCTTTCCTAGCTGGGAACAGCACATACAAAAGAGAAGGCAATCTTTACCATCATAATCTCTGCAGCGCCTCTTTGGTGGTGGGTTTCGACCAAAAGAATTGGAAGAGCTGTGATTGTTATAGTAATTAGACCAGCTCTCGGTTGTGTTTTCAGAGTGGTGAGCAGGTGCGATCACAGTGACAGTGCTGGGAATAGACTGTGCCCCAGAGGAGCACTGCTCAGAAGAGTTTGCAGGAGGAGCACACACAGGCACATAGGAGCTCTCCAGGTCATTTCTTTCACTCTTAAACTTTGATCTTTCCCTGTGCTCTGTTTTAGAGAGAGAAAGAAAACAAGAGAGGTCACATATTTACATATTTAAACTACACTTCTTCTCTCAGATCAACAATGCTGAAAACATTAGCCTACACTTACTGAAAGATCCACACCCTAAGCACATTCACTAGTAGCTTATTCTAAAAGCAGGAACATTGCCACCTCGGCCAACAAGGGCACTGACAGAAGATAGGTCAGTTTTCCCACTGGCATTTTAGTATTTTTCTTTTAATAAACATTGGGCAACCTCATAGCAAGTCAATTCAATTACTTTCAGGGAAAACCAACAAAACAAAAGACAACCTTTTTATACTCAAGTGCTGTTGTCACTAATTAAAAAGACATTTGTATCAATTATAAAAATGATTTAAATATATATATATATATATATATATATATATATATATATATATATATATATATAAAACTTAGGATTAACTTTTAAAAACTGCCTTAATTCCAAGGGTATACAAGATTAGCACTGTCTTTGTAAGAGATCAATATCCAGCTTTTGGAGACAATTCCAGTTTTCCCACTTCTCCCACCTCTGTCAAGTAAGCTTTTGGGGCTGTCGCCTACTCACCAACACTCCTGTTTGGATCTCGGTCTTTGCTGCGGCCCCTGCTGCGGCTCCTACTCCGACTCAAGCCTCGGCTCTTACTCCGGCTCTTGCTCCTGCCCCTTCTCCAGTCATACTTCTCACGATACAGCTCGTTCCGCTCGTAGTACCGCTCATAGTCTCTCCACTTGCCATCTTCTCTTTTCTTCTCACGAGTCCTATAATACACAGATATAAAAGCCATATGTAGACTCTAGAAATGAGATCTGTGCACAAGCCCAGAGAATAAAATACTCTCTTTAAGTCACCACAATTCATAATGTCTATTTTAGAATGCCTCAAGACTACCACTAATTCTTCTAACAATTATTAAAAGGGGGAAGGGCTTTCCACTTCAAGAACACAGGGTAGGAAGAAACGAAAAAGAGGTAAACCCAAGGTTTGAGGGAAAGTGGGGGAGAAGACAGCAATCAGAAGGACAAAGAGGAGAAGGCTCAAAACAAGTCTTCCTAAACAAAGACCACCTTGTGAGCAAAGGTGAACATTTGCCAAATGATACCTCTTTTGGCATATGCTAGCATGAATAATTTTAATACAGAGCACCCCTAAACAAATGGAACATTTCATTATAATTCTCTGAGGAGACTGCTCCCACCCCTGCACTCTTGGGGAAAGCAAATAATGACTGTTTTTCAGACACAGAAGCTAAGACAACAGCAAAAGACAGAATGGAAAGAAGGCACACTTTTACCCTCGTTGCTTTAGAGGACATTAGGACAAAGACCATAAATGCTATGCAACTAACTTTGCATACTGAAATGACTTTCATATCTTACTATTCAGAGACAAATACAAACCTTCGCTCACTGGATTCTGAACGACTCTTCTGGGGACTAGGATATTTCTTCTTTCTACCATCTCGTTCTTCTTCTGCTGGCTCTTGAAATACCTGTGAGATTTGTTAAAAATAAGATCAGCTCTTTGCTGGGCAATGGCTGCACACACCTTTAATCCCAGCACTCAGAAGGCAGAGGCAGGCAGATACTTGTGAGTTCTAGGCCAGCCTGTTATACAGAGTGAGTTCCAGGACAGCCAGGGATATACAGAGAACCCTTGTCTCAAAAACCCCTGTCCCAAAAGAGATCAGTTTCTCTATAAATTACAAAACTCAGATAAATGATAACTTTTTCTAGTATAGAGGGCATAAATCTACTGAATGCTGTGGCCTGACGGTGGCCCCACACACTGTAATTCCAACAACTGAGAGGTAAAGGTGGAGCATCCCAAGGTCCTGTCTCAAAACAAACAAAAGAAAACCCATCCCTCCCCTCAAAAACAAAGATAAACACTCAAGTTATATCGTTTATTGACAGATCATTACATATGTACTTAACATTCTGTTTTAAGCCATATCCAAAACAAAAAAAAAAGTGAAAAGCAGGCTCACATTAATTCAAAACAGGGTATGTTGGCTGGCTTTGGTGGTACAATCACATGACTGAGACAAAAAGATTATTATGTTTAAGGCCAACCTGGCCTACAGCAAGGCCCTGTCTTTAAAAAAAAAGTCAGGTCTGGTAGCTCATACTTATCACCTCTACATTTGACAGGGCTGAGGCAGAAGGACTGCCAATAAGGTTAAAGCTAGCCTATCAATATAATGAGTTCCCGCCCCCGAGAGCTAAAAAACAAGGCTTTAACATTTTTATTTTTTTAAAAAAATAGTAATATGTATTTTTTTAAAAGCAGCATGCCAACTTTGATGTTGACTTAGAATAGATCACTGTATTATAAGAAGAAAATAAGCAAGTCATTCTCTAAACCAAGACAGGATGATAACTAGCAATCATTAAGGACCATACAATACAATAGTTTATATCTTCTTAATTTCAAACAACAATAAAACTGGGAATTGTGGTGCACACCCTTTAATCCCAGCACTGGAGAGAGAAAGGCAGGCGGATCTCTGTGATTTGAGGCTGGCCTGGTTTACATATCAAGATCCAGAATAGCCAGGAATAAAAGAAACCCTGCCTCAAAAAACCAAAAATATAAAATAAACAAAAATTAATTAATAAAGTTTGGGCTGTGGTGGCTGTGGAAGCCTTAACCCCAGCATCTGGGAAGCAGAGCCAGACAGAGCTCTTTGAGCTTGAACCCAGCCCAGTCTATCTAGCAAGACCCTATCTCAAAATCAGAATAAGATAGTTTGGGCCAGGTATGGTAAACATGCAAAAGCAATCCTATTGAGCATTTTGGAGACAAAGACAGAAGAATCATGAATTCAAAGCAACCTTGGATATCGTAAGACCCTCAAAATTAAAACAAACAAACAAAACAAAAAAGGGGGGAGCCCGGGGCCTAGCTCAGTAGAATGCCTGCACAGCAAGCACAAGGCTTTGGGTTTGTGATTCTCAGCACCACATACAAATGAATCAAAATTTTAAGAACTAAACTAATTTCCAGATAATGGAGAAGCTCAGAAAATGAGTGAAAGGAAACAATTTAATAAAATGCAGACAGCATAATAATGGCAGCCACAATATGACAGCAGAGACTATACACACTCATCCAACTGGATCCAAAAGTCCATTTCCTCTAGCAATTTACAAGGAACATAATGAAACATTAATCCACCAAGAAGCAACAAGCTGAATCTAGATAATAAAAACCCCACAGAACAAATAGGATTTCTTCACAAATTAGAATCTTGGGAAAGTTTGGTAGAAAGGAACAAATGCTGTGTGCAGCATAAACTACAGCGCACATCTTCTGCTGTTTTTCAGCACCAGGATGAGCTGTGTCGATGGTCCAAATTCTCTTGCCTGTTTCCCCTGTGGCCAATAATCTAATTGTAAAAACAACTGGCAGTACAATGCAGCTGAGGCTCAAGAAGTTAAGATGACTAGTCCTGAGATTTGTTTCTGACCAAGTCATTCACTGTAAAAGCAGCAACTGAGCAGATCAGGAATTAAACTTTTACATTTACGTGCGGCTGTATGAACTATTGTTTATACCAGTAATCACAATTAAATCTTAGAAACAAGAAATACCAGACAACTGCCAATCAGGAAAGCTCCAGATATAAGCTCATATTACCCATTTTTCAGTTTTCAAAATTAGGATTTATTACAAAGATACTCCAAATGGAACTTTGTAATGATTTTTTTGAACTCTTAAGACAAAATAGAATTTTTAAAGAAAATTTACTTTTGTGTGAGTTCCTGCATATATGAATATGTCACATATGAGTGGATGGTACCTGGAGAAGCTAGAAGGTTCCCTAGAGCTGGAGTTGCAGGTGTTTGTACCATCTAATGTGGGAGTTGGGAAGCTTATGAAGAATGGCAATGCTCTATCAACTGAGTCCTCATCTCTTCAACTCCAAGTGAGTATCAGTTTTGTTAATATTCAAATCAGTTGTCATTGAAACAGATTCTCCTAAGTCAGTGAATACCTGCTCTGATTATAGAAAAGGGCTGTCATTTAAAAAATATGTTATAAAACATTTAACCTATACCAAATATCATAAATTATACACTATAAAGCACCAAAGAAAAATTTTTGTACTATATGCAAGGAAGATCTCCATTTTTCCTGCTTGAAAAGACATACCAAAAACCTCACTAGCCTATTTTTTAAAGATTTTATGAGCCAGGCTCAGCAGTATACACCTTGAAGCCTACTATTTGGAAAGTGGAGACAGACAAATCAGGAGTTCAAGGCCTGAATGAGACCCTGTCTCAAAAAAAAAATTACGTTGGGGACTGGAGAGATTGCTCAGTAGTTAAAAGCACTGGTTATTCTTCCAGAGAACTTGGGTTCAATTCCGAGCACCCACATGGCAACTCAAACCGCCTGTAACTCCACTCCCAGAGGACCCAACACCTCTTCTTGCCTCTGAGGGAATATATTCACTATATTCACATGGTGTACAGACACACATGTACCCAAACACATAAAATAATAATTTAAAAAAGTATACATAAACAAAAAAAATTATGGAGCACTACATAAGAACAAAGTAAGTGATATGGTCTCAGCTGATCTTAATTTAAAACAGTCACATTTTGTCAGATCAGTTCAGTTATATAGTATTTGATTAATAGCACTGGCTGCTCTTCCAGAGGACCTGAGTTTGATTCTCAGTACCCACATGATGGCTAACTGTCTTTAACTCAAGTTTCAAGGGTGCCAATACTCTCTTCAGGCACTGCATACACATGGTACAGACATACATGGAGGCAAAATACCCATACGCAAAACAAAAATAAATCTCAAAAATGTTTAAAGTGAATCAGAAATGACAAACAACACACAAATCCCAGAATGATTCCATACAAAAGGAAAAGAACAGACTATAAGTAAGGAACAATGCTGGGTAAACTAATAAAACTGAAATAGTACATAACATGAAAATTAAATATATTGAAACTGATAATGGTGCTATAGCTATCCTAAAGCATGTGTGTGTATGTGTGTGTTTGTGTGTGTCTCTGGGTATGTGTACACAGGTGGGGATACCACATGATTGTATAAATGTAGAGGCTAAAAGTCTGTGTCTGGTATCTTCCTCTATGACTCCCCACCTTATTCTTTGATACAGGCTCTCTCTAAACTTAGAGCTCACTGGTACCACCAGACTGGTACCCAGCAAGCTCCAGGCATCCTCCAGGTTACTGATGTTACAGGCATAACAGCTAGGATTTTATATAAGGGTTCTGGGGGCGGGGGAGGGACAGAATCTAACTGGACCCCATGTTTACAGAGCAAGCACTTTACCAGCTTCTTATTGAGACATGATGTCATGTATCCCTTGTTTCATCCTATTTATTGTCCTTGAATTCACTATATAGCCAAGAATGACAATGAACTTCTGAATCCTCTGCCCCTGCCATGCAAATGCTGGGATTACAAGCATGTACACCATCACATATGATTTAATATGTTACTAGTGTTCAAACAAATCTTTGTAGGTATTTGATGCGGGTAAGAAGCTGTTTCAGCCAATAGCTTAGCAGAGTAAAGCCAGGCGGGAAATCCAAACAGAGATATAGAGAGAGTAGGCAAAGTCAAGGAGACGCTCACATAGCTGGCGGAGACAGACACCAGAATGTTACCAGTAGGCCACCTTGTGGTGATACACAGATGAATAGAAATGGGTTAATTTAAAATGTAAGAGCTAGCTAGGAACATGCCTAGTGTAATTAATACAGTTTTTGTGTGATTATTCAGGTCTGGGCAGCCAGGAAACAAATGAATAGTCTCTGTTTACAGGTGTTTGACCAGCACTCTACAAACTAAGCTTAATCTCCAGCTCCCTAAAAAAAATTCTTATTCCTAGAAATTGCAAAGAGATAAAGGGCCATGGTTTATGAGAGCAATGACTTAAAAAAAATGTGGTGTGGGTATATAATGAAAGTATATGGGGCAAATCCTCAATAATACATTTAGGCAGGCATCATGAATGCTGTGGGTGCTACCTGGATAATTCTGATGTAAATTTACAACTATTTATAAATAAAAGATTTTTAAGTCATTCCGTTTGTAGAATAAAGTAAATTTTAAAAGTTGGAAAACAGGAATCAGAGAGATAGCTCAGCAATTAAGAGCTGCTCTTGCATAGGACCCAGGTTCAGTTCCCAGAACGTATATGGCAGCTCACAACTACTATAATTCTAGTTCCAAAAGATCCTTCTTAGTTAGGGTTACTATTGCTGTAATGAAACACCATGACCAAAAGCAACTTGGGGGAGGAAAAGGTTTACTTGGCTTACACTTCCACATCATAATATACCAATGAAGAAAGACAGGGTAGGAACCTAGAGATAGGAATGAATGCAGAGGCTATGGTGGAGTGCTGTTTACTAGCTTGTTCAACATGGATTGCTCAGTCTGCTTTCTTATAGAACTTAGGACCACCCACAATGGGCTGGGTCCTCCCCAATCATCTCTAATTAAGAAAATGTCCTACAGGCTTGTCTACAGCTGAATTATTATTTTTTTTTTTTTTTCAAGACAGGGGTTCTCTCTGTATAGCTTTGGAGCCTGTTCTAGCACTTGCTCTGTAGACCAGTCTGGCCTCAAACTCACAGAGATCCATCTGCCAAATGCTAGGATTAGAGGTGTGTACCACCAATGCCCGCCTAGTGGGCGCATCTACAGCTGGATTTTATAGAGCCATTTTTCTTTTCTTTTCTTTTGGTTTGTTTGTTTGTTTATTTATTTTTGATTTTCGAGGCAGGGTCTCTCTGTGGTTTTTGGTGCCTGCCCTGGAACTAGCATAGAGCCATTTTTCAATTGAGGTGTCAGGTTGACAGTAAACTAGCTAGCTCAGAATCCAACATCCCGTTAGCTTTCGTAGTCACCAATCATGCACACGGTGCAGACAGATACATAAAACAAAAATAAATCATTTTTTAGATTTATTTTATGTGTACGAATGTTTTGCTTACATATATATATATGTGTATCATGTATGTCCTGAAACTGGAGTTCTAGATGACTGTGAACTGCTGTTTGTGGTGGGAATCAAATCCAGGTTCTCTACAAGAAAGTGCTTTTAACCACTAAGCCAACTTTACAGCTGATAAAAATAAAAAATAATATTTCTTTAATACGTTGGAAGTATTTCTGTTCCTGGTACTGGACTAAAGACTATCTATATTTGTACATAAAAATCTCTTTTCCAGTTGGGTGGTAGTAATGCATGCTTTTAATCCCAGCACTCTAGAGGTAAAGGCAAGAGGATCTCTGAGGTCACCTTCAACACAGATGACTAAAATTTTAGTTTAAATAAAGATGTATGTGCTGGGAGTGTAGTTCAGAGTATGTTTTCCCGGCATATCTAAGGCCCTAGTTCAGTTCCCAGCACAGGGTATGGTAACATATGTAAATGATACCACTCTGGAGGTGGATGCAGCAGGAGCAAAGTTCAAAGTTATCCTAGGCCACTCAGTGAGTTTGAGACAAGCCTGGGATATATGAGACCCTATCTCAAAAAATAAAATATTTTTTTAAACTTATCCTACAACCAGGTGGTAGTGGCACACACCTTTAGTCCCAACACTGGATGGGTCTCTGAGGTCAAGGCCAGTCTGGTCTCCATAGCAAGTTCCAGGACAGAGCTACACAGAGAAACCCTATCTCAAAAAAATAAACAAACAAACCTCTTTTCCACATTCTTATCAATTGTTTGCTTTATATAGAAAAGCTATGATGTTTCTTTATTGGTTCAAGCAAGAAATTAGGTTGGTATCTTTTTAAAATTATGTTGTGGAAGTGGGTAGGTGCACATATGTGCAGGTGCCCACAGAGGCCAAAGGCATTACATGCCCTGGGGCTGGAGTTACATAGTTATAAGCCACCACCAGATGAACGTGCTTGGAATCAAACTCACGACCTCTGCAAGAGCAATATGCTCTGTTAACTTCTTTTTTTTTTTTTTTTTTATCTGTTAACTTCTTAACTACTGAGCCATCTTTCTAGTCTATTAGCTCGGTATCTTTAATCATGTTTGTATACTTTGACAATATTTCTGTTTATTTTTCTAATGTTGACAGTGTAGTTAAAAAAGTAAATCATTTCTCTGTATATGTGACAGTATATTGTCTAATGATTTATCTTGGAAGTTTCACTAATACTTTCAATAAAGTCTCTGTATGTAACCTAATTTTCCTCTTTTAGAAACCACTGGGTTTCTCTGAAGGCTGAAGAAATAGCTCTACAGTTAATAGTGCTTGCTGTTTGAGCACAAGGACCTGAGATCAGATGCCGGCACCCACATGAATGTGGCATCCTGTTCACATCTGAAACCCAACACTGAAAAGCAAATTATTAGGGCTTGCTGGTTTGTAGCCTAGCTAAGAAAATCCACCTCTAGGTGTAGGGGGAAACATGCCTGAAAAAAAAATTTCAGGATGGGCATGGTCTCCTTAAGTTCAAGGTGAGCCAGGCTACATAGTAAGACCTGACCCTGTCTAAAAAACAAAACAAACAAAAAACCACAACACAAAGAAACAAAATAAAAATAATTTCAACTTGAGAATCCTGGTAACAGAATCTAAGAAGTGTGTTTATATATTACCTCTTCTTTAATTTCTTCTTTTTCTTGGACTAGTGGTTTTGGCTCAGGTTTAACTGGTTCCAATGGTGGAAGGTAGTTTTTAGTATAAAGACTTTCAAATAGCTTGTCCACAAAACCTGAAGTCTCTAAAGAGAAAAAGATATTTAAATGTTACACAAACAAAAATGCAAAGTTTAAACACTGTTGCCAATGCTTTTAGAGAACAAGGGATCTTCAAAGCTGCTGTCAGGCTTTTAAAACCAAGACTTACCTTAAAGGAATAGACATCCCCACTTGTAGAGGTTTTGTTTCTTTTTAAATCCTTCAAACATAATTGCATGTGTGCAAATGAAATAAGTGTAAGATTTTGTTGCTTAAGAACAAAAGATTAGAAACAAAGTTTCTATAAGCAAGAGACTAACAAATTATCAAATGAGAGATTACAAAATTTCTCTTGACCTATTAAGAATATCAGATCTAAAGATATAAACTAATACTTAGTGTGTTTATCTGTTCAAAGAAATCATAATGACAAACTGTGTGCTGTAGGTGGGAAAGAAGTCTATGCAGAATAGGAAGACGTAATCTCATAGTATAACCTTATGTGTTGGATAGATTGCACTACCTACTCAAAGACCGAATTAGATAGGTTTGAATGGGTTGAAATCAGTATCTGTGTTTGACTCATGTTCTGGTCTATTTGAAACTTCCTCAGACAAACAGAATAAGAGAAACAGGTAGTTTTGCTGAAAACACAAATATAAAAATATTTCTAGTTTTACTCTAATTAAATGTAACCTTAACTGGTCTTGCCCTAAGAACACCTAAAGGGGTACTGCTCAGTGGCAGAGGGCTTGCCCAGATGGTTCAATTCCCAACCCAAGGGAGTGTTGGGTATTTCGAAGGCATCACAGTAGGTTCTGCTGATACCACAATTATTATGTACTTTACATTTCTAAAATGCCAACTACTTTTATCTCAGAAAAGCATCTTCAGACAAACTACTTTACCATACTAACTTTATAAGCGAACTATTTTTTTTCAAAATGGCAAAACTATTAGCTGAAGTAGAACATGGCTCATACTTCTAATACTATAATCAGGAGGCTGGGTGGAAGAATTACCTGCCTAGACTACTTAATGAGTTCCAGGGCAGCCTGTACTAGAGTGATATCCCCACAAAAGGATAGATAAATAAATAACACAACCCAGGGGCTAGACAGATGGCTCAGCAACTAAGGGAGCTTGTTTGCTGCTTTTACAGAAGAGCCAGGTTTGGTTCCAGAAACCCCATGGCAGCTCATAACCACCCATAACCGAGTTCCAAGGGACCTGATGACCTCTAGTGGCCTCCACAGGCACCAGGCAGGCACATAATGCACTGACATACGTGCAAGCAAAACACTCATTCATATAAAATAAAAATAACTTTTAAAAAATTAAAAATAGGGCTGGAGAGATGGCTCAGAGGTTAAGAGCATTGCCTGCTCTTCCAAAGGTCCTGAGTTCAATTCCCAGCAACCACATGGTGGCTCACAACCATCTGTAATGGGGTCTGGTGCCCTCTTCTGGCCTGCAGGCATACACACAGAGAGAATGTTGTATACATAATAAATAAATAAATATTTTTTAAAAAAATTAAAAATATAGTTGGAGATGTAGTTGAGTGCTCACTATGTAGAAAATCCTGGGTTTAATCAACAGTAAGCCAAGCTTGTGCTTCATGCCTGCAATCCCAGTATTTCAGAGGTAGAGGCAAGAATGGGAGTTTACAAAGAAGAGATTAAGTCTAAGGTCATCTTCCAATACATGACAAATTCAAGAATACCCTGTGCTATATGAGTCCCTATCAACAAAGAAAGAAACACATAAGAAAAAAATAAAACTGTTAACTCTTTTTGACTGTAACATATAACTTTAAGGTAATAAATTAAGACTCTTCAAAACCTTTTATAAACAACTTTCTTCACACTCTTGTATTTTCACACATACCTCTTTTGTAATTTGAAAGACAGTTCAAGATGGATGGATGGATGGATGGATGGATGGATGGATGGATGGATGAAAACAAAAAATAGGGCTAATGAGTGGGTTTAATAAGTAAAGGCCATTACCACAAAGCTGCTGACCTAACTCCAATCTCCATGATCCACATTGTAGGAGAGAAACCACTCCTGAAAGTTGTCCTCTGACCTCCAAATGCATGCTATGGCACATATACCCACACTAAATAAATAAATAAATAAATAAATAAATAAATAAATACGATTTTTCAAAGTCTATATACCAAATGCTGTTGGTTTCAAGAAAAGGAAAAGCAAACAAGGAAAAGGCAGATAAACTGGCAAATATATAGGGTGTTACAAGTGCCATGAAAAGAATAAGGCACTTGGGCATGATGGTACCTGCCTTTAATCCCAGTACTCAGGAGACACAAGGCAAGCAGATGTTATGAGTTTAAAGTCAGCCAGGGATACACAGTGAGTTCAATTCCCAGCAACCACACAGTGGCTCATAACCATTATGAGATCTGCTGCTCTCTTCTAGCATGCAGGTGTACATGCAGACAGAACACTATATATAATAAATAAAATCTTTAAAAAAGGGAATAAAACAGCACTGAGAGGAGGAAAGGGTAACTGGAATATGGACGGCCACATTATACAAACTACACTGAGGAAAGCTGTCAAGATGACATTTGAAGAAATCAAAAATACATGAGAAAGAATCTTCCAGGCAAACAAAAAACATGGCTATGTGCTCTGAGTAAGGACACACTCACTGACATTCAAAGACAGAGAGGTGGGCAGTGTGGTGTAGAGGAAGACTGGGTATGGGTGGGATAGGGCAGGAACTATCAAGGAAACAGCAAGAAAAACTTCCTGCAAGCTCTGTTTGGTTGGAGGATGTTGGTAAAAAGATAGGACACCTGAGAGACTCGTGCAGCCCAGGCTATGAAGTAAAGGGCAACTGATCTTCTGATCCTCCTGCTTCTAGCTCCCAAGTGTTGAGTCACAGGCAAGCACCTCATGTCCAGCAGAAGATGGGAAGTTAAAGGTACAAAGAGAAGAGAATCATATTCATTCTTCTTGGACCTCAAGATACTGCAGCCAAGAGAGAAAGAACATTGGGTTCTCTGTATTAACAGCAAGAGTACATAGCTTCTGGGATGGGGAGATAGGTCTTAAACAAGTGTAAGAACCTGAATTTGAACCCAGAATCCATGCCATAGTGACACTTATTTGCAGCTACAGTACTGGAGAAGGAAGATTTCTAAGGACTTGCTGGTCAGCCAACATAGCCTACTTTGCAAGTTTCAGACCAAAATGATAAACTCAAAAAAAAAAAAAAAAAAAACCAAAAAAAAAAAAAAAAAAACCAAGATGGAAGGTTCCCGAGAAATGACACCAGAGTTGACCTCTTTTTCACCACAAGTACTTATGTGTACCTGCTGCACATGCGTGATTATAAATATTATAAATATATATACATGGCCATGTGCACACACATACAAAAGCACTAGAAAGCAACTTCAGTAGCCTTAAATAGCCTTCAATCATCAACTAAATACTGCCAAAAGCCACAAAGAATCTAACAAGTATTAGAGCCACTGTCTCAATATAGGAAAGAGACAAAGAAGGATGGGAAGAACCTGTCCTTCCTAAACACATAACAAATAAGTAAGCATTCTGAATGGGCATATTAAAGTATTGAAAGGACCCTTCCTACTTTACTGTAAAGTGTCTTACTTCATAGACACATACAGTAAAATCAGAATGATACAGAGATTAACATGGCACTATGCAAGGAAGGACTACACACAAATTCCCAAGTGTTTTTCCCCCTAAGCTCATACCTTCATGAAGTTTGATTATGTTGCTTCTGTTTTATTTCAGACAGGGGCTTGCTCTGTACAAGTGACCTGAAATTCTGTACATAAGCCCAGGTTGGCCTCAAACCCACAATTCTCCTGCCTCAGTCTCCCAACTGTTGGGATTACAGGTATGCGCCACCAGCCCTGGCTGCTTTCAAGAAGTTTTAAATTAGAAATATTTAGTCGGGCGATGGTGGCGCACGCCTTTAATCCCAGCACTGGAGGCAGAAGCAGGTGGATCTCTGTGAGTTCGAGACCAGCCTGGTCTACAGAGCTAGTTCCAGGACAGGCTCCAAAGCCACAGAGAAACCCTGTCTCGAAAAAAAAAAAAAAAAAAAAAAATAGAAATATTTACTTAAAATACTTAAAGGCTCACAAAAAATTACCTTTTTGTAAAAAGACGTCAAGTTGATCAGCACAAAAGGCTTTCAATTCCTTCTCAGGTTTGTCCTTCTTGACCAGTGCTACAACATAGTTGGCTAGGGCTGAAGGGTCAGCATCACATCTAGTTAGACAAAGAGAAAATTAAAATTGTAAAACACAGGTTGTAAATAGTTATGTTATTAATGAAATTACCCTATTTTAGAAAAATCAAAGATTTAAAGTGACTTCAAACACAGGCAGCTATTGTAACAAGCAGCATATATGTACTCCAAGTGAGATTTTCCTTTTCTGTTTATTTGTTTTAATAATTACTTTGCCTACTGTTTCCAAGATTCTAGTAAGAACGAGAACATTGAATCAGGACATTTATTTGTTTTCTCGGAAGCAAGAGGGAAGGGGTAACCCCTATACTACTGGCACCAATAACACCCCCGTTTCATGTGACCAGTGGAAAAAAACAAGGAAGGGAAAGTGATGAACAGATTATTCCTCTTCTCAGAGTATCTTACCCTAGAGCCACAGAGACCAACATCCCAAATCGGCTTTTCAACCTACTGTTAACCTCACAGCCTGTTCTGTAGTCATTACTGGTTAGTTTGCTTCACAGGTGCAAACAAAAGAAAGCTCCAAGAGCTCAAAACATGTATACAAGTGCTTGAAAGGTGGTAGAAAGAACCTTCATTTGCTTTGATACTCAAAACACCTCCTATGCCAGAGATCACATGATTCTGGCTTGCTGATTCCTGACCAATCTGTCAGACGTAATATTTGAGCTATGTCATATCAAACTAAAAGTTTACATTTTGATATATATATATAATCAATTACATATGTATTATTTTAAAAATAGACTAGATCTCCTAATACATGCATATTTAAGTAAAACATATCCCACGTGGCCTCAAAGGGTTTTTTGTTTGTTTTATTTCTGAGACTGGATTTCACTCGCCTGAAATTTTATGTATGGCCTCAAATCCTCCTGCTTCTGCCTGCTAGAAATGAAGGTGTGTGCTACCACGCCTTGTTCTTCATACTAAAGTAAAATGAACATTCAGGATGACAGTAAATTAAGTCATCGTATTAGCAAAGTGATCAAATTCTTATAAATGCTATTCAATATAATCTTGTTCGACAATTCTTAGGCTTCCTTTGTCAAGCAGAAAGCTTAAGACATTTCAACTTATGACTGTCAATCACATTTCCCAACAAAAGAAAAACTAGTACCTCTACTTCAGAAATGATGGTTCAAACCTATAATTCCAGAATTTGGGAGACCAGGGCAGAAAGATCACATTGAGTTCAGGGACACACTGGGCCAAGCAAACTATCTTAAAACAAATAAGCAACTAAACAAATGCCTACATATTAGTAAAAGAGCAAAACTTTTCTTCATTGCCAATATTGTCTTAAGGAAGGGTGATTCTTTAAAGCCACACACCTAGAGGCTGAGAAAGTCCTTATAGCACAAGCACGAGGACCTGACTTCGGATCCCTAGCACACACCTAAGTTGGAGGTGACAGTGTGTCTGTAATCCGAGCATGCCAATCAGGAAATTTCAGTAAGAGATGAGGTAGAGAGGGAAAGAGGAAGAACACCTGATGTTGACCTCTGGCTTCCACATACACATAGAGAGAGAGACCATGCACCTAATTCTAGAGAGAGACAGAGACAAACAGACTATGCACCTAACTCTAAAAAAGAAAAAATATAGTCAATATCAATTTTATAAAACACAGCTAATTTACAAAATCAGAAGCAAAGGTCAAAGTGTACTAAGAATGAATATGTATTATTATTTGCATATTACAATAATACAAAATTTAAAAAGAAAGTCAGCTGGGCAGTGGTGGTGCAAAGCTTTAATCCCAGCACTTCAAAAGCAGAGGTCAACCTGGTCTACAGAGCTAGTTCCAGGACAGCCAGGGGTACACAGAGAAACCTGTCTCCAAAAAAAAAAAAAAAAAAAAAGGAAGGAAGGTAAACTCATAGGGTTTCTATTGCTGTGATGAAACACCATATCCAAACAGCAAGTTGTGGAGGAAAGGGTTTATTTGGTTTACAATTCCATATTGCTCTGTTCATTATTGAATAAAGTTAGAACAGGAACTCAAACAGGGCAAGACCCTGGAAGCAGGAGCTGATGCAGAAGTCATGATGAAGAGCAGCTCTTACTGGCTTGTTTCCCGTGGCTTGCTCAGTCTGCTTTCTTATAGAACCTAGGACCACCAGCCCAGAGATGGTACCACCCACCAGGGGCTGGGCCCTCCATCATTGATCACTAATTGAGAAAATACCTTACTGCTGGGTCTCATGGAGGATTTCTCAACTGAGGATTCTTCTCCTCTGATGATTCCAGTTTGTAACAAGTTGACACAAATCAGCCAACACAGATACTCTTCTTGTTTAAATATTTACATCTGTGCGCACCCGTGTGCGTGCATGCGTGCGTGCGTGTGTGTGTGTGTGTGTGTGTGTGTGTGTACAAGCATACCATACCTGTGAGGATTAGAAGACAACATGTGGAAATCGGTTCTCTCCCTCCCAACACATAGGCTCTAGGGACTGAACTCAGGTCATGAGGCTTGGTGCTTGGTGGCCAGCATCTTTACCTGCTAAGCCATCTTACCAGTCATAGGTAAGGATAGTCTCTAACACAGATTAAAAAGCATACAGAAAAATAAATAAGGGAATGAAGAAATGGTTAAGTGGTTAAAAATATGAATATGTATTTCTCAAGCTGGGTGGTGATGGTACACCCTTTAACCCCACAGAGGCAGGCAGATCTCTGAGTTTGAGGCCAGCCTGGTCTACAGAACTAGTTCCAGGACAGCTAGGGCTGTTGCACAGAGAAACCCTGTCTCAAAAGACAAAGACAAAACAAAACAAAACAAAAGAATATGTATTTCTCTTTTTAGAGGACCTGGGTTTGATTCCCAACACCCACATAGTAGTCACCACTGCAACTGTAGTTCCAGGGTATTCAACTCCTATTTCTGGTCTCTGCAGGTACCACAAGATGTGTGTGTGTGCGCGCACACACACACACACATGTACACACAAACTCATAAGCATAAAATATTTAAGTAAACAAACAAATGTGGCAGAAAATGGCAACATTATTTTTTTCTGGTTTTATCAAAAAATCTTTAGTCTCAATACTTGACAAGCATAATTCTGAGTAAGAGACTACAAAGTCCAGTCTGGTGGCTTACACCTTTAATCTAGGAGCTGGCAGATGTCTGTGAGTTCAACACTAGCCTGGTCTACATAATGAGTTCTAGGACAGCCAGGGCTATTTAGAGACCCTGCTCTAAAGACAAAACAAATCAAAAAAGAATATGAAATTTCTAGTCAGAAACAGGTAAAGCATTCAGTTACTGGGTTAAACAAGCCCAAGTACCTTTTACATAATTTAGTATTCAGACTAAAAGACAAATACGGAATTGAGCAGTTTTTGATGAAACACATTTTAGGGAAATTGAAACAAGTTATCGATATGTAGCCCAAACTAGCTACATATCTCACAACGCAGCCCAAGCTGGCCTCAAGCTTGTATCTGTCCTCCTGTTTCACTACTAGATTTATAGGCATGTACCACATGCTTCCTTCTAGATTTCAGGAAACACATTTCAATGTAATAATGCTAAAAATGAGGATGACTAGTTAAAAAAGTGGAATACCCTAAGAAAGGTGATCACAGTTTAAACAGTTGTTTAATGTAAATAATAACAGTGTATGATAGACTCAGACACTGAATACAAATACATGCTATATTCAAAGGAATAAGAAGAGCATTCAAATCTATTATCTCCCAATATGTGCCAATAAAGTGGGCTATCAAGGAAATCATCAGTCTGAAACACTAAGTCACACTACGTGAAAGATCAAAGAAACAAAGACATTTGGGGGTCTTGTGCTGAAACTATTCAGACCTTTCTCAAGTCTTACTCATCCCTTCAACACAGCAACTCCTACTACATAATTTTCAAAGATTCACAAACACAAATACGATACTTAAGCTAGTAGTAACCCAAGAGAATTACCAGAACTGTATCACAGAAACAGCCTAAGACCCTTTTCCTACCCCAAGTCATCCTTTTCCCACTAAAATGATTTTTCCTTCTTGTATCCATGAGTAGTATGCAACAACAGTACACAAAGCCTTTAGCACTTTTACAGAACCAAGTTCATATATTCTGCTTGACCACTGATACAGCACAGCTTAGAAATTTTAAATTTTTTTGCATCTATAACTATATTAAACATGTATATTTCTCAGAAAAAGATGGGTTTCTGTTAAAAAGGTTACAAAAGTTACTAATATATATCTTAGATTATTACATTGGACTGGAAATGGTGGTGGCACATGTTCCAGGGCTCTGTAGGTGGAGGCAGGACAGGAGTACAAGATCAGAGGTCAAATTCAGTTTAGCTATAAGAAACATTGTTTCAAAAAACAAATAACCATCATTCCAGAAGCAGAAGAGAGGCAGAAAGATGAAGAGGCAGAGGAGAGAGGAGAAGCAGAGGAAAAAGGGAGAGGCAATGGAAAGTGAGGTTCGGGCAGAGGAGAAAGAGAAGTGGGGAGAGAGGAAGAGATGAAGAAGCAGAGAAGGGGAGAGGCAGAGAAGAGAGGGAGAGATGGAGAGGCAGAGGAGAGGCGAAGAGGGGTAAGAGGGGCCAAGAGGCAGAAACAGGTGGATCTCTGAGTTACAGGCCAGCCTGGTCTACCTAGTGAGTTCCAGGCCAATTAAGGTTACATAGAAGAACTTGCCTCAAAACAAACAAACAAACAAAAAACAAATAAATTAATTTAAAAAAAACTAACACTAAAATTGCAAATCTGCAAGGCAACTAAATGTTCTGCTCAAGAGAAGGACTAAGTGAGATGGATCAGTGGGTAACAGCCTTTGGTGCCAAGTTTGATGAGCTGAGTTCAATGCCCATACATATAACACACATACATACAATGTACACACACAAATAAGATTAATCTTTAAAACGTTTTAAAAGATTAGGCAGAGAACCCTCCTTGGGAAATAAAACTAGCCTGTAACTCCATGCAAGTAAAATATATTTCATATCACATATACTTTTCTAACATATATCTGTGAGACAAATTAATATGTTAAGTCTCAACCAGTAGTTACCTTTAACTGCAATGACGACCAACAAAAGAAAATTTCAAAAACTGTATGAGGACTCATTAAAATTCATATCCTATACAATATAAGATATTTTTAATAATGTTTAAGTCATCTTAGAAAACAAGATCAGTTACACAACAGACCTGTTGGTGCAGTCCTGAAGTCCCAGCTATCTGAGATGCTGAGGCGGCAGAGGGATTATAATTTCAAGGCCTTCCTGGAATACAGAGTGAACTAACAGCCTAGGCAACTTAGTGAAACCCTATCTCAAAATAAAACTAAAAAGTTGGGGATATAGCTCAGTAGTGATGACCTAAGTTCAAATCCCCTGCATTATAAAAGAAAAGAGAGAAAGAAATAAATCAGAATTTTTACTAGAAAAGGCTAACAAAAATACTGACCTACAAACATCTACAAAGCCCTCAAATTTCAACTCTTTTCTCTTTTGATGTATTCTCCATTTGTAGACATTACTATCTGTACAGCTAAGGCACCAGCTTCAGATTTCAGACATATGCTAATCCCAGATGAAAAAGTGAAGGTCCTACCTTTGATACTACTAAAAAGCCATTACATTTTTTTGCTTCAGGAAGAAGACAAAATCTAGTAGACCTCCTTCCACTTAAACAAAATCTACATTTTTGTTAACATGGGACTGATTTTAGTTTCTTAGTGTGATCTCTGTTTCAGAGATAAGACCATTAATAAAGTGTTCATGAATCATAGGGAAAAGGCCACTTATTCCTAATGTGTATTAACAGTCACCAATAATCATATTTACTAAAAACTAGACAGAAAAAAACAAAGGTAAACACTGAAAAGACTTAAACACTAAAAAAATCTGTTTATTATAGAGACAACATTATTTCTAACCAAATAGTGATAACAGTCAGGGAAACCACTGACTATCAGAGACATAGGAAATATTAGGCATGCACAGTGATGGCTATAAAAGTAATGCACAAATATGAAAATGCTTTCCCGATGTAATCTCAATTAGAAATTAAGCTAGAAAATTTCACAATGAGTGCTTACAGCTACAAAGTTCCTTCATAAAGGAGAAACTGAAAATAAACACTGATAATTTTATTTTCTATAGTGCATTAATAAAGGCTTCACCTCTTACTACCCTCACATTGGGGATTAAGTTTCAACACATGAACTCTGGGTGACACTAAAACATCAAGACTGTAATACTTTCCTCTCACTTTACCCACACCCCTTTTTTGAGACAGAGTTTTGCCACACGGCCATCATGCTGGCCTTGAACTCCCCAGTGCTGGGATTAAAAGAGAGCACAACACCTCACTCATCCTAGTCTTTGTTGGTTGTTTTTTGTTTTTGTTTTTGAGACAGGTTTCACTATGTAACCTTGGCTGTCCTGGAACTCACTATGAAGAACAAACAGGCTGTCCTGGAACTCACAGGAGATGCCCCTGCCTGTGTCTCCTAAATGGTGGGATTAAAGGCACCACCATGCCTGGTTCATCTCTTTCTTTCTTTCTTTCTTTCTTTCTTTCTTTCTTTCTTTCTTTCTTTCTAATCTTACTCTTAATTAGGGGTTTTCATGAAAGTATATATGGAAGAGATACCCTCCAGATTTGTTTTTGTTTGTGATAATATGCATGACCATACACATACATCTGTCAGTTCCAAATGCGATTTTGATATCTAAAACATAGATTCTAGCTACCACCAGTTAAATATATGCATAAAGTTAAATTAGCAAAAAACAAATCTTTTTAATGCTGGGACTCAAACCCAAGGCCCTCTGCATTACTCTATCACTAAGCTGCACTCCCAGTCCAAACTTAATTTTCTAATTGTCAAGCAATCGAAATATACATATAAGGCTGTTCATACACTTCAACATTTACTATTAATTAAATATCAACTCTCTTTTTTTTTTTTTTGATTTTTCAAGGCAGGGTTTCTCTGTGTAACCCTGGCTGTCCTGGATCTTGCTCTGTTGACCAAACTGGCCTCGAACTCAGAGATTTGCCTGCCTCTGCCTCCCAAATGCTGGGATTAAAGGCATGCGCCATCACCACTTGGCTTAGTACCACCCAAGTCTCTTGTTTGATGACTTTGATTACTCTGTTTAAGACAGACCTTGCTCTTCAAGTCACATGACTATGAAAAAAAATTACAGAACAGAATCACATATGGTACAAAAAACATGCAGTAACTATGAAAGCAACAACACCGCAAAAGAATGAGAGAACACAGAGATAGGAAACTCGAGGCTATAAAGGCAATTTCTGGCTTCTAGCCTGTAGTTATTAAGCCAGAAAGAATGAAGTCCGACATATTTAGGAAGCAGAACAAGAACATAAGATCAAGTATGCTCTTACTCGGTAACCAAAATATGTCAACAAGTCACCTGGAAAATAACCTGTTTTCTAAACCGGTGAACATCACCTTAAACAAGTATTATGCCGTGCTATAGGTACAAGAATTCTGTGAAGCCACTAGAGTACCTTAAAAAATTAGGAATACTTCTCCATCCCAAGAATAGTGTCCCAAATACTCTTTACACCCTACTAGTTTATTTATCAGAACATAAGGCCTAGTACCAATAGCTTATGTTTCTTCCCACTTGAGGAACTATAGTGATAACTAGTCAGAGTTTAATGTCCTAAGAATTGCCAGTCTACTCCAGGATGTAAACAATGCCTGCCATGACTACTGAATCAATAAATAGGAATTAATAAAATAATCCTATTCTTGCAGCTTTTGCTACCCTTTCCATCATACGCCAAAATAACATATTTCCTATTATAGTTTGAAGACTCTGAAATTGCCAGAACTCACAGAAACTACACACCAAGTCCATGACTTTCACTAGCAACTCTTATTCTTTATTTTTAAGGATTTATTTATTTATTATGCTTACAGTGTTCTGCCTGCATGTATGCCTGCACAGAAGAGGGCACCAGATCTCATTATAGATGGTTGTGAGCCACCATGTGCTTGCTGGGAATTGAACTCAGGACCTCTGGAAAAGCAGTCAGTGCTCTTAACTGCTGAGCCATCTCTCCAGCCCCACAACTCCTATTCTTACTTATAAGATGGCAATGGGTCAGAGACTATGTTATACACAAGACAAATGAATATTTGTTAAAAATGATAGTGGCACCCAACATTAATAAGCAAAATATCTGCAAAGCTTAGTGTATCTTCTTATTTCAGAAACACAAACTGTATGGTACAGAGTGCCTGAAGAACACAAAGCACTTTTGACAGTCTGCACTATTACCATACTATGTTTGCAAAGTAGGGTAAAAGGCTAATATTAAGAGAAGAAAGAGCCGGGCGGTGGTGGCGCACGCCTTTAATCCCAGCACTCGGGAGGCAGAGGCAGGCGGATCTCTGTGAGTTCGAGGCCAGCCTGGTCTACAAGAGCTAGGTCCAGGACAGGCTCTAAAAAAGCTGCAGAGAAACCCTGTCTCGAAAAACCAAAAAAAAAAAAAAAAAAAAGAGAAGAAAGATAATTTCTGAAAAATCAAAATTAGACAGATATAAGTAAGTAGAAGCTAACTGCCCTGATTCACACAACAATGTTCTATTATAATACACAGACAGAAGCAACTATCCAAGAAGTTTACAAACCCCACCAGTCTTTTAAAAACACACATCGCTGGATGTAGTGGCACACGCCTTTTAATTCTAGCACTTGGGAGAGAGAGGCAGGTGAATAGAGGCAGGCGGATCTCTGTGAGTTCAAGGCCAGTAATAAAAACGCCATTTACACACACTCTTAACTTTGGTCTTTGTTCATTTATAAAAGTCTGCCAAAATACACGTAACTCATCTTTCAGGCCATTTTTGCTTTTAACAGCAGGCATGTGGTAGCAGAGGATGGTTTCGATCCATCGACTTTTGGAATCTCTGAGTTGGAGGCCAGCCTGGTCTACAACGTGAGTTCTAGGACAGTCTCCAAAGCTATTCAGAGAAACCCAGTCTCAAAAAACCAAAACCAAACCAAAACAAACAAAACCATATACCAATGCCATAAAACCTGTAATCAAAGCACTTATTCTAAGACAGGATTGTGAGTAAATTGAAGGCCACTCTGGGAAACAGTGAAAAACAGGCCAGCATGTACTATATAGTAAGATTTGTCAAAAAAAAAAGAAGGGGGCGGGGGGTAAGAAAAAAGAAAAACACATCAAGTCAAATTTTTACAATAAGCCAAACAAGAAGCAACACATACTTAAAATTTTCCATTTGAGAGTTCAGTGGTAGAGAGCTTACCTTGAATGAACAAGGCACTGAGTTCAAATCTCAATATTGTAAAAGAAAGACAAAAGTTAAATCTTATTTATTTAGGTAGAAATGCAGGTCTGTCACTATAATAAAAATACTTGGCCCCAGAGATTCGGGTCAACAGGGAAAGACACCCACCAGACAGACACGATAACCTGAATTGGATCCCTGGAACCGACATGGAGGAAGAAAATGGACTCCTACAAGTTGTACTCTGATTGTACATGTAGAAACACACATGCATACACACACAAATTAATTTCTTAAAATGAGTAGTAATTTCTGATCAAATGATCCCACAGTATCACAATTTATGCATAATGCCTACATGTCTGACAAGGATATCTGCAATTTGTTTTTAAGATTTATTTATTATGTATACAGTGTCTGTCTGTATGTATGCCTACAGGCCAGAAAAGAGCACCAGACCTCATTACAAATTGTTGTGATCTACCATGTGGTTGCTGGGGATTGAACTCAGGACCTCTGGAAAAGCAGCCAGTGTTCTTAACTGTTGAGCCATTTCTCCAGACCCTACAATTCTTTGTAAGTAAAGAAAAATAAGGATCCCATACAAGATCTGTTAGTCTAGTCTGTCTTTGACTTTTTGATCTGATTTCCTCCCCTTTTAGTGTACTGCCATCAAAAATGGTGGCAATGGTCTTTCTCCAGCAAGCTAAGGGAGGTAAAGGGTTTTATCCCTTCCAGGGTGGGAAAGATAGCTCAGCAGGTAAGAACACTGGCTGCTCTTCTACCGGTCCCTAGATTGCTCACACACATCTCTAACTCCAATTCCAGGAGACCCAATACCTCTCTGACAAACACAGTCTGCACAAGATACTGAGTGCACAGATATGCATGTAGGCAAAACACCCATAAAATAAAATAAAATAAAATAAAATAAAATAAAATAAAAATCTTTTTAAAAAAGTACAACAGAATTCTGTACTCAGCCATAGCTTGATTCCAACCTGCAAATACATTATCTCAAAGCCTGACAACTGCTCTGAAATGCTATGTTGTAATAACATGTCAATCTGCCATGAAAAGTGTTCTTGAATCTAGAATATGAAATAAGTAAATTTACAAACACAACCCACATTAGTATATCACTTATTATGTTTTTAGACTATCTAGACAAAAAGTCAGCCATGACAGTGTACCAAAAATGAAAATCTATATGGCATTTGCACTTACTATTTTTTAATCAACAGCTCTTTCTAAAAACAATACTTTAAGTTAAAAATAAAACTTTCATAGGAGAGACACACTGTTAAAGTCTAATTAGTGATGTTAAGTCTTTTTTTCTTATTTAGCTTATATTTATATGATGGAGACCAAACTCAGGGCTTAACAGACATTAGGAAGTATATGCTATAAAGTTTACCATATAACACCAGCCTAAGTCCTTTTCTTTTCTACTCTTCAATGAGTAACTTTAATCCCAGTACCAAGGAGGCCAAGGCAATAGGATTTTCAGGAGTTTGAGGCTAGTGTGGGCTACAAAAGCCAGGCCAGTCAGAGTTACAAGCTACACAGAAAAAACTATCTCAAAACAAAAAAACAGAGGCTAGAGAGATGTCTCAGTAGTTAAGAGCACTGGCTGCTCTTCCAGAGGTCCTGAGTTCAATTCCCAGCAACCGCATGGTGGCTCACAACCATCTGTAATGAGAACTGGCACCCTCCTCTGGTGTGCAGTCATACAGGGAGGCAGAATGTTGTATACTTAATAAACAAATCTAAAAAAAATGATGTGTGTTTCAATTTGACTTGAAAATACAACACAAAACAAGTTTTAACACTAAGTTCAAGTAATCTTTTGTTTGGTTGGTGTTCTTCTTTTGAGACAAGGTCTCCGTTACACAGTCCTAGCTAGCCTGGAAATCATGGCAATCTCTTGCCTCAGCCTCTTACAAATGCACAATGCCATGCCCAGCTTTCAAGTATTTGTTTGGGTTTTTTTTGAAGATTTATTCTTATTATATTTTTAATTATTTGTAGGTGTATGTCTGTATTTTGTTATGTATGTGTGAGTGCAGATGCCTTCAGATGCCAGAGATGTTAAATCCTCTGGAGCCCAAGTTACTAAACTACTTTACATGGGTTCTAGAAAACAAACTCAGGTCCTTTGGAAGAGCAGTAAATACTCTTAAGCACTGAGCCATCTCTCAAGCTCTCAAGTATTCATTTTAAAGTATAATTTTCAATACTTATAATTAAAATAATTAAAATTGTAAGTTCATAAAAAAAAAACACCCTAACAAAAACATCATTAGCAAGAAAAATGACATTCCTACAATAAAGTTTACCTTAATAAAAAGAAAAGAACTGGTCAGGGGCTGGAGAGATGGCTCAGTGATTAAGAGCATTGCCTGCTCTTCCAAAGGTCCTGAGTTCAATTCCCAGCAACCACATGGTGGCTCACAACCATCTGTAATGAAGTCTGGTGCCTTCTTCTGGCCTTCAGGCATACACACAGACAGAACATTGTATACATAATAAATAAATAAATATTAAAAAAAGAAAAGAACTGGTCAGTGATTGTGCAGGTCTTAGAGGCAGAAGCAGGCAGATCCCTGTAAATTGGAGACCAGCCTGGTCTACAGAGTTCAAGGACAGCAAGGGCTGTGAAGAAAAACCCTGTCTTGAAGAAAAAAAAAAAAAAAAAAAAAAAAAAAAGAAAAGTACTAGCTAGTTCTATTACTACCTAGTAATAAATTTTTAGGATGCTTAAAAAAAGAAAAACTAAATTAAGCCAGGCTGTGGTGGTCTATGTCTTTAATCCCTAATCCCTACACTCCGGAGTTAGAGACAGGTGGATCTTTGTGAGTTCAAGGCCAGTCTGGTCTACAAGAGCTGTTCCAGAACAGACTTGAGAGCTATAGCAAAACGGACTTGAAAAACAAAAACAAACAAACAAACAAACAACAACAACAACCTAAAAAGAAGTTATAATGCTAAAAGTTGTTACTATCTACCCGAGACATAAAACATACATTTAATACTTTTAAATTTTAAAAGACAGTAAACAAGATCTCTACTAACAAAGAGAATGAGAGCTTATCAGGGAAAATTGAGAAGAAAATAAAAGATGGGCTGGTCTGGCCCTGGGTTCAATGTTCTACAATGCAAGAAAAGACAACATTGAAGCACGATTAATAAAAACTCAAGTGGCAGAAATTGAGGTTCAACCTGAAGGTCAGAAAAGCAAAACAGCCAGTCACTGGCTCTACCTCAGTCTGAAATGGAAATCCTGCCTCCAGGAATCTTAGAATGAGACTGACTGACAGCTGTCTCTCCTGTTTTATAATCCTCTCTAGTTCTGGGATTAAGGGCGTGCAGCACTACCACCTGGTTTCTATGGCAAAAAAAAAAAAAAAAAGGTGTGTGTCATTGCTGCTGGTCCGTAAGGCTGCCTAGGGTGGCTGTTTTACTTCTCTGACCTTCAAGAAAGATTTATTTATTAAAATATAAATGAAATGCTACTACACAACAGGCATTCAAAATAGACCTTTCAAGAGTTGGTAAGAAAAATAAACAGGTGGTAGCACAAGCCTTTACTCAGCACTCATGGGGCAGAGGCAGGCAGATCTCGGTGAGTTCAAGGCCAGCCTAGTCTACAGAGCTAGTTTCAGGACAGGCTCCAAAGCTACACAGAGAAATACTGTCTCGAAAAACCAAAAAAGAAAAATATAACTAATTTTTAAAAACATATAGACTTTCCCGCCTTTTTTAGTTCTTTTCACATACAGTAAAACTGACTAGTTCTATCTTATTTCCAAATTGCACATCACAATCCATTTCCATCTTAGTGCCCTAAAACTTTCCACTGTAGAAAAGGGATGCAAACTTTCGAGTCCGCCCAGAAGTCATTTTCATTCTAACTGGACGACCATTCATCTAAACCTGAGAAACCTTACTGCACAATTATTTCCTCATTCATTCATTTGTCCCTATGCTCTATTCATTCACTCCCAGAATGCAAATGACAAACTAGACATCCAAACACCCCCGCGGCAGCCTCCTTTACCATCCCGCCTCCACAGATGACCCTCTTCCCGAGGTACCTTCCCACCCCCACCCCACCCCAAAAACAAAGTAGCAAAACAAAAAGTTAGTTAACCAAGCTTCTTGTGGGGAAGAGGGTGATGGTGAGGAAGTAACGGATGATGAGGAGAGCAAGCTCACAATGTCCCCCAATAGCCTCAACTTTCCGGTACCTCCACACCTGTGGGGCTACTTCCCAGTTCCAGCCCCTGAAAACCTTTTTTTTTCTTTCTTTCTTTCTTTCTTTCTTTCTTTCTTTCTTTCTTTTTAACTAGGGTAATCTGATTTCACGATTCAAGGCCCGCCTTTTTCCTCCTCGAACCATCCTGGAGGGAGGGGGGGAGTAATGGTGGGGGAGGGAGAGAGAGGGGGAGGGAGAGAGAGAGAGAGAGAGAGAGAGAGAGAGAGAGAGAGAGAGAGAGAGAGAGAGAGAGAGAGAGCAGGAAATGCTCTTGTTCCCTCCCATTCGGTTTCCCATGCTCTCTTCAAAGACTCTCTCCTGCCTTCCATCCTTTCCTCCCCGCAAGGCTGAGGGAGGCAGAGACTAGCTACACCCGAGGATCCCCAAACACTCCACACAACCTTTACTTTCTTAAAAGTTAAAAACGAGAAGTTGATGATGCCCCTGCTGTCCCTGTCAAGCCTCTCAGTGGTCTGTCCACAACTGACACTCCTCAAAACGTCTTGAGAGGACAGGTCTCTCATTCCCCTCGTCCCTCAGCAGTCACCCTACGCCCCAATTACAGCTGCCCTGTCATCTTTCCGAAATGTTTACAAGATCCTTATTTATTCTTGGGCCCCTTTTATTTTCCTAATACCTGGATCTTTAAAAAAATGCTTCAACTCTACCCACTTCAACCTCATCATCCATACTATTAACTAATCAGTCCTTCAATCCTCAATCAGACATTAAAATCTCGACTCTTCCCCCAACATCCTGCGGTATCTAAAAAATAATCAATTCTGCCATCAACTCCTCAGGAACACCTTAAAATCCCTCAGTATCCTTGCTCTCATCCTCACGAGCTCCCCAGTAATTTAACAAAACCCCTCCACGCCCGCACATTCACTTCAGCCCTCGGTCGTTCAGACCCTTCCCTGTTCTCACCCCTTGGCTCTCACCCCTAACGACGACTAAGCTTCAGGACCCCCGAGAAGGTCCTCGACACCGGGATCCCGGACACTGTTTGCAAAGTCCTGCAGCCCGCTCCGCCGTCCCGCACCTCAGCTCACACATTTAAAAATCCCTCGACAGCCGCGCCATCCGCCCCTGCTCCCCGGTCGGCGTCCTTCAGTCTCCCGCCGGCCTGCAGCCCGGGCCGGCTCCCCGGATACTCGGGGAACCCCCGCCGCCCGTGCCCGGCCCCTTCCCTCCTCACCTCACAACACCGTGGACGAGTACCAAGCGGGCGGCCCGGACTCCCGCCTCCCCTCCCCCACGCCCCCGCGGGTCCCCAACGCCCATGCCGCCGGCCCGGCGCGGCCCGGCGCACTCACATCGGCTCCAGTAACTTGGCCAGCCAGGACTTGAGGGCATCCACATCCTCTATGAGCATGGTGCAGGGAAGGCGGGCTCGGGCCGCCGCTCCTCCTAAGGCCCGCCGCGGGTCTCCGCTCGCCGCCGCCTCACGTTCCCTCACAGCTCCGGGTGCCCTGACCCACCGGGCATCTTAGAGACTTCACCTACTCCCTGGGCCGGGGCCTAACAGGAACTAACCCAAGAGCCCCAGTCAACCTAGCCCGGAGGCTCAACTAGGCGGGAGATAAGGTGGAGTGACGGGCGCACTCACCAATAGGCGAGAGAGGGCCGCGCGCGGCCGGCCAATCGTAAGACTCTCCCGCCCCGCCCGCCAGCCGTATCCAGTGAGGGCGGAGGGACCTAGCAAGGTAGGTGGAGAGTTCAGTGAACTCCCGGTGCAAGATGGTATCTTGGAGAAGGTGCTGTGCTTCTTAAAGGGTCCGCGGCGCCTCTTTTGAGCACGCCGCCGTCCACGCCCGGAATACCGGTGTCTGCTGCTAGCAGTGCCTGGGGGAACCCGGAGAGCCCCTCTTCCAGCTTCCTTCCGCTCGTTTTTTTTTTTTTTTTTTTTTTTCCTGGAAACTCACTCCGGTGTCCCGAAATGACTCAGCTGTAGTAAATCTGCAGCACAACGTGCAATGCGTTCACGTTGGACACATTGCAAAGAAGCAAAATCTTGCTAATTTTTTTCTCCCTTTCACACACATTTTGATGATCGGCGCTCATGTTTCTGTTTTTGTTGTTGATGTTGTGTGTTTTGTTTTTTGGTTTGTTTTTTCGTTTGTGGGTTTTTTTTTTTTTGCTGCTAAGGTTCAGTTACACAGAATATCTCTCTCTCTCTCTCTCTCTCTCTCTCTCTCTCTCTCTCTCTCTCTCTCTCTCTCTCTCTCTCTCTCTCTCTCTCTCTTTCACTCTCCCCTTCCCTACCCCCCTCCCTCTTTCCGTCTTTCTCCCTCTCCCTCCCGCTGTTGTGTGTTTTGAGACGGGATTTTTCTGTACAGCTCTGGCTGTCCTGGAACTCTTTCTGTAGACCAGGCTGGCCTCTAACTAAGATACCTGCCTGCCTCTGCCTCCTGAGTAATGGGACTAAAAGCATGCACTACTACACCAGCGCAAAAAAACAAACAAACAACAACAACAACTCTCTCTCTCCCTCTCTGTTTTTTCGGGGAGAATTTTGATTAACAAACATCGTCTAAAAAAATAATGGCAAAGCAGGGATTTGAGAAACCCTGTCTCAACAAACAAATAAATAATTGCGAAGGAAAGTTGAAATTGCCGACAATAGGCTACTGAGTTTTTATTAAATGGGAAATCTCTGTTGGTGTTCTTAAGTTAGTGGCTTGTCACTGGTGTTAAAAGGCCCTATTCAGGCCGGGCGGTGGTGGCGCATGCCTTTAATCCCAGCACTCGGGAGGCAGAGGCAGGCGGATCTCTGTGAGTTTGAGGCCAGCCTGGTCTACAAGAGCTAGGTCCAGGACAGGCTCTAAAAAAAGCTGCAGAGAAACCCTGTCTCGAAAAACCAAAAAAAAAAAAAAAAAAGGCCCTATTCAGGGCTGGAGAGATGGCTCAGAGGTTAAGAGCACTGTTTGCTCTTCCAAAGGTCCTGAGTTCAATTACCAGCAACCACATGGTGGCTCACAACTGTCTGTAATGAGATCTGGTTCCCTCTTCTGGCCCACAGGCAGGCAAACCACTGTATACTTAATAAATAAATACATAAGTAAGTAAATAAATAAATAAACGGTTTATTCAGTAACAAACATGGAGACCCTGTTATGTACTTACACTAAACCATTAGCGTCCAATGAAGGGGAAATCCCTCTTCTAGATACCTGAATAGTTTGTAGAGTTGTGCAGTACAATAACATTTTGGAAAATACCTAATGAGCATATATTTCACAGAAAAGAGGTGGATCAACACAAAATAAGCCATTGCACTAAATAGACCGTATATAAAACAGGTACTGGCTATCCTGCTCTCTGTAAAGGGGCCAGATGATAGTAAACATTTCTGGTTATGTGAACTTTGAGGTCATTGTGGCAACTACTCAACATGGCGTGAGTCAGGCCATAGATGATCACACGTCAACAAGTGATCGTGGCTGTGCTCCAGGAGCAGGAAAGTTTTATTGAATAAGAATGTCAATGCCATGTAAATTTTTGCATCATAACGTATTATTTTTCTTGACTTTTGAGACAGGGTCTTGTTATGTAGCCCAACATGGAACCGGCCTGAGACTCATCTCTATTCTCCAGGCTCTGCCAAAATAAATAAAAACAAACAAACGAATAAACAAACAAACAAACAAATAAATAAATTGTACCCAATGTTATTAGGTATCATTATGTCATTTTAAAACACAATTAGGTTTTGTTACTCCACTTTGCTCCCCCTTGTCTCCCATTCCCCAGCCTGTCCCTTTCCCCTTCTCCCTTCTACCCCTAGTAAGCCGCATGTCACATGAGTTTCACCAGTGTTCTGTTACCCTCGCCCTTTCCTCCATGTCATGACCCCCCTTTCTGGTGTCAGGACCTCACTCACACCCAGACAGATCCATGTATGTAAACATTAAAAGCTGGGATCTGAATATGAGAGAAAACATGCAGTATTTTTTTTCAGTACTTGCTTGCCTCACTTAATGTGATAATGCACAGACCCATCCGCTTTCCTGCAAATTTCACAATTTTATTTGTCTTTCCAGCTGATAAAATTCCCATTGTGAGCACATTTTCATTATCCATTTGCTTGTTTGTGGACTTCTAGGTTATTTCCTTTCGTAAAATATTACTCTTTTCATTTGTTTCAATCACTTGAAAAACCATAACTGGGACTGTAATCTCGCAGGTGCAGAGGACAGGTGCCAGCCGAGCTTGGCTGAGCTTGGCTCCCTGGCCTGGGTTTGCATACCCCTTCTATAAGAAACAAAATGGGAGGAGTATTTACAAAGGAGAGGCCAAGCCCGGAGAGGTACATTGGTTGTCTGGAATCACACCCCTCTGGGTAGAGCTGGAGCTAGCCCCAGCCCTCTGACTGCAGCCCAGAGCTCTCCTGCATCCACTGCTTCCTCTTCCCTCTCTCTTCCTCCCCCTTTAACACTTCCTATGTCTTTCTTTCACGTCAGTGATTACAGTGTTGCCCTCAGAAATTATACACGTTCTAAAAAAGAAATCCTAAGGTTTCATGCTTACAGTCTCACTTGTGGGGTTAGAGAAGGATGGATTAGAAGTTCAAGGCCAGTGTCAGTACATAGTGAATTGGTGACCAGTATGGGCTACCTGAAACCTTGCCTCACCGCCCCCCCAAGAAAATAAATAAGCCAATAAATAATATTTAAATAGTGATTTGATGAGGCCTAATTCTGACTGTATAACTTGACAGTATAAGCGAGGTATGACGGTTCACGTCTGTAATCCCACCACTTGGAGGTAGAAGCCGAATAGGGATCAGTTTCAGGTCAGTTCCACCTTGGGCTATATAACAACACTGTGTCTCAAAACCAAACAAGCTGTGTGACACATACTTTTAACCCCAGCACTTGAGAAGCAGAAGGTGGATCTCTGTTAGTTTGAAGCCATCCTAGTCTACATAGGGAGTTAGCAGTGTACAGCAGTTAAGAGTGCAAGGGAGCTTGCTGCTCTTCTACAGGACCAAGGGACAGCTCCTAGCACCTATACTGGTGGCTGGCTCACAGCAGCCTGTAACTCCAGTTCCAGGTGATCTGACACTGTTTTCTGATGCACATACAGAGATTCAGGTATGTACACATACACATAAAATGAAGATAAACCAGTCTTTTTTTTAAAACCAAACACAAAAGCTGGATGTGGTGGCAGATGTCTTTAATCCCAGCACTTAAGAGAAAGAGGCAATCAGATCTCTGTGAGCTCAAGACCAGCCAGGTCTACAGAGTGAGTTCTAGGACAGCCAGAGCTGCATGGGAAAACCCTGTTTTGAAAAACAAAAACAATGACAAAATGTTTAATGTATTTATTTAACAAATATACAAGCTAATGTCTTTTTTTAAAAAAAAATAAACTTCAAGGGCTGGAGAGATGGCTCAGAGGTTAAGAGCATTGCCTGCTCTTCCAAAGGTCCTGAGTTCAATTCCCAGCAACCACATGGTGGCTCACAACCATCTGTAATGGGTCTGGTGCCCTCTTCTGGCCTGCAGGCACACACACACAGACCAGAATATTGTATACATAATAAATAAATAAATATTAAAAAAAACTTCAAGCCATTTATTTATTTAGATTAGGCTGGCCTCGAACTCACCAAGATCCACTTGCCTTTGCTACAGGCCTAATGTCAAGGTAAGTATTGAGTTACTAACTTCATAGTGATCAATGTCTTCGCTTGAGTAAGATTACTACAAGAACAGTTATGATTAGCATGGTAGGATCCCCTTAGTAACTCCCCCCCTTTCTCTACTTCAGTGTTATCATAATTACTTTGGTGAATTTAGGCATTTGATTCATGTATATATATTTGGTGTGTGTGTGTATGTGTATTGATTTATAAACCCTAGTACCACTTCTTGAACATAGCATTCCAAACTGTCTCTTGAATAAGCACCATGTATAACAGAATTGGTTTGGTCAGGCAGATGACTCAGCAGGTAAAGGTGCTTGCTGCTAAGCCCGAAAACCTGAGTTCAATCCCTGGGATCCACAAGAAGAAAACCAACTCCTGCATGTTGTCTTCTGACCCCCCCACTGCATACCACAGAGCACGTTCATGTATACACACACACACACACACACACACACACACACACACGTAAGTAGATAAATAAATGGTGTTGGGGGGGTTGGTCTTTTGTTTTTTCAAAAAAGAACAGTTACTTTCCCAGAAGTAAGTCTGTCCAATGTAGTCAATTCCACCTCCATGCTTGGCTCACTGAATTTGCCAGATGGTTCAGAAATGTTCAGGAGCTACGAGCCAGAATTTTTCCATTGATTTTATTTGGTAGCATGCATTGTGTATAAAGAACTGACTCACCTGCAATCCATGAATGGATGTGCACTTACTCCAGGCATGAGTTACTGTGGGTTACCCTGACTGTGGTATATTCATGTGCTAATGCAACATGTAGATACGTAATTAGTGATGCTTACCACATGCCAGAGACAAAAAAAATATTTTTGAAGTTACATTCATTCTTATATTTGTGGGTAGGCAGTGTAGCTCAGTAGTAGAACACTTGCGCATCCATAAGGCCATGGGTTTAATCCCCAGACCCTGAGAGGAAGAGACAGTGACAGAGGGAGACTTTTAGAGGCAAGTCCCAGAGGCTACACCTGCCCTGTGAAAAGCACATTACTTCAGCACACCGTTATAATCGCTCATTCTCACACTACCCCTAAATATATTGGCATTCGTCACAGGCAAGAAAACTGCAACCCAGAAAGTCGACTAAATAACGAATAGAAGGATCCATCCTCAACTTTGCCCCTTTACTCCAGAGCTCACACCTTTAGCTGTCACTAAATTATTCTGATAACAAACATTAAAATATGAGCTCCCTGCTTAATTCAAAATTCAGTCAACATTTAACAGTCCATTAGCTACTATTCTGAGTAAAGACAGTAAGATTGGAACCAGGTGTGGTGGTGCACGTCTTTAATCCCAGCATCGGGAGGCAAGCGGATCTCTGTGAGTTCAAGGTCAGCCCGGTCTATAGAAAGAGTTCCAGGACAGCCAGAGCTACACAGAGAAACCTTGTCTCAAAAACAAAACGAAACAAAAACAAAAGAAAGAAAAAAGAGGCCATGAATTTGAGAAAGGGGAAGCATGGGGGTTGGTGGTGCTGAAGGCAGTAAAGGAAAGGAGAAATAATATAAATACAGAGCTCATCTATGAAATTCTTTAAAAAACTAAAAAAGTACCCAGATTCTAAATCTGGGTCACCTGGATCAACTTATGTAACTTAGAAAAAAAAGTCATTTTATTAAAAGTAGCTAAAATCTTAGTTGTGTAAACACAAGGTCATTTGGTAGACAAATATGAGTCAATTTGAATAGTGTCTTTATTCTGAAAACATAGATTTGTTCCTTGGGAAGAACTCTGGTTTAAGGGGTTCAATTTTTTAAAATATATGTATTTATGTGTGTGTGTGTATTATGTATGTATGTATGTATAATACTAATGATATACTAAATACAACAAGGAATTGGACCATTCACACCTTGCTGATGGTGATGTGAAGTGGCAGAGCTTTTCTGAGAAGCAGTGTGACACTTTCTTAAAAACTATTGCCAGGCAATGTTGGCAAACGACTTTAATCCCAGCACTCAGGAGGCAGAGGCAGGCAGGGCTCTGTGAGTCTGAGACCAGCCTGGTCTACAAAACAGTTCCAGGACAGCCAGGCCTGTTGCAGAGAGAAACCTGGTCTCCAAAATTTACATACTTTCTGTTTCTATTTGTGTAATATTCGAAAAGAACATGGTTTTAAAAGTGGAGACTGAGCTCGGAAGTGCAACCATTGGGCAGTGCAACCTTCTTGAAGCTTGACTCCCCGGGGTGGTAGATAAGAACGGCAAGATGGATTGGAGAGATGACTCAGTAGCTAAACGCTTGTGCTGCTCTTCCAGAGGACTCAGGTTCTGTTCCCAGCACCTACACTGAGCAGCTCACAACTGTTTATAAAGCTGGCATCAGGGGACGAGACTGCCTCTTCTGGCCTCCATGGTTACACTGACACACACACACAGGTGGCCTACACTCACACAGGCTTACACACACATACAAATAAATAAACACTATTTAATCTTAAACAAGTGAACAACCAACCAAACGGAAAAGGAATCATGGGCTGCTCAGATGTTTCAGCCAGTAAAGACTCTTATATACACACATATCACAATCAAAATACATGAATGAAATCTTTTTAAAAAATAGGGTCACCGAATTGAAGACCCGGATATTAATCCACACACCTTTGAACACCTGTCTTTTGACAAAGAAGCAAAAAAATATCAAATGGAAAAAAAGAAAGCATATTTAACAAACGGTGCTGGCATAACTGGATATCAATATGTAGTTAAAAATAAACCCATATCTATCATCATGCACAAAACTCAAGTCCAAATGGGTCAAAGACATCAACATAAAACCTGCCACACTGAACCTTATAGAAGAGAAAGTGGGAAGTACACTTGAACGCATTGGCACAGGAGACCACTTCCTAAATATAACCCCAGCAGCACAGATACTGAGAGAAACAATTAATAAATGGGACCTCCTGAAACTGAAAAACTTCTGTAAAGCAAAGGACACAGTCAACAAGACAAAACGACAGCCTACAGAATGGGAAAAGATCTTCACCAGCTCCAACCAGACAGAGGTCTGATCTCCAAAATATACAAAGAACTCAAGA
Source organism: Arvicola amphibius (assembly GCF_903992535.2). Taxonomy (NCBI): domain Eukaryota; kingdom Metazoa; phylum Chordata; class Mammalia; order Rodentia; family Cricetidae; genus Arvicola; species Arvicola amphibius. The sequence goes on along the minus strand of NC_052051.1, from coordinate 118,932,984 downwards.
AATTGGTCATCAAAAGAACAAACAATCCAATAAAAAATGGAGTACAGACCTAAACAGAGAACCCTCAACTGAGGAATCTAAAATGGCTGAAAAATACTTAAGGAAATGTTCAACATCCTTAGTCATCAGAGAAATGCAAATCAAAACAGCTCTGAGATTCCATCTTGCACCTATAAGAATGGCCAAAATCAAAAACACTGATGACAACTTATACTGGAGAGGTTGTGGGGAAAAGGGAACACTTCTGCATTGCTGGTGGGAATGTAAGCTGGTACAGCCCCTCTGGATGTCAGTGTGGCGATTTCTCAGAAAATTAGGAAACAACCTTCCTCATGACCCAGTAATACCACTTTTGGGTATATATCCAAAGGATGCTCAATTGTGTCACAAGGACATGTGCTCAATTATGCTCATAGCAGCTTTGTTTGTCATAGCCAGAACCTGGAAACAACCTAAATGCCCCTCGACTGAAGAATGGATAAGGAAAATGTGGTACATGTACACAATGGGGTACTACACAGCAGAAAAAATAACAACATCTTGAATTTTGCAGGAAAATGGAAGGAGCTAGAAATCATCATTTTGAGTGAGTTAACCCAGACACAGAAAGACAATTATCACATATACTCACTCATAGGTGGTTTTAAAACATAAAGTAAAGAAAACCAGCCCACAAATCACAATCCCAGAGAACATGGACAACAATGAGGATCCTAAGAGAGACTTACATAGATCTGATCTACATGGGAAGTAGAAAAAGACAAGATCTCCTGAGTAATTTGGGAGCATGGGGACCTTGGGGGAGGGTTGGAGGGGAGGAGAGAGGCAGGGAGGGGATCAGTGAAAAATGAAGAGCTCAATAGAAATCAATAAAAAAAATAGGGTCGCTATGACTGCTTCATGTCTGTCAGACTAGAGAAGGCAGAAGTGGGGGGTAGGGAAGTCAGCAAGAAAAGAGAATGGAAGTTTGGACTAGGTGAACGGTGAACTGTTGGACTATGGATGGATTTTGAAGATAAGATCAATTTGTTTCAATGACAGATTCATTTGGGTATAAAAGACATATATGAACCAGGTAGTGGTGGTGCATGCCTTTAATCCCAGCACTCAGGAGCCAGGGGTAGGCAGATCTCTGTGAGTTTGAGGTCAGCCAAGTTTACAGAGCAAGTACCAGAGAGGCTCCAATGATACAGACCTTGTCTCAAAAAAAAAAAGACATATATGAGTCAAGATTGACACCAAAGTGTTGACCTATGCAACCAGCCTGGGATGGGGAAAAATGGGTTTAAAGAATGGTTTGTAGGGCTGGGCATTGTGGCAAATGCCCATTCCGGCATGCTGGAGGGTGATGGAGGAGGAATGAAAGTTCTGGGCTAACCTGAGCTATATACAAAGATTCTGTCTAAAAAAAATAAATCAAACAACAAACCCACTGCTTTCCTGCCCCAGCTGTATTTCTCATCACTGTCTGGCTGTGCTTCATGAAAGCACCTACACTAACAAGGTGCACCAAATTCCCTACCCACAGGAACTCTGGGAGATAATAAATGGTTTGTTACCACTAAGGTTTAGAGTAATTTGTTAAGTGGCAAAAGGTGATTTTTTTTCCTTCTTTCCAGTCTTGGAGATAGAACTAGGGACTCACTACTCACGAGATATATCTGAACCCATTTTTAACCTTTAGATTTTAGGTCAAGTTCTGACTAAGTTGCCAACACTGTTCTGAACTTGCTGTGTAGCCCAGGCAGGCCTTGGATTTGCAATTCTCCCTCCTCGACCTCCTGAGTAGCTGAAATTATAAACCTGTGTCACCATGCACTGATTTTTCTTTATCTTAACACTGAGTCTTAGCATTGTAACCAAGACTGGCCTAGGATTCTCCACTTCCTGTTCCTGTCTTCTTGCTAGATGACAGGCACACTGGAGCACTGCATCTGATGGGAAAGCAATTTTTAATGACTCAGGTGTCACATGGCCCATGAGCCCATGACACAGCTCTTGGTGCTCTGTGGAATGCTGAAGATGGCAGCCGCACCTTGCAGATGCTGAGTCTGCAGTCACTGCGTAAGGGACTAGTTTCTAGTTCCTAGACATCACAGATACCGCTGCTTCAAAAGAAACGTAGATAAGCTTTTCGGCCATGTTTGTGCCTGGGAATGATCATTTCCCTAACTTAGCTGCATTTGTCTAAATAAAAAGCAGTCTCCATTAACCTAATGACTGTCCCCAGTTTGTGGCAATCAGGTCTAGAGCTTTCCATAACTGATGAAACTGGTTTTCCGTAGTACTTATTGTTCTTGCTGGCTTGCCTCCTCCATATTTCTTGAGCACTTAACTACGTACCAGGCAATGGTAAATATTACCCGTGTGGTACGAGCTCGTATTTTCTCAGCAGTCTGAGGAAGTAAGTATGATCATTATCTCCAATTTACATTGAGGACTCAGAGGTCCTGGGTTGAAGAAACTTGCCTAAAGTCACAGAGATAGACAAGCCTCAATTCAGACCTTGGCACCTGATTCCAAAGCCCATAAATGTAACCACTGTACACACCCCCAAACTCAGCTGACTCATGAGCTGTGTTGGAAGTTGTACACAAAATAATGCCGTCATCAACTAAACTTGTGAGTCCTAAAAGGATTATTCTTCCTTCTCTTTTATTTTTCTTCTTATTGCTTGGATCATGGAAAAAAAATGTTCAGCTGTGTGTGATGATTCACACCTGTGATCCTAGGCCCTGGAATCGTGTCTTCTTGGCAAGCCTTGGCTACAAAGTGATCTGGAGGCTAGCCTGGGTTGCCTCGTGAGGCCAGTGTACAAAAATTGGAGAAGTCTAAAGGTAGAACACAAATCTAAGAGAAGAAAATCATTTAAAAACTAAAGCTGTCTAATTGTGAAATACTCACTGAGTACCACGTGCCTGGGCAGCTATCCTGAGAACTGCGTACAATCTTTCCCTCACAATCCCTTGTCATTTCAAGATAGAGAAGTTAGGTAAACAGGCATTTAAAAAAACACAGAAGGACTCAAAGACAAGCCAAAATTAATTATAGCCTTACGGATCTAAATTTAGAAAATGAACTAAATTGAATGAAATAACCAGCGGGGTAAGTTTAGGAGGGAAAAGCAGGGAGAAACTGAGTTCTATTCAGAGTTTTGAAGTATGAGCATTATATGGTTTGGCCATCAGAAAAAGGTATACCACACAATTATATGATCATAACCAGCTCAATTCAGCTGGGGGAAAGACTTTTAGGAGCACAGGTAAAGCTTTTCCCCATTAAATAGGACTAATGTTTTTAGACTCATGTTCCTAATGCCATAAATAGCTAACATTTTAAAATGTTTACAGACACACGTGCATACAGAAATAGGGTCCATACACACATCGCCCCTTTCATCTTCATAGCAATCTGATGAGGTAAATGCTATTATTATCTTTAAAGAGTAGTTAGTTGAATTTCCTGAGGTCATTCAGGAAACGATGATGCTGATCTGTTTGATTTGTAGCTGTAGCTCTTATCCATGGTTCTACCTTTCTAATTTCATTTACTGATAGAGGGTAGGCCACATGGTCTAGCCAGGAATCAATAATTCCCAATCAAAAAGTCATGTTACTACTCACTAACACTTTAACTTTCTTTTTTTTTTTTTGATGTGCATAGGTGTTTGGCTGTATGTATGCCTGTGTACCATGTGCATACCTGGTACATACCCTCAGATACCAGAAAACGGTGTTAGATTCCCTGGAACTGGAGTCACAGAGAGCTGTGAGCAATCATATGGAGTGCTAGGAACTGGCTCCTGGTGTTCTGTGAGCCCCCCAAAACCTCAGTGTTGCAGTGAACACTTTAATCCCAGCACTCCAGAGTCATAGACAGGATGATCTCTATGTTTGAGGCCAACCTGGTCTACATACTGAGCTCCAAGACAGCCAGGTCTAAATAGCAAGATCCTGTCTCAAAAAACCCAAAAATGGCCCGGCGGTGGTGGCGCACGCCTTTAATCCCAGCACTTGGGAGGCAGAGGCAGGCGGATCTCTGAGTTCGAGGCCAGCCTGGTCTACAAGAGCTAGCTCCAGGACAGGCTCTAGAAACTACAGGGAAACCCTGTCTCGAAAAACCAAAAAAAAAAAAAAAAAATAAAGTCAGGCAGTGGTGGCACATCCTTTTAATCCCAGTACTCAGAAGGTAGAGGTAGAAGGAGCTCTATGAGTTTGAGACCAGCCTGGTCTGTATATAGAACAAGTTCCAGGACAGCTAAGGCTACACAAAGGAAACCCTGTCTTAAAAAAATACAAATAAACAAAAACAAAAGTAAATAAAGAGTAGCAAGTGCTCGTAATCATTGAGCTCCCCCCCCCCCCCCCCCCGAAGTCCTTGCTTGGCTCCTGGGGACTTGGCTTGACTGGGAGTAGCCAGGGAATGAAGAAAAAAAAATAAACACATAGAAACACTTTTATAGAAACACGGGGATTGAGTGGACTGGACTCCTCTGTTGGAGAGACTGAAGCACTCTGGTAGCGCACCATGTTCACTACATATAGACAAACAAGGAGGCAGGATCATTCTACACAGCTGAACACGGAGGCAGGTTTAGTTAATCTTGGTAGGTACAGTCTCTGCAGGGAAGCTGTCTTCAGATCGTAAATACCTACGGGAGAAAGTGACGATGGATGGTTTCTGCACAGGGATCACAGGAAGGCTTTGTCATCTCTTTAAGCCTCATGCTTGGAGGAGGGGAGGCTTTGACATTTTTCCGTGGGACTGAGACGTTGAAGTCCTCGATGTGACCACGTCCATGCCAGCAACACACATTCACTTCAGGGCTTCTTCTTCCACTCTCTACACTTTATCTTCTTAATTCCTTCCTCCTTCTTAACAGATGCTTCCATAGTCAGAGACACCATCTCTTCTGGACAACAGTAGCAGCTTCCCGCTTTTGCTATTATTCTTTTCTGTTTTTCTCTTTTGTAACACATAAATAGGACCATGTACCTTCCCTGCTTAAAAGCTGAGCGGACTCTCATTGCTCCTGCTGGTTTGATGTCTGCCTTTTCCTTTAAGTCTTTACTCTCCATAAAAGATGCAACTATCTTTTGTTTAAGTGTCTCCAGCATGAGAGCATCATGTACATAAAGGATGCTAGATGATTGGTTTGGACTGAAAAGAATCCAAATGACTGTTGTCCTCTTTGGTGGAGCTAGGAGTCAAACTGGGACTGTGCACATGCTAGGTAAGCACTTAACTCTAGTCCTCTTTAGATTTTTAGGTATTTGGATAGGAAATACGAATAAGTTTGGAGGTATGTAGGTGGTTTTGCAGAGTTTGCATTCACTAAATCATTTGTTTACTTTCTGCTTTAATGTCTCATGCTCGTTAAATGATAGGTGCTACAAGACAGCATCTATGTCTGTTTTGCTGTTCTCTGCTCTATTCTAGTTCTATGTCAGGGGCATGCCAAGTGCTTAGTAAGTATTTGCTGCGTGAAAGATTTCAGTTACCGATGCGATTTGTGAGGACAAATAGTTCAGGTTAGGTCACAATTGTTACAGGAAAGCATAACCAGTTCTAAAAAGCTGTGGAGTATGAGATTCTCTCGTTCATTCAAAATTATAAAGCACCTACCATGTGCCAGAGATACTGCTAGACAAAGTCCTATTACCATGAAGTTTGAAGTCTGGTGATAAACAGACAATTAAATACACACACACACACACACACACACACACACACACACATGTATTTAAAGGGAGAGAAAGAACAAGACACTTCAGGGAATATACAGGAGACATTTAACCCAGACATAGTGTTAAGAAGTGATTTCTAGCTGGACAGTGGTGGCGCACGCCTTTAATCCCAGCATTGGGGAGGCAGAAGCTGGCGGATCTCTGTGAGTTTGAGACCAGCCTTGTCTACAAAGCAAGTTCCAGGACAACCAGGGCTACACTGTGAAACCGTATCTCGAAAAAACAAAAAACAATCAAACAAAAAAAAAAGTGATTTATAAATTGTTGCTAGTTAAAAGAAGGTGCAGAAAGTGAAGGAGTGAGTGCACTTGTGTGTGCAGCCAGAGCTTTCTTCTTTGTCGCCTAAGGCCCCTTCTTTCTTTCATCCAACCATGTTCTTTATTACACTCGTATCATACGCCAGGCATGTATTACACCATCATTAAATTTTGTCTACGACTACTTATGAAAAAAAATTCTTCAGAACTGTTGGTAGCACGTTTCAGTTGTTTGCTCCTCTTACAGTGCTTTGTAGACGCTTAGTGTTTACTAGATTAATGGATTAATGTATGAACAAACCTGAACACTAGAGAGTAAAAGCCATCTATTATCAGGTCTGTTCGACAGAATAGTTTTGTGCTGATGGAAATATTTCAGCATATTTGCACCAACCAATATGGTAGTCATAGATGGATGAGAACTTGAAATATGGCTTGGGCGTGGCCTGAGCCAAGCTTCAGCGAACAGGTGGGTTTCTGATCTCTTTCCTAAAGGTGCAGATTATTTGGTAAGTGCTATTAAATGTCTACATGCTGAGCTGTTGAATGCTACCGGTGCTAATAAATACCTGTGCGTGGTGGCAAGCCATAATTAGCACCTCACTCACTGAATAGCAATCAATTCAGCGTTCTGGCTTCCTGACAGACAGACGGCTCCTCGGGGTGAGAAGGTTCACGTTCCTAACTCCACCTCCTTTAGGGCTCACTTGGGGCAGTCCATTATCCTGAACTGCATCACGGATCTTGTAGTTCAACGTGAGGGTGACATCACTGCCGGTGTCACCTGGGAGTGGGCTTATGGTTATGACCAATTTCCGGTATCCCGTTGTCTTTTGGGAATTGTAGTTTAGAGACCTCGGTTGTACCTCAGTACTCATGGTCTGGGAACTACAACTCCCTGCTGTCCGCGAGATGCGCCCGGCTGTAGTCTGCGAGCTGTGCGATTGCCTCAGCAAGTGTGAAGTGTGTGCTTTGGTCCTGGGAAGCTAGGATTCCCTGAGTGGGAGGGAAAAGTTGGAGCCACTTCTCTGAGGATATCACTGGGACCGCTGTGCAGGATCTTGAGTAATTTGAGCGACACAATGGCGGTGAGTTTGGGCGGGAAGAGCATCCTCAGGTTTGGGCCCTGGAACCCAGCTGTTAGGGTATTCGGGGCTCTCCACATGTGCCTGTCGCCGGGAAGGGAAACACTTTTTTCGAAAAAACTCCTTTTTCTCGCTGGAGGCACGATTTCCTGGAGAATCATTTGCTAGTTGAGCCAGCGTCTTCACTTTACGCGGACTACTTAAATTCCGAACACGGAATTTCGTCGTGCTTTAAGTAAAAATAGAGGTAGAGAAGACTATGTAAACGTTTCCAGCAATCGGACACCTCACTGTGAATGTGTCTAGTGTCTCTGAAGCACTGACTTTTAAACAGATAGACCTTATTTTAAAATTTAGCAGCTGGACCCTGTGGCAGCACAGGTCGAGTAGGCGCAGCCACTTTGGAGACCGAGATAGGAGGACCGAAAATTAAAGACTTTTCGTGGGCGTGGAATAAGTTCAAAGCCAACCCGAATAACTTAGCGAGACTGTCTCAAAATAAAAAGTGAAAAGGGCTGGGAGGTAGTTCAGTCGTAGAACTCTAGCATGACCAAGGCCCTAAATTCAATCTCCTGGAGGCGAAATTGAATAGTTTAGCAGGAGGGAGCGATGACTTTCAGCAGTTAGAGGTATCCCTTGAGGCCTCTTGAGCTTGGCAGTCACAAGGTGTCTAGAGGACAGGCGGGTTTTCCTCCTGCCACGTTCACCTACCCAGGTGGAGGAGCAGAGATGACAGGGCAGGGTATTTCCAGGTAAGAACAATGATGGCAGAGTAGCTAGAACCGGAAGCACAGATGGGTACAGAGAGGCAGAAGATGGGACTGGGTGGGCTGGCAAGCTAAAGGTTGGCGGAAAAGGGAAAAGGGACCCCATTATCAGTAGAAGGTCCCTATAGGGTTGAAGAATTTTTGGCGCTAGAATTTTTTTTTCTTTTTGGTCTTAGTCTTATGTAGCCCAGGACCCCTGAAATTCACTGTATAGCTTTATCTCTGAGTCTTTCTGCCTCTTGCCTTAAAGGGGGTTGGGTTTCAGGGGTGCAATAGTGTATCTGGCTTAAAAGTAACTCATCTGTACTCTTGAGGAGATCATGGCTTTTCTTTCCTCCTCCTCCTTTTTGTGGAACTGTTATTGGAAATTGAACCCAGCACCTTGCACATGCTAGGCAAATAAACTGCCATTGTGTTGCGTACCCACCTTGAAAGGACTGTTTATAGTTAATAGTAACATCTTTTGGAGTGACCACCTCCATGGCTATTCATACCCATCATTGTGAGAGAAATAGTGTTAGGGAGAGAGCCAGGTAGAAAAAAACCTCAAGAAAAGAGGAAGGGACTAATTTCTCTGTTTTATTCTGGTGATGTGTGTGTTTCTTACCCTGCAAGGTTAAATATCTGTAAGTAAAAGGTAATATAGCTTGTATTTATGGACTACCTTGCTGTTTACAAAAGACTTGTGCCAAAAATAGACGGAGCATCAGGAGCACTGTCAGACTGAAAATGAGGGTAGAACTTACTTAGGGTCCTGGTTCTGTATTTAGGAAGTGGTGAAGCCAGGATATGGGCAACAGAGCAAGGAAAAACAGAAACTGGAGTAAGATGATGGATGGTATTGTAGATTTTCACCATTTGCTGGCTTGCTGTCAAGTTCAGATTTGCTGTCTCGAAAATGGTAGTCACAGTTTATCCTGCTTTTCAGGGTTGTAAAATTGAGATGGTGTTTGCAAAAGTGTCCTAATAACTGCAGAATAGCAGGCTATGGTGCTACACCTCCTTAATCCCAACACTCAGAGACAGGCAGATCTCTGAGTTTGAGAGCAGGCTGGCCTACATAGTGAGTTCTAGGCTAGCCAGGGCTGTATAGCGACACCCTATTTTCAAACAAAACTATACCAGAAAACCCAAACCACAAAGCAAAATAAATGAACTGCAGAATACTGTGAATATATGTATTTGCCTGTATGTGTATCTGTATATTGTGCTTGTCTGCTGCCTGTGGAGGCCAGAGGAGGTGCTGGATCTGGAACTCCCTGGAACTGGAGTTACAGACAGTTTGAGCTGCTGTGTGGTGGTAGGAACTGAACTCAGGACCTCTGGAAGAGTATCCTGTGCTCTTAACCTCTCTCTCCAGCCCGATACTTACTTTTTAAAATTTGTGATGGAGTCTTGCTAAGTTGCTCTGTTGCCCTTGAATCTGCTCTACATCCCACACAGGGCTGGCACTTGGTGTCCTTTGTGCCTCCCAGGTAGCTAGGTTTATAGTTCTGTGCCACCAGGCCTGGCCTGGAGACGCTGATTGTCACAACCAGGTGTGTGCTATTAGTACCTACTGAGAAGAAACCACAGATGCTTTAAACATCCTACAGTGCACCAGAGAGCCCCTGAGAGCAAAGTCTGGCACAGATGTCAGGGCCTCAGAATTCAGGTGTTTTTTTTTTTTTTGTTTTTTTTTTTTTTGAGACAGGGTTTCTCTGTAGCTTTGGAGCCTGTTCTGGAACGCACTCTTGTAGACCAGGTTGGCCTCGAACTCACAGAGATCCGCTTGCCCTGCCTCCTGAATGCACCATTCCTGCTGGGTTCAGCAACTATTTTTTTTTTAAGATTTATTAAGCATACAATGTACTGCTGGCAAGGAAGGCATCGGGTTTCATTACAGATGGTTGTAAGTCACCATATGGTTGCTGGGAATTGAACTTGGGACCTCTGGAAGAACAGCCAGTGCTCTTACCCTCTGAGCCATTTCTCCAGCCCTCAGTAACTAATTTTTAATATTGTTCGTTTACATTTTATGGTAGGCTTGAAGAATTTGATCTGTCAGTGAACAGCTCAGTTTTTTTTTTTTTTTTTTTGTGAGCCTGACTTCTTTTTTTTCCCTCTTGGTTTTTCACACAGGGTCTCAGGTAGCCCAGGCTGGTCTCAGACTTGCTGTGTGCCTGAGGGTGCCCTTGAATTTTGATCCTCTTATCTCCACCTCCCAGGTGCTGGGATTATGGCGTGCACTAGCTTTCCCGGCTCGTATTTCTTTTAAAGCAAGCCATTCTGTCTCTTTTTGTATTTAACAGGAAAGAAAAGGAACAGCCAAAGTAGACTTCTTGAAGAAGATCGAGAAAGAAGTCCAGCAGAAATGGGAAGCTGAGAAAGTGTTTGAAGTCAATGCATCTCATTTGGAGAAGCAGAAGCAGACCAGGTGAGTCAGTGACGATCCCCACACTCATCTGCCCAGGGAGAGGGAAGTGAGAAAGTGTGTATAATGGGCTGGAGGAGCTGAGTTCCACCGTGTACTTAAGTTGGATTCTTTCTATGGAATTCTTAGATTTCGTTCACGTTAAGATAAAAAAAAAAACCACATTTATTTTTGTGTGTTTGCAAGTGTGGTACATATGTGATATTCAGAGGACAACTTTCAGGAATCAGTTGATTGCTACCATGTTGGTGTTGAAGATTGACCTTGAGCCTGTGTCTGCTGAGCTATCTCACCAGCCTGTACAGATTTTTAAAATTATTAATTTTTATATTTTGGCAAAGGAGAATGTTTTAAAGTTTTGTATTTATTGGCTGATAAAAGGAAAGCTTTTTCTTTGAGAGATTCTTATTGATTTTACCTCCAGTATAGAATAAAATTTTGAAGGGTCACTATATTTGTTGATTTTATTTTATAAATACTATATTGCTTTGAAACTAAGATAATAACGAGGCAAATTGTAGACAGTGATGATTGGAGGAAAAACAAAAGCAAAATAATTGTCCTCAAAAAGAATGCTACAGTCGCTGGGCATGGTGTCCATGCCTTTAATCCCAGCACCCAGCACTCAGGAGGCAGAGGCAGGTGAATCCCTGAGTTTGAGGCCAACTTGATCTACAGAATGAATTTTTTAAAAAATATTTATTTATTTATTATGTATACAATATTCTGTCTGTGTGTATGCCTGCAGGCCAGAAGAGGGCACCAGACCCCATTACAGATGGTTGTGAGCCACCATGTGGTTGCTGGGAATTGAATTCAGGACCTTTGGAAGAGCAGGCAATGCTCTTAACCTCTGAGCCATCTCTCCAGCCCCCAGAGTGAATTCTAGGACAGCTAGGACTACACAGAGAAACCCTGTCATAAAAAACCAAAAAAAAAAAAAAAAAGAATGTTACAATATGTTAAATTAATGTGCATACCCTTTTTTGCATATATTGACCTTTAATCTCAGCACTTGGGAGGCAGAGAATGTGTGTGGTAGTAGTTAACTGTGAACTAACTGTGTGCTAGGAAACATACCATATTCTCATTGAATCTTAAGAATTAAGTTTATTTGATATTATTTTTTAATGTTTATGGATGCTTTGCCTGCATGTATGTCTGTGCACCATGTGGGTACAGAGCTCAGAAGAGGGGGTCAGATCTTTTTGACTGGAATTACAGATGCTTGTGAGCTGCTGTGAAGGTTTACTACTGAATACCTCCAGTCCCCTGCTTAGCGTCTTAATAGCTTTTTAAGGTGAACGCTTCTTTTTGTCTTTTGAGACAAGGTCTCACACTATTCCAGGCTGGCCTTTAACTTGGCTGTGTTGCAGAGAATGACCTGACTTGCTCTTCTGCCTCCTCCTAAGTGCTAGGATTACAGGCATGTGTCATCATGCTTGACCTATGTGGTGGTGGGGATCAGACCCAGCACTTTGTGTATTCTGGGCAAGCATTCAGCTAACTAAGCTATCCTCAACCTGGTTAAAAAAAATTTAAATTAAACTACATGTAACAGATGGTGAAGCAGATACAGAGGCTAAGTAAAGTTCTGAAACTTGATAAGAGTTTACAGGGTGTGACTCTTTCATATGTCTGTCCTTCCAAGTATTTTTTTTAAGGGTATCTCTATGTAGCTCTGGCTGTCCTGGAACTTACTATGTAGACTAGGTTGACTTCTAATTCACCCTGCCTCCACCTCCCAAGTGCCAGGATTATGGCATGTAGGACTGACTACTCCTGGCTTTGCCCTTCCAAGTATTCACCAGGCAAGACTAGCTTCTTTTTTTGTTTTGTTTTGTTTTGAAAGATTTATTATGTATGCAGTGTTCTGCCTGCATGTTTGCCTGCAGGCTAGAATAGGGCACCAGATCTCACAAATGGTCGTGAGCCACCATCATCTGATTGCTGGGACTTGGACTCAGGACCTCTAGAAGAGCAACCAGTGCTCTTAACCCAACTAGCTTGGTTTTTAAGAGCTGATGAACTAAAGGTGTAACTGTAGATGTTTCTAGGGCTTACTAATTAAAAAAACCTATCCTCTTTACTTACTACTTAAGATAGACTCTAATGGAATGCATGTAGTGTGATATATTTAAAGAGAAATTGCTAGCATACAGTATTGTTATACCTTAAACTACAGTTTGTTACTTCTGTTGCTTTGTTTTAGAATTTTAGTTCACATTAAATCAATTTAATAAGAAATGAACCATTATAATGCTTGGATCAGTAAAAGAAGGACCTGTTGAGATATGAAGTTTTGTTGAAGAAATTTATTAATATTGTGAAGATTAAATTTCAAAAGTCTTTGTGAAACATACTGTGCTTTAATAAAATTCGTGAGTGAGCCACACTAAGTGATATATTGATGAAGAACATATCCATATTTGTAAACCATGGAAAAGGAAGAAAATGGCAAAGCCAACTGGAGGTTATTGGTTTTCCCTTGTGGGGAGAGCACATATGGTTGGCTTCACTGAATTACAACTTGGAGGGTGCATATGTAAGTGCTCAGTTATTTGTAAGTACATGGCATAATAAAATGAACATTTTATTTTATTGAGACAGGATCTCACTATGTAGCCCATGCTGGCCTGGATCAAACTGACCTTGAACTCACAGAGATCCCTCTACCTCTGCATTCCATCCTGGCTGAAAAATTAACACTTACAAGTGCACCATTTATGCTGTGTGATATAAATATGTAGGTTACAAATACTTATTGTGAAAAAGAAAGTCTGAGAATAGAAACAGCTTTCAATAAAGTGGTTCACTGCATGTGCTGTGTGATATTAGGACGTCTCTCCACTGCACGTGCTGTGTGATATTAGGACGTCTCTCCACTGCACGTGCTGTGATCATTAGGACTTTTCTCCACTGCACGTGCTGTGATATTAGGACGTCTCTCCACTGCACGTGCTGTGTGATATTAGGACCTCTCTCCACTGCACGTGCTGTGTGATATTAGGACCTCTCTCCACTGCACGTGCTGTGATCATTAGGACTTTTCTCCACTGCATGTGCTGTGATATTTAGGACTCCTCTCTCAAGGAACTTGAAGTTGCTTTGTGTGTATCTTTAATGAAAAAGGAATCTTACTTTTTCAAATAAATGTTAGAGCAGTACAGATTCTTTAAAATGTTAATTTTTAAATGATATCATTGTTACTTGCATATTTCAGTCTAAGTTAAACCTCTCATGTTTGTTACAGAGATATTTATCTCTTTTCTGTGTTGTGGTCTTACCTCAGGCTTCATACATGCTGTGTAAGTGCTCTACCATCAAGCTACATCCCTAGATCAAGGAGATTATTGCATAATATCATTTATGATTGTATGATGTTTTCAAAATCAAACTTAAGTTTTGGAGAGCTTTTGATTTCAAGTTTATAAACTTAGTATCTTTTTTTGAGACAGTCTTACCTTAGGCTTTAACTGACCCAGAGCTTTCTATATGAACCACACACAGCTCAAGCTCACAGAGATCCTCCTGCTTTTGGCTCCTATGTTAAAGGCATGTACTACCCTGTCCAGCCCAAACTTGCTATCTTTTAAGTAGCTAAACTTTATTTATTTATTTTTTATTATTATTCTGTTTTGTTTTGTTTTTTTGTTTCTCGAGACAGGGTTTCTCTGTAGCTTTGAAGCCTGTCCTGGAGCTAGCTCTTGTAGACCAGGCTGGCCTTGAACTCACAGAGATCCGCCTGCCTCTGCCTTCTGAATGCTGGGATTAAAGGCTTGGGCCACCACTGCCCAGCTCTTTATTTTGTTTTTAAAAGAGATTTTATTTTTGTGTTAATGTGTATGAGTTGTTTTACCTGCATGTAAGTATACTAGCAGTGCCTGCAGGGTTCAGAAGAGGGCATTCCATCCCCTGGAACAGTTACAGATGATTGTGAGCAGTCATGTGGGTCGTCTTGTGCGAGCAGCAAGTGCTCTTACACACTGAGACGTGTCCAGCTCCTCCAAAAGCTAGACTTGGCACAGAGTACTTACATGACCCAGCAGCCTTTCCATTTTGTTGTGAAAGAAATTTAACATTTTCTTTTTTGTACTTTCCTTTTCACATGATTACTTTGCAGCAAGGGGAAATACTTTGTCACTTTCCCATATCCATACATGAACGGACGCCTTCATTTGGGACACACGTTTTCCTTATCCAAGTGTGAGGTAAAGCTCTTGTGTTTATTACTAACTTGGGATAGGGAGGGTCTATATTAAATACCAGTTTGAAAAAAAATTGCATGCATAAAATTCATTTCCTCTTAAGGGAATTCAAATACTTACTTTTAAAGAATAATTTTTTAAAATATTTATTTATTGTGTATACAATATTCTGTCTGTGTGTATGCCTGAAGGCCAGAAGAGGGCACCAGATCTTATTACAGACGGTTGTGAGCCACCATGTGGTTGCTGGGAATTGAACTCAGGACCGTTGGAAGAGCAGGCAATGCTCTTAATCTCTGAGCCATCTCTCCAGCCCTAAAGAATATATTTTATACCTTAATTTTATGTTTTTGTTTCCATGTCATGTGCGTATTTGTTCAGGATTTAGGACATGTGTATGTTCAAAATTTCTATGTTGGTTAAAAACAACAAAAAAGACAGTGGAGTAGAATTTTGCAGTGACAAAATGTCTGTTCTAAAACTGGGAGGAGGGAAGTTAGTGCTGCCAAAAGTTAGCATTTTGCCTTGCAGTGGTGGCGCAAGCCTTTGATCCCAGCACTCAGGAGGCAGAGGCAGGTGGATCTCTGTGAATTCGAGGCCAGCTATAGAACAAGTTCCATGACAGGCTCCAAAGCAACAAAGAGAAACCCTGTCTCCCCCACCCCAAAGTTAGCATTTTGTGTATATCTGCTATTTATATTTCTAATTTAAATTCGATTTTCTTCCTGCAGTTTGCAGTAGGATACCATAGATTAAAAGGGAAAAATTGTCTGTTTCCCTTTGGGCTACACTGTACTGGCATGCCTATTAAGGTAAGACTGCTTAGAGGACTAGCTTCTATTCTTTCCTCTTCCTTAACTTTTAAAAAATTTATTTATGTATTTTTTAGGTATGATTGCTCTATCTGTATGTATGTCTGCACACCAGAAGAGGGCACCAGATCCCATTATAGATGGTTGTGAGCCATCATGTGGTTGTTGGGATCTGAATTCAGGACTTGCAGAAGAGCAATCAGTGTTCTTAACCTCTGAGCCCCTGGTTTCTACTCTTGAGCTTAGAGTAAAGAAAAATACCTGATTTATAATCTTGGAATTGGATTTTTCACTGATGCCATTTACATCAAAGTATTCTATTAAATGAGCTAAATTTGTTATAGTGAAAATTAATTTAAAAATTCTTCAGTCCAAGGTGATTCCCTCTCCAAGGGGCTGACTAGTGCCCCTTTCAGGAACGTAGCAACTTGGAAGAAAATCTGGCATGCCTGAGGTCTGGGGAACAAGGGTTGCTTGTTGCCTTTTCTTGCCTTTGGTAGCCTACATGTAAAAAAAAAAAAAAAAAAAAAAATTCTTCAAAGGACTAGGGAGATAGCTTAGGGTAAAGCACTTGCTAAGTGTCTTAGGATTCTATTGCTATGAAGAGATACCATGACCATAATAACTCTTGTAAAGGAAAACATTTAATTGGGGCTGGCTTATAGTTCAGAGGTTTAGCCCATTATCATCATGGCTGGAAGCATAGTGGCACGAGGCTGACATGGTGCTGGAGAGGTAGCTGAGAGTTCTACGTTTGGATCCACAGGCAGCAGAAGGAAACTGTGTGCCATACTGGCCCGACTTGAGTTTATAAGACCTCAAAGTCCACCTCCTCAGTGACACGCTGCCTATAGCAAGGCCATACCTACTCCAACTAGATCACACCTCCTAATAATGCTACTTCCTATGGGCATATGGGGGCCATTTTTATACGTACCATCACACTAAGTAAACTTGATGACTTGAGTTCGGAGCCCCAGAATGTAGCATGAGTTCTTCTGTTCCATATCAAGTGGCTCTTCTGATTGAGCGTTGATGTGATACTGTCTCCTTTATCTTCTCTGTAGTTAGATTTCCTTGGTCATCTCAAGATGGCTTTCCTGGTTGCAGTTTTACATTTTCTTCTGTGGGCTGTGCTTCACGTGTAGTTTGCTTTAGACCTTTTAGTTGTCTGACATGATGTTTATTAATGTTTGAATTTAGACACTTTGAGAAGAATACTATATTGATGAGGCATAAACTTCTCATCGTATCACATCAAAAAGTATACGATAGCAACTTGTCCCATTTTAGTAACATTAGGTAATACATGACAGAGTTCCTCATTCTAAGGGTGTCTTTAGTAATTAGAAAGTAGTCTGTGGGGACTATATTGAGACCCTCTGAATGGCTTATTACTCAGTAGCCTAGAGGTTTTAGCATCTTTTGGTGATCCTGGCTTATTTTAATTACTGTATTTGTGGTTGCAAATAACATTTTTATATGTGTATGTGGTGTTGGAAACTGGACTGAGGGTCTTACACTTGGTAGCCCAAATGTTCTAACACTGGGTACGTCTTTACCCAAATACTGGTCATTCCCCTTTAGTACTGGGCTTTTAGGCAGGGCTTCGCTTTACTGGGTAGACAGTCTCTCTTAACCTGGATTATATCTGTATTTCTTTTCATTTAATTTTCATTTTGATATAGTCTTGTTAAATTGCCCAGGATGATCTTGAGCTTGTAATCCCCCTGCCTCAGTCTCCAGAACAGCTGTATGTGCCAGGAGTACCTTTCTGGTTGTAGTTTACTTAACAGCTGAAACTCTTCTTTGATGTTTTCTGTTTTGGGGAGTGAACTTATGGGATAGTTTGGAAGAACAGTGGTGGAAAGCCCAGTTCTGTAACTTGCTAGTTTATAACCTTGGATAAATCACTTCATGTCAGCGTTTGTTTTCTAATTTAATATTTGTCCTGTCTACCTCTCAGGAGAGCTAATTACTAACAGAGGGTAAGAAATTACCTCCCACTACAAAGATAATCTTCAAGCCGGGCGATGGTGACGCACGCCTTTAATCCCAGCACTCGGGAGGCAGAGGCAGGCGGATCTCTGGAAGTTCGAGACCAGCCTGGTCTACAAGAGCTAGCTCCAGGACAGGCTCTAAAGCTGCAGAGAAACCCTGTCTCGAAAAACCAAAAAAAAAAAAAAAAAAAACAAAGATAATCTTCAAAATGAGAAACCATTAGTATTGTTACTCAAAATGACATCCCGTGTTTTATGTATCTTTTCATTTCTGCTGTTTAGTGTGTCAGGATGCTACATTAAGTACTATAGATATTGAATAAAATACAAACTCTGTTAGAGGATTTTGAGGCATGTGATTTGCACCGTCTGGGTTTTCTATAGTATTTGTGTGTAGATGTTACATGCAGTTTCAGAAAGTTGATTTTTGTTGACCTTGGAAACATTTTATTTCCTTGAGTTCTGAACTTGGCTCTTTCTGTTCTTGTGCTGTAGGCGTGTGCCGACAAGCTGAAAAGAGAAATAGAACTGTATGGCTGCCCTCCTGATTTTCCAGAGGAAGAAGAGGAAGAGGAAGAAAGCAGCGTTAAACCTGCAGATATAGCAGTGAAGGATAAAGCCAAAGGGAAAAAGGTCTGGTGGTTGTTTACGTTTCGGTTGCCTTGCCTGACGGTCCTGCCTCTCTGGTTTAGTTGTACCTACCCAACACTGGCAGGTGCCTGGCACATGAAGCGTACTTGGTAATTTTTAAGAAACTGTCATTTCAAGACTGTTTAGATGATTCAGTGGGTAATGAGATCTCTAGGTAAGCACAACATCTCCAAATCCCAGCACTCCATTGATGAGAAGGGCAGTAGAGACAGAAGAATCCCAGAAGCTTGTAAGCTAGTCTGGAGTCAGTGTTGAACAGCAGAGATCCTGCCTCAAATAAACTGGCAGGTTGTCCTGACCTCCATATGTGCACCATAGATACTGATGAACACACACCCATAAACATACATCTTACATACACCCACAAAGATGAAAAATTCATCAGGCCAGCAGGAGGGATAGATCAGCAGCTAACAGCACTGTTAACCCTTGTCCATTCCCAGCATCTGCATGATGGTTTATTACTGTCTGTAACTCCAGTCCCAGGGTATCTGCTGCCCTCTTCTGGCCTGTTGGGTACCCACATGCACATGGTACACACGCATGCAAGCAAAACACCCATTTACATAAAAATAGAATAAATACATTAAATCAAAATATTGTCTGGCTTTATTGTTGTTTTTTCACTTTAATTTGATATATTTTAGATTTAAAGGAGTTTCAAGATAGTGCAGCATTCTTGCATAACCTTTGTCCACCTCCCCCAATGTTACTCTTCTTTACTCTTCTGTAACTATGATACAGTCATCCTACCTAAACAGCTAACATTCAGTGCTGTGTGCCAAACTGTAGAGTTCATCTGAAGTGTTTTAAAAAGAGGACTTCATTTTTTAAAAGATTTAATTTTTAATTTTGTGTGTTTGTGTGTCTTTGTGTTTGTTATGTGCAGATACTTAGAGAGTCTAGAAGGTGTTAGCTCCCCTGGAACTGGAGTTACAGGCAGTTGAGAGCAGCTTGATGTGGTTGCTGGGAACCCAATCTGTGTCTTCTGTAACAGCAGTATGCCCTCCTGTTTGCTGAGCTAGCTCTCTAGCCTCCTGTGTTTACATTAGAAATTGTGTGTGCGTGTTGAGGGGGGAGGCAGGGGCAAGCTTGCCAGTAGCTGCTTGCTTACGGAGGTCAGAGGACAGCTCTGAGTAGGCTCTTTCCTGTCATCCTGTACGATCTAGGGATAGAGTCAGGCTGTCAGGTCTGTGCACAAGCACCCATGCAGACTAAGTCCTCTTCCTGACCTTGTATTTGAAGTTGTACCCATCCTTCTCCTAATGTCTTTTCTCTGCTTTAAACAGGGGGTGGGGGTGCAGGGGCTGGAGAGATGGCTCAGCAGTTAAGAGCACTTGTTGCTTTTGCAGAGGATCCAGGTATGATTCCCATACTCACACATGTGGTATTTCACAGCCGTCCACAACTCAGAGTTTGAGGGAGTCTAATGCCTTCTGACTTCTGTGGACACCAAGTTTACATATGGTACTTATACATATATGCAGGCAAAATATACATAATGTAAAAATGAATAATTTAAAAGAAAAAGATCCAATCTAGAATCCACACTACATTATTAACTTCTATGATTTTTGACACGGAGTAAAGTTCAGATAAAGAATTTATCGACTGTTGCTGTGCAGTGGTGGTGCACGTCTTTAATCCTGCACTCTAGAGGCAGAGGCAGGAGGATCTCTGTGAGTTCAAGGCCAGCCTGGTCTACAAGAACTAGTTCCAGGACAGGCTCCAAAGCTACAGAGAAGCCCTGTCTCGAAAAACCAATTAAAAAAAAGTTTTTGACTGTCAAAAAAGTCATGTCTATTTTTGTGTTGCAGTGATAACAACACAAATTGGGTAATTTATACTGACCAGAAATTTATTGGCCCACTGAGGCTGGGAAGGCTTATGTTGAGAGTTTAGTACCTGATAAGGCATTTCTTGCTGTGTTGTCTGTGAAGGAATGGAAAAGAAATAGTAGCAGAACCGGAAAGAGAGACAGGGAGGGAGAGAGGAAGTAACATGCTCAGGACAGGCTGGATTTGTCTTCTGTGGTTCAGCAATGATACATTCTTGAGGGCAGAATCTCTTTAAGAGTCTACCTTTTAACACTGTTACATGGGGAATTAAGTTTCTTATAGTTAAAGTGGAGACCAAAATTTCAACCATTAAATAAACTCTTTTAATTTGGGGTCACCTGATGGTTTTTCATATAGATTAAAATGAAGCGATTTTTTATTTTGAGCTCAGAAGGGCATCTGCGCTATTAGAAGAAAGGAAACGAGAGTGTGGCGCTAATACCGCAATGACAGTGGCTGCGTGGTTCCTTCATCTTGTTATCTCTGGTGTCCGTTTCCTGGTGGACCTCCTGCTGTCTGTACCTGCTGTGGTGTTCTGATCCATCAACAGTGTTGTGTGAAGCAGAGCAGCAGATCTCTTATGAGAGATCCTGTCTGCATAGCGAGTTTCAGGCCAGCTAGAGCCACCCTGTGAAACCCTCTTCACAAAGAAACACAATCACCAAATAGGATTATGGAATTAAAGTTACTGTGGTCCTGGGATGCTGATCGGTTCTCGGCTGTGCTTTACTGGAGTTGGTGTTTGTTTTCAGAGCAAAGCCGCTGCCAAGGCAGGATCGTCTAAGTACCAGTGGGACATTATGAAATCCCTTGGGCTTTCTGATGAAGACATAGTGAAGTTTTCTGAAGCAGAACATTGGCTTGAGTATTTCCCACCGCTGGCTGTTGAGGATCTGAAGACAATAGGGTTAAAGGTACGCCGTAGCCCTCAGTGTTAGAGACAAGTGAAAGGCACCTGTGTTTGTATCATTCAAAAAGATATGGAACAACTTTTAAATTTACAACAGTATAGTCTGGCTGAATGTCACCAAAAGTCCAGATGTTATTAGACTGGCAGTGAGGAAGAAAACCTTCAACATTTGTCTCATCAGAATATATTTATTAACAATTGATAGAAAGTGATTTTATTTAAAGAATACAAAGACACCAAAATTTAACTCAAGTATGTTGACTCTATTACTTAAGTATTTCTTTTAAATTTATTGTAAATCTTATATGTCAGCTAATGTGTATGTATTTTTTTGTTTGTTTTGTTTTGTTTTTTGAAACAGAGCTTCTCTGTGTAGTTCTGGCTGTCTTGGAACTCCCTCTGTAGACCAGGCTGGACTCGAACTTAAATATCCACTTGCCTTTGCCTCCTGAGTACTGGGATTAAAGGCATGTGCTCTTACTGCTCAGCAAGTGTGTGTATTTTAAAACCTATTGATTAAAAAATTATTGCAATGATTTATATGAACTTAAGATGTGGAACTGGCTGGGCGGTAGTGGCGCACGCCTTTAATCCAAGCACTTGGGGAGGCAGAGGCGTGTGGATCTCTGTGAGTTCAAGGCCAGCCTGGTCTGTCTACAAGAGCTAGTTCCAGGACAGGCTCCAAAGCTACAGAGAAGCCCTGTCTCGGGGGAAAAAAAAAAAAAAAAGATGTGGAACTGGAATTTTTTTCTTCTTTAATAGTCGATCTAATGTTAAGTTGGGATAAATAGTAGAAAGGTAAATAGTCGACTCATAGGAATCCGTATTTATAAAAATTATCTTTTCCTTTTCTTTCTCTAGGTAGATTGGCGGCGTTCCTTCATCACCACGGATGTGAATCCTTACTATGATTCTTTTGTCAGGTGGCAGTTTTTAACATTAAGAGAAAGAAACAAAATTAAATTTGGGAAGCGGTGAGTTTGTTTTATTTCAGTGTAATCAACTAAAAATCCTAATTCTTGCATTGCATTGCAATCCAGTATCTGTATCTCATCTTGTTCTCTCTTATCTGTCCATCCACCCATTCACCTGTCGGTCTGTCTTTTCCTTTTTCATCACTCTCTTCTTGTTCTGTTGTATCTCTTGCTTTCCTTTAGTCTGCCCTGCCTGCCTGTGTCTGCCTGCCTGTGTCTGCCTGCCTGTGTCTGCCTGCCTGCCTGTGTCTGCCTGCCTGCCTTCCTTCCTTCCTTCCTTCCTTCCTTCCTTCCTTCCTTCCTTCCTTCCTGCGACAGGGTTTCTCTGTGTCTTTTATTTTTCTATTTCATTTGTGTTGGACTCAGGGCTCGCACCCTGTGACATGTGTTTTGTCACTGAGCTCCCACTTTCTTGCTGCTCAGTGTCTTGACTTCTGAGCTGTTTTGTGTTTTTGACAGCTAGAACCAGAGAGAAGGGAATGATTCTTTTCAGTATTCCTAGCAAACCACTGGCAAAATTACTTTATTTGTGTTTTGACTTATACTTCTATAAGTTGCTAAGATTTTTTTTCCTTTATTATGTGGATCAAATAAAAACAACTTATTTGAATCTATCTTTTTTGTTGTTGTTGTTCTTGTTGTTTTGAGACAGGGTTTCTCTGTGTCGCCCTGGCTGTCCTGGAACTCGCTCTGTAGACCAGGTTGGCCTCACACTCACAGAACTCTGCCTGCCTCTACCTCCTGAGTGCTGGGGTTAAAGGCGTGCGCCACCACTGCCCGGCTGTGTGAATTTATTTTATGGTCTTACGTTTCGTTACTTCAAGGCTAAGGCTAATCAACAGTTTTCATTAATGCTCCCTTCCTTGAAGGAGATGTCAAAGCTTTGTTTCAGAACTGCTCATCAAAGCATGTGTAATTTAGACACTGGCTTGGCTGAAGGTGTCAGCTATAATTCATGCTTGTAGGGTATTAGTGATACTGTCTGATACGTCATGATGTAACCTGGATAATATAACAGTGTTTGCTGCTTATTGCTCTTTTTTTAGGTATACCATTTATTCTCCAAAAGATGGACAGCCTTGCATGGATCACGACAGACAAACTGGAGAGGTGATTATCTGGACCACTGAGTGGCCACTGTAATGCCCTTTATTGTGGCCACACCACTGGCATTCTCTTTGCTGGAAGGATGAATTATTCCTATGTGCAGGAATCCATGTCATGAGTCTGGAGTGGATTCCTGCATAGGTCAGCAGGGTGAATCCATATTTTCCCCTTGTTTCTTTGTTTAGGGCGTTGGACCTCAGGAATACACCCTAGTCAAACTGAAGGTGCTTGAACCATACCCATCAAAATTAAGGTAGGTTTGCTAAAAATCACTGTTTCATGGTCTTTTCTTTTTTTTCTCTTCCTTTTTCCCTCTTCTTTTCTTGGAGACTGTTTTTCACCTAGTGCTCTTTCCTCAGCCTTCTGGGTACTGAGGTTGAAGCTTCCATTATGTCTGGCTTGATTGATCATTTCTGAACAATCGGATGATTATGAGGGAAGCCACAATTTTAATATAAATATGTTCTTTTTATTTTTAGTGGTCTGAAAGGGAAAACTATCTTCCTGGTAGCTGCTACCCTTAGACCTGAGACTATGTTTGGACAGACTAACTGTTGGGTTCGGCCTGATATGAAGTACATTGGGTTTGAGACAGCGAATGGTGATATATTCATCTGCACACAGAGAGCTGCCAGGAATATGTCGTACCAAGGTTTCACCAAGCACAATGGAGTGGTGCCTGTTGTGAAGGAGTTAATGGGGGAGGTAAGCTGGGGAGGCACTCTCGATTTTTATTGTGAAATTGGAGGGAAGTGGAACTTGAAAGAATATCAAAAAACTGCAATTAGCACACATGAGATAATATGTGCAGGACATTTGTAGTTTATTTTAAAGATTCATTCATTTATTATGTATACAATGTTCTGCCTGCATGTATGCCTGCAGACCAGAAGGGGGCAGCATATCTCATTGTAGATGCAGTGAGCCACCATGTTGCCCACCTGTTTCCTTTTTGCTCCTTACCTGTGCTAAGCAGGTGCTTCATCACTGAGCGGTGCGGCACAGGTGCCCAGTCACTGAGCCATGCCCCAGCTGTTGTACTTTGAGACATGCTTCCACTAAATTTCCTGGACTGACTTTGAACTTACTGTGCAGCCTCTGATCTCCTTGAAATTGTGATTCTTGTGCCTCAGTCTCCTGACAGATGGGGTTTTAGGCTGGACCACCAGCCATGGGGTTGTTGCTATTTTTAAATTAGCATATCTTAACTATATATAATTCTAGATTTCATTATGCCATTTTATACATGTACATAATGTATTTCAATCATATTGACTCCCCTCTTTACCCTCTCTTCCCCCTCCCATTCTCAACAAGCCCCTTCTAGTCCCAGCTAGCCCCCTTCTACTTTCATTTTATTGTGTGTGTGTGTGTGATCTAGTAAGTTTCATAGGGCTGCTTACAGGATCACAGGCATCTGAAGAACTGTTTCCTGTTCTTGTTGTATGGTTTTGTTTTGTTTTGTTTTTTTTTTTTTTGAGATAGGGTCTCTCTCCCTGGCATCCTAGAACTCACTATGTAGACCAGATTGGCCTTGAACTCACAGAGATCTGCTTCCCAAATTCTGGGATTATAGGTGTGAATCACCAGCTCCCAGCTTCTGTTTCCTGTTCTCAATGCCCTTCTCACCATGGCATTTAGAATAGGCCTTTGATTTCAGCCTTTAAAACTGCTGTGGTGTGTAAGCTGTCACCCATATGACTGCAGATTCTATAAAGGTAGCTCATGTGTGCGTTTACACACACATACACACACACACAAACACATGCCCACACAAAGGAATAAAACAGAATGGTGCAGAACAGGTGTACAGCTGCAGGCCCTTTGTTGTCTCATACAAGTACAGGGCAGAGCTAGGAGGCACGCAGGAAGTGGAAGCAGGAGGATCACTGTGAGTTCTATGCTAGCCTGGGCTACAGAGTGAAATATGAGACATTTAAAAAAACAAACAAACAAACAAACAAACAAAAGAACAAAAGGAGAGAGAGACAGAGACACACACATAGAGAATAGGCCCAATCTTTCTGCATTCTCTAATTTTTTTGAAGCAGTAGGAATATCTTTTTCACTTCAACTTGAATTTATTTATAACTGTCATTTTAGACATGTAGAGTTCTATTTTCTTTTTTTAAAAAATATTTATTATGTGTACAATATTCTGTCTGCATGTGTGCCTGAAGGCCAGAAGAAGGCACCAGAGCTCATTACAGATGGTTGTGAGCCACCATGTGGTTGCTGGGAATTGAACTCAGGACCTTTAGAAGTGCAGGCAATGATCTTAACCACTGAGCCATCTCTCCAGCCCCCCTAGTTCTATTTTCTTGATGTGACTTTTATTACCTAGCTTTTTGGTCATGGAAAGCTTTAGTGCAGTGGTTCTGGTTTTCTTTTTTCCTTTTTTCTTTTCTTTTCTTTTCTTTTTTGAGACATGGTTTCTCTGTGTAGCCATGACTGTCCTGGAACTCAATCTTGTAGACCAGGCTAGTCTTGAACTCAAAGATTCATCTGCCTCTGCCTTCTGCGTGCTGGGATTAAAGGCGTGTGTTACCATTGCCCAGCTACTTTTTTTTTTCTTTTCTTTTTTTATAGTGCTCAAACACAGACACCTGTGCAGCACGGGATTCTTTTCTTTCTTTTTTTTTTTATCTTTTTTAATATTTATTTATTATGTATACAATATTCTCTTTGTGTGTATGCCTGCAGGCCAGAAGAGGGCGCCAGACCTCATTACATATGGTTGTGTGCCACCATGTGGTTGCTGGGAATTGAACTCAGGACCTTTGGAAGAGCAGGCAATGTTCTTAACCTCTGAGCCATCTCTCCAGCCCCCCAGCTACTTTTTCTGTATATTTTATTTTGTTTACTTAGTGGAGAAGTTTTGCACATGTATGGGAACAACATGATGTTTAAAATGCGTATATACATGGTAGAATGACTGTGTAAAGTAATTAACAAACAGTGCTTCAGACTTCTCATTTTTGATGTGAGAACATTTAAAGTCATTGTGATTTTCAACTGTGTAACATCATGACATCAACTGCAGCAAGTATTTTGTACATATGTAGATCTCCAGAGTTTATTCCTCTATGGTTTTCAGTAGGACCCTCTTGACCTTAAAATTTGAATACTTATTTTAACTTTTTTCATTGCATTTACATTTCTTCCCTTTTTTGCTCCTCTTTATGCAGGAGATCCTTGGGGCTGCACTTTCTGCACCGCTGACCTGCTATAAGGTGGTCTACGTTCTCCCTATGCTCACCATTAAGGAGGATAAAGGTATAGATTTTGCTGGTAGAATGCTTTGCTAACCGCATTCTGGTGTATTAGTTAATTCCTTTCTTTCTTCTTAAGGTACTGGTGTGGTCACGAGTGTTCCTTCTGATTCGCCGGATGATCTGGCAGCGCTCAGAGACCTGAAGAAAAAGCAAGCAAGTATCTGCTTCATGTCCTTGTTTTATTCTTTTTTTTTCTCCCCAAGACAGGGTTTCTCTGTGTAGCCATGGCTGTCCTGGAACTTACTTTATAGACCAGTCTGGCCTTGTACTCACAGAGATCCTTCTGCCTCTGCCAGTATTTAAATGCATGTGCCACCACCACCCAGCCTTGTTCTTGTTTTAAATTTAGCATGATATTAGTGGGCACTGCTGAACAGCTGGGACACAGGCTGAGGGCATACATGTTTGTCTCTGAACCATTATCTCTAACCTGGTTTTCAGTGTTTGTGTGTTTCTGTGGTTGGAATTTGGAATAAAATTCTGTAACAAATTTGAGAAGGTGGTGTGTGTGTTTTTGAGTGTGTGCAGCGCCACCATTACAGAAAGCACATTTGGTGACCTGCTTTACACCCTCCACCTCACTCTTGTGACCGTCTCTCATGGGACTTGGAGCTAGGGT
This sequence comes from Arvicola amphibius, assembly GCF_903992535.2. Taxonomy (NCBI): domain Eukaryota; kingdom Metazoa; phylum Chordata; class Mammalia; order Rodentia; family Cricetidae; genus Arvicola; species Arvicola amphibius. Next base: position 118,906,321 of record NC_052051.1, on the reverse strand, counting down.
GGTGGCCATAAGTCCCAGAGGATTCTCCTGTCTCCACTTTGTGCAGTGTTGGGCTTTCTAGTATGCCTGGCTTCTCTCATGGGTGCTGGGGGTTTGAACTCTGCTCCTCATGCTTGTGTAGCAAGTCCTCTCATCCACTGACTCACTCTCTCAGCCCCATATTTTCATTACAGGCAAGAATATTACCCTTGACTGGGGTGATGTCTCGATGTCTGTGTGCATTGTTGCATTTGATGCATTTCCTACAGACATGTTCAACCTGTGGACTGTGGATTACACGTGTCACAGGATAGCTATGGATTAGGCTCAGTGAAAAATCATAAACTTATTTAAAACACGAGGTTTTGTTTGTAAGCTGGTTACATAGTTCTTAATTGGGAAATGTATAGGTGACAAGTTTTATCACAATGTCAAAATATTTAGACATACCTGAAGGCTATTCACATTAAAGTGAACTATTGAGTTTTAAAAGGTCACGGGTCCCTTATTGAGATAATGTTAAAAATGTTCTGTACGGAAAGAACAAATAATGGAATAAAAGCTTGAAGCCAGGGAAGAGGGAGGCTGAGGCAGGAAGGCCTCAAGTGTAAGGCCGGCATAGGCTGCTGCAGGAAAGCCTTGCCTCGGGAAAACAAATGAGTTTGCTTTATTACTGATTGTATCAGTAACGAAATTGAGCACTAATGTTAGCTTACGAATTTTCCATAGGCATTACGAGCAAAGTATGGAATTAGAGATGAAATGGTCCTGCCGTTTGAGCCGGTGAGTATGTGTGTATTCCCAGACATTACACGCCTTTATCAAAGAGGAAAAGGCGCTTACATGTTCTTCTTGTAACAAAAATAGATCATTGGTAGAGTTTGAAAACGAGAGGGAATTTTCTTACTTTAATTTGATAACTTACTGTTGTAAATAACAGGAAAAGGAAAACAATATGCATTTCCTTTCCACCTGGCACCTGCAGTTGGGAAAACGTATATATTATTCTCACCAGTTTTTTAAAATTTTTATTTATTCATTCATATATTTATTATGTATACAATGTTCTGTCTGCATGTATGCCTGCCTGCCAGAAGAGGGCACCAGATTTCATAGATGGTTGTGAGCCACTGTGTGGTTGCTGGGACTTGAACTCAGGACCGCTGGAAAAGCAGTCAGTGCTCTTAACCTCTGAGCCATCTCTCCAGCCTACTATTCTCACCAGTTTTATACTAACTTGTTAACAATGTACCTTCCTTAACCTAGGAATATTTATTTTGTAACCTTGCAGAACTGTTTAATGTTTCTTGTTTTCATTTTTGTACATGCAGAAGAAAAGTCAGAATAATACCAGCAAATAACCTTAATGAAGAGTGTAGGAGAGTGAGCTTGGACATGCTCATTGCTCTGGGTGTGATTCTCAACACTGGGGGAAAAGACTCCAAAAATTTGATAGATGCTTGAAGCCATCCATAAAAACAGTTGACATTGCTCTGCTTCTCGCAGCCTTAGTTGTTCAGTAGCCTGTGTGGCAGGAGGTGAGAGTAGGGGCGGCACGTGTTGTTCCGTGGTAAGGGAGTGCACGCATTGCCATCTGCAGGTGAGTGTCTGTGAGCTCTGAGTGTACGTCACTGCCTGGTGATAGTAAAATCCAATGTGGCTTTACAGGGCAACGGAGCCATGTCCACACGGCTGGTTTGTGTTGCCTTTCAGCATGAATCCACATTTGGTGTTGCTGTTCTCTGCAGGTGCCAGTCCTTGAAATCCCAGGGTTTGGAAGTCTTTCTGCTGTCACCCTTTGTGATGAGCTGAAAATTCAGAGCCAGAATGACCGTGAAAAACTTGCAGAAGCAAAGGAGAAATTGTATTTAAGAGGATTTTATGATGGCGTAAGTCATAATTTTTATTGTTTTTATTTGTAGCTGTATGTTATGCTGTTCCTCTAATTTTAACTTAAAAGGAAAAATTAAACATAGTTTTTATAAAACACTAATTTGGAAAAGATAAGTAAATTTTATTCTAAATTCCAGTTTTTATCATGTCATTTTTAGAAACATTTCCAGAATTACATTTGTGTGTGTGTGTGTGTGTGTGTGAGTGTTCTGGGAATCTCTAAGAAAAAGATTTCTTGAGATATTTAAAATTAGTTCCTGTTATTATACAATACAATTCTAAAGGTTGGCTGCATCAAGAATGCCTGTTCCAGGACTGGGAGATGGCTTAACAGTTAAGTGCACTTACTGCTTTTATAGAGAACTTGGATTGGATTCCCAACCCCGACATGGTGGCTCACAGTCATCTGTAACCACAGTGCAGGGGATCCAGTAGGCATGCATGCAGTGCACATAAAATAAATAAATACATCTTTAAAATTGGAAAAAAGAATGCTTTTTTTGCTTTTCATAATGGGTTCATTTTATCTTAAGCCATTTTATTCTGTCTATTAATTCATTTGTTGATGCCTATCAAGTGCCAAGTGAGGACCACAAAGCTGTTCTGAGCTTCCTTTCTCAGTCCTGCCTGTGCTAATGTGCCTTAGGTTTTCAGGGGAGACTAAACTAGACAAGAGAAACTCAGTCAGGTTAGCCACGTAAGGCTGAAGTGAATGTTTTTAAGGACACATATTGGGAGTGGTTTTTATTTTTACATTTTCCCTTTCTTAGATAAACAAAAATTAGTTTAATTTTTTTTTAAAAAGTGAATTGTATATTGTCTTAATCATTGTTCTTTTGCTGTGAAGAAATACTGTGACCAAGGCAACTCTTATAAGAAAAAAATTTAATTGAGGCTGGCTTACAGTTTCAGAGGTTTAGTCCATTATCATCATGGTTCAGGGAGACTTGGTGTTGGAGAGGTAGCTGAGACCTACGTACTGATCTGATGGCTGAGAGACACTGGGCTTGGCTCAGGCTTTTGAAACCTCAAAGTCCATCAGTGGCACACTTCTTCCAACTAATTCTCCTCAAGTACTGCTATTCCCTGATAACTAAGCATTCAAATATACAAGCCTATGGCGGCTATTCTTTGTCAAACCATGACAGTATTTTAAATGGTAGTAAGAGCCAATACTTTAATATTTGAACTTAAAAGTAAAGAATGTTTTATTTATTAATTCATTAGTTCACTTATTTATTTATTATGTGTATATGTGTTATGCCTATATGTGCTCTACATATTTATGTGGTGCTCTTGGAGGTCAGATCTCCAGAAACTGAGTTACAGAAGCCCATGAGCTACCATATGGGTTCTGGAAACTGAACCCAGGTCCTCTGTAAGAGCAACAAGTGCTTTTAACTGCTGAGTCACCTGCTCAGATTCAGTATTAACTGAGTTCACAAAATAATGCTGCAAAGTGGGCAGTCTCGTCGTCACTTACAGGTAAGGAAAGGCACAAAGGGCTACTGTTTTCTCAAGCTTGTGGCAGAATTGGGATTCAGAGTTGGCAGCTTTGCTCCATGATCTTTGATCCTGCACAGTGACTATGGCTATAACTTAATTACATAGAATGAAACATCAATATGTTAATAACCTGAAGAGCAAAATCAAAAGCAGTGTGTGTTTTTCCACCTAAAATGGGAACTGTTTGTTAGTGGCACAGAGTCAGACAGGTAAAAAATCTGAGCGTTTACCCAAGTCAGCTTTATGAGGCTTGTGGCCTCATCTTGGGGAACAAAGTGTGAGTTAATTCTTTGCAGGTCGGAAAGAGACACCTGAATGGGTTATACTCGGAAGAGTGGTTCTCAGCCTTCCAAATGCTGTGACCCTTTAATAAAGCTTCTCATATTTTGGTGACCTGGAACCATAAAATTATTTTGTCGCTGCTTCATAACTATAATTTTGCTACTGTTATGAATCATAATGTAAATATCTGATAGGCAGAATATCTGCTATGTGACCCCTCTAGGGGTGCGGCCCACAGGTTAAGAACCTGATATAAACTCTTCATCTCCATATGGAAGCTTGAGCATGGAAGGGAATGTGTCTTCCTAGCCAAGCTGTCATTAGCTACAGCTACAGAAAGACAACAGTACTAGACCCAGTTACACTTAGAACCAGTATGTTATGAATATCAGTTGTGTTTACTGTATCAAAATAAAGTTATGGTTATAAATGTGATAACTGTTATTCTAAAGATATTTTTAGTTTGGTCTGTAAAGTACATTTGACTAGGGAAACTTGAAGCAAAATTTGTCTTGTATGTTCCCCTTTCCTCCTTGTAGGTGATGTTGGTGGATGGATTTAAAGGACAGAAGATCCAGAACGTAAAGAAGACTATTCAGAAAAACATGATTGACGCTGTAGGTGGTAGCCTGTCCTCTGGGGACTGTTTGGGAAGAACAGTTCACTGATCAGTAGACCTAAGAGTGTTATTAGCCATTAGTTTTTTAGTAGGACCTAGCACTATATAAAAAGATAGCATAGCGTTATGGCAGGAAATAGGCCTATTTGCAGTCCATCTAATTTGAGTCTCCTGTTATAGGGATGAGGTTGTGCCCTAAGGCTGGCCTGTGCCATGTGTGGTAGTGCATACCGTCATCCCAGCATTTAGGAGGTAGGGGCAGGGAGCTCTCAACTCCATGACTAGCCTGGGCTATACAGTGTTTCAACTCACCTTCTCCCCCACAACAAGAAGACAGCACACCCAGACACAACCAAAGCTGATGTGCAGAGCACAGGCAGACAGCTCTGGCCATGTCTCGACAGTGGCCACTTTAGAGTTGTTTACAGTGGTTGCACCCTTTTTCTGTCCTCCTTTGCTTTTTACCTCTGTATTTTGTTTTTCATCTCCAGACTCCTCCTTTGACATAACTTTGTTTAGTTACTTATCTCTTAAAGTTTTGATTTTAACAGTCATCCTGACCCATGATATGTAGACAGTGGTCTTTATGTTTACTGAATTCAAAAAGCAAAGGTTAGTGTATTGATTCATATCTGTAACCAGGAGGCAGAGACTTGAGAAACAGTGCTGGCTCCAGAACAAAACAGGCTGGGAGAAGACTTGAGTTCTTGTAGATGGAGCTGCGGGCTGTGTCCTGCCACCCGGCTAGCTTTACCCAAAATAATTACACGGAAACTGTATTCTTTTAAACACTGCCTGGCCCATTAGTTTCAGCCTCTTATTGGTTAATTCTCACATCTTCCTTTAACCCTTATTTAGTAATCTGTGTAGCACCATGAGGTGGTCGCTTACCAGAAGAGATCTTAACCTGCATCCATCTCAGAGAGGAGAGGCATGGTGACTGCATATGGCGACTGCCTGAAGTGTCTCCCCAACTCTGCTTCCTTTCTCCCACAATTCTGTTCTGTCTACTCCGCCTACCTAATTTTCTGTCCTTTTAAAGGGCCAAGGCGGTTTTTTTTTTTTTTTTTTTTTTTTTTTTTTGGTTTTTCGAGACAGGGTTTCTCTGCAGCTTTTTTAGAGCCTGTCCTGGACCTAGCTCTTGTAGACCAGGCTGGCCTCGAACTCACAGAGATCCGCCTGCCTCTGCCTCCCGAGTGCTGGGATTAAAGGCGTGCGCCACCACCGCCCGGCTTTTTTTATTAATCAATGAAAGTAACACATAGACACTCCTCCATCAAGTTCTAGCCCCGGAACGCATACTTGCGTGATGGTGCATGTTGATATCCACTACTGGGGGGGTGGAAGCAGGCAGATCCCTGGGATTCACTTTACTCCTGCTTAATGAATTCCAGGCCAGTGAGAGACCCTGTCTCAAAAGGAATAAAAAAATGGCCCCTAAAGAATGTTACCTGGCTTCTACATGCACACAAGCATACATGGACATGCACACATGCATACACGCACATGCACACACACACATGCACACAAACATACACGCACATGCACACAAACACAGTAACAGAAACCAGCCATCTACTCTGTCTTTTCACATACTTTTTCATTTCTCTTTGGAGAGGACAGCCTTCGACTGTGTTGCTTATTTTAATACTGGTCTCCTCTGTGGCACCTCTGTTTCTGCCTCTGTCTCTTGTTTCTCTGTCTCTCGCGCATTTTTTTTTCCTTCGGAGACATGGTCTCACTTTGTAGTCTAGACTGGCCTCTAACTTGTGGCAGTCCTCCTGCCTCAGCCTCCCAAATGCTGTGATTACAGATATGAGCCACCATGCCCAGCTTTCATAGAGCTCTAGGTGTTTCTTTTTTTTTCTTTCTTTTTTCGGTTTTTTCGAGATAGGGTTTCTCTGCAGCTTTTTTTTTTTTTAGAGCGGGTCCTGGAACTAGCTCTTGTAGACCAGGCTGGCCTCGAACTCACAGAGATCTGCCTGCCTCTGCCTCCCGAGTGCTGGGATTAAAGGCGTGCACCACCACCGCCCGACTGCTCTAGGTGTTTCTAATGTAAGTTTTGTTGCTTTGTTTTGTTGAGAGAGGGTCTCCTGGGGTAGCCCAGACCACCACTGAAGCCGTCGTCTCCTCGCTTCCGCCTCCCGTAGCCGGGACTAAAACTGCTGGAGTGTAGTTTTTGTTTGATGCTTCCTTAGGTTTAGCTATCAGCCACTAACTTCCTATTATGGAAAAAAATACCCAAGAATTAAATTCTTTAATACCTCTTCTTGTATCTTTTATATACTTCTTTATCTTTCATATTCATAATGTATTTATAATGTATACTAGATTAGTCATTGTTTATTCTTTTGACACATGGCTAATCTGACTGGTATATAGTGAATATTTTATTCTCCAGTTTTTATTTTTCCATAGAATTAATAGTTGCTCATGACTAAACAACCTATTCCCAAACTTGCAGCTATGCGTTTTTCCCAGCTTGTCCTTCGTTTCATCTTAGAGTGCTCTCCCAGAGCCTTTGGCCACGTGGTCTGGATGGGTTGCTGTCACTGGTGGAGCTGATGCCTCTTGACTAGTTTTGCCACTCTCAAAGCTGGTCTCCTTGATGTAATTCCATGGCTCGTCTCCTGTTTTTCCTGCTCATTTTGATAAGTTGTGTCTCTAGTAGCTTTCTGGTGAGCATAAATCTAGGCGGTGTATGTCTTTCTATATTTACCTTTGACTTTCTGGGTAGCAGTTCTGGACTGAGCAGTCTGAAAGTCGAGTGGGAGATTGGTAGAGATGGTACCAGCAGCTGGTGTGCTGACTTTCAAGTAATCTGCTGATTTTGCTGTGATGTCTGTGCTATGATTTGCCCCAGAGGATAAGCCTTTGATATACTGCTGGCGCAGGGATGGGCGCAGTTGCTTTCTGCATGGTGAGTTTTGCTTTCTGTGCCTGTGCTTGGGGAGGAAAGGGTTTATTTCAACTTGCACTTCCAAGTAATATTCCATCACTGAGGGAAGTCAGGGCAGGAACAGAGGTAGGAACCGTGGAAGAATGCTGCTCACTGGCTCATGCTCAGCTACCTTTCTTGCACAACCAGGTCCACCTGCCTAGGGATGGTGCTACCCACATCAGTCACCAATTAAAAACAAATGTCCACAGACCACCTCCAGGTCAGCCTGATCTAGGAAATTCCCCATGTGAGGCTCCCTCTTCTGGGTGACTATAGCTTGTCTAGCTGGCAATAAAAACTAATCAGCGCATGGATTAGGCTGTCTGGGCTCCTAACCGCGGTTTAAAATGTCAGTCTGTCCTCTCTGCGTCAGTCTGTCGTCTCCGCAGCGTCGTTGTTTTCTACTTGAAGAACCAGGCCGCACACTAATTCCCGAGCGCTTGGAGGCTCAGCAGTGCAAAGGGGTTTCTCCTCAGCTTTTTCTTCCGCCGGTTAAGATGCAGCTAACTTTTCATTTCTTTCCTTTATTTGATCCTTTTACTTGGGCTTGAACCCAGGACCTTGCACATACTTGCAACCACTCTGCTGAGCTTTATCTCTGTGGGAATAGTTATTATGGGCTCAGCCTTTTCTTTTCCCATTCTGCTCATCTTTGTAGAGTCAGTCCATCCCTCCATCTTCTTCATTGTCAGTTGGAATTGAAATTTTTTTTTGATGGAGTTAAATATCTATTTCTAATCCACTGTGTACAAACCAAAAGCATAGCTTTTTAATGTAGAGTGAAGAATCGCATTATAAGTACAGCACATATCTCATTTTGTGAATGATAATATTGGATTTTAGTTTTAAAAGTTATCCTAGCTTGGCCGGGCGGTGGTGGCGCACGCCTTTAATCCCAGCACTCGGGAGGCAGAGGCAGGCGGATCTCTGTGAGTTCGAGGCCAGCCTGGTCTACAAGAGCTAGTTCCAGGACAGGCTCTAGAAACTACAGGGAAACCCTGTCTCGAAAAACCAAAACAACAACAACAAAAAAGTTATCCTAGCTTGCTGGATGGGAGTGGTGCACACTTTAATCTCAGCACTTCGGAGGCAGAAGCAGGTGGATTTCTGTGAGTTTGAAGCCAGCCTGGTCTACAGAGCAAGTTCCAGGACAGCCAAGGCTACACAAACCATCTCAAAAAACCAAAGGAAAAAAATCCTAGCTTTAAGTGTTTGGTCCTAAAATGTATGAAGAGATAATTATATCAAGTTAAAAAAATAAAATATCAGTTGAGTCCACATGATGATGCATACCTATCTCAGTACTTGGGGGTATAGGTAGGAGAATCAGAAGTTCAAGGTCATCCTCTGCTACATACCATGTTTGAGGCTAGCCTGGGCTAAATGAAACCTTGCCTCAACCAAAAATAAATAAATTGTGGTCAGTTTTCTATTTAGAGCTGCATTTTATCTTATAATAAGGTTTTTCATGTTTATATTATTTTAAAAACAGTGGTGTCATGTATTTAGTTTTTAAATTTTTCTTTGTATTTTAATAACAAAGATAGAAGGTTATCATAGGCAGCCACCTCTCCAACCATAAGATTAGAAAGTGCTAAAATGATGAGTAGCCTGTGAAGTGGTCCACTTGATGAAGTGTTCCGGAAGCAGATACTGCACAGAGAAGCAGACTCTGTCGAGCCTGGGGAGGGGAGGCTTCTGTCCCTGAAGAATCGGGTTGATTGGACGTGACATCTGCCATGTCTTTATTCACCTTCGTTTAGGGGGATGCACTTATCTACATGGAACCAGAAAAGCAAGTGATGTCGAGGTCTGCGGACGAATGTGTCGTGGCCCTGTGTGACCAGTGGTTAGTCCCTCTTACACAAGATGATTCTGTCAGTCACTGTGGTCATTTCTGACAGTGAGACAAGTTCCTTTTGTTCTCCCCCAGGTACCTGGATTATGGAGAGGAGAGCTGGAAGAAAGAGACATTTCAGTGTTTGAAGAACATGGAAACGTAAGATGGGGGAAAACTGAAAGGGCGTGGGGATGAGAGCCGTGGAGGCTGATGAAAAGCAAGTACACTCTTCGGCCTTTGTTCTCCTTAGGTTCTGCGAGGAGAGCAGGAAGAATTTTGAAGCTTCCTTAGACTGGCTACAAGAACATGCTTGCTCAAGAACGTATGGTTTAGGTCAGCAGACTTTCCGCACTTCTGTTTGGATGATTTTGTTAGATGGAAAATGCACATTTCAGCTGGGTGGTGGTGGCGCACGCTATTAATCCCAGCACTGGGGGAGGGGGCCAGAGGCAGGTGGATCTCTGTGAGTTCAAGGCCAGCCTGGTCTACAGAGTGAGTTTTTAGATCAGGCTCCAAATCTTCAGAGAAACCCTGTCTTAAAAAAAAGAAAAAGAATAGAAAATGCACTTTCCCTCTTCCTTCCTCCTTTCTTCTGATGTTTGCTAATTTGGAGGTGCCAGGTTTTGGTTAGAGGATGGGAAAGACTAGGATGTGGTTCCCTGTAATCTATCTAATGCTAGGTATGTCCTCTTCAACCCACATGGCTTTAGAGTATGATCTGTCTCTTATTTATGTACTTACCGTGTGTGTGTGTGTGTGTGTGTGTGTGGTGTATGTATAAGGAGTAGGCACATTTATGAGCAGAGTGTGTATGCCTGTTCGTGTGTGGAGGCCAGTGGAATGTGTCTGGTGTCCCCTTCTGTCACTTTCTGGAGCTGGGTTAGCAGCCAGGATTTTCCTATCTTCCCAGTAGTGACTACTATGGTAGTCAGGATCTTACATGGTATTGGGAACCAAATTCTGGTTTTTCTGTGTGGATGGCAAGTGTTCTTACTTACCGAACCCTCTCCCTAGTCCCATGGCATTTCTACTAAAGGACTCCAGAGGTTCACCCATTTTTGGTTTTGTGCAGTGTTTTATCTTTAGAAATTATTAAGGTAGGATTTAGAGCTTCTTAGGGTTGGGGATATAGCTCAATGAAGAGTGCTTGGTTCCTGTGTGCGCTTCCTAGCACCATAAACAAAATAGCAGCAACCCACACTCAACAACAATGGAACTTGCTAGACTGTAGCCTTGAAGATGTGGCTTCTTCCAGTGGTCATCTCTTAGCTTTATTCAACATTAATTTTTTCTCTTTTTGTCTTGCAGGCACTCGTCTGCCTTGGGATGAGCAGTGGTTGATTGAATCACTGTCTGATTCCACTATTTACATGGCCTATTACACAGTGGCACACCTGTTGCAGGGGAATGACCTGCAGGGGCAGGCAGAATCTCCACTGGGCATCAGGTTGGTACATAGTTCAGGAGAAGAACTATGCACATGTTGTGACATTTTGGTTTACATATTTAGAAATTCATTCTTCCATATTTATTTTTCTCAAGAATTTGGCTAGCAGGAGGCATTTACTTTTAATCCCAGGACTTGGGAGGCAGAGGTAGGCCTCTCTCTGTGAGTTGAAGGTCAGCCTGATATGCATAGTGGACAGCCAGGGCTACATAGTGTGAGCCTGGCCTTTTTTTTTTTTTTTTTGGTTAGCAGTCTTTTGCTATGTTTTGCCTTTTTATTGTGCAACTGAGAAAGATGATTAATTGGTTAAGTAGCCCCTCCTGTGCTGTTATGCCTTCTTGACTCATAGGGGAGCAGTTTGCTCTTGTTTGATACGGTAACTCATTAAAATTTCAATTGATGATTAGGTGAAAATTCTGACTCTTTCAAAATAATAGTACATTTGTTTGCCTTATTTCAATGCAGACCCCAGCAGATGACTAAGGATGTTTGGGATTATGTGTTCTTCAAGGATGCACCATTTCCTAAGACTCAGATCCCAAAGGAAAAGCTGGATCAGCTGAAGCAGGAATTTGAGTTCTGGTATCCAGTGGACCTTCGAGCCTCCGGCAAAGATCTGATTCCAAATCATCTTTCGTATTATATTTATAACCATGTGGCCATGTGGCCAGAACAGAGGTGAGTGCTCAAGTCTGTGTGGGCTGTGTTTTTTGATGGTCAGTAAGGGTGTCTTCGAGTATCTTAAGGAATGGCTGTGGAGGGCTTAGATTGATTTGCACAGTGTGCCTTAATGTGGAATGTGCTTCTTCCTGGATGGACAGCCCAAAGAGTATGCTTTCTTTCGGGTCATAAAGGGATAGTGATCTGTTTGGTGCAGGCATGCGGCAGTTTTCAGACAGGTTTGAGAGTGCATAGTGCAGTGTGTGAAGATAAAAGGCTGCTGCTCATGACCTTCCACCCACCGTTGTACTTATTCCACTCTGCTATAGTCCTGACTGTCCTGGAGCTCACTCTGTAGACCAGGCTGGCCTGAACTCACAGAGTTCCTCCTGCCTCTGCCGCCCAAGTGCTGGGATTAAAGGTGTACGCCACCATCGCCTGGCTGTTTTCTGGTTTATTTTGGAACAAATATTTATGTATATTCTGGAAATTAGCTATATATTTGTATTCTTGCAAAGGTAACCACAGTATATGCGTTCTTCTTTCTTTTTGCATAATAGCATATTTTCAAGATCTTCCTGTGTTCATACCTGAGCTCTGCCTATGGTTTCAAAACAGTTGCAGCATTTTTGTTTTCATAACTCACAGAGGTCCTTTGGTTCATTTCAATTGCTTCCTGTTGAAAACAGTAGCACAGCACAGGGAGGACTTCTGTGGGATGAGCCAAGCCTTGTTTTTGAGCCCTAGACCTTCAAAGCAAAAGCTGCCTACAATTGTAGCACCATGGCTTTGTTTCAACAAACTGCTCATTGTTAACATTTACCTCAAGATACCATGGGGAGCTATAATCCTGTTTTTCTTTTTGTTTTGCAACATGTGCCTGTGAAGTGACAAGTGGCCTGTGGCTGTGCGAGCAAATGGACATCTGCTGCTCAACTCAGAGAAGGTGAGGCTCCGGGCCAGGCTTTTCAACCCAGGAGGAAGAAAATAAACAGTAATACCAACTAATTAGAGTTAAGAGAAGTTACCTAAACTCCTTAGGCTGAATAGCATCAAGTAGATTTTAATCTTTGAGTAAGCACAACAGGTTTGTTATGATAATGGGATTCAGAATGATACAAATTAGGACTGGCAGGGAGCAATGAAGCAAAGGCAGTGAGGACAGGAAGGTTAAAAAATTAGCATTGTGACCCATCAGATGCCTCTTACCAGTGGAGAGCTTAACCAGACATTTCTCTCCTGCCCACCTGTTCCCAAATACCTCAAACTGCTTCCTAACATGGAGGCTTAATATAAATTATAAATGCTTGGCCAATAGCTCAGGCTTGTTACTAGCTAACTCTTACACTTAAATTAGCCCATATTTCTAAATTTATGCTCAGCCACATGGAGGTACCTTTATTATGTTCATCTCTTGCTTCCTCTGCGACTCTCTGACCTGACTTTCCTCTTCCTAGAATTCTCCTAGTTTGGCTCTAGCACTCAATCTCTTCCTGCCCAGTTATGGGCCAATCAGCTTTTATTAGCAAATGAGAGTAATACACATTCATAGTATAGTAAAGGATTGTTCCACAGCAGGAGAGAATGCCAGGTGCTTTTGTTTGCTACTGTGACTTACAGTTCTTGAAGAACAAGAGAATTTGGAGCGTTAGGGGTTTTTATATATCTTGTAATGTTAATACTGTTCCTGCTTACACTGCTACTCCCAACATCATTAGGAATATTGTTCCTTTTGCTGGATGTGTAGGATTTATCTCAGTAAGTCAGTTTTCTAATAAAAAGTTAGACAGCCTCCCTTCACTTGTCCCTCTAATGCCTGCTCAGCAGAAACCACAAAAAGACAATCTCAAAAGTGGCTGTATTTATTTCCGAATTAGTAAGCTAGGTTCATTGACCAACTAATAAATTTATTGTAACCAATAGAATAGTAATGACAGGGATGCTGTTCAGTAGAGCTGGAGGACAGCTCAGCCCGTGCAGCTCCGAGTACCCATGGCTCTACAGCTCCATGGATCCAAGCTCCCTTCTGGACTCCGTGGGCATGTGCACGCTCACACACACTCATACCCTCACACATACATAAATGAAAATGGAAACAAATCTTTATTAGTGTTATAGTGGAAATAGATACAGATTTGAACAAACAGCAGTTGGTATAAATTACAGTATGCAGTGTCAGATATAGCCAGTATTCTAAGAGCAAAAGGTGATTTTAAAAGTTCTCCTGCAGTGGGCATGGTGGTGCGCACCTTTCATCTTAGCGTTTAGGAGGCAGAGGCAGATAGTTCTCTATGAGCTCCTTTCCTGCAAGGGCTACATGGTGAGACCCTGTTAGCAAATGCTACTTCTCTATAGCTGAAGGTCGTGAAAGTCTCACTCTACCCTCAAACTCACAGAGATCCACTTGCCTCTGCCTCCCGAGTGCTGGGATTAAAGGCGCATGCCACCACTGCCAACCCAGCTCATTTATGTATATTCTTATTAATGCTTAAATACTGCTTGCTTTTTCAGATGTCAAAATCTACGGGCAACTTCCTCACTTTGAGCCAAGCTGTTGACAAATTTTCAGCTGATGGTGAGTATACATTTTTATCCTTGCTGTTACTCAGATAGGGCTGCAGAAGATAGGTTTAAATTGTTGTTTATTCTTTTGCTTTTACCAAAAATTTAAATACTCATGTTTTCTTTGTGGATAAGCAGCACAGTATATAAATTAAAACAGCAGAATTGCTGATATAATCTATTCAAGAAAAAGCTCAATACGTTCAGAGTCGTAAAGATGTTTTTGTGCATCTGTGTATGGCGCATATATGAGTGTGAGCACGCTCGTACCGTGGTGCATATGTGTAGATCACATGACAACTTTTTTCCCATGACATTGTCTACAATGAACAGATGACAGATGTTTGGAGCTGATATTTTCTCTCCACCTTGCTTTAAGGCAGGATCTCTCTTGTTTCTCTGTATGCTTCAGGCTAGCTGGCCAACAAACTTGGGGTGATTCTTCTCTTCCCACCTCTCATCTCCCCATAGTAATTCTGGGGTTACAGATGGGTTCTACCACATTTGTTTTTTTTATGTGTGTTCTGGAGATTTTTGGGTCATCAGACCTGCCAAACACTTAACCTAAGGAACCATCTTGACAACCCTGTAGTTTTTCTTAAAATATTATTGCATTATTTTCCCTTCTAATTCCTCCCTACAACCCTTCTCGTCTATACCCCAATGCCTACTTTCTCTTACATTCATGACCTTTTTTTTTTCTTTTGTTGTTACGTACATATTTCTTTTGTTTTTCAAGACAGGGTTTCTCTGTGTAGCCCTGGCTACACTCTGTAGACCAGCCTGGCCTTGAACTCACAGAGGTCCACCTGCCTTTGCCTCCCAGGTGCTGGAATTAAAGGCATGAACCACTACCACCTGTCCATATTTCTTAATATATAAATATACCCTACTTAGTCTGTGAGATGTTCCTTTTTGTATTTGATTTCAGGGTTGACTCCTTGGTATTCGATGACCAATGAGGGTGGGAGGGCTTCCCTGGCCTGGAGTGTTTGTTTGGTCCAGGGTCCCTCAAAGTAGCTCGTGTGACAAAACTTCCTGGACAGACTCACCATACACATCTGCTCACCCTAGATAGGGATCCCACGACAAACCAAAATATGGGTACCTTCTATATTTCAAAATACAGAAGCCAGACTTTGGTGAACCAAAGTTTTATTGGGATTATTTACAGAGCAGAAATGACTCAAAGACAGCTCTATCACCAAAGCCCACCCTGGCATGCGTGATAGCTCACAAGGCTGGGAACATGAAGCACAGTACACAGCCTGCACAGCTCAACAGGCTGTAGAGTGTCCTTTCCAGGTGGTCCAAACCTCTTCCAGGCAGCTATCTGGTCTCAGAGTCTTCTGTGCAGCTTGCAGCTTTTCTCCTTTGAGAGCAGCTCAGCTTCAGTCTGTGTGGTTGTGGCTCTCAGCTATTGTTTACTCTGACAGGGAGGGGCCTGGTGAATCTCGTAAGTTTTAGGGACTTCCTGAAGCTACTTTGAGTTGTTTACATTCCTATTTAAAGAGCTTCTCTTTAGGATAGAATGTTTCAATCTCACAAGAAATTGTTCACAACCTCCACACCCTCCTCCAGTTCTTAATGTTCTTTCTGTTTCCTCTTGGCAATGGTCCCTGAGCCTGGGAGGGGGGTGACTGTAGATGTTCACCTATGACAAAGAAATAGGCCGCATGTCACAGTAGCAGTCCCTTGTTCTCAGCAGCATCACCAGTGGTTATGAGTTGAGGCTGACAACAGTGATCTGTGGGTGTGAACACGCATGTATAGAAGGCAATTTGACAGGCATGTGACAGCCATCAAATAAAATAATAGAAATTACTTTCCCTTGTGACTTATGACCTTCCCAGCTACAGGTTTTGTCCTGGCTTATAGTACCAGATGTGAATGTCCTCTTTTAGAGTAGATCTTAAATCTAACTGGAAGGCGTTGGTCTTACCATGCTAGAGCCACTGTTGCACAAGCAGGCACATCCTGCCTGGCATAGCGATATTTTAGCCAAACAGGAGGCCTGGTGACAGTTCTCCACCAGCAGCCTCCATAGCCCCCTCTGAAACTAGAGTAGCCAGCCAGCTGGGTAGGAGTTTTCTGTGCAGTCCTGGCTAATTTCCCCATGTCCTACAGCCAAAGGATACACATGTGATGTCTTTGGCAAAAGCATCTTACGGCCTAGTCCTAGCCTACATCCAACAGAAGTAACCATAGCTACTTAGCTTTTATGATTTGTGGGGCCTCAGTTCCCCTGGCCAGTAGTTCATAGAAACGTAGCCCACTCTTAGCACTAGAGTTTTTATTCAGTAACCTTCTGGCCCCTGGGAGGGTCCATTTTTTACCCATGGAGAGGGTACCTTTTGGAATTTTTTTCCCCCTGTAATTAACCTAGCCCCAGTTGGGTTGCAGAGCAGTTAAAAGTACCCTTGCACTGGTTGTCTCTCTGATGGCTTCTGAATCTGCAAAACCTTAGAGGTTAGCATTGTCACCTAGATAACAAAACCTTTCCCAGAGGATGAGCAGGACAAGGCAGCATCCTGAACCACCATTCCATAGCAAGTAGTGGGGTTAAAAGATAACCTGTCCTCTGTTCTCAGCAAGTGTTGGGTGACCCCAGAGGTTCACAGCTAAAAAATACTAAAGTCAGACATCAGCAAGGGCTGATACAGCATGGAAAGGTTCCATTCATTTGTATCAATTGATTCCTCCACAGATCAAGGTTGGGTAGAAAGCTTAGATAGGAGGCGCTGATTTAATTAGCTCCCTCTAATCCCTAGTCACTCTCTCTGAGCCATTACGGTTCCATATCCATGGCGCCTTCCTACGTCTCTCCAAACCAGACAAACTCAGTGGGCCTGATTTAATCCGCTCAGACTGACTTAGGGCGGAAGGTGAATGTGGTCCTGCTTTCCCCTGTATACCTGCTGCTTCCCTTGGTAAGAGTGGCCCTGGGTGGGCACAGTGGCTTGTAGCCTCCTGGGTCACCACTTCTGCTCTTGGGGGCGTTATTTATTTATTTATTTATTATATATACAACATTCTGCCTTCATGTTTGCCCGCATGCCAGAGGAGGGCACAGATCTCAGTACAGATGGTTATGAGCCACCATGTGGTTGCTGGGAATTGAACTTAGGACCTCTGGAAGTGCAGCCAGTGCTCTTAACCTCTGAGCCATCTCTCCAGCCCTTGGGGGCATTCTTGACAGGGCAAACTGGGCAAACCATCTCCACCCCTAGCATAACCTTTTGCTGGAGGGCAATGAACCTTCCCTAGTCTGGGAGGATAATTACCCACCCCTGGGACAAGCTTGACCATCTTTACTTGTATTATTATACATGTATGTCTTCTGTGAACTGCTCCTCTGACTTTTAAAGCCTTCAGGAAGCTCCCTGGCACACAGTTTGGCTCTCTTCTTACTTTTTTTCTAGGAACTTCAGCTCAGCACACATCTTGCCACATTTGTGCTTGAGTCACCAAGACAGACCTCTTCCTTCTGCTTTACCTTTCCTTTTCCTCTAGCGTGCTCTTTTAGTTTACAGACATGCTCTCCCTGCTGGTCTAAGTCAGGTAGCTGCCAGAGCCTTTCCTACTTTATAAAGGTTTTTGACTACCGAAAGACTGAAGCCGTTAAAGCTCTATAACATCCTTGAGGTGCCTGCCGGGTCAGCATTTTCTCTAACTTGTCTGTGAACACAGTTCTCTCTGGCCCAGTGAACTGGGGTCCAAACACAGGTTTTTTTTTTTTGTTTGTTTGTTTTTGTTTTTTATTCCTAGTTCCCTCAATAGTACCTGCCCTTCCTTATGGTCCTCTAACTCCTGATATTTATGGAGACTTCAGACAGAGAATACCAAGTGTTCTAATGGCTTTGTTAAGCCAGCCCATTGGGGAGTAATTTCCCTCACACTGTCATGGGTTATGCAGTATTTTCCTTAAGAAGGGATGAGAAATTACATCACTCAGCTTTTCTGCATCCACAGCTGTTAGACTGATCCATCCATTTCTACATCTTACAACCCCACAAGCCAGCCTGAGACAGGCTCCTTCATTGCTTGTGTTAAAAAATCTTCCCTAATTCCAGCAGTTCAAATGCTGAATATTTCCTGGTATCATTAATATTTTTGCATTGGACCATTGTTAATGCCCCTAGCTATACACTGGATTATAGATTATCCCTTTTTCTACTAAAGGTTGGACTTGAGGATTATCTTTTATCTCTTTTACCATGTTCTCCCCTTCCTCCTCACTCTGAATCTTCATGGGTTCAAAGTTCTTGGATTCAAGGAAGAGCTTTTGATCACAAATCTAACTTGTATTCACTTTTTTTTCTGGCCCCTTAAGCCTTAAGAATCAGCAAACCTCCAGGCGGTCATGGCACATGCTCTTAGTTCCAGCACTAAGAAGGCAGAGGCAGGCAGATATCTGTGAGTTCAAGGCCAACCTGGTCTACAAGATCTAGGTTCAGGACAGGACAGGCTCCAAGGCTACAGAGGAGCCCTGTCTGATGGACAGATGGCTCAGCGGTTAAGAGCACTGACTGTTCTTTCAGAGTACCCAGGTTCAGTTCCTAACACCCACATGGCAGCCAACAACTGTCTGTAACTCCAAGATCTGACCAGACACCCTCACCAGACATATATACAGGCAAAACAGTAATGCACATAAAATAAAAATAATAAATTATTAAAACAAAAAGAATCTGCAAGCCAGCGCCTCCATCTCATCCTCTTGTTTATCTAATTTACTTGGCAAATCAGAGGCTAACAGAGGATGCTAACAAACAACTTTCTGTTTGGCTGCCGTCTTGGCCTCAGATGCGTTTCTAACTACACACAACAGAAGCTAGGTAATCTTAACTGCTTTCCGACAGTCTTGACCCTTGTGCACTAATCTCAAGGATTGTAAAAGTCCTCTAAACCTTTAACTGTTTTCAGGGCCTCTCCATATTCATGTGACAGACCCCACTCATCAAGCAGGCATGCAGCCCCAATCACATAAATGAAGATTGCTGGCCCGGGATTCCTTTCACAGACTCTCTTAACCCTGAAGGATCAGCCTTAGTTGCTTGTCTCACTACACTTAACACAAACCATGTCTCAGTGCCACTGTCATCTCAGCATGTCTGGGAGAAAAACCGCATCCTGAGTGTGCTCAAACCGACACAGAGAGTATTGTAAATAGTTAGAGTCTTACTTTTGCTGTTGATCCAGGATAGTCATACATAACATTTATGATTTCTTTTTTTAAGTAATTTATTTATTTACATTTTATGTGCATTGGTGTTTTGCCTGCATGTATGCCTATGTGAGGATGCTGGATCCTCTGGACCTGGATTCCATACAGTTGTGAGCTGTCATGTGGTTGCTGGAAGTTGAACTTGGGTCCTCTGGAAAAGCAGCCAGTGTTCTTAACTGCTGAGCCATTTCTGCAGTCCCCATTTATTATTTTTTAAATTTGTATGTAAGGATTGCAGTGTACCCAACTGGATGCATATTTTTTTTTCTAGAATGTAAGTGTGTGTTTTGTTTTGTCTTTTTTGAGACAGTATCACATATAGCTTGGAATGGCTTTAAGCTTTCTATGTGGCTAAGGATGACCTTGGGCATCTGCTTTTAACTCCCATGTGCTGGGGTTACAGGTATTTGCCACCATGCCTGGCCTTCAGTAATCACACACACACACACACACACACACACACACACACACACATTTGGTTTTTCAAAACAGGGTTTCTCTGTGTAGCCCTGGATGTCCTGGAACTTGCTCTGTAGACCAGACTGACCTCAAACTCAGAGATCCACCTGCCTCTGCCGCCTGAGTGCTGGGATTAAAGGTGTGCACCACCACCGCCCAGTCAAAACCAGGCTTTTAAGTGACTGACTTCGTTTTCTTTCAGGAATGCGCCTGGCTCTGGCTGATGCTGGTGACACTGTTGAAGATGCCAATTTTGTGGAAGCCATGGCAGATGCAGGTATCCTCCGTTTGTACACATGGGTAGAGTGGGTCAAGGAAATGCTTGCCAACTGCGACAGCCTCAGAAGTGGACCTGCCAACACGTTCAATGACCGTGTGTTTGCCAGGTAATCCTGGGCCAGCGCCACGCCATGGGAGTTGTGTCGTCCTCATGGTTTTCAGGGTGTCTGTTTCTCCTTTTTTCCTAAGATAAGTTAAACGATAGCGATAATTGGTGTTTGCTGAGGGCCTCTCTAGCCTCAGAGCAATGTCATGTGCTAACAGGGTATCTGGCTCAGCCTTGGGGATGAGGAAATTGGGACTCAGCAATTATTTCGTTAAATGTCTTGACGTAGTAATAGGAAACTTGGGATATAAATTTGTCTGCATCTCCAAAACCTCTGCATAACATTACTCTCCCATTACAGTAGCATCAAATGGTGACAGGAAAAACAGGCTAAGAGAAAGGGAGAAATACCTTTAAAAACAGTTAAGACATTTGGTGGCCTTGTGTTGGGAGTGATGAGTAAGATTTCCTGGGTGGGCAGAGCACCTACTAACTGGGAATTCAGTACAGGTGTAAAGAGTGTTCAGGGAGACTGAGAATTCTGGGTTTCTTGAATAAATAGATAGTAGTCTTGCAGGGAAAGGAGAAAACACATATAATCCTTGGAAAGTTCAGTATATTTCAAGGCATGAAACAGGTCAGGGCCAGCTCAGGTCAAATTGAATCTGGGGTGATGAGAGGTGTGTTTCCTAATAGCTTGTAACTATTACTTAACATCAGTAAATCCTGGCTACCGCCTTAGTAGGCAATTTTTATAGTGTGTTTAAGGAGCATTAACAATGATATCAGTGAGGAAGTATTTGGGGAGACAGGGTCTCATACTACCCTAGGCTGACCTTGAACTTATACAGTCCTGCCTCAGCCTCCCAAGTACCTGGATCACAGGCCACCATGCCCAGCTCTACCAAGAAACTTAACAAACAACAACAACAAAAACACTGCTAAGTGTGTTATTATAAATAGGAGCTCTGGATAGTGAAAGCCAACACTGCATACAAGTGGGTAGACTACAGTTTTAAAGAGGACAAAGCAGTTTTATATTGAACAATTTTTTTTAAAACCCCCAATTTTAAAAGCGCACATGCATGCCCTCCCCCCGTATGTGTGTGTGTGTGTGTGTATATGTGTGTGTGTGAGAGAGAGAGAGAGGAGAGAGAGAGAGAGAGAGAGAGAGAGAGAGAGAGAGAGAGAGAGAGAGAGAGAGAGAGAGAGAGAGAACAACCTCAGGCATTGGCCCTTGCTTTCCACCTTGTGTATACCACACTAGCTGGACTGGGGGCTTCCTGGGATTCTCCCGTCTCAGCCTCCCGTCTCACCTTGATGCGCTGATATTACCGACAGGCACTGCATCATCTGGCTTTAGTTGAGCCCTGAGCATCTGAGCTTAAGCTGTCTTGCTTGTATGGCATGAGAAGCCACTTTACTCAATGAGCCATCCCCTGGCCCTTGTACTGAGCAATTTGAAATGTTTTTGGTCTCTTACTGATTTTGCTGGTTATCAATCTATATAATAGTTATGTGTGTGTGTGTGTGTGTGTGTGTGTATATATACACACACACACACAAATATATGTATATATATATACATAAAATGTATAAGTACAGGTCTGTCATATATATTATGTAAAACATAAATATACAATATTTAAAAATTCATAAAATACATAGTTGTCTTTAAACTGAATAGATTTTCTTTCCCTATTCAATAGTGAAATGAATGCAGGAATTATAAAAACAGATCAAAACTATGAAAAGATGATGTTTAAAGAAGCTTTGAAAACAGGTTTTTTTGAGTTTCAGGTATGCTATTATTTTGGTCTCTAAAACATGTCAGCATTAATATGATGTATTTCCTTCTTTTTCTTCTTGCTATGAGATAATTGCACGCCCAAAGCACAGACTGAAAATCTTTTCAGTGAGTTTTCTAAGTGTTCTGATACTGCGGTTTTAAAGTAGCTTTCTTTGACATTGTGTCTGTGGCATCTACTTAGTATAGAAAATTCTGCTCTTATTTTACCCATGAGCGTTAAGAAATCCTCCTGCCTCCACTTAGATATGTACCACCGTGCCCTGATACACAAAAACATTGTAAATTGATAAATACGAAGACAAAAGTATAATTAATTGCCATAAATGTAAAAGCAAATGCTTTCTGAGTTTTTCCACAAGGTGTCAGGGTTTTTCCAAGTTTGACATTTCACGGGCCACATGTAGCTCAATCAATTTTGTAAAATGTCACATTGGGATTTATGTAACTTGGTTTTCAGATGTGGTTAAATAAGGCCAAGTGCTGAGTGTAGAAATCCTGCCTTCCTAGCCCTTTATATTAGTGTTGCTCTGGGTACTGCTCAAAGCCCGACCTTATAAAACAGCTCAGAGATCTAGCTTTATGCCTCACTGACGTAAACATGCCTTAAAATGCCTTTAAAAAAATGAACATAGAGGGCTCATGCCCATATTCCCAGTACTTGGGAGACTAAGGCAGGAAGATAGCTGTGAGTTTGAGGTTAGCCTGGATCAAAGAGTGTGGTTGTAAAAATAGAGGTAGTGCAAGCTTAGGGTGCACCGGAACACTCTGTTGCAGACCCTAAACCAGGTAGACAAGCAAAATTCTGAGGCTTTTGTTTTTTATTTTTCTTGCAGTCAAGAAAATTGAGAAAATTGAAGCAATTTTTTTGGTTTATTTTAAACCCAGGGCCTTGCATGTGCTAGGCATGCATTCTTGAACTCAGCTACATTTCCAGCCTTCTTTCTTGAGAATCATTACTATAAAGACATAATATTCTCTGGACAATATATTGTTTTTGTACCGTAGAGTTTTAAAAATTAAGTGAAACTTTTATAATAACTTACTATGGAATTTTTAAAAAGACTAACACTTAATGCATTAAAACCAAGAAACTGAATATTTTGTCTTTGTTTTAAAGAAGATGGTGAAAGTGATAAACCATTTGAAATTTTGTACAGGCTGCAAAAGATAAATACCGTGAACTGGCCACAGAAGGGATGCACAGAGAGCTTGTTTTTCGGTTTATTGAAGTTCAGACAATCCTTCTGGCTCCATTCTGTCCACATTTGTGTGAGCACGTCTGGACACTGCTGGGGAAGGTACATACATCGCTGGGTTTTAAATGTTAAAAATATGATCGCATGCATGTTGTCAACTATTTAATTCCCATCTGTATTTGAGTATGGGATGTACGCCTGTGAAACATTGTTCTTCCAGTGGTTAAAAAGGTGGAAACACTTTAGAGAGAGCTGGAAATAGCAGAGTGAGGTGATTATGAACAAAGATATAAGGGTATATTTACATAAATGCTCTTGTTTTATATAAAGCTCCTGGGATATATAGGGCTGCGTGCCAAGGATGCTATGTCACATTCATAGTGAGAAGATAAATTCAGTCATCTTCCTAGACTTGCAGATCAGTAGATTGCTCTGATTCGTGTTCCTCTCCAGCCTCCTTAGCCATGCGTTTGTGCTTCTCAGTCTGTGAGCATGTGTGGAGCTGTGCTGGTGATCTATACGCCGAATAGCCATTCTGTTAATGTTGGACGTATTAATAGGATAAAATCCGAGAGCATGCATAATTTATATAATAGTGATTAAATTTAGGCAAATTAACATTACATAATTTTCTTTGAAAGTGAGCATATGTGTGTGGGTATTAATATGCTTGTACAAATGGATGCTAATTAAGAATGTGGAGTCAGACTTCACAGCTTGAATTCCAGGGAACATTAGATCAGGGACTGTAGAAGTGTGCTATGGGTAGTCAGGTTTGCACTTGGGGCACACAATTCCAGATGGTAGCCATGGTGTAAAACTGTACGCAAGGCCTGGAAAGCAAGTGTTGTTTCATCTCACTCCATCTTTTTTTTTTTTTTTTTTAAGCCTGATTCAATTATGAATGCCTCATGGCCTGTGGCAGGTCCCGTGGATGAATCCTTGATCCGTTCTTCACAGTATCTCATGGAAGTAGCCCATGACCTTAGGTTACGGCTCAAGAATTATATGGTGCCAGCTAAAGGGAAGGTGAAGTCATCCTCTAAACAGTTTTTTTTTTAATAATTTATTTCTTTTATGTGCATTGGTGCTTTGGCCTGCATGTGTGCCTTTATGAGAGTGTTGGCTATCCTGGAACTGGAGTTACTGACAGTTGTGAGTTGCCATGTAGGTGCTGGGAATTGAACCCAAGTCTTCTGGAAGAGCAGCCAGTGCTCCCAACCGCCGAGCCATTTCTCTAGCGCAGTTTTTTAAAAAGATCATTTCTTACAGTATGTGGTTAGATAGCAAACTAGTGATTAAAATGGGTACTGCTGTGTATACTGCAGATATAGCTCTGAAGCATGTATGTTCTTTTAAAGGTCTGCAGCATGTATGTTCTAACTGCTAAGAGTCTGAACATACATATTCCAATTGCTTAAGGGTCTGAAGAATGTATGTTTTAACTCTTAAGGGTTTGAAGGATGTATGTTCTAACTCTTTAAGGGTTTGTAGCATGAATGTTTTAGCTGTTAAGGGTCTGAAGGATGCATTTCCAGCAGTTATGGTGGTTGTCTAGGCACTGAGTGTTCTCATCTTTGGTTTACATAAAAATCAATGTTTGTTTTCTTCTCCTGTGCAGAAGACTGACAAACAGCCACCACAGAGGCCCTCCCACTGCACTATCTATGTGGCAAAGAACTACCCTCTCTGGCAGCACATCACCCTGTCTGTCCTGCGAAGCCACTTTGAGGTGATGTTGATTTCCCTCACTACTATTGTGGGAGGATTGTGCTCAATGTCAGTCCACTGTGCCAGGAAAGCCACCTGAATCAAGGACAGAGTCGGTGATTGGCTGACCCTGTTCTCCATGCTTTCCCCAATCCAAAAGCCGTGGAAATCCTCCTCTGCCCCTCCTTTTCTCTTCCTGTCCCTCTCTATTCGACTTCTTCAGTCCTCCAAACATCTCTATGGCCAATCCTGGTCAGCCAGTTACTTACAGAGGCCCTGCCACCTGCCTCCTGAGTGTTGGGATTAAAGGTGTGCTACTACTCTTGCCCCTAATTTTTTCTTTCTTTCTTTCTTTCTTTCTTTCTTTCTTTCTTTCTTTCTTTCTTTCTTTCTTTCTTTCTTTCTTTCTCTCTCTCTCTCTCTCTTTCTTTCTTTTTTAAAAAATATTTTTATCTGTGTGATTATAATATGTATAGTTTATTATTTTAAGTTGTTGCCTGCGTGTATATATGTCTGTGCACCATATACATGCCTGTCCATTGGTGATCTATGACAACTGGTTTTGTTGTTGTTGTTGTTTTGAATAGATAGAAATGGTATTATTTTTGACCTCAGAAACTAGGGAATCTTTCTTCCCCCCTACAGGAGAGTATTCAAAAGCAGTCATATTTCAGGGCTAGAGATGGCTCTTGCTGAGGATCTGAGTTTGGTTCTTAGTACTTATGTCAGGCAGATCACAGCTGCCTGCAAATGTAGCTCCAGGGGGATTTGATACTTCTCAGCTCTGTGGACACCTGCTTTCATGTGCACACAGACAGACAGACAGACAGACACACACACACACACACACACACACTTAATTATGGGGAAAAGTCTCCCCCGGAGTCATCATATATAATGTTTTGTGTATGAAATGTATTGCTTTCCATTTTAACTTGACCAATGAACTGATAAGGTTTTTGAACTTGAGAACAAGATCCTTATAAAACTGCATCAGTCTCTTACCAGGAGGGGCTGCTTTCATTAAGAAAGGTGCAGTGTACTGCACGTGTGTTTCCCATGCCTCTGTTCAGAAGCGAGGGTCTTTGTGCATCAGCCACTGAACTTACCCTTCATGTTGCTGGGCTGAGCACCTCCTCCAGCAGCCGCCTTCTGCAGCGGGCAGTTTCTGCAGGCAGACCTGTGGTCTCATATCTTCTTTTAATGCTTCTCTTTACACTCCTCTCCTGCTCCCATTTTTAGGCCAACGGTGGGAAATTGCCTGACAACAAAGTCATTGCTTCTGAACTAGGCAATTTACCAGAACTGAAGAAATATATGAAGAAAGTTATGCCGTTTGTTGCCATGATAAAGGTAAGTGAGTATGGACCTTGGATAGCTGTGACCATTTGAGAAATGGTCAGCTAGCACAGAAGAGGGAAAGAGAGAAGCCTTCACGTCTCCCCCAGTGATATGCTAAAATAGCACTCCAGTCAATGGTTGTGAGACATGAACATCAGATTTTGAATTTACCTGCAGGGTTATGGAAAATAAGCATTTCAGACAGAAGAAAATAGGCTTAGAGTTGCTGCACTGACTTATTCCTGTGCCCTCCCCTTCTCCCTTTCCGATTTTGGGAAGAAGTGTGTTCTTTGGCTTCTGTTAAGGTGTGGTCAGTGGATCCTCTGACACGTCTCCATTTCTGTGGGTTAGCTGAGCTGCATGCACTGCAGCGACAGTGGTTACATTCGAATTAGTAGATGGAGCAGTAGGCTAGTAAGTTCTTTGTTATGAAAGAGTTGAGTTCTTTAGGATCTCAGTATTAGATTTTTCTTTTATTTTTTAATTAATTCTTTTGATACAGGGTCTCACTATATAGTCTTGGCTAACCTGGAACTCTGTATAGATCAGACTGGCCTCAAGCTCACAGAGATTTTCTGCCTGCTTCTGTCTCTCTCTTTCTCTCCCATTCTCTTTCCCCAACCCCCTAATCTGAGACAGGGTTTCTCTGTATAGTCCTTGCTGTCCTGGAACTTGCTTTGTAAACCAGGCTGACCTCAAACTAAGAGATCCTCCTGCCTCTTCCTCCTGTATGCTGGAATTAAAGGCATGTGTCACCACTCTCAGAAATAATATATTCTTAAATAATTTTTTTGATTTGCCAAGCAAAAACATCAGTGGTTTTGAAAATGTTGAAACGATTGATGAATGTGAGTATAAGAGAATGGCTTTCTTGGGCTGGGTATGTGGCCATGTAGTATAGAGAGTTTGCTTACCATGTCCAAAGCTCTGGGTTTGATCCCTAGCACCACATTAAACCAGATGCCGTGGTGCATACCTATAATTCCAGTACTTGTGAGGTGGAGGCGGGATAAGAATTTCAAGGACTCAAAACCAGCCAGGGCTACACAAGAGCTCATTTCTAAAGAAATTGCCTTCCTAGTACTTTTGTAGAAAAGGAAACAGAACTTAGGTGATCTCTTAGTCCATCTTTTACTGCATAACAGGTTACTACGGACTGGATAATCTTTTTCTTTCTCTTTTTGTGATGTTGGCAGTTAAATGTAGTGCTTTGTACATGTTAGGCAAGCGTCCTACCCATTTGTAGGAACACTAGGAGTTCCTTTGTCTTGTGGTTCCGAGGGTTGGGAAGCTAGAGCAGCACTGGCCCCTGCCTTTGTGCTGTGTCCCTATGGGGGAAGGACAGGTGGGCACCTGCAGTGCACACTGATCAGTAACTCATACTCCCTGTATAAAGCACCGATCGACTGCAGTTGGTAACCTAAAGCGGAGGACAGTAGAGTCATGTGGGGCCACTTTCCCAGGAAGCTAACACATTGTGTTACACAGCGGTAGTTGTACTTACTAAGTAGGATCGCTAAGGTTATGTTTTGAGTAGCAAGTATTTAATGTTGAAGAAAATAAAGCATAAGAAATTGTTTTTTGAATATGACAAGATTATCTGAATACCTAGATAGTATGATAGCGTCAGTTTTTCTTTAAGCTTTGCAGGCATACCTTTGGGATTTTTAATATTTGTTTTCTTGGAAAATTAAAAAAATATTAGCTAAAGAGATTTTTTTTCATAAATTTCTTTGATTTCTGTGGTTTGTACAATAAGTCATCTAAATGCACAGTTTTAAAACCGTGTTTATTTTCAGTGCCTGAAAAATCCCATGCCTTCTAGTGTTTTCAGTACTTCCTTAAATCTTATTTTACATGGCAATTATTTTGAGCAGGTAATTTCTTTAACAAGCAAACATAGATAAGGGAAACCCATTGAGTCAAAAGCCTTTCCTTTACCTGATGAAATGTAAATATTTCTTATCAATAGAGAGAATGATTGATTACTTAATGACAGATTCTTTTAAGCATGTTTTTAATATGATTTTGTTTTTTAAAATCATTTGGCTCTTAGGAAAACATGGAGAAGAAAGGGCCTCGAGTCTTGGATTTACAGTTGGAATTTGATGAGCAGGCAGTACTTATGGAGAATATAGTCTACCTAACCAATTCTCTCGAGGTAAGAGATCCAGGAATTGTATAGCTAGTTACGGTGGTTTCCTATAAAACTACAGTCCAGCTCTATAGCCTGGTAGGATACGTTTCATAAACAATATGTTCAATCTTTAGAACTTTTACTAAATATATAATTAATAAATGTTTTTCAGATGAAAGTAGATGAGTGGATATAAAAGTTGCAGAAAGAATCATCTGTCACCTTACTCATTTATCAGTTACCTTATATGTAAAACATGGGCTGTGTGTAGCTCGGGATTCTCTCTGGATTATCTTTAAAGCACTTAGGAGAATCCATGCACGTGTCATTGTCCCAGTTTCAGATCTCAGAGTTACAGAATTGACTTAATTATCATCTGTGGTCCCGGTCCATTCTCAGTCACAGCTTACATAGAATCTAAAAATGCCTTCCATTAGCTGAGGCAAAAGGAAAACCAATTTGCTTTAGAATACTGTTGGAAGACTCAGAATGTGGTTCTGATGATAATGAAGACACTGAAACCGCGCTGGTTTAGAGCGACTGAGGACTGTTTCAGGATCACAGAGCTGAAGATGAGTTCTACGTGAGGATTTGTTTTATTTGTTATCCCTGCACATTTGCCACCGGTGATTGACCCCAGGCCTTATGCTGGCTAGGCCTGTGGATCATGAAGTCCAGGATTAGTAGACGTCTGTATTGTGTATATCTCTAAATGCTCATATGTATGTATGCTCACATTTTTGTAGGTCAGAAACTCCTTAACTTTGGAGCTTCTGTTGTTTAGATGGAGGCTTTCATGCTGGCGGGTAGAGCCAGATTCTGGTATAGAAAGTGACACACGACTGTGTAAAGAACAATGCTCTGAAACAGCTAAGATGAGTGTTGATACAGATTGTAGATTTCATTTAACATTTATAAAGAAAACAATAAAATTGTGCAGATCATTTCATATTAAGTGGAGAAACCGAGATGAATGAGAGGAAGTGGTGATTAATTTCAGTCATACTAAGTGCTACTCATGACTTTTGTTTCCCTATCCGTTTAGCTAGAACATATAGAAGTCAAGTTTGCCTCTGAAGCAGAAGATAAAGTCAGGGAAGACTGTTGTCCTGGGAAGCCGCTTAATGTTTTCAGAACAGAAGTAAGTTGAAGAAGCCGTATTGAATCATTGACGCTTAGGCCTAGACATGAGCAGCACCCGTCATTCATAGGTGGCAGGAATTGAATCTGAAGGGTTAGAAATGGAGCAGAACATAGGTGTTCTGTTGCTCTGGCTTGTGTAGTACTGGTTATATTGTGTGGTAGTTTTGTTTATTATTTGTAGTTTTAAAAAACAAAGTAAGATGTTCTGAGCCTGGGTTTTTTGTTTTATTTTATTTTATTTTATTTTTTATTTTTATTTTTTTTGAGACATGGTTTCTCTGCATAGCTTTGGCTGTCCTGGAACTCACTCTGTAGTCCAGGTTAGCCTCAAACTCACAGCTCTGCCTGCCTCTGCCTCCCAAGTGCTGAGATTAAAGGTGTGTACACCACTGCCCAGCTCTGAACCTGGTTTTTACTCAAAGAAAGAAAAAAAAAGGGTAAGACTTTTGAACAGTGACAAAACTTTCAAATGTTCTATCCCGACTATTTAGCTGTTGTGCAAGCTTTTTGCTTTTTGGTTTAAACCAGGCATGTTCATCAACTTAATGCTAGAATTGCCTCCTACCTCTTATTTTTTGGTAGAAGTATAAAAGTCTTACAGATTCTATTTAGCCTCCAAGTATCCATTCAGATTTGGACTACGATTATGACTCCGTAGAATATCCTAATAGAGCACTTAGGAATGTTGTTCCTTTGACCATATTTAATTGAAAATAGCGGTTTATTTTGGAAGAGTGGGATAATCACATTCACGGAGACCTGAGTTTGTTTTGTGATAATTCTCTCATCGTCTCACAGTGTGGCTTGCAGAAGTGCAGTCTCTTGGCCCACAGAAATGAGTAAATAAAATGGTGTTCTTTATAGAGCTGTAATGTTCCCTTGGGGGATGGAAGCCATGTCTATAAAGTGTTTCTTCCGGAGCCTGACCTGCAGTAGGGAGGTTGAACAAGCGATGGTAGTCATGGGAGAGAAGATGCTGTTATTTTGCAGTCTGTCAGCAGGGTTGGTACATGCAGCTGTACTCTGTTTCCCCAAGACATCTGGGTTGAAACATGAGCTCACCCAGTTTTTCTGTCGTGTCTTGTCATGATTTTATGCAGAATTAGAAGTATCTTTAGTGGGCATTGAAAATATAGTAGAGATTGCCCTTATTTTTGGTGGCTTTCAAGTTTAATGTGTCATAACTTATATCTTTACTCTCCTAGCCTGGTGTGTCAATCTTCCTAGTAAATCCCCAGCCATCCAACGGCCATTTCTCAACCAGAATCGATGTCAGGCAAGGAGACAGCTGTGATTCCATAATCAGACGCTTGATGAAAATGGACCGAGGAATCAAAGGTAAAATCTTTCCCTTGAAGCTCCTACGTAGCAGAAGCTCATGTGTTGAGGAGCTGTAAGTAGAAGGGACAGAGAGAGCTCTTCTGACAACTGTGTAACACCGTGGGAAGAGAATTGAGCCCCAAACTGGAAACCTAGATTTTTTTTGGTCTTGTTTGGGCTCAGGTAGTTTGGTAACTTTGTGTCACGTAAATGCCAAGCTTGTTCTCTTTCAATGTTGTGAGTACTTTGAATTGGATTTTTTTTTTCAGTATCCTGTCTGGTTCTAAATTACAACAAGTGATTTATGTCTTTTAGAGGTAATTCAAAATTAGAAACATATACCCTGCCGGGCGGTGGTGGCGCACGCCTTTAATCCCAGCACTCGGGAGGCAGAGGCAGGCGGATCTCTGTGAGTTCGAGGCCAGCCTGGTCTACAAGAGCTAGTTCCAGGACAGGCTCTAAAAAAGCTGCAGAGAAACCCTGTCTCGAAAAACCAAAAAAAAAAAAAAAAAAAAAAAAACCAAAACATATACCCTTACTATTCTAGACTAAGTTGTCCAGCTGGGTCTCTTCCTAGGGAAAGAGGAGAATTAGAATGAGTTTTTGAGTGTCCTCCATGCATTAACTTATTGATCCTTTTACAAATTCAACATAAGTTTCGTCGTCATTATCATCATCCTCCTCCTCCTCCTCCTCATCATCATCCCCCTTGTA
Organism: Arvicola amphibius; assembly: GCF_903992535.2. Lineage (NCBI taxonomy): Eukaryota > Metazoa > Chordata > Mammalia > Rodentia > Cricetidae > Arvicola > Arvicola amphibius. The sequence goes on along the minus strand of NC_052051.1, from coordinate 118,875,210 downwards.
TAGACAGTGGAATGGAAGCTCACAAAGGGAAATTTGCTCAGCTGGAAACTCTCAAGCCTAGAATTCAAACTTTTGGATTCCAAAGCTTCTGTTTTTTTTCTTTTAAACTGTGTTTCTCTAGGCAAAATACATATACAATCTCAATTTCTGATCTAGATTAGAAGTATATGTTCTGTGATTAAATTCAATATAAACACCCTCTCCCCTCCCCTGAAGGTCTTACTATGCAACCCTGGCTGGCCTGAGACCTGCTATGTAGACCAGATTTCCTGAAACTCACAGAAGTTTGCCCGCCTCTGCCTCTTGAGTGCTGTGGCCTCTCTTTTCAGTACCCAGTGTATTCATTAGTTTTCTTGTTGCTATGAAAAAATACCCAACAAGAACCAACCTAAGAGAGGAGAGACTGATTCCAACTCCCAGTTTGAGGGTGTAGAGGATAGTGGCAATGACCTGGCGGTGAGGCTAGCACTTGTCCATTGCCCAGGATCTTGAAGTGCTGGTCACAGTACATTTGCTGTAGGGAGCAGGTGGGAGAGCCTTGATGCTCAGCTGTCTTCCCTCTGTTCTCCTTCTGAGTCAGCCTGGGACCCAAGTCCACGGGCCAGTGCCACCCACGTTCAGAGTCGGACTTCTCTCCTCTGCTGAACCTCTATGGAAATGCCCTTACATATCCAGATTTGTGTTCCCCTGATTTTTAATGCTGTCAGGTTAGTGAAAATGACCCGTCACTCTAGCCAGGTTCTGGAGTGGACACGAGAGGCAGTTTAGTGTGTCTCTAGGACTTTTCTTCAGGATTATAAAGACTCACTAATGTTGATGTTCATCTTTTAGGTGATATCTAAAAGATGATGTCTCTCCCATTCCTCCCATCTCTTCTCCCTCATTGTGTGTGTATTTTCAGACAGACTCTTACTGTGAAGTCCTAGGTGACTTGAAACTCGCCATGTAGACCAGGCTGGCTTTGAACCTGTGGCAGTTCTTCCTCTGCCTCCTAACTGCTAGAATTACAAATGTGTGCCCCCAGGATTGGTCGTCTTATTTAATTTTATGTATTCATTTCTTTGCAGTGCTAGGTTTGAATCTAGGTTCTTGTACATGCTAGGCAAGGGATCTCCCATTGAGTTAGATCTCATTTTTAATGACTTTTTACTTGTTACGTATGTGCAGTGCACATACATGTAGGTTGGAGGGCAGCTTGTCAGACTTCGGTCATCAGGCTTGTGCACACCTGCGCCTGCAGAGCCATCTTGCTGGCCCTCTTTTCTTTCTGATAGTAATCAAAAATGTGTCAGTTTGGGTAACCTGTTGCCTCTTCCTGTTTTCTTCTAGTCCTTTTTGACCATTCTTCACCATCCCACCTATTCTAGGTACTTCACAGAAGTAGGATTGGTGTTTTATTTTTAAAGATTCGCTATGTTGTATTAGTAAGCTCTCTCTCTCTCTCTCTCTCTCTGTGTGTGTGTGTGTGTGTGTGTGTGTGTGTGTGTGTGTGTGAAGACATGACTTCTCACTCTTGTCCACTCTGACCTGACAGAGGCAATTTCCTGCCTGGTCTCCTTCGCAGCAGCTCAACTGCAGCATGGGCTACTTTGCCCAGCAGCATTTTTCTTTTCACTAAGCAAAATGTCTCCCGTGGGGAGATGTGGGAAGCCAGCTCCGTCTGTAAAGATGTGAGGCCTGGGTTTGGATCCCAGCACCAATATTCCAAATGGAAGGAAACCAGCCAGGTGCAGTGACATGTGCTGTAACCCCAAAGCTGAGGGGGTGCGGGGAGACAGATGGCATTCAGGTAGCCAGCCAGTCTAGCTGAAACAGCAAGCTCCAGGTTCTTAATAAATAATAAGGTGGAGAGTGACAGAGGAAGACTCTTAGTGTCGACCTTCACATAACATATGAGTTCACCCGCATACATGCATATACTACACACACACACACACTGTTTCCCAAGATTCATCCATGTTCTTAAAGATTTGTTCTTTATTTTATGTGTATATGTATGTGTCTGAATGTATGGATGTGCACCATGTGAGTGCAGGTGTCCATGGAGGCCAGAAAGAGGTGTCAGATCTCCTGTAACTGGAGTTACAGGTGGTTGTGGTGCTGGGAACTGAACCTGGGTCTTCTGCAAGATCAACAAGTGTCTTAGTCACTGAGTCATCTCTGTAACTCATACAGGCATTTATTATGTTTCCTGGTGAAATACTACAGAATGGTACATATGCCTTTGGAGCAAATAAGCAGGACTTGAAAATTTGAAAGTATGACTAGGAAGCCATGGTATGTCTCTTCATATTTGTATTGCTTTCATTCCATCTTCAGCAAGTTTTCTAATAGGAAGAACACACAGTCCTTAAAGCCATTAGAATGGCTTTTAAAGAAAACGGGTATTTGTGGGAACTCATGGGTTCTTATTATGAGGTTGTGGTATACCAGAGGATGTGTGTCTGCATTGAAAATTGTATTGTGAAGTGTTAAATTGGGGGTGATGAGATGCCTCAGTGAGCGAAGGCACTTGTTAAGCTGATGACCTTGGTCCCTATCTTGTCATGGAAGAAGAGAAACTTAATTGTCGTCTGAATTACACATGTGTGCTATGGCATGCATACACAAATATTCACAAAATAAATAAATGTAATAGATTTTATTTTTTTTTGGAGGGGTATTTCCAGGCAGGGTTTCTCTGTATAGCCCTGACCACTTTGGAACTTGCTCTATAGAGCAGGCTAGCCTTGAATTCAGATTAGCCTGCCTTTGCCTTCTGAGTGCTGGAATTAAAGTTGTGCACCATCACTGCCTGGCAATTTTTTTTTAAGATGTTAAGTCAGCATTTCTGTTAAAGGTATTCAGAGCACTGACTGGGTTCCTCAGAACTGTACTGGCATTACTGTATATTTGTTGTCTTTTCTCATGGAGCCTCTGATATTGTTCTTATCTCTTTATTTTACAACCTACGAATATATCCAGTGTGAATCACAGTTTTAAGTTTGGTGTTAGTAGCTGCTATAAATTTTGGAAAATGGATAGATGCATTAGAGAAGTTCGAAATTGGTATTTGTGTGAGAATCACCAGAAGAGATCTAACCTTGATACTTTCCATAGGCCTTCATGTTGCTTTGATATGTATGAGAGCTGAACATATTGAGTATGTAAGATAGAAAAACAGTTCAAGTCAATAACACACTTCATAGTCTGTCTGCGGCACTAGCCAGCGAGCAGTCCAATTAGGGCCAATTGTATTGAGGGTGATTATGATCGAGGGCCGGGAGAAACTCGGCTCAAACCATCATTTTACTCCACAAAGGCCACTGAGCAACTCTTGATGATAATGACTTTAAATCACTCACACCTATGCCACATATGAACTAATAACTTGGAGGTGAGAGACTCCATTTCATATTATCAGTCCCCAGGGACTTTCAATCGCTCTCATCTTTTCTCTAAGTGCCTTAAATCTTGTGTAGTTGCAGGCTTAAATTTCAGCATTTTCAGTGATGAGAGAGATCTAGGATAAGGATAGATAAGAAGGCCACTAAGAAAACCCTACACATTTATTGGCAGTAATGAAGCACATGGCAAAACATCAAAGCAAATGCGTTTTGTCACTTAGAAGGCTGATTGAGTGTTAAGGTTTCTTTGAAATAGTTGGAATTAGAATGGGTTGAAATGATGAGGGGAGACTGTGAGAGAGAGAGAGAGCTGCAGTGACTGTATAAAACCTGCTGGCAGAACTTGTTACAGTTTCTATAGCAAAATATTTGGTGCCACTGATGTACCGGTGAAATTGCAGTAGCTGTTACCATGGATTATATTCACCCAAACAAGATGAAGGCTTGCGGAAGACTGCTGTCTCCCCTGTTTTAGGTTTCAAGGCTTGTGCTCTGTCTTGGAGCCGACTGTGTATGGCTTCTGCAGAAACTCAGAACACTCGCAGGCAGGGTTTGCTTTTATGGCAGATGCAGGTAATTGCTCTGTAAGCCCTGAGAGCTCTTCTCTAAACTTGCTGCCTTTCAGTCTTTGTTTCCCAGAGAGAAGAGAATGCCTGGAAGACTTGCACTCTGGGTATGACTGCCAGCTGCATTAATGTCTCCTTTGATCTCTTACCCCTTAGAGAGCTAAGCTTTGTCCTCTTGAGACGCCATGAGGGGATGGAGCTCACAGACCACCCAGTGATCTATTTTAGAAAAGCTTGGAAGTAAAGTAGGGAATGTCATTTGGGGAGGGGCAGGTGAAGCATAGCTGACCACACTGCTCGGAATGACCTAGACCTAGGACGAGCATTTGTGTCAGTGTTTTCCCCCCATATACAAGCAAAATTGTTTGATGTTGAAAGTCTCAGAATTGCTTAAAGTTTTTTGATTAGATTGTTGAATCATAAATTTATCCATAGGATAAGTGCTTGTTTGATTTTGGGTTGCTGTTTTGTATTTTTGTTTGTTTGTTTGTTTGTGAGGAGCTGTATTACGAGGTTGTACAACAGTAAACCAGATGCCAGTCAGATAAGAGCTCATCTCAAAGTTGCCCCTCTCTCTGCCCCCCCCCCCTTCCTGGTTCTCACCAGCTTGTGCTATAAGCACTTCTTGTCTCTTGAACAACAGAAGAAATAGGTAGTCCTGCTTTTCACAGTGATCATGACTCCTCCAAAAAGAGCTCAGAGAAGGTCCCTCACCAGCAGAGCGTGTCCAGGAGCACCAGAGGCTTGGTGGAGCCTGTAAAGGCGATGGAAACCGTAGGTTAGCTCTTAAAGAATACTGTTCTTCCTCCCTCTTGGTTTGGTGTTCAGATGTGTTACACAGACGCTCTGACTGTTTGGTTCAGGTGTAAAGCTGGGAGGGGATGAAGTTTACAAGATGCTAGCTTTGCTTCTGAGGCCGGGTCCTAAGAATCTGATGAAAATGCCTGTGTTTGGCTGTTATGAGGTTGTGCCAGTGACTATATGCAGACACTCATGTTGGGGATCTCTTTTGCTATAGATCTTTCCAAAGTGAAACTGATGCGGTTTGATGATCCTCTGTTGGGGCCTCGACGCCTTCCAGTCCTTGGGAGCGAACACAGCGAGAAGACGCTCATTTCTGAGAGTGCCGTTTTCCACGTGGACCTAGAGAGCAAAAAAGTTCACCTCACTGAGAACGGGCTATGCACAGATATTGGCGACACAATGGTCTATCTGGTTCACTGAGAAAACTCGTGCAAATTGGAGATTTAATGTGGTTTCTAAGTTACTTCTGCCCTGAGACTCTCAAACTAGATCTAAATAGACTTCATTTCTAACTGCTGGATTCTTTATGTAGTCATAATTATACCAATTCATCTTTGATTTCTAAATCTAATAAACTTGCATTTTTTTTCACCTTTGGGCCTCTAAGAGAAACGGTTTGTACTACATTATTTCTTTATTTTTAACAAATAGTTCTGTTTCCTAGGAGTTTTTAATCTTTACACAAAAGTGTCAGGATGTCCCCTTTTGGGGTCTGTGTTTTATGTTTCAGAAAGGGTCTCACTGTAGCCCAGGCTGGCCTCAGTGCTCATGATCCTCTTGACTCAGTTTCCTAAATGCTGGGATTCTAAGCATGTCCACTGTGCCTTTTGTTGGTGTGTCCCTTTTATGAATTATGCTTTTTACTGTTTATGCAGGTTAAGGGGCATCACAGCTCTTGATAACATAATTGTTTAGATGACGGGCAGTAGTGGTGCATGCCTTAATCCCAGAACTCAGGAGGCAGAGGCAGGAGGATCTCTGGTTCCAGGACAGCCTGGTCTACAGAGTGAGTTCCAGTACAGATAAGGCTACACAGAGAAACCTTGTCTTGAAACAAACATACAAAAAGAAAAGGAAAAGACAGTAGTGAGTGGGCTAGTTCCATTACTTTTATGAGTGTGATGTGAGCGTGTGTGTAGTGGATGTGTGTGGATGTGTGCAGAACTCTGTGCACATGCTCATGTGGCTAGTTCCATTACTTTTATGAGTGTGATGTGAGCGTGTGTGTAGTGGATGTGTGTGGATGTGTGCAGAACTCTGTGCACATGCTCATGTGCCAGACAGAAGAGGACGCTGGGTGTTTTGCTGTCATTCTCTGAGACATGATCTGCCACTGAACCTGAGCTAGACTAGCAGTTATGGATCCCAAGGAAATATTTTTGTTTTTCAATTTACTCTTATTATTGTGTGTCTATGTATGGTGTATGTCTGTGTGTGGAGGGGGTATTTGTACCATGGTGTGTACATGGAGATTAGGGGACAGATGTCTGTATCTGCTGTTTTGTTTTTTGAGAGAGGGTTTCTCTGTGTAGCTCTGACTGTCCCGGATATCACTCTAGATTAGGCTGGCTGCAAACTCACAGAGATCCTCCTGCCTCTGCCTCCTGCATGCTGGGATTAAAGGCGGACACCACTATGCCCAGCTCTATATGTGGTTTTAACTATATCATTTATTAGTCTTTTATGTCCAGCTTCATGGTTTTCTTTTAAAAAAAATTGTTCTATTTTCAACTAATAGTGCATTTGTGTGCCCTGAGTGGGAGTTTATGCACGTGCATGTGCGTCAGTGCCCGTGGAGGCCAGAAGACAGCTTCATTTCTTGGAGCAGGAGAGAAAGGCCACTGGGAGCCAGCTCTAGAAACTGAACTCAGATCCTCTGCAAGGAAACAAGAGTTTTTAACTGCTGAGCCATTGCTCTAGCCTGCTGCTTTTTCTTTTTTAAATAAGTAAAATACATGGCTTGAAAGTCAAAGCTATCTCCATTCACAAAACTCTCACACCGTGTTTCCACTTAATAGCTAAACATTATTATTTAATTTCTTGGTTATGTTTTCTATATTTCTTTCCAAAATAAGCAATTAATTTATTTATGTTTTAATTTCCTTTTTCTAATGTACTAGGAAATATTTTTCTCTAAAATTATATATAAATATCTTTTCATAGAATTATATAAAATTATTTTATACTTTGGTTTTTGAAGTTAACAACATAACCTGAATATATTATGAGAATTCTTTTTTTGTTTTGTTTTGTTTTGTTTTTCAAGACAGGGTTTCTCTGTGGCTTTGGAGCCTGACCTGGAACTAGCTCTTATAGACCAGGCTGGCTTCAAATTCACAGAGATCCGCCTGCCTCTGCCTCCCGAGTGCTGGGATTAAAGGCGTGCGCCACCACCACCCGGTCTACATTACATTTTTAAATGAACTGCATAAACAATACTTTTTTTATAGTATAACAGAAATACATATATACAGTGTAACAAAATCGACCTTAAATCTGTATCAATAGATTAAGATCATACCAATGCAAAGTATTTATATCATATCCCCCTTAAAAAACATATGAACATTATAAACAATTATTGGGAATTTGGGCATTGTTTCTCTAAATGTTTCTCTAAACTCTAAAATGTTTCCTGCTGTTTATTAGGTGAAGTATTTTTAGGGTTCATGGAAACCTTTCAGGGGGTCTTGTTCCATCAAACCACATTAGCCTATATATAGGTTCTCATCTTCTTTGGAAACAAAAGCAGAATCTCTTTTCCAAATTAACATATCCTTACACTCAAATTTTGAAGTCAAGATGCCTTTATGTTGATTTAACTTAGCAACCCCCAGAATCTAATGTCTCTCTACAGTCAAAAAATTCAAAGAAAACACAATAATATGCATAATCCAGACTGTATATTTTCCATCATTATGTGGCTTTTTTATATTACGCTATTAATTTTTAATATTTATTTTATTATCTTTACTCCTTTAATCTATGACTGTACTTTTGTCTGTACTCTTTTCCTCTCTCTCCCAAGTCTATGTACAATTTTAAACACACTGTGATTTATTTTTGTCTGAATCTGTCTTTATTGCATATCTGTAATCATTTTCTGACCAGGAGCCCCTTTTTTTAAAAATATGCTAAGTGGGCATGGCTAGGACCAACTCCATGGCCCTGCCTGTTGGCTCTGCCCCATCCAACATGACAGAGGTATGTTCACTGCCTCTACTAGCCTTGCTCACCACCCCAGCTCCAGGGATGCATGGGTCTATGTTGCCATTTAGCAATTAGTAGCATACTGCTCACAAAACCCATTTAAGTGCAGGGCCTCCTGAAAGAGACAGAGCTGTTCATGCAACTAGCATGAACCAGGAAGCCTTAAAGAAGCCTTTCAGTTTTTGTTGCTACTGCTGAGTCAGAAAGCCTTATATTAAAGGAATTGTGCCTCTGCTTGCTTCTAACAAACAGAGCCCACCTGAAAAAATGCTGCTACCAAGAAGCTGTGCTTAACTCTGTTATTTTGTGTCTAGAACTTTTTTCCCATGCCTTCAGGTTTTATGTGGATGTAAGTCAGCTCAAGTTGGCACCATCTGTAGATGGAGGCTGCTCGTTTGTTTCCCAGCCAGCCAGACCCAAAAAATCACACAGAAATTATATTAATTACAACACTGCTTGGCCTATTAGCTTAGGCTTCTTATTATCTAATTCTTAATCTTAAATTAACCCATTTATATTAATCTGTGTATAGCCACAAGGGTAAGGTTCCAGCTCTGGCATCTGTCTCCTTCAGCAGCTACATGGCATCTCTGACGCTGCCTACTCTTTCTGTGTCTTCCAACCTGGCTATGTTATGCCCTGCTATAGGCTAAAGTAGCTTCTTTATTAGCCAATGGTAATAAGACATATTCATAGCATACAGAAGGGAATCCCACATCAGATGTGTACCACTGTGCATGACTTAATTTGCTGATATTTTGATATATGTTTTGGAAATATATTTCTTTGACACTCTTAACAATGTATGTATGGATTTAGCACTACTCACTTGATCATGGTTTTTCTTCACTTAGTGTCTTTAATATAATTTCACATTTATGTTAGAACAGTGGTTCTCAATCTTTCTAATGCTGTGCCCCTTTAATACAGTTCCTCATGTTGTGGTGACTCCCAACCATGAAAGTATTTTTGTTGCTACTTCATAACTGTAATTTTGCTACTGTTATGAATTGTAAATATCTGATATGAAGGATAACTGATATGCAACTCCTGTGAAAAGGTCATTCAACCCCCAAAGTGGTCATGACCCACAGATTGAGAACCATTGCATTAGAAGACTACCCCCCCCCCAAAACCTGGAGTATTACAATTGTTTCTAATTGTTCACTGATAGACTATACACAGTATAACTAGTTGTGGGTGAAACACACACACAAACAAAGACACACCCATTAACTAGGGTAGAAGATGACACTTCTAAGGGTCTTAAAGAATATAATAAACAAATACCTCATTTTCAGTTTTCAAGAGGAGGTGGTAAATTTGTTCCTCTCACATTTCTTGTGATGGTAAATTCAGAGTTGTGTGATTCAGTGCTTTGGCACTGGCCATGTGAGTCTGCAGAGCACTTGGAATACAGCTGGACCAGATATCAAGGTGCTGTAGTTTATGATCCAGATCTTAGAGTATTTGTATGCAAAATAAATGCAAGGTATTCCAATAATAATTTTAAAATATCGATTGAAGGGGCAGGAGGGATGACACAGTGGTTAAGAGCACTGGCTGCTCTTTCAGAGAACCTGGTTCTAGTCTCAGCACTCACTGAGTGGGTCACAACTGTCTGTGACTCTGATCTCAAGGGATTTGACACCCTCTTCTGGCCTTGTGGGCACCAGGCATCCTCATGGCTTGCAGACATTCATGCAGAAGATAGCACCCACACATAAAATTAGAGAAAAAGTGATTGAATGCCAAAATATATGTTAAATTTAAGTTTGCTTGTTTCTTTTTACTTTTGTTGCACTTGACTAACAGAATTTAAAATGGCTCAGAATGTATTTCTGTTTGCAATATGTCTAGAGATTTGTTGAAATTCAGACTAAGCATTACCTTCATTGCCCTATTTGAAGATAAATTATCCCAGTTTGTTCAATTATAAACTTGATAAATTCCAGAATTCCCTTTCTTAATGGTACTTTCTGACAACTTCCAGGATGTTCTGTTTCAGAGATATCTTCCTGGACAGTCACTTCTGAACTTTGATTGCAGGTGAAAGTCCCTTTTGTCTGAAAAAGCTCTCAGAACTTTCAGTTGTAAAGACACATTTTGGATACATTTGGCTTTTTCCAGGCATACATGATGTGTGTTTTTTCCCCTTTATAATTAGAAATATGTGGTTCAATACTTCTATGTGTTGGGGATAGTCTGAACTCAATTGTTTTTCTTAATGGTTTTCTGGTCCTTTGAAGACCTTTTTTCTTGATAAGTAATCCCCAGGCTGGAAGACCTTTCTATCCCTGCTTTTGGGTATATTTTGGAATTGTTTCGGCTTTCAGGATTGGACCACTGGTCCTGGGGATGCAGCCACCTTGCTGCCTAGTAGGGTAGAAAACTGTAGTTTCTGCAACAACATGGCGCGGAGTGGTGCCTCACTAGGGAAATCCTTAGTAAAGGTATCTTATAAAGCAAAGGATTTTCCCATCAAAGATAAATTCCTTGTTTTAAATTTTGTGTTTACATTTTGTTGTTGTTGTTGTTTTTCAAGACAGAGTTTCTCTGTGTAACAGCCCTAGCTGTCCTGGAACTAGCTCTTGTAAACCAAACTGGCCTTGAACTCATAGAGATCCGCTTGCCTCTACCTCCCAAATTCTGAGTTTAAGGGTGTAAGCCACCACAGCCTGGCTAAATTTTGTGTTTACATTGTATCTCCATCAATCTCCCTCCCTTCAGATTAGAAAAAGGTACAGACCCTTAGTTAGACATGTGCTCATCTTTAAAACAATACGTCTGTCTATCAGACTGCTATGACCTCAAGTTCCAGAATATCAAGGCAACATTCTTTTAAAGGCACGCTTCCTTTTGGTTTGAACCCAGGTTTAGAACCAGTCTGCGCATCGTCCAAGGGAAAGGATAACCAGATAATAAGACAACAAGCTGTCATTATGAGCTGGCTCGGGCATTACTTCTCCGGGCCCCACGAGGACGTTTCCTTGCTCAGTACGCCCGCACCGCTCTTCTCCCTCTTATCGTCTGAAGATGAGCATTTACTTTCCAACTTGAGGTAGGAAGTCAGGTGACTTTTCTCCCAGGTTTTGCTGTTGGACCATCCAGCCAGTCTCTTTGTAAAAGGAGCCCGGGAAAGAACAGTGGCTTTTGTTGGGAGAGTGGGAGTTACCTAGCCCCAAGAGTGCGTGAGAAGGGGGCAGCTGTGCTAGGCTTATGAAAGAAGGACCACTTGAGTTAAAGGAAATCCCTTCATTCTTTTTTTTTTTTTTTGAAGATCTTCACTTTTTTTTTTATTCTTATGTACAAAGACTGGCATTGATCTTTTCCACTGGGTAGAGTCTTGAAGAATCCATTCAAGGTCGCTTAGTCCAACTTAATGAAGCCGATGTCCTTCGCGTACTGCCGGAAACACTGGCGGCACATGTTCAGCCCGTATTTGCGGATCAGACCGTGGTGGTTTGAGCAGACGCGGCAGGAGCGGGATCCCTGGCCGAACTTCCGCGGGTGACTCCAGTAGAGCTGCTGGTGACCCATGTTGCCTCACTGACGGCCGACGAGCCAAAAGGCGAAATCCCTTCATTCTTAGTTTAAATTATCCTGTCCTGACCAAGCGAAACTTTATTTCTGGCCGCTGCCTGTGAAATCCACCCCTTTGACATAAATATCTCAAAGATTTGACTTCAGTTAAGAATTTGGAGTAAACAAGGGGGCCTGAGTGGAAAGTATAATAAATTCTTAGCACTGCGTGTTTGATTAAAGAATTAACAGAAACTGCCCAGACTGGTGTATTCAACATGGGGACAGTCAGCTTTTGGTGGGGAGGGTGCCTGGCTTCTTAGGCGAGTGAATTAGAAGAGAGTGAAGCCAGAAGAGAGAGTGTATTTTACCAATCTGAAGCATCACTAGGTAGAAGGATCAAAGGGACTACGGCTGCTGTCATCCCATTTCCCACTAAAGCTTCCCTCTGCTTTTGATGAGCAGAGTTACCACCTCTCTTGGTTTTCTCAGGACCATCTTGATTTTAGCACCAAAAGTTCTCTATCCTAGTCAATTGGGATGCTTGAGCATCTTGACTATTTCAAGGTATTTGGGTAGCACGTGTATCGGCTTAAAAACACTGACCCAGATTTCTCTGCCTTCTTTGTTCCTCAGAAAAGCAAAGAAAGCCCCCTGGATGCTGAGGTCATGCTATCACTAGCTGCCGTCAGTTACGTGCCTCCCATGCACCAAGTACATGATATTGTTGAATGCTCACAGCAGCCAAGAGCTAGAGTACTTAAAACACAGTTGGAGGAGGAAGATGAGGCCAGAGCTGAGGGCAGTGATGGGGTCTTTCCTAAGCTTGAAGAGCTAGGATGTAGCTGAGCTGGATTTGAAATTCAGTGTGCACCAATTTGTTCTTTTTGCTTATGAATGGGCACTGTCTCTGATTTGGCCCAATTCTGTGGGCATCAGTTGTATCCATCATGCCCAAGCTTGTTCCTGTTCTTCGTGGTGGCATAAGCACGACAAGTTGCCCAAGAAGTTACAGTGACTACTTTCATCTCATGTGTAGCAGCCCCAGATTAAAATAAGCCACCCTGCCCTTGGTCTTGCTTTGACTCTCTCTCTCTAATTCTCCCTCTCCTTTGATAGGATTTTGCTATGCAGGCTTGGTTGCTCTCAACCTCTCTTGCCTTGTTTGCCCGGGTACCGGGATTACCACTGTACATTGTCACACCTCACCACCTTTCTATTTTTAGTGGGACTACCAAATGCCTGGCACATAGGCAGTGCCTAGGGAAGGGCTGGCGTTACTTTTTGAATCATGACAGATGAGCAACGTTAAGCTTGAACTGAAACATCTTTGCATCTATAAATCTAAACATCTTAATAAAACCACCAAAGCTTCAGAGTATTAGAATAGAGTTCTTATTGAGTTCAAAATTAGGCAAACACACACACACACACACACACACACACACACACATAATTTTTTCCAACAAGTAAAAGTTACCTTCTGAGTTACTTGATTTGGAGTAGATAGAAGACTGGCCTCCTTGCTGTGATAAAAAGGTGTTATGCACATAATTTTAAGATAGAAGCAAAAATCTCTTGTCTAGGGCTGCAGACTGTAAATGGTTCATTTTAGGAAAAAAAATCTTTCCAGGTGCTCAGCCCTCAGAAATCCCTCCACTAAAATCTGAGATGATTGAAGCTCTTAGCATAATGATGGAAGCCCTCACTGGTAGGCACCATGCCGAGAAGGAAATGCCTTGGATTGTGCAGAGAGATGCAGAAAGCTTTTAGGCTGTCCTCTGCTTTTATTTCATCAGTCCACACCTGAGAGTTATGCTACAGAATTGAAATGAAGTTCAAGTTGCATAATTTAGCCCAGAGGAGCCAGATTGAAGAAAGACTTGAGTACAATAGGAGAGACAGTGAATCTATTTGATCCAATCAGCAAATATTTATCGAGTACTCACTCTGTTTCAGGGCAGCGTGCTGGATGCTGGGCATACAAAGAGGCACAACAGCCTGTGCCCCTGGCAACAAGGAGCACACATGGAGGGAGATGAAACAGGGCCAGTATGAAAGCAGCTTCTTTAGGACCAGTTTCAAATGTTCATGGGTGGCCGGCTGGAGTCAGTAATGACTACTTCCCTCAGTTCTGGAGGTTGGAAGTCTGGGACTAGAGGTGTGCAGTTGGGTTCGGTGAGGCCTCTACTGGCTCACAGGGTACTTTCTTGCTCTCTCATAATGAGCCATTGGCTGCTGCTTTTCAGCAGCTATGCCTCTGGGCATTTTTTGAGAAACAGGAAAACCTTAAACATTTTCAAATACAATCAAATTATTTGCGAGTGGGACTGAGTGTGGTGACATAAGCCTTTAACTCAGCACTCAGTAGGCAGAGGCAGCTTCATCTCTTGTGAGTTCCAGGCCAGCCAGGACTACACAGACCTTGTCTCAAAATCAAACAACAAAATACTCCAAGCAACAACAAAATTCGTTGAGTTCTATTTGGCAATGGAATGGGCATAATGCTAACTTCCAATGTTTGACTTAGCATTAACTTTATGTTTTACACATTTTTCCAAGTCTTAAGGGCATATAGGGTCTTAAATTGCTAATTAGACCCTAAGTATTATCTGTAATGCCTACCAGATAAAAGGACAAGCCCTGCTCTGGGGACCCAGTAGCTCCAGGCCGGCCTCTAGGTCCCTTCTGAGCTCTTGTGGAACATCTTTTTTTAAGATCTTTGTTTAAGATCTTGATGATTCACTGGGTCTTTGGAGTAGGTGTGTTTCAGGTATCCTCTCTTCTTGCCTACTACCTGTTCTGTGTCCCTTGCCATTCCTGTTCCACGGATACCGCCTAGCAGGTGAAGACTTGGGAGCTGTTGCAGTCACCAGTGGCTTTCAGATCCACTGCATGAGGTGTCAGGTGGCAACAGACTTCTTGCTTAAGAGCTACCTGGAAACCTGTTATGGTCGTGACTTCTAGACTTCTTTGGAGACCCGTGCAGTTGGTCTGGGGCAGGGCTTTGGAACTTGTCTCAGCAAGTTGTCCTGCTTGGTAATGCTTGGGCAAGTGATTAATTTTCTTGTCCCTGTGACAGAATGCATGATATAAACACCTGAATAGAAAGAATGATGTGTTTTGGCTTATTAATTTAATAATTAATTTAATAATTTGGCTTAATGATTTCAGAGATTTCAGTTCATATTCCTTAGCCCCATTGATTATGGGTCTGTGTTGAGATGATTGTAGTGGTAGGAATATATGAAGGAAGGTGGTGTATACCTTAGGGTAGACAGGAAGCAGGCAGGGAGGAAGAGGCTGTTCTCTTGCCCCTTTAAAGGCTCCCTTCAAAGGTGTGACTTGTCCCTTCACAAGGCAAAACCTTCAAAGATCCCAGTGAAGTACTTTTTCCAAGTGGGCCTTTTCACCTAAAGGTTCCAGAACCTCCCCAAATCATACCACCAGCTGGGAACCTTCAACACAACAATAGCAGGGAGTGTTGGTGTGGTGGAGAAGACATATCCCCATACCATAACATCTCACTGATTTGATTGCTCCAAATCAGATCTGAAAGGAGCTCTCCAGCTGTTTGCCCCCAGAGCAATGCACTCTTGCGATTGCTCAGCCAAGTTTCACTTTGACTCCTAGGGCATCTAGAACCCCGTGACCTACTGCAACAATGGCTCCTGGGGAATTGGTGTTGCGTCTTGTTTATTTTATTGCGAATGTGAGGCAGCTTCCTTCCTTAATTTTCTACAGCACCTCAGAGATCAGGTGCAGACAGCTCATGAGGTTTGCTGCAGGAGAGGCATACCACAAGGTAATGACAACACAGTGCAGGCTCAGACTCATGATAGGCCCCACTGACTCCAAGTTGACCCAGCTTTCCCACGAACCTTGAAGCAGCTTACCTTCATCTATGGAAATGACTCTTGCCATTTCCATGACGGAAATTCAGACAGAACTTTTTACCTCAGAAAGAGGACGGAGCTTTTCCCCTCACTTCACCGTTACATCCCAGTCCCTTAAGCAATTGTTTCCTAATTTAGAATTACAGAAAGTGGAACTATCCATTCCTTTCAGGAAAAATTAATTCCAAGAAGGATGTGTGGGATGTTCTGCACTGGGGCCATCCACATGTCGACCCCAGTAGCTGAGCCCAGGTTCCTAGCTGCTCTCTCAGTCCCCCCATCATTCTTTCTTGAGCAGATGCTCACCGCTCGTGGGTTATAGCTTACTTCACCTGTGGCACACCATTGGGTGACAGTAAACGAGTTATATGTCTTTCAGTTAATACAATAAGCCCCGTGAGATCGTTTTCCCATCTGAACTGACAGGAGGTAGGGAGCACAAACCACTTAGCTGAGGTCATGTCACCATGGAGGGACATGCTGGGATCTGACTGGATGTCTCTTTGTTTCAAGTTTGTAAAGTTAGCTATTATGAAACCCTGGCAAACACTAGGTGATAGATTGGACATTGAACTTGAGTAAGAGATTGGTCCTTAATGGGACAAAACATTATAAAGTCAGAGGAGGCATGCTGAAAGAGGGAGATGATGGAGTCAGCCTGGATTATGTATGACTCAGCCTCTTGGCTCCACGGGTCTCTGATCTCTTCTTTATTGTTCTGTTTTGATCAATGGTTATCATTCTTCAGCATCTTGGTTAACAAGTTAACCATCATCCTTGACTCGCCAGGAGCCAAGTACCAGCTCGAACTGTGGTGAAGCAGCCTATCCGTGGAGCCAGCAGCAGGACCACAGTCACGACCATCGTCCAGACTGGTGGGGACTGGAGCACCGGCCTCTTCAGCGTCTGCAGAGACAGGAAAATCTGTACGGGCTTCCTTTTCACTCAAGTTCCTCCTTACCATTTTCTCCCATGAGGTATCAGTAAGTGGAAAAGCCACCCCAGCACAAGGTCAGAAAGTAAATGATTTCAGAATAACTGGACTAGTCTAGTGTCTCAAGGCTGTTCCTTAGTTGGGAAAAAAAAGTTATGCTTTTCAACAGTGTAGACCCATTCATAGGATAAATGGTATTTTCAAATATTTTTTTATTTAAATGACAGAATCCATGGTTGGCAAAGACACAAAATAGCCTCCCTTGTCACTAGAAGTGATAGTATGAACTGGTAGAGATCAGCAAGGGTTACACTAGCGTTTCCCCTGATAACTACATTTCTTAGTAGGAGCTTAATCTGAGAAAGTAAATTATGCACAAAATTTAACAGGCACATCAACACTGCAGCCCTGGTTAGTGGGCAAAACTTGGAACAGCATATGTATTGCATCCATCCACTGGGTTATTATACAGCTATGAAGAGTCATATAGTAGAGTAACAGTCAGTAAAAAGATCTTTTGTGTACAGTTTCATTTTTGTTAATTTATTTTTTTGAGACAGGATCTCACTGTTTCCCTGGCTGGTCTGGAACTCATCGAGTTCCACCTGCTTCTGCCTCCTGAACGCTGGGACTCAAGGTGCATGGTACCACACCTGTCTTGCATATGGTTTTGGGATTAAGAAGCCGAGTGAGTGCAAAACTGTGTTCATTAAATTCCATCTGGAGGAGGTGAAAACATTTAGGAAAAAAGCATAGGAGGATATAGTACTATTATTTACAGCAGATATCTCCAGATGGCAGGCTAACAAATACATTTCATTTTTCAAAAATTATCTCTTCAATCGCTCCATGTATTGCTCTTGTAACAAGAATGATCTGAAAGGAAATGCCCTTTGTTGACTGAGATCTTTTCTGGCTCTGGTTCAGTTGTCAAGAGGTTCTAGTTTCATGACTGACCTCTGGCTTAGAGCAAAGGCACACGGAGTCACTGTTTATCTCAGTGGCCATGTCTCAGGATCCCAGAACCCATGAGAAGCAAGTATTGGGTCCTGATTTAAAATTACCATTTAATGGTCATAAAAAAGAAAAATATGGAAGACAGCCCAAGGACAGAGCAGTATCTGTAGGTGCCGATATTTTGACGCTCCCCCACCCACCGCCAGATCCCTTACTTATGCGTGTACACAGTTTACATAAGTGGAAGAATTGTAAATATACATTACTAGACACCTCTGTTTTGATTTCACCACACATGTAGGTGATCATGCCACATAAGCACATCTGGAGCTAATTTCTTAAATTGCCTCATGAATCCCCTTGCATCCCAGTTTGTTTATGCAGAAACTCCGGTTGCTGGACCTTTACGGGGTTTACTCAAACCAGTGCTATGCAACCCTGTTTGTTCAGATGTCAGCTTTGCATAGCGTGAGGATATCTGCCTTGGGTAACTGCTAATGAGTAAACTTGCTGACCAAACAGAACGTGCCTCTTTAAATTATGGTAGATGTCGCCAAGTGGCTTTCTTTCTGGAAGGTGAGTTAATTCACACGCCCACTGGCGGCGCATGAGTGTCTCACAGTCCCACTGGCGGCGCATGCATGTGCTCCGTTCCTCGCTAAAGTATCTTATTATTGGAAGGTTTAGCTCCCTTGCAGCAAGCGACCTGAAATGTGCTATGCTCAATTCCCACTCGCCTTCCTTCCTTCTGTTCTCTGGACCTCCACACCACCGCTTCTTGTCTTTTGTTCTTGTCTTTGTTTTGACTCGCCAGTAAGGGAGAAGGATGGCATTCTACATAGGAGGGTGGAGAATAGGCCTCAGTTTAGGTGGGCTGTGGAAGTAAAGGAAAAGGCTGAGTGTGTACCACGCATCCCTATTGACCGTGAGCTCTGTAAAAGAAGAAAATATGTGCTGATAACATGTCGGTACTTTCACCTTGTAAAATGAGGGGTTGCAGAAAAAGGATCCTTGTCTCTTTGTAAATACCATTTAGGGTTGCAAACAAGAGCAACAACAAAAAAATCACTTGGGAACATTTCCTTCCAGGTATTTTCTCTATATTTCCTGTGTAAATCTGTTAGCAATATATGCTATTGCTTTGTAACTCGTTAAGCAAAGCATAAATGGTATTAAGCTGTGCCCCTTATGCAATTTGATATTTTAAAATTCAAATCAGCCTTAGAGACTTCGCTATGTTGGTACTTAATTGAACTTTTATCATATTCTTTTAGAAAAGTGTGTGTGTGTGTGTGTGTGTGTGTGTGTGTGCATGCACATGCATGTGTGTGTGTGCACGTGCATGTGTATGTGTGCGTATGTGCATGTGTGTGTGATGTATATGCAGGTGTGGGTACATGCAGAGGCCAGAAGAAGGCATCTGATATCCTTCTCTATTACGCTCCATTTTATGCTCCTTTGAGACTGGGCCTGTCATTGAACCCACCACTCCTCCTGTCTCTGTCTCCCACAGTCCTGGCTTGTGTTGTGTTTGCTGGGATCCAAACTCAGGTCCTCATGACCGCCCAGCAAGCATTCTTAATCACCAAGCCACCTCTGCAGTTCGTTTCCCGCATTCTTAGTGCTTACACGCCATGCTTTATCTGTTCTTCAGCCTACTGACATGCATTTGCATTTGTAAACGTTGTGAAGCAGACACGCTGCAGTGATTATCCTTACAGGTGTCCTTCTGTGTAGTTGCATAAATGTTACTCTAGGCGCTGATAAGTGAGATTATTCATTCCTAGAGTGTTTTTTAAGTCTTAAAAGATTGAGCAAAGTTTTCATCTAATGTAGTTAGGCCAGTTTCCACATCCATGTATTGGTACTTTTATGTCCCCAAACATATATTAAAAATGGGGCATTCTTTTTTTTCTCATTTTTTTATTAAAAATTTCCATCTCCTCCCCTACTCCTCCCCCTTCCCTCCCCTCCCTTCCACCCATACCCCCACTCCCTCCCTCTCCAAGCCAAAGAGCCATCAGGGTTCCCTTCACTATGTTAAGTCCAAGGTCCTCCCCACTCCCCCTAAGTCCAGGAAGGTGAGCAACCAAGCTGACAAGGCTCACAGTGAGCCCTTCCATGCTGTAGAGTTCAAGCTCATCGCCGTTGTCTTTGGTTTCTCAATCCTCCTCCACCATCAGCCACATTCAGAGAGTCCGGTTTGGTCCCCTGTTCCATCAGTCCCAAAAATGGGGCATTCTTGTGAGTAGCAAGTGACTTCTGATAGTATTAATATACCTTTATAATGACATTATTGTTGGCCATTGGTATTTCCTTTTTAGCAAGCTACCCAGTGATGGCCTGTGCCATTATCTTCTCTTCTGTTTTCCTTTATATATATTTATAAGAGTGCCTCCTATATTCTACGTGTTTACCCTTGTCTCCGATATCACGGCAAAGCCTACCCCTGGGAAAAGGATCCCAGACTTCTATTCTTGTGCATCCCTTCTTGGGGTCTAGTTTAAGTGTTCTCGTCTCCAGCCATACCCCTCACCATGCACAGCAGTGACATTTGACTCAGAGGGTCCTTCTGAAAAGAGTCACAGAGTTCAGGTCACCCCACAGGGATAAATATAATGGGCATACTGTCCTGGACTACATAAACTCTTTTACATTAATTACGATGGGATAGAAATGTAAAACATGAGAACATATGAACATATACTAGGACTCTGGGTTCAGTCTCCTAGAGTTCAAATCTGGTCTCTGTCCTTCACTAATAATATTATAAACTTAGGGATAATTACTTCTGGAGATTAGGTGAACTAATTATAAAATGGGGCTAGTAAGAAGGCCTATTTTATTCATCAGTTGATTTTCTGAGATAGGGTCTTAGCAAGCAAGCACAGGCTGTTCTAAAATTCCCTGTGTATCCTAGGCTGTCCTCGAACTCATGTTTCTACTGTCTTAATCCCACAAGTACTGTGGTTATAAGGCAGGCTATCATGCGGGCCTGAATGGTGGCAGTGTACGTGGGAGGCAGAGGCAGGTGGATCTCTGAGTTTGAAGCCAGCCTGGTCTACAGAGTGAGTTCCACGACAGCCAGCAATACACAGAGAAACCCTGTCTCAAAAAAAAAAAAAAAACCAACCAAATAATAAAGTGCCTAGTTTATATGATTATTTCAGAGATTAAATGAGCTAACACGTGTTAAATGTTTTCAGGAAGAGCTTGGCACACAGTGAACTCTATAAATATGAGCTATTGTGAAATAACATTTCTATATAGGCTTCTGTATAGACATTTTTTAAAAAACCACAGCTGTCTTCTAGTTCAAAGTGATTGAATTTAAGTATTGTGATTTGAATGAGAACATTTCCCATAGGCTTGTATGTTTTAATACTTGGTCCCCAGATGGTGGAATTGTTTGGGAAGGACTAGGGGGTATAGCCTTGTTGGAGAAAGCATCACTGTTTTGGGTTTTTTTTTTTTTTTTTTTTTTTTTTTTTTTTTTTTTTTGAGAGGTGGACTTTGAGGTTTCATTCCCAATTATCTCTTTCTCTGCCTCTTGCTGTGGATCAGAAATAATCTCTCAGATGCTACCCTGGCACCATGTCTGCCTGACCGCTGTCATTGCTCCCCACCAAGATGGGCATGAACTCTAACTATCTGGAACCACGAGCCCCTAATTAAATGCTTTCTTCTAGAAGTGGCTATGATCATGGTGTTTTGTCACCTTAGTAGAAAAGTAAGACAAGTATCTAAAAAGCACAGTTATATAGCATGGTTATCTGACAGACAGATTAAAAATCAACCAACCAACCAAAAAAAAAAAAAAAAACCAAGCAAGTGAGTTCTAACGTGGAACAGCAAAAATGCGAAGGCACAATCAATGTCTTTACAGGGTGTGGTACAGTTCAGAGATGAATAAACAGGATTGATCAGTTGCTTAATTTGCCAGCTTTATAATTAGGCAAATTTTTATTAATTGCTTTGTTCGTGGGAATTTACCGTCTTTCATAATCTTCACAGACCGTGCCATTGATTTCAAATTGCTCTAATTCAAGGTTGCAGATGCTGGGAACCCTCTGCTTGTTGCAAATTTGCTAGGCCTTATACTGCTTTCCAAATTGTTCAGACTAGTTGTCAGTGTTGGGCAGAGTCTCCTTTTCTGCACGGGAATTATTTTTTAGCACTGGGGACTGATCCTTGGGCATTCTAGGCAAATACACGACCATGGGGCCGTAGCCCCAGTCAGGATTGGTTTTTTTTTTTTTGATTCAGATTAAAATATCTCAGAATTACTTGAGGCTTACTTAGTTTGCTTTCAGCTACAAGGTACCTACCACACCTTTGTTTCTGGTGCATAAGAAGCTGTGGTGACTAACACTTCATACAAGCTACAATGGCTAAAACAAAACTTCTGACAATAGCAAATGCTGGCCATGATGTCAAATCATTAGAAGTCTTGAATGTTGTCAGAGGGGGTATGGAATGGTACAGACTCTTTGGAGAACTGTTTCTTTATATTTGTAGAATTAAACATATGACCTAGAAGTTCCACTTTCAGGAAACTACTCAAATAAAATAAAGTCATAGGTCTACACACTGAATTGGAGGTATGTCCGTAGAAAGACTGTGCATATGTGTGAGTATGCATAGTGGTATTAATATCAAAAATGGAGCAATAAAATATTGATTAGTGAGAGAACAAACAGTTCGTAGACTACTCATACAATTCAACAGTACTACCTATAAATTACATAATAATATGAGTAAACCTAAAAAAAAAATCTCATGATATTGAACAAAAACAAAACGGTTATAGAAGTAAATGTGATTCCCTTGAGATGAGGGCTGAGAAGGGGCAAAATTTATTTATGGGGATAGAAGTCATGACTGTATTTCCCTCAGAAGTACGGGTGGTAAGGGTGTGATTTCCTGCTATGTATGTGAATACAATTATTAATGTCACCCAAAGTGAACACTTAAGGTTTGTGCATTTTCATACATAAAACTACTCTTGATTAAAATGTTTAGCATGTATACTGCATATTTTTATGTCAACTTGACATGAGCTAAAATCATGTGAGAGGAGGGAACCTCAATTAAGAAAATACCTCCACATGATTGGGCTGTAGGCAGGCCTGTAGGGCATTTGCTTAATCAGTGATTGGTGATTGTGGGTGGTGCCATCCCTGGGCTGGTGGTCCTGGGTTCTATAAGAAATCAGACTAAGCAATCCATGAGGAGTAAGCCAGTAAGAAGCATCCCTACATGGCCTCTGCTTCAGCTTCTGCCTCCAGGTCCCTGCCCCATTTGAGTTCCTATCCTGACTTCCTTCAGTGATGAACACTTAAAAACATAAGCCAAATAAACCCTTTCCTTCCCTTCCCAAATTGCTTTGGTTATGGTGTTTTTTTTTTATATTTATTTATTTATTATGTATACAATATTCTGTCTGTGTGTATGCCCGCAGGCCAGAAGAGGGCACCAGACCCCATTAGAGATGGTTATGAGCCACCATATGGTTGCTGGGAATTGAACTCAGGACCTTTGGAAGAGCAGGCAATGCTCTTAACCTCTGAGCCATCTCTCCAGCCCCCTGGTTATGGTGTTTTATCCCAGTAATGACAACCCTAACTAAGACAGTGTGTTTCCAAAGACTGGTATCATGGCATTTTTGTTGGTTCATAGTCCTAATTATTTGAAATCATCAGGATTGTCATCTTTTTGCAGTTTTAGATGATGTGACATCTTAACTACGTGTCAGGAGCTCTTGCGGCTCGTAAATAGTTTTCTGTGTCTCTATGAGCTCCGTGGAAGGGAGTGAACAATTTGCCTGCCCATGGGCATGTGCTTTTTCTTCCCTTCTGGAGCAAGTTCGTAACAGCCATTTTGTTCTCCAAAGGCTCTGTGGCCTCAAATGTCTTCGGAATAGAATCCATGTTAGTCCGTTCAGTCTGTGTAGCAAGTCATATCAAGAGTTAATGGTGAAGTACTAAGTGGAAACCATTTCCAGTTGACACTCAAGGGTCCAGTCGCCTAATAGTTTACAGATTAAAATGGACGAATGTCAATGGCTCTGTGAAGCTGACAAAATTCAGAATAACCTCTGAGCTGAGAAATAGAATAAAACCCTGACAGGAATAGGAGTCAGTTTTTCTATCATTTTTATAGAAAGAAATATCTGTTATTCAGGAATCTTCTAGTATCATAGGGCCATGTTAAGTAATGAAATTGAATAGAAGAATGTAAGTATCAGTTATGATTCAAAAATTACTTAACATTTTTGGAAGGAAAAAAGTTATCATAATCAATGCTAACAGAATTGTTTCAGGTTCAGTTTTGGCAATATTTAACAAAAGAACACAATTTTGGCTAGGTAATGGCAATTTTCTAGCTCTGAGTTTTGAGAATTGTTTATTCATTCTTTGTCCCTGGTTACAGGCAGACAATACAGTGTTGAATTGATGGCACAGGGTTGCGCATCTGTTTAAAATGTGAAGTTGTTCCCTGCATATCTGAGAACGCTGGTTTCCTTTTATGTGCAATCGACAGGTTTCTGTGGTCTCTTTTGTCCCATGTGTCTTGAGTGTGACATTGCCAGGCATTATGGAGAGTGTCTTTGTTGGCCACTGTTACCAGGGTCTACCTTTGCGCTGAGAATTGGCACCAGAGAGAGACATAAAATACAGGTAAGGGCAACTGAGGCATATATGAATCCAAATCTTTATGAGAACTTGGATGCTTTTCAAACCTATGATTCCCCAAAGTGATTGGGAGAGAGAGAGAGAGAGAGAGAGAGAGAGAGAGGGAGACAGAGAGAAACACACACACACACACACACACAGACAGAGATGCTTAAAAAATCTCACATTTAATAAAAAACAGTGGGGAATGAAAGTTCTGATTTCATTATTTACTAGGAGTTATCACTTAAATGAAAAGTATATTGAAGGCTATTTCCAAGAAGAAATCATAATTTCTTCATCAGGTTTGGTCAAATCATTGGCCAACTTACACACTCTGAGATGTGCTTTGATGCATAGAACTAGGCGATTGTAGCCACTATCCCCTCCCATCTACAGAAATAAAACCACATTTGTCTCTTATTCCCTCAAGACATGGCAGATGGAATCAAACCTAATTTGGAGGAAGTCCTTGTGAGGTCTGACTTGAAGTGTAGCCTATGTGTCGAAGGTAGAATTTACTTAGGAGGCTCCTTGTGGTCCTTAACTTCCGGTAGAGCCAAGACTGAAGTCATGAATGGGTGGGGAGAGATGGGTGGCAACACATACAGACACAGAGGGTCTTCCAAAGGGAATCTTCTACGTTGGACACACAGACATACAGAGACACAGACAGACAGACTCTCTCTTTATTCTCTCCCTCACAGTATCTAAGTATTTTGTGGGATGATCTTTTTACGTGAACAAAACAAGACACAGGCTTGTGTGACTCCTCATGTATAAGAACTGTATGTGTATATGTTTAGACTGATCCAGTTTGCCTGGACATGTAACTGTTAACCAATGATTGTCTCTAGGCAGGTAGTTGGGTGACTGGGGACCAGCTCTGAGGGAGGCGAGGGGGGATTTTCTTTTTTATTTCCCATCCCTTTTTACTATGGGGATTTGGGACCATTTTAGTTTATTACCTGAAGGGATGCTACTCCTCTAGAGCATACGGCTCTGACAGGCCTTGCCCTTCTCCCTGACTCCCTCCGCCTTGCTAAACCATTAGAATACATTCCTAAAGCTAGCCCCTTCCTCCTCCTGAGGCTGACTACCAAGGTCCAGCTATCAAAGTTTTGAAGTCCAGCAGTCAACCCCCCTTTGGCTCACCTAATTAACATGCCTAATTAAAACTGTATACCTCATTCTAACCTGGGGCTTCCCATTTTACCTTTAAAAGCTGCCATTTTCTTATGGGCCCCATCTGTTCCCTCCCAATCCAATAGCAGTCTGTTGTCACCCCCGCACCCCCCCCCCCACTCCAGGACAAATATTCTGTGAGAAACAGAAATGTTCATGTGTAATTTGGTCTTGTCCTAGGGGACACTCTGTGAAGACTGGGTGGTGGTGCATTGCTGCTGGCCTTTCTCCATCTGCCAGGTGGCCCGAGAACTCAAGATGAGAACCTCCCAACTCTATGAGATCTGTGCAATCCAAGCACCCAAGGACACCCTGGTTTGATAGCCCTCCTCCTGTGCTCGCTCTCCCACACCTTCCTCTCAAACCTGTCTTAGAAGGGTAATTTTTTCCCCCATAGTATTCACTGGAATAGAATAAATGATTTATTCACTATTGTCTTTGCTGTGTTATGATTCTCCTGAGGTTTTGAGTATTTTCTGACTTTGTTATTTTGGTCCAGCCATACACAGTACCTTCTAGAGGTGAGTGACATATTCTCCCCTCCCCCTGGGTTTCGGGAGGTTGACGTTTCTCCTGGTTTCTGATGCCATCTTTTCCTGTGAGGCTGGAAAAATTCCCATGTATCTTTATTGTATAACCCACTTTCTCCAAAATATCAGTGATGGGCCAGACATGGTTAACTCAGCACCGATGTCTGTGGAACAGTATGCCATCGTCCTCCTGCTGGCCCAACTCCTTCAGTCTTAGTTGTACAGGAAGAAAGTCTGAATTGGTGCTGATCTTGAACTCTCCTTCAATGCTTGCAGTCTCCTTGCTCCAGGCTCAAAAATCATAACTGGGCGAGCATTATGGGTTAGATTGTGTTTCCTGCTTCTCCTGCACTCCACAAAAGATATATTGCAGCCCAAGCCCTGGCACCTGTGAAGAAGACCTTATCTGGAAACAGTCTTTGCAAACGTGATGAAATTAAGATTAGGTCAGTAGGGTAGGCCCGAAAACAGCATGATAGTTGCCCTTTAGAGAAGAGGCAGGGGTAGAGACGCACGTGTGAATTCACGTTAGGACTGGAAGGAGGCTGCTACCAGTCAAGGACTGCTTAGGGACGCTGAAGCTGGAGGAGGCAAGGGAGAATCCACCCCCAGAAGTGTGGAGGAAACATGGTCCTGCCAATATCCTGTGTTCAGATATCCCCCTCTAAAAATGTGACAGAATAAGTTTCTATTGTTCCAAGACACCAAGTCTGTGGCGATTTATATACCTTCCCCAGGGGGCTAGTGTGGCAACCACCTCATTTGTGAATTGAGTATGCCATCTACTTCTGTCAGGCCAACAGCACAGAGCTGAAGAACTTGAATGCCTATTAACTGATTGTACATCTGTGGGCAGTTTCCTTACCTCCTGTGTCTCAGTTCCTCGTGGATAAAGGGGCTAATGTTAGCATTGACCTTAAAGGCTATGAGGTTATAACAAGTCAAGCCATGTAGCACTGTGCTGAGCAAGTAGAATTAAGGACTCAGTAAATATACTTCTCTTCTCCCCCACCCCCGACACTTTTTCTCCTCTTGGTTTTTCAAGACAGAGTTTCTCTGTATACCCCTAGCTGTCCTGGATCTCACTCTGTAGACTAGGCTGTTCTTGAACTCAGAGATTTGCCTACCTCTACCCCCCAGGCACTGGAATTAAAGGCTTGTACCTTTAATTCCACAAGTGTCTGGCTTTTTTTGCAGGGGGTGTGGTGTGGTGTGGTGTGGTGTGGTGCTGGTGGGGAGGAATGTAAATACCCTATTGATAATTTGATAATTTATGACTGTGATGGTTTGGAAGAAAACGACCCCCAAAGGGAGTGGCACTATTAGGAGGTGTGGTTTGGTTGGAGGAAGTGCGTCACCGTGGAGGCAGGCTTTGAGGTCTCATATATGCTCAAGCCATGCCCAGTGAGATGGACCACTTCCTGCTGCCTGTGAGTCAAGATGTAAGAACTTCCTCCAGCACCACGTCTGCCTACATGCTGCCATGTCCCACCACGATGACAATGGATTACACCTCTGAAACTGTAAGCCACTCCATTGAATGTTTTCCTTTATAAGAGTTGCTGTGGTTATGGTGTCTTCATAGCAGTAGAAACCCCAAGACAATGACTACCTTTGTGGTAAATTGTACTCATTTCTATTTATAGTTGGGACATAAATTTTCTTAACTGCTGAGCCATTTCTTCAGCTAGATGTACACTTTCTTTTAAAATTAAAAAGAAAATTATTTTATGTATATGGGTGTTTTGCCTGCATGTATGCCTGTGTACTGTTTGTATGCCTGATGTCCACGGAGGCATGGGTGTTTTGCCTGCATGTATGTCTGTGTACTGTTTGTATGCCTGATGTCCATAGAGGCCAGAAGAAATGGAGTTATAGACAGTTGTGAGCTGCCATATGAGTGCTGGGACATGAACCTGGGTCCTCTGTAAGAGCAATGCTTTTTTTTTTTTTTTAACTGCTGGGCCATCTCTCGAGGTCTGTAAAGTTTCCTAGGAAAATTAAATTCTGCAGGAAAATAGAGTCAGTTAAATAGACACGATAGTTCACACCTGCTGTCCCAGCACTCGGAGGAATAAACCAGGAGAACTGCCATTACTCAAAATAAGAAAGTTACTAGCATAGCTGGTATGTGGATGTAGCAAACACTCTGAAGGGGTAAAACACTGATTTCAAAAAAAAATATGCTGTGTTAATATTATCATTGTTTATTATGTTGTATGTTTATTCGTGTGCCATGCATGGAGTATATTTGCAGGTCAGAGGGCAACTTTTGGGAGTTAGTTTCCCCTTTTATCATGGGTTACAGGGATGGAACTTAACTTACTAGGCTTGCACAGCAGGTGTTTATGCTGACTGAACCATCTCAAAGGCCCAACGCTAACAAGCTCAAAGTACTCTGAATATTTTGAGCTATTCAACCCTTAGTGCTCCTCCCTGATGAACACTTCAGAAGAGAGACCTGAGCCACAGAAATACAAATGACCTTCCCAAGGCCCCATAGTCCTTTGGAGCCCACATGGTTACCCCAACCAGAACTTTCTTTATTTTTTTTTAGGTGAATTCGTCGTGGTCAGCCTTGCCAGTGTTTATTGTCCCTGCCTCTAATCGTTTCCTCAAAATCACTTTTGGATTCTCAGAGCAGTTACTAGGAGCTGGACCTCTTGGGGGAAAATTAAATGCTCCGTGTCAACATGTAATCTGCGATCAACCAACGACTGAAAAAAGCAGGCCCGGTGGAGACAATGGTTAAATGAAAATATCCTGTTTTTATTGTTTCACACTCAAACACACTCCAGGCTTCCCAGACTCAAATTGGCAATGATACCTAGTTTTGCCAAGGAAGCCTGCACTTCCATACAACAAACTCTGTCTGAAGAAAGCAAAGATGGTGGCTTGTGCACAAGACTCTGGCCCGCTCTGCCTCTCAGCTCATCTGAAGGGTGTTGGTGTGTTAGTGGGCCTTCCCCCACAGAGTCCTTTCCCATTTGCTGCTTCCCATCAGTGAATACCAAACTTAGTGTTTCATCAGAGATGGGTTCAGGCAAGTCAAACCCAGGGCTTCGAGAACACTGTCTACCACAGGATCATAGAACAGGAAACAGAATTTATAAGAGAGTTCTCTGCTATTGTTATAAGACAGTACAGAGTGATCTTGAAGGGAGACGGCATTGGGCCACAACTCATGATTTTCTCTAGAAGAACATGTCAAGGCCCAGAAAAAGAACTTGACAAAAACCTGTGCTTCCTATTTGCACCATTATCCAATACTGGGCATTTCTGTGACAGATAATAAATGATATCAAGCACTCATCAGCTGCATCTACTCCCCAGCTGTGTGAACTGGACAGAACAGAGACCCTGGTATAGCCCTAGGAGGACTGTGCATACTCGACTGGTGGTATTCTTGGCTTTTTTCCATCTGTCAGTTGGCCTGAGAATGCAAGACAAGAACTTCCCAACTCTGCAATCTGTGAAGTCTGTGAAATTTGTGGTACAAATCTGAAAATTACCCAACGGTGAAGACATGGTCTGCTTATTATAGACAAATTCCTTTTGGTTTTACCAGGATGCAAACTGTGGAACAAATCTCTGATGACTTCCTGTGCCAACACACAGGCAAGAGATGTTCCAAAGTAACCTGTTCAGAATGCCACACATCAGAAACCAGGAGACAAGCCAACAGAAAGCTCCTTGACGCTCTTCTATTTGCAGAATAAACTAAAGCCAACAGCTGCATTCCTGGGATACTCTAATTGTTTTGGAACAAAGCTATGCAAAGTTTGGACGTCCTTGAGTGCCCATTTTCTGGCACAATTATTTTTATCTGTTTATATATTTCATGGAGCTAGAATTTATTTATCCCATTTTTCCATAATGACTTTTTCATGACACCCCTGTTTTGAACATTATATACAAACATATTAACTCAAAAATATTCCCCTTTGGTCTTTTAAAAAGCACCGAATTAAAAAAAGAAGTAAGCAAAGGTAGAAGACTCTACAGCATTTCTGTTTAAATTTCTGTAGAGAAATTAATCTTTCTCCCAGTCTATATTCTTGGTTCATTTTCCAATGATTTTAGATGGAACTCAGACTCTCATAGTTAGAAATCTATCGTAGGGCAAATCGTGACTGCCTTTATTATACTATTCAAACACACTGCTTCACTGTCACCCGCCACCTTTTGACCAAGGATGATATGTCCTCTGTATAATGGAACTGAGTGCGGATATGGGCTCCTCGGAAAGGGAGGAGTTTTTCTAACCTAGATTTGTCTGGGAATGAACGGACTTTTTCACCCTGTGTGTTACATAATTTGGTTTACTGGCTAACCCGGTTCAAAAGATGAGCTAAATCCTCATGAAATCTTTCATATGAGCCATAGAAAGTTTCCAGAAACGAAAAACAAAACAGCATCATGTATAAAAATGTGTAGCAAATTCTTGTTGCTTACACTGTTGAGAGTTGGGAGCCATCCTTGTTCCCTGTGGACAATGAGTCCAGGAGAACAAGGCTATCTGTAGAAATTTGGTCACTGGCTCCGGAGACTAACTTATGTTATCCCCTAATTTTGATGAGGACAGCTTGTTCCCATTCAATGGTATATTTATAAATATGCCATTTATAAAATAAAAATTTCCCCCCAATGTGGAATTCTGTGTTGGTATCCTGGCAAGTGCACTCACCGGGACTTAAGTGTAGGCGGCTATAGCTGCTGCATGGGCTAGCTCCACACTGAAGGAAACCGCCTGTGCAAGCCCACCCTTCCCCCTAATCACACTTGGGCTAGTGCTCACTCTTGTTTACAGGCAGAACTGGATGGAAGACTGAACAGGGTGCTTCAGTATCAAACGAGGACCCCCAACTTTAAAACAACTACTGTACTCCATCATTACATTGGATAATTATGGAACCGTGTCTTTTTAAAAACAGCATTCTTACCAATGTCTTAACAAGGGAGGAAATGTGCCACATTTTCTTTATTCATTCTTTGGTTAAGGGGCATCTAGGTTGTTTCCAGGGTCTGGCTAGCAAATAATGCGGCTATGAACATAGTTGGACAAATGTCCTTGTTTTGAGCATCCTTAGGGTATATGTCCAAGAGTGGTATTTCTGGATCTTGAGGTAGATTGATTCCCAATTTTCTGAGAAACTGCCATACCGATCTCCAATGTGGCTGGATAGGTTTGCACTCCCAGCAGTGGAGGAGTGTTCCCCTTACTCTATATCCTCTCTAGCATAAGCTTTCATTAATGTTTTGTTCTTAGCCATTCTGACAGGTGTAAGATGGTATCTCAGAGTTGTTTTGATTTGCACTTTCCTGATGGCTAAGGATGTTGAGCAGTTCCTTAAGTGCCTTTTGGCTATTTGAGAATCCTCTGTTGAGAATTCTCTGTTTAGGTCTATACCCCATTTTTAAATTGGATTATTTGATATTTTGGTATCTAGTTTCTTGAGTTCTTTGTATATTTTGGAGATCTGGCCACTGTCAGATGTGGGCTTTTTTCCCCCACTCTGTAGGTTGCTATTTTGTCTTGCTGACTGTGTCCTTTGCCTTAAAGAAGCTTCTCAGTTTCAGGAGGTCCCATTTATTAACTGTCAATCTCAGTGTCTATGCTACTGGGGTTATATTCAAGCAGTGGTCTCCTGTGCCAATGAGTTCAAGGCTACTTCCCACTTTCTTTTCTATGAGGTTCAGTGTGGCTGGATTTATGTTAAGGTCTTTGATCCATCTGGACTTGAGTTTTGTGTACAGCGATAGACATAGATCTATTTGCATTCTTCTACGTGTCGACATCCAGGTATGGCAGAACCATTTGTTGAAGATGCTTTCTTTTTTCCATTGTATAATTTTAGCTTCTTTGTAAAAAAAATCAGGTGTGTGGATTAATATCAGGGTCTTTGATTCAATTCCATTGGTCCACAGAAACCAGGCACTAGGGAATTTCTCAGGGATCCACAAGGATGACTCCAGCTAACAATCTAAGCAATAGTGGAGAGAGTGCATTAACTGTCCTTTCCCTGTAATCAGATGGATGACTACCTTAATTGTCATCATAGAACCTTCATCCAGTAACTGATGGAAGCAGATGCAGAAATCCACAGCTAAGCACTGGGCCGAACTCCTGGAGTCCAGTCATAGATAGGCAGCAGCAATATTATGAACAAAGGGGTCAAGACCATGATGGGGAAACCCACAGAAACAACTGACCCAAGCAAGTGGGAGCTCACTGACTCTGGATTGACAGCTGGGGAACCTGCGTAAGACAGAACTAGGCCCTCTGAATGTGGGTGGCAGTTGTATGTCTTGGACTGTCTGTAGGGCCACTGGCAGTAGAACCAGTATTTATTCCTAGTGCATGAACTGGCTGTTTGGAGCCAATTCTCTATGGATTGATACTTTGTTCAGCCTAGATATGGTGGGGGGGGGGGGAGGTGGAGGTGGAGGACCTTGGTCCTGTGCCTCAAGTGATGTGACAGACTTTGTTGACTCCCCATGGAAGGACTCACCTTCTCTGAGGAATGGATGGGGTGTGGGGTGGGGAGAAGGTGGGGGAAGCAGAAGGAGAGGAAGGAGAGGGAACTGGGATTGGTATGTAAAATAAGATTATTTTAAAAATAAAAATATACATAAAATAAAAAAGAGAGGAGATGGTAATACATGGTTTTTTTTTTTTAAAAAACCCTCAGAACTGTTTGAGAATTTCACTTATCTGAGCAATGTCTCCCTCAGGTTAACATAACTTGAAAATCATATTTTAGATTGTAGCTACACACCACACACACACACTCACAGAGGAATAGACTGTCTTCCATTGGCTGGCCTTTATGATGGCTTTATAAACATACAGTTGTTTCTACTTAAATAGCCCCTCTGTAGACACAATACACTGTGATGCCTGTCTTATGTGATCCTGAGGTTTTCTATCTGAGGTTCTTGGGCACAACTATTTATTCCTTGACCACTATGTCATAACACCCAGTTTCTTAAGCTGTTGGTTGTCACTTCATCTGGGACTTAAATAACGGAATGTCAGGAGTTATGAAAAATGCAGCAGCAAACATGAATGGTTTCCATACACAATGAACAAGAAGTAATTCAGAGTCAAATGCATAATTAATTGGTAGTGTTTCAGGCAGCCTTGCCCATGGTGCATCGTTGCGTGATTTCACTGTGGCTTCACTTATGAACATGCGATAGAGCACCAAGTGTGCAGACTGCCATGCAATGCCAATGGATGCGACAGTGCACCAAGTGTGCAGACATGCTGCACAATGCCAGTGGGTGCTCCATGAACTCCTTGGCTTAGAGAATATTGGTGAATTCCAGCATTTTTAACCCACATGCAAAATTTTCTGCTACTATTTATTATGGAAATCAAGAATCTTTAATATTTTCTTCTCTCTCTCTCTTTTACCATCCTTTCTTATCTTTTGGTTGTATTGTGTTAAAATGTTCCATTTAAAAAATTGCTCTGTGGGTTTCTGATAGTTTCATAAAAATTGTTAAATTAATTTCGGTTTGGGATTCGAATGGCATTCCCAACAGTTTATGAAGTGTCTCTAAGCATAGTTCTGCCACTGTGTACTATGTGTTTTTGCAAAGCAATGTTCAGCATCAATAATCATGAAATCAAAATATTGATCAACTGTAAAAACATTGAAGATATTTTGACATTCAATATCAAACTCTTATCCAAAACTAATTTCTTTTTTGCTTTGTGTTATTTTTAGGACAGGGTCTCAAGTATCCCACACTGGCCTTGAACTTATTATACAGCTAAGCATGGCCTTGAACTTCCAATGCTCTGGTCTTTTCATACCCCACATTCTGTAATTGCAGGCGTGTGCCACCATGTCTGATAAAATTTATTTTTTTATGTAGCATATAAGGATACATCCATCTAATTAGTGTGCAAATTTGCTTTAGCCTTCAATAAATGGTAAAATTATATGTTTACTAAAGAACTGTTTTAAAATAATTCTTTATGATTTATCATTGGAAATTGGTTTATATACCCTTTAAAATTTACCTGTCCACCTAGAATTGCATAAAAACTTTTAAGTTAAGAGGTTTCAGGTAGAAAAGGTTTAAGAGGCACTGTTCTAACAGACATCCTTTGAGTCTGAAGGTATCACAGGAAAAGACTGAGTGGTTAGCAGGCAGGCTTCATGGCAAGGCATCACGGGTGGGGTGAATTCCTAGAGGACATGGTGTACACGCAGCAACCTTTCTGGATCAAACCTGAGAGAAGAATACCATGTCAGCCCCTGCATTGCCCTCAGTCATGAGCTGGAGAGACAGGCAGGCACAGGACTGGAAGGCAGAGGGTTTTTTAATTTGTTGGTGAGGTGCCAAGCTGTGACAACTGACAAGGTCGAGTATCCCTCTGACAACAGAGTGAGTAACACAGGACGGTGTGGGATGTGAAATACGAATGGCATGTGGCTCCCTTGATTTCCTCCCTCTTGGCTCATCACCCATCAAGGGTTAAAGACAGATGTCTTCCTCTCTTGGAGGCTGGACTCTGGGTCATCCAGTGTCATCCCTGTTGTTTGAAGAATGTCACATGCCCCACAGTCTCATTGAGAATCTTCTATCCAGCAGGCTGGATGCTTCCTTCAGCATCCTGAGTGTTCCTATCTTTTCTGGAGCTGATTGGCACTTAGGCTCTGTGAAGGTGAACACAGATTTCAGAATCTATTAGGGCAAGGGTACGGCCTGGAAGAACTACAGTTCTTTAAAACTCAAGCAGTCAGGGAAGGAATTGGTCCTCTCTTCTCGCAGAAGCCTGTCTTCTCAGACGATGCTTAGGCCCGTCTTTCCCCAGTGCTGCTGAAACTGATGGATCTTTTGATCCATGAACTATAAAGTTGCCATTTCCCCCTTTGTGATACTCTAAACATCGTATCAGGTGAGGCTCCCACTTCTTCCAGCTGTCACCAAGCTAGTGTTAACATCTATTGATGGTTCTTGTCTGAACCAGCTATTACTGTCGTGGCCAAGCAGTGATGTCTTAATTCCACCAGTTTCTCTATACTTAGCACATGCATTCTATAGCAAAGTCTTTTTTCTTTTGTAAAAATTTTATAATCTTTTTTATTTTATATGCCAATCCCAGTTCTATCTCCTTCCTCTCCCCCTGCTCTCCCATCTTTCCCCCATCCCACCCCTTATCCACTCTTCAGAGAGGGTGAGGCTTCCAATGGGGAGTCATCAAAGTCTGTCACAACAGTTGAGGCAGGATCAAGGCCCTCTCTGCTATATCTAGGTTGGCCAAGGTATCCATCCATAGGGAATGGGCTCAAAAAAAACGCCAAAAACAACAACAACAAAAAACAAACAAAAAAACCCAGTTCAGGCACTAGGGATAAATACTGGTTCCACTGCTAGTGGTCTCACAAACTGCCCAAGACACACAACTGTCACCCACATTCAGAGGACCTACACGGTTCTATGCAGGTTCCCCAGCTGTTGGTTCAGAATCAGTGAGCTCCCACTACCTCAGGTCACTGTTTCTGTGGGCTTCCCTGTCCCATGGTCTTGACCCCTTTGCTCGTATTATCGCTTCTCCCTCTCTCTGACTGAACTCAGGGAACTCATCCCACTGCTGTGGATCTCTGTATCTGCTTCCATCAGTTACTGGATGAAGGTTCTATGATGACAATTAAGGTTGTCATCAATCTGATTAGAGATTTTTTTTCTTTATATTACAATGGATACGGAGATCCCATTCGATCCATTGGACTATCCTGTTACTATCCAAAGTGAATGATTGTGTCTAATGATGAAGAAATAGAAGACAAAACCCATTTTATAAGATGGGAGACATCCTATAAAATAAATGGTATTTTTCAAAATAACAAGATCATGAAAGGGAATTTTGAGCTGTTCCACATTGAAAGCGATTGGAGAGCTATGACAGCCGCACTCCATACGTGGAACTGGAAGGGATCCTAGACAAGGCTTTGTAAAGATTTTCTATAAAGGAAAATGGGACAACTGGAAAAAAAACTAGCAAGGCGACTGAGTAAGATCAGGACCAGTTAATAGCGCCCTGCAAAGCCAGTGTCCCAATTTCCCTAGCTGCACTGGCGTTTGTGTACGAGCATACCCTTGTCTTTGGGAAACAAACTCTCCAATGTGCAACTATAACTTATCATTTGGTATCCAACCTCCTTTCCAGTGGGTCACGGGGAAAAAAAACCCTGCGTGGCAAATGTTAACATTTGGGGAACCTACTGGCAGGGTGCATGGGAATATTTTGTACAGTTTAAAAAAAACATTTATGTAAGCCTGAAATTATTTTGGAAATAAGCTAAAATTCATGAGCTCTCAGAATTTCCCTGAGGCCTCAAGCAGTTCATTTTGAATATCAAACCTGACCTGCATGCATCTTAGCCTTCCTCATGTGACCAACTGGGCTCCGTTCAACTCCTTTGCTGTCTTGTCTTTTGAGGCTTTCCCTGGGAGAAAGTGCCACCCTGCATCTCTGGTGTCCTCTTATGCAGAGAGGGCAAGTGGCCTGAATGGGCACACTAGGAACCAACGGGTACCAAGGACTGCTGCCAGAGTGTGCAACGAAGGAAAATAGGACAATTGAAAAAGATCTGATAGGAGAACCATTTATGATCTGCAGTGCAAACGGAGTCCAAACTGACCATGCCGAAGGAGGAAAGGACAGCGCTAAAGCTATAACAAGAAATAGTCTCACAAATTCTGAGACTTGCTCTCTAATACCACAGCTTCAGTTTGTCCACGAGTTCCCATGGAAGCCCAGTAAAGCAGGAAGTTAGCAGGCTTTTTTTTTTTTTTTAAGATTTATTTGTTTATTATGTATACAACTTCTGCCTCCATGCATACCAGAAGAGGGCACCAGATCTCATTATAGATGGCTGTGAGCCACCATGTGGTTGCTGGGAATTGAACTCAGGACCTTGGGAAGTGCAGCCAGTGCTCTTAACCTCTGAGTCATCTCTCCAACCCCCACAGACGTTGTTTTCCACGTCCCTGATTACTTTTCACCTAAGATCTGACTTCTAACCAGGGACTCAAGTTTATGTAACAGGCTAGTTTGGTTTTATTTTGGAAAATGTAGCAAGGAGAGATGCTGTAAGCCAAGTTCGTGGGGTCTTACCATACTAAATTTGGGATTCTGACCCAAATCTCTTGTCTCCAAAGAACTATAATCTGTGATTCCGGAGACTGAGAGGACCAAAGGAGTCTAGGCTCATAAACGGTCCATCTGGGCTCAAAGTCAAGCTTCTCAGAGCTCTCAGAGGCTGCATGCTTGCTGTAACCCTTACTCATCAGCAAACATGCTCCAAACAACACAAGGGCGACCGGAGCCACCCAAGGAGCCAGGTGGCTGCTTCACGTTCAGCAGAAGAAGCAGGCGTGAATACAAGTCTGTGTGTTCCCAGCTGAATTCTGTATCACTTTATTGCCGAATTATTACTCAGGACTTGGTATTAGGTCGTTCTCACTATGAACATAGGCAGATGTTGCGTTTTGTTATTCATGAGGTTTAGCTCTTAGAGGAGAACTCAGTCTGTCTCAGGAACATCCTGCCTCTGACGCGGTGCCTGTGTGGATGCAAGCCTGGCTTTTGTCAGCGAAGGGCCAGCCTGCTCTCCATCTAGAAAACATCCACTGTGATCTACATGTCAGTCTCAGTCCTGGTGTCAGCTGGGGAGAGAGCATCCCTCTGAGAGGGAAGGCAAGGTGACTGGGGAGCACTATAGGTGGAACCCATGAAAGACAGGTTGAATTGTTTGCTTTTTTTAACGACGTTGATTGTGACGCAGCGCTTCTGAGAGCTAGTGCAAGGCCTGGGAGGTCATAAAGAAGGACTGTCAAGGGAAGGCCACTGCCACATTAGCCTGACATTCCAGGTTGTACCAAATGATGTAGAAAGAATTCCAACTCTGAGAGCAATTGACATTTTAATAGACACCTGCAAACCTCATTAATAAAGGAGATGTGCATTTTTCCTATGCTAGAATCGTGAAGGACCTGGAATCAGCCCTTCTTAGTGCTCCTGGCCAGGGCTTTCGGGATTAGGCAGGTAGTAATTCTTTACCTACCGAGCGCCCAAAAGACAAACCTACCTGAAGCAGAAAGCCGTGATGTCTGAGACAAGCTTTTCACTGACCATTTTGATGAGGAGGTGAGCAGTTGGCAGCCACAGGCTGGGTGCAGATTGCTTTATCTCCCCACCCAAACTCTATCATTGCCCAGCCTGTGATCCTGTGGATATTAATCTCAGTAGTCCTAACCTTCCCTGTTGGTAACACAAGGATTGTGATAATACTCTGCTGTGGAGGAGAGTTTTAAGTGTCAACACAGGAAAGCACACAGAAGACTGGCCCACAGCAGGGCTTCTAGAATTATTCGCTCAAAGACAGTAGTATGGATGTAAAAGGCTCCTTGAAGGTCACCCATCATGATCTTGCTTCTTGGTTAAAGGATGGAAATCCTATACATGGGAACGGATCACCAAGTGGTGGCTCCTTGTTACACATACAACCAGAGTTCCGTTTGCCATTAAAAAGAAAATGCCCTGTCTCATTTCCTGGAGTTCTTAAAAATCATACATTTTAATTTACAAAACAGAGAAAACAATAGCCATATATATATGTATATATATGCATATATATATATATATATATATATATATATATATACAGTGCCTCTATTGTTAATCCCATCGTTGAGAGGCTTGAGTGTCAGAGAGGTGAAGTGACTGCCCAATGTCACACAGCAAGTCATTCTTTGTATACAATGCAGATGTTCCAATTCTACAGCCTGGGCTCTTACGTGCAATGCCAGAGAAACCCGGGAATGACAGGAGGAGGAGAGAAAAGAAGAAAGGCAAGGAAAGACAGGAACTCATCACTGAGTATTTTCTGAGTGCATTGGTGGGTGTGGAACTTCAGTAAGTTCATTCTGACCATAAAAGAGAGATGACATTTCATGCCTGTCTATACAATTCTAAATCACCATTTGGAGTTTTTTGAAAGTCCCTGACAGAGCTGTGCAGTCATTGTCTTAAAGAGCCTCGAGAGTTAGTTCCTTTGGGAAATGAGTGCCTAAAACCCTGAAGTCCTGGGATTCTGGTGCTTGGGCCAAGCCTCCTGTCCTAGAGATGGAGATCAGAGTGGTGGGGGTGGGGTGGAGTGGGGTGGATGCATAGGTGAAGAAAAGGGCCACACCCTTCATGTTGCTCTGGTAACTCAGGAAGCATCTCCAGAATTCATCTTTACTACAAACGTCTCTCTTGCCATCTCCCTTCCCACTGTATTCTCAAGAAATCATTATTGAAGCCAGGTGGTGTTTGTGCACACCTTTAATCCCAGAACTCAGGAGGCAGAGGCAGGTGGATCTCTGTGAGTTTGGGGCCAGCCTGGTCTACAGAGCAAGTTCCAGGACAGCTAGGATTACACAGGGAAACCGTGTCTCCAAAAAAGAGAAAGAAATCATTCCTGT
Organism: Arvicola amphibius; assembly: GCF_903992535.2. Lineage (NCBI taxonomy): Eukaryota > Metazoa > Chordata > Mammalia > Rodentia > Cricetidae > Arvicola > Arvicola amphibius. The sequence continues at coordinate 118,836,055 of NC_052051.1, read as the reverse complement.
ATGATAGAGATGCTTGTTGAATGGAGGGCAGTTAGTGGAAACCTGCCTGGGAGCCCCCTGGCACTTTGAGCTTTTTCTTCCCCGGCTCTCCCTGCTGCACGTCTGGTTCCTCCCTGCCATCACATTTCAATTTAGATGTCACCTTCTTGGGGACACCTTCCCTGGCCACACTGCTCACACCTCTCAGCCATCCTCTGCTCCATCTCTCTGCTGCCTTCTTAACCTCTGTCCTGTAACAGTTGTGTGTGTTTGCTTAGTGTTTGCTCCCTTCAGAGATATGGAAAGCAGGCCTGCCTTATTTCCCGTGGTGTCCCAACCCTATACAATAATTCCTGGCACACAGTAGGTGCTTGACTAGTATGGCTGAATGAAAAGTGAGTTGATGAAATAATGTTGGTTTTTAACCTAGGAGCAAGTGTTCTGGGTCTAAATGGGATACAGATTTTGGTCCAGACCCCCTAGGCCATGATGGCACATCCAGCAGGGGTTAACTAAGGAATACATTCGTCTTCTGAGCTACAGTGTGCCAGAGACATTTGATTTCTGTTACTCGACATCAAAGAGGAGGAGTTGCTATTGAAACCACCAGCCAGCTGGAAGCTTGCCCTGCCAGACCCATTTGCAGATCAGAGTGGACATTGTGCAAGTTGTGTCAACCTTATGAAGCTGCAAGTCCCTAGGTGGAGACCAGTGAACCTACTAGCTGCATTCTGAAATAGAGACAGCCCTAAACATTAAACCAACTCCTTCAGACGAGCTGGTGAGCGGGCAGAGATAACTGGAGAGGGCAACGGCACAGAACGCATTTCAAAATAACTGTCATATTACTGCAAGCCTCGTGTACCCACAGGATTTTCTAAGAGGTTAAAAAGAGGCCGCCCGCTGCTTCCTAAGTGTGACCTTAGATGAACGAATGGTTTATCCCCTTCAGTTGTTTGATCTGTAAATAGGGAACATGGTACGTAACTCCTGGGGCTGTTCTGAGGCTCAGATGAGAAAGTGTGCGAAGATAATGACAGCGTTACAGAGAGCTTTCTACGTGTGTGGCACAGAGATAATGACATTAGGTCTGTTACCTTATTTAATCCTCATTCAAGGACATTCAAGGTCATTCAAGGACAGCACACTTCACACCTGCATTTTAAAGCAGTTTCCTTAGACTTCCTGTGTGCTTATTTGTGCCGGTCTCCTGAATGCCAATAAAAAGCTTTGACAAAGCCCTCCCATGGTTCACGGGAAGGACATTAGGATGGCTCTGGCACGCAGGTCCCCAGTGATCTACGGCAGTCAAACCCTGCCATCACAGTCACTTCCATTAAGTTGGTCCAGCAAGCTGGCACTGCCTCCAAGGTGCCCACGCAAACTGCTCACCACGCAGGATGCAGCATCTGCAAGTGCCTCTTGCTTTGTCCCTGCATCCTGGCTGACAACGTCCTAGTCCTTACCAGGCTGCAGTACTTGTCAGCAGTGACCCTGTTTGCATGATCGGTTTGCCTCTAAAAGGGCTGCCTTTGAGCTCTGTATAAACATCAGCATGGGACACTGGAAGATGTCACCTCCGTGAGCCCTCTTGTTTCCAGAGGAGATGAAAATAGGACTGCTTTGGAAATCATTTCCTTCTTGTTCTGGGAATCTGCTTTGTGTCATTTAGTATGACGAGAGGCAAACCCAGAAATATCTCAGGGAGAGGGAGTGATTTGGGGAATGCAAATGGCCATTGTGCTTCTACGTCTGGCCTCATGCACTTGGCGGTGGCTGGCAGCCCTTACAGAAGGGTTGGCTTTGCTTTAAGCAGTTATCTAGGAAGAACCCTTTCAGTTACCTTCCTCCAGCTGAGACTTTTTAGAAGGCAGCCATGCTTACTGCTATACCACCACCACAGCACCCCCACTCCTGCCTCTTGGACAGATCTTCTTTTGTTTAACTCTGGGAAGGCTTGACCCACTGAGATGTACCTTCTTCTGCCTATCCCTAGCCTGATCCCAGTGGTCCCGACAACACTGACCCTTGGCCTATCTTTTCCAACCTCAACCATATTAAAAGTATCTTTATAGCTGCCTGGTGTGGGAGGTCCTTCTGTCTGTGTGTTGCTTTTATCGGTTAATGAATGAAGAAACTGGCTTGGCCTGATAGGGTAAAACAGAGCTAGGTGGGGAAGACTAAACTGAATGCTGGGAGAAAGGAAGTGGAGTCAGAGAGAAGCCATGGAGCCGCTGCTGGAGAGAGACGTGCTGAAACTTTGCTGGTAGGCCACGACTTCATGGTGATGCACAGATTAATGGAGATGGGTTACATTAAGATATAAGAGTTAGCCAATAAGAAGCTAGAGCTAATGGACCGAGCTGTGATTTAATTAATACAGTTTCTGGGTTGTTATTTTGGTTCTGGGTGTCCAGGACGAACAAGCAGCCCCCTCCAACAGCTGCCATTGATAAAAAGGGAGACCGCGATTTAAGATGGAAGTTTGAATTTAGAGTTTGGATTATGGTTCCTGTGGCCTTGACCAAGCTGAACTCTGAGCTTTAATTCCACTCTCCACAATGGTATGATATCAAAGCAACACCTCTCATAGAGCAGATGGTTTTGATGGAAGGCATGAGACATGTAAAATCCTTTGCATGCTGCAGATGCCGAGTAGATGATGATGATTCTCTCAATAGGTGCAGTTTTGTTTGTGGTTTGTTCTGTTTTTCAGTTCCCACTCCACATCCACCTGATTTTGTGGCCTTACACAAGCAACCACAACATTCTGCGTCTCAGTTTTCCGATCTGCAGTTTGGGAATCAAAGCAGAGTCTCCCTGCATGCCTCACGGGGTTCTTATGGGCATTTGTTGATGTCACCGTCTTCATTGAGCTCCGCAGCAGCAACGACATCGTCATCGTCATCAGCATCATCTCAGTAGCAGCAGCACCACGACCACCACCACCACCACCACCAAGACACCTTCAGATTCAGGTTCCAAGGAGCCATATGGGTTTCCTTAGCTGCCTACTCAGAGCTGCTAGGCAAAGGCTCAGAAAAGAGGTGCCACGAAGTCCCATCCCCAAACAGTTTAGGCGTGGCTTCAACAAACAGGGGTCCCTGGGAGAGCTTTTGAAAAATCCCCATAGCTCGCATCGTCTCAAAACCAGACACGTCAGATCATCTGTCCCCAGCGACAAATCAAAGTCCTGGAATCGCAGTGGCACGAGCCAGATGGGGCTGCAAACGCTCAGAGTGTTCGCAGCTTTGTGTTGCAGTACCCATGCCGCTGTTTACTGGGCATCTCTGTGGGGAGTGCTGGGGATTCCATCCGTCCCATGTGTGGGAACATTACAAGGCAAAGATAAGCATGGAATTCAGGACTGTGGTTGGGAGGGATAGAGAAGGGCGAGGCACAGAGTGGGACCTCAATAGTATTAGCAATTACTATTCTTTAAAAAGCTGTGTACCAGATATGGTTGCTTTATGATCTTATATAATCATAAAACGGTGTAGATCTATTCATATGTATATATATATATATAAAACATTTAATAATAAAAAGGGGAAATAACAGAATCCCCCAAACTAGAAACAAGAAATCCCACACCATGTGAGCCATACCTATTTTTGTCTCCTATAAACTAGTCTGTCCCTATCACTTCTCCTAAACTGTGGTCCAGAGTGACTGACGGATAACTTTATTCTTTGCCACACTGTTTTCTGCTCCCCACTTCCCTGGCGTTTTATTTGAAGGTACACCTTGAATCCCACCTCTGAAGTTTTCTATTTGTCAAAGTGTGGATCAGTGGACTGAGGGCCTCCTGGGAACATTTTGTTTCTGCTCTGGTCTAGGACATAACTCTGGCAGACAGCTTGATCATTTACGATTGCTCTATTTTAAGCAAAATGTCCTTGTGTGATTTATTCCCAATGACACCAAGCTGCTGCAAGCATCTCCAGTGTTAACTTGTTTAGTCCTTCCTCCCAAACACACGCCCTAAGCAACTGTCCTTCATAGTCACATCGGAAGTTGCTGGGACTCTGTATGTCTGCCCAACAAGAGAAGACTGGAGTCTTTTCCTTTCAAGGTATAAGCAAGGGAAGCAACAGTGGCTCCAGCGTTGGTTAGTCTAGTCTGTTAAGAATGTGGTCTTGTCTGAGGAGCTGGGAGGGCGTATTAGCCATCCTTCTTGTTGCAGCTCCTCTGGGAATTCCCAGGGAATCCAGAGGTGTGTGGTGGTTGGCGGGGTGAAAGGATAAAGGTGGAGGCCTGGTCATCTTTGAGATAAACGATTTCCACACCTGCCAATACCATGTGTGAGGAGGAGCTGGGAACCACACAAGCACTGCATGTGCCTATGCAGTGTTAGGTGGAAGAGGTAGGCTCAGGGGCACAGGTTACCTTCACCTGATTAGCTTCTTCCCTGAGCCAGGATGGGGTTGGGAGGAATCCAGGGCTTTCTGGTGCTGTTCACTTCCTGTGAGTGACCTCTTTGACCCTGTTTTGTATCACAGGGCAACTGTCAGACTTTCAGTAACCAGACATAGGCCCTAGCCAATCAGAATGGAGAAGGGATTTATGGTGGCGATCTCAGTGTCTCTGGCTAGATGCTGGGTGGTGGAGGGGAGGAGAGGGTCTGGGGGAAAACTCTAGGTGTGGGATGGGAAGAAGCTGCAAGGAGCATTGAGTACTGGCGATTCAGTAATTTTAGTACAGACTTATTTCAGTTTTCTAAGTACTGGTGTAGCCATGCTCCTGCTCATGACAGAGATGGATGAGATCTTTTTCTTTGGATCTTCTGAGCCACTTGGGGGCCTTGTTTTCACCTAAAGACTGCTGAATATGACTCTTAAGGTCCTAGATTAAGACCACTATACACTAGGGAGATCTGAGAATCCCTGGGCAACTAATCCTTAGTAAATAGGTCTAACTTTGGAAGGATTTATGACTTGAGAGATGGAGCCCAAAGGGGAAGTATGCCTAAATCAAGCATGGATCGTGTGCATGAATGACGCAGACCTGGGGGATTGGCATGCCGACAGAGCCGTGGCTATTTTGTTGAAGCCACCTTATCCTTCCCAGCTCTTTTAGACTGCTGCCACACAGTAGACCTGGTGTGCATGAACAGTCCGACTTTTCAAGAGATGTTGAGACTCAGAGTCATTGGCTCAGTGTTTGGACTCACCAATTCGACATTGCTTCAAATTCTTCTGCTCCAAGAGCCCTGCCTTGGAGACGGGTGAGGGGTGGGAATAAGGGTGAACCCAGGAAAGAAAGGAAGAAGATGAGCTCTGATGGAGGGTCTTGATGCGCTTTTTCTCGGTATGGCCCTCAGATGGTTGTGGTCCACTGCCATCTCTCGGCTGTCCTCCCGTGTCCTCCAGACACATCCTACCCTAAACCCCTTTGGTGTCAGGGTCTGAGCCTGAAGAAACAAGGTACTTCCAGGGCCTCTGATTCTTAGCTGGGAGGTATAGCATGTTCAGAAAGGAATTTCACTTCAGACTTTGAGTGTTGGTTCTCTGGAATGTTCTACTAAGGAGCAGATTTGTCAGTGGAACTTGGCTTGACTGCTACATTTAAGCCCAGCTTGCCAAAGCTTTCTGTCTACTCAGAAGCCCGTTTCTCCATTGCTCACTCACTCTTTCTCTTGCCTTTCCTTCAGGACTCAGACTGTTCTGAGCTCTGAGGCCAGGCTGTGTGGATTTCCTTTTAATATCACAGTGTTGGACAGACCCTTTGCTTTAGAAAGTCCAACCTGGAATTTTAAAGTCTTTTTTGTTGCTTTGTTTGAGACAGGGTCTCACTATGTAGCCTTAGCTGGCCTAGAACTTGCTGTGTAGACCAGGCTAGTCTTGAACTCATATAGAAATCCTCCTGCCTCTGCCTCCCCAAGCGCTGGGACTAAAGGTGTATGCCACCAGGTTCAGCAGTCCCGTTTTCTTAAAAATAACCAAGCCTAGCAGTTGTAGGTATTCATTAAGCATTTTAAGTTGTTTTTTTTCCTTTTAAGAAATAACTTATTTTTATTTTATGTGCATTGGTGTTTTGCCTGCACGCATGTCTGTGTGAGGGTGTCAGATACCCTGGAACTGGAGTTAGACACAGTTGTGAGCTGCCATGTGGGTGCTGGGGATTGAACCTGGATCTTCTGGAAGAGCAGCCAGTGCTCGTAACTGCTGAGCCATCTCTCCAGCCCCCTTAAGTTATTTTCTTATCTCAGGTAATCTCCACAGTGGTCCAGTGAGGTTGGCACTATTACCCCTACTGATAAAAAAGAATGTCTGTGTTATTAAGTGGGAGAGTCTGCCCTGAAAATGATAAACAGAAACCCAAACTCTGTCCAGCAGAACCTGCTGGCCTTTTCTGAATTTGTAGCCAAAATTACACCATGTTGCCTTCTAGCAGTTGGGACTCCTTCACTATTCTGGAGTGAATAATGGTCTTTTGGTTAATACATTACAGTCCCCAGCTGGAATTTGCCACCAGATAGTTTGGGTTCTCATCCTTGCCTCAGTCAGTCTGTGGCCAATTTTCAAGTTTCCATTTCCTTGGCTCTATAAGGGAACAGTTATAGTTGCCCCACAAAGTTTTTCGGTAAGTATACAAGAAGATGAATGTATGATTCTCATTGCTGTATCCAGCATGGAGGTAAATGACAGACAGGTGTTGGTGGAATAAAAGAGTGAGAGACACTTGTGAAGAAAGGGCCCACACAATCAACTCACCAGGGCTCATGGGGCTTGCAGAGATGGAAGCAGCAATCAGGGAGGCTGTGGGGGTCTGAACTATCCCTCTGCATATATGTTAGTTGCATAGCTTGCTGTTCTTGTGGGACTCCCTATAGGAGTGTGTGTGTGGGGGGGGTACTCTGATTCGCTTACCTGCTCTTGGGACCCTTTCCTCTACTGGACCCTTTTCCTTATCCAGCTTTGACATGAGGGTTTGTGCCTGGTCTTATTGCAACTTGTTATGCTGTGTTCAGTTGATATCCCTGGGAGGCCTGCTCTTTTTGGAGGGAAAACAGAGGAGGAGGAGATCTGGGGAGAGGGGAGTTGTGTGTGTAGGGGGAACTGGGAGGTGTGGAGGGAGGGGAGACTGTTGTTAAGATGTAATATATGAGAGAATAATAAAAATACATACCTGGAGAAAACACAATAGGCTTTTGCTTACAACCAAATGTCAGAATATAGTTATCAATGTTATGGTAGGGCCAATACATGAATAAAGTTCCATTTTCATCCAAAAAGGTGTTCATGAAATCAGCTTTTACTTGGCAATATCAGCCTGTCCCACCCAAGCACTGTCAACGCTCTTGCGGTATGCTTTGGGAGGCCTTCGACTCTGGGAGTGGATGGAAAGCTTGCGCCATGGAGGTGGCGATCCTTCTAGCTATGCTCATTTCTCAGGGAGGTTATGCTGGAGAGATGGCAGGAAGTGAAAAACTTCTATTTCATGTTCCATATTCATTTCTATTTCATAGAAATCCTTTTCTGTTGCCCTGTAAACAATCTAGTTGATAGTCACAAACTGGACCAGTTGCCACTGGGGAATGGCCTAAACAATCAGTTGACTTATTATACTGTATATTTGCCACTCTGGGTCTAGAGTGACTTGGTATACTTAATGAGAGTGATTTCTCTGGAGTAAAGATGAGGCACGGGTACCCACATTTAGAAAAATCATAGTGTGTTTCTGTCCCTGCGACTGTACTATTTCTCCATCTGGTTGGCTGTCCTGAGTTGAACGTGCTGATTTCATGGTGTATACATGAATCCCAGTCTCACAGAAATGCAAGAACAACATGCTACCATGGGCCCCACCGGCTCCAAATCTCTGGCACATTATGTCGTATTCCTTGGCAGGATTATGGTTTCATTTTATTCTATTAATGTCTAGAAATGCCTACAGATAATTCAGTTTGCCAAGTGTGTGGGTGGGTAAAAGATGTATATTTGCAATCCCGAGACCTGCAAGAACTGTCTGCGGTAAACGGCTAATTAGACCTGCCTTTTTTGTTTTTATTTATTTTTTTTTTTAAGTGGCATCCAGCCTTAGTAGCAAATGGCATTTAGGCATCAAAGTGTCCACGTTGATGGGTATGTGATGAGCACTAAGTCACAACAATTACATTTAATGAGAACTAATGGACTGTCTTAGAGCGTGACCCTGATGCCCAGAGCTGCCTTCCCTGCTCCCCCGCCCTGTTCACAAAGAGCTCCCTTGCCAGACCTGCTCATTCCAGTCCATCCACGTGGAATCACTTCATTTTGACCCTTTCTCCATGGCAGACTCTGCCCTCTTCCCTCTTCTGCCAGTGGTATAAACATTGCCTCCACCAAACCTGCTTTATAGTCTTTCCTGAGAAGTTCCTTCTTTCCCACTTCCTGCCCCGTCTCGTCTGTCTGTCGCCTGCATGATTTTTCCTTTATTCCTTCTGTCTCTCTTTTCTTCTCAAGCCTTCTCTGTCCACTTCCTTTGGTAGCAGCTCTCCCCAAAAAGCACCCCTTCTTGCCCTCCGCCTTTGTCCTATTAGGGGAAATAAATCATCTGCCCCAATGCCTCAAATGTCTAGGAACCTCGGAGAGCAAAAATGTTGGAATGCAAGCAGAATATGGTCTAAACTCATTGTGCAGTCAAGGTTGCTTTGAAGTGCATTTTGCTGTGAGGGGAAAAATGAAAAGTCTATAATGCCATCCATGTCCCTTATCTGCCTCTCCATGCCCCCTGTTTATCTACTGTGTACAAATATGTGGGAAGAAATGGGCCAAGAAGCTTAACGCATAATAATCTTTTGGCCTTTGGTAGTCAGCTTTCTCTCTGGTCTTGTTTGTAGTAAACTCAGAAAGTAACTCCCTTCAGTTTCCATGGTTTCTCAGAAGATGGCAGAGGCGGTTCTTGTGTGATGAAGAGAAAGTGGGATGGCAATGAGGTCAAAGAGGCCCTGAGAACAATTTCACCTCTGCCATACTGCAGTGGTCCTAGGATACGGAGATGTTTTACGTTGAGCGTACGGGACGAAAGGCCAAATCCTGCACATGGAAGGCTCAAGCCAGTAGGTTTGGCTGAATCAATCACTAAATTTAGAAACATGCTGGGTGGTGGTGGCACACGCCTTTAATCCCAGCACTTGGGAGGCAGAGGCAGGTGGATCTCTGTGAGTTCGAGGCCAGCCTCATCTATGGAGTGAGTTCCAGGACAGCCAAGGCTACACAGAGAAACTCTGTCTCAGGGTGGTGGGGTGGTGTTGGTAGGGTGGATGGGGAGAGAAGGCCAACCAACTCAGGGCAGCAGTTCACGCCTTCCCAGTCCTTCAGGTTAAAATGGGTGTTCGAGGAGACGAAGCCTTAGAAGACCAGTAGGGTGCCTGTAGTGGAGGCAGACTGTATTTACACGCAATGCACCTCTCTTTGTGTCTAAGAAAGAGCCACCCGAGGAATCATTTGCTGGTAAGTACGATCTGTGAGGCTGAAGCAGTGGCTACTGGGGGCATCGTCTTGCCAAACGCTGACTTTCTCCGGAGGTCTGTCTGTTGTCCTGAGTGGCAACCACTTCGGTGGGCGAATAGGACGGTCATCTCAGCTCCTGAGGGGACTGCTTCAGGCTGGGACCCCTTCAAGGTGGCTGGCTGTTCGTGTTTTCCAGAGGTGGGATGGGAGGTGTAATGTTTGGTGGGAGGAGGGCTGTAATTCTGAAATCTCACGGTTTTGACTTGCTGTAAAATAGAAAGAAGAGCAAAGGACGAGGTGTGAGATGTGTATTCTACCCCCAACCCCTGGATAAGATGTGTCCTTTCTCTACAGTTGTCCCCATTCAAGATGCCTCATTTATGTGGTGTTCATTCAGCAAGCATTTGTGTCTACTACGTATGGTGTAATATACCCTGTGGGGTGCTGGGGACCCGAGAGGGGACAAACCCACTGCTGTGATGGGAGAAGCATTAGCAACTGAGGTGGTAAGAGTAGCATCTCATAGGCAGCCAGGGAAGCTGTTCTTGAGGCAGAAGGATTTAAGAATTAGGTTGAATAAGGGAGAAAAGAGGGTTAATAGTGGTCTTCACAAGGACCCTTCTGGAAAATACAAGTTCACCTTTCCCCTCTTCCCCCCAGTTTTCCTTAAGGTTTATCTGGAGGCCTGGCTCTTCCTCATGAGTTCCCCATAATCTCCTTAGAAATGCTCATCCCAGAGCTGGTTCCCTGGACACCTGCTGTTGCCATCTAGCCTTCAAAGTGTTGACTGACTTCTCTGTACATTAAGACCACTAGACAAATACACAGGGCGGCATTTCAAGTGTGTTCTTAAAAGATGGAAGAAGCAGAGTCAAGTGTGGTAGCACAGGCATTTGGATGGGGGATTGTGGGTTTGAGGCCAGTTTTAACTATATAGTGAAAATATGTCTCAAAACCAAAATAAAACCTAAATGCAAGCATCTGAAATAGCCTAAGATATGGAACTCTGGGCCGATCAATACTGGCAACACCTGGCTGAGCTGAAGAGCTGCTCCCTCTTTATGAGACCGTGTCTCCACTTTGCTTGAAGCCCCATCTCACTTTGCTTTCTCTCATGTCTCCTAGGTGGTTATGTATCTTGCTTGGCAATTGTAGGTATTTGCTTTAGCTAGTTACTGTCCCACAGCTTAGTAAAGCGTTCTTTCTGTGGTACTTCCTGGGAGTTACTTCTTTGTTCCACGAGATTACCTCGTTTTTGTCTCCAAGTTTCCCCTGCTTTCTGATTCTCCCTGTTTCCAGTAGGATCTTGGGATATCAGAGTTTGGGGGCTGTGTCTGATGACTTGGGCTATTAGACAACTGGGGCATGGGATCCTTTAGATTGCATGAACATTGGAAGTTGGAATAAGCACTCCCAACCCTTCTGTCAGTCACAGTGAACTTTTCCACATGCATTTCTGTACAGGCTGAGTGGAAAGAACCTGGGCTTTTGTATCGGATACAGATGTCAGCTGCGTGGCTTTGGGCAATGCTGTTTTAACTCCCCAAGCTTTTGCTTCCTCATTCTACATGAGGATGAAAATAATACCTACCTCGGGGGGTTGTTATTGGGGTTTAATGAGATGGAACACATGGAGCTCTGTGCACGGTGTCTGCTAGCATATTTAGTAGTTAGCTTAGCAAAGAGGAGGAAACTCCATCCCATCCATTTTTTTTGTAGGGCGTGGGTGACAATGGTGGGATGGTGGGGAGGGTGGTGAGGGTGGTAGTGGGGGGGGGTGACTGGTGAGTGCAGTGATGCTCAGTAAACTGAAGGATCGTGAGGAACATCACCTGATTCCTTTATGTCACCTTCTCCTTTCCATCATCTCTCTTGCTTCAAGGACCTTATAAAACTCCATGTCTTCTAGCACAAAAATCTCCAGATGTTAACAGATCTGATTGACTCCATGGATGTCACAATAAGTTAGCTGTTAGAAAACTACCATTTGATGTGACTTTGGCATCATTTAAATTCTCCCTTGTCTTAGTTGTTCCTGTCATCTGATGGAAAGCATGTATCAAGTCCTGTGTAAATACTGCACATAACTTACACAATGTCATCTCCAAGCCCATGGATGGCCATTATTATTATTATTTACCTAACATCTTTTAGATTTGTTTTTATTTTATGTATATGGGTCTGTCTTGTTTGCATATCTCAATGCGCACCATGCGTGTCCCTGCCAAGGTCAGAGGAAGGCATCACATCTGGAACTGGAGTTGTGGATGGTTGTGAAGTCACCATGGGGGTGCTAGGAAATGAATCCAGGTCCTCTATAGGAGCTGCAAGTCCTTGTAACTGCCGAGCCATCTCTCTAGGCTCTATATTATTATTTCTATGGATGAGGCAAATAAGTAAATCATGAATGAATAAACAAAGGCCCAGAAGGGTGAAGTGTTTTAGCCAGAGCCACCTAACCAGAGCAGTGATTCAAATCAAGCCATGTTTTTGTCCAGGCCATTTCTGGATCATAGAATGGTTATGAAGGAGAAGACATGCTTGGTATGAGGGGGATAGGACTGTGTTGTGTGTGTAAAGATTTTATTGGAGGCTGCGAGTGTGGTTTGCCATGTCCACGGTATGCAAAGCTGGGAGGCTAAAGAGTCAAGCTCCCAAGTACACAACATCCCTACCTTTTCGGTGCCGTTTTTTGAATTTTCTGGTTTCACTAAGATCGAGGGTGGGGCGGATGCAGGTGGCTTGGGCGGTGGCTCACTCTTGATGGGTATCTCTTTGCCTTCCGTGATGAGGGAACCGGTCGCTGAGTGGATCCTGGTCTTGCCACCTCTGCTGCTGCAGGTCAGGGCAGGCTCCCCAGTAGAAATGGGTTTAGACCCCATCTCTACCATCATGGGTGCTGGGGAAGAGGTCATTCCCTGCGGTTGATAGAACTGGAACTTCTGAGGCCGGATCACCATGGTGGGGCTGCGCCTGAGGGATCCCACCACGAAAGTGGGGATCCCTGACTGCACTGGTCTCTGCAAGGATCCATCTGCAGGATGACAGAGCAGTATCAGCAATAGGATGGCTGACAGAGGATCGCATGTGAGCTGGGTATGCACTGTGTCCGATATCCCAGAATAGATAGGTAAGGCTTTTCTAATATGACTGCTCACACTCTCCTGGGGTCTTTCAAAGGTGACCTATTCTTTTTTTAGTGCTATTTGCTGTTACTGGCAGCAGGTAAATGTTTAGTTGAATGCTGTGTGAGGTAGCTGAAGGAATGCTGCTTCAATTTATGTCCCCTCTGCCCCTTTTCTCTTCCTCTAGCCCTTTAGGATGGCTAGGGAAACAGACATCCAATGTTGCACAGCGAAAAGCAAACACAGAGGCCAAAGAGGAAGAAGGAAGTGAGAAGCACAAAGTGAGCAGACAACAGAGCAGGAGGGCTGAAGAGGGAGAGGAGGCTGCTGCCTTCTCTGCCTGCTGAAGAAATTGTTAATAGGAACTTTAAGTGTGGGGGTGGGGCAGCCACTGAGAATGCCTCCTGTGCTCATCGTCCTTGTTTACTTCCTGATGCTCAGCGAAGGTTCCCAACCACACCATGGAGTGTGGATTGCTTCTTACAAGATATCCAACCTGCCAAGCAGCGCCTGAAGTCACAGATGCTTGCTGGCTATCACTATTATGTGAAGGACAGCGCAGCGTGCCCTAGTAATGTGAAAGTCTGATGGGGTGGTGTGTGTGTGTGTGTGTGTGTGCGCGCGCACTTCATGTAGACAGTCCTTCCTCAGGTAATGGAAACCAAGTCCTCCCCAAGAGCCTCTAAGAAGAAGGTCCATTCCTTGGGTGTAAGTTCTACAGGTGACCAAAGAAATGGGAGGCTCCTTGCCTTTGGAGGAAAAACTGTGCGAAGCATTGTGGGTCATTCTCAAAGGGTCTCCAAACATTTGAAGAATCATATATTATTGATGATGGTCTTTCCTGACAGTTCTTGGACACATTTTTTTTTTTTCCCTGACACAGGGTTTCTCTGCATAGCCCTTGCTGTCTTGGAACTCACTCTGTAGAAGAGACTGGCCTTGAACTCACAGAAATCTGCCTTCTTGTGCCTCCCAAGTGCTGGGATTTAAGGTGTGTGCCACTACTGCCCAGCGTGGACACACGTTTGAAACAAAGCCATCCGTGTCTAGCATGGAGGGCCTGAGCCAAGCCACACTTGGTGTTGTGGTTGTGAACCTTCACCAAGCAGGAAGTTATCAAGGACAATGAGCTCAGGTGTATTCTCAGCTGCCGCAAGCATGATGCGATTTGCTGAGTCTGACCATTCCATTTCCACATTCATTTTTCCACTGATTAGCGGCATAGGTCTTTGGAGAGACTGACAGCTTGACCTACCTCACCTTGGAAAATTGAAGAAAGGAAAGCTTCTGCAACTAGGGAAGTCAAAACAAAACCAGACAGACATGTCCTTGACTCCCACAGATGTGGGGGGAAATTTGGCTTTTTTTTTTTTTTTTGCCTATCTGGTTATCTGGTCAGTTTCCAGTTTTCAAGAGACCTAATACTCTCTTATTATGTGTGTATACAACACAAACAGTCAAAGTACCAGGTCAATCAACAGTTACACAGCCCTAAAGAGGTAGTGTATTAAAAATATGTGAGCTATCATAAGTGGAATACAATTCTTTGCCTGGCTAAGTGGTCTGGACTGAGGGAACAGCTCAACCCTAAACAAGCTCATGATGTAGATGGACCGAAGATAATCTGTTTAGTTGTAGTAGTAACGAAGTGATTTCTATACTAATAATTAAAGTGACTTTATCAAGAAAATAACTTTTTTAAAAGCCATGTTGTCAAGAGATTGTTATATGGTAGACACTGTATGGTTAGCCTAGTAGCTAAATCTGATAGGGTTACTATGCCAACATGGTATAACACATGGAGGGTGATGAGCTGAGTATTGTTATTTCCATTTTACAAATAAGGAAGATAAAGAGGACAGAAACTTGTACAACGCTGTTAGGGTGAATAATCGGTGGGGGGGGGGGGGGGGGGGAAAGAGGGCGCTAAAGCCAGAAACAGGAGATACAGGTGGGCACAGTTAGAAGCTCTGCCGGTTATGAGATGGACACAGAGAAGTGAGGACACTTGCTCTCTTTTGTTCTTGGGGACTTCCCCTTGCAGCATCCTGTGTCCCTTGTGCTACTCTTGTGTCCTGCGTCTCATGCTTTAATCATTTGGTGAGATGGCCCGAGAGACGGCAGGGCCAGTTTTAAGTTGGGGATGTAGAACGAAGTGTATGTCCTACACTTGGATTGTGACCGGAAGGGATCCTTTCTTGCGTTGTACAATGAGGTTTCAAGATCTTTCCTGAGTCCCTGCAAATGAAATCTCATGTAGAAGTTTAATATGTTGAGAATCAATGACAGCACGGTATTGATGATAGAGCTGTATGTACCGCTTTGCGCTCAGTGTGGATGTTAGAGAGGGAAGGAAGAAAGTCATGGAACGGTGCACACACTGTGACTGGAAGGTGTCTATCAATCTGGAAAAATTTGAACCTGGTGGGCTCAGGATGAGAGTCTTACTTTCGCATAACCTTTAAAAAAAAGAACTCTGCATGGGTTACATAAACAATATAGTAGAAAGCGGGTTCTGAGTACTGTCTCTAGGGTCTTGTCTTCTCCTCCCAGGCCCTGCCCACTCAAAGGGTGTCTCCAGAACACAGTCTGAGAAGCACTGAGCCAGCAATGTCAGCCTTTGAGTGGGTACTCCCTTGGCTACAATCCAATTATATGCTGCCACCCCGTTATTCACCATGTAGGTATGAATGGACCAGACGGAAGTGGTCTTCAGTCAGTCTAGGCTACACTCAATAAAGGCACTCCTCCCTTGGGAATTATCCTTTGCAGAGGCTCAGCTCAAAACCAGTTGTTCTTGTGAGAACCCTCCAGTGTGCCCTATTTGGAATCCCTGCTCTTTAGCTCTAGGCACGTACCTCTCTGCCACTACTTACTCTTTCTCATGCTGCTTCGCCCTTTCCGAAGAGACCCTTGTCCTGGAGTCCCTGGGCCGGCTGTGCTCCCCGCAGGGTTAACCATGGTAGTGGGCACAAAGACGGATTTGAAGGGTCGGTTTTGCCGGGGATCACCTTCTGAAAAGCTACCCTGGGAGGACACAGAGGAGGTGGGTAATGTCCATGTGGTGTAGACAGTGGGACTCCGGGGATCTGGAAAACTAGATGTCTTTCTAGCTGTTGAACTATTTTGTAAAAGAGAAGAAATGGAGAGAGAACATGTTCAGTTAAGAGTCCCATTTCTTTTTTTAAACAGCTCCCAACCATATGAATGAAGCCACCCTTGACCATACACACCCATTCTTTAGTCACGCACAGATCTGCCTACATTGATCCCACCTCCCTGCGCCTTAATAACAATTGGGTCCTGACATCAGGGAGATGGGCTTATGAAGTCCTGGAAGACCCTGTACCCTCAAACTTCATTTTTCCATGTAGCTCGGATACCCTTCATCCTACACTCCTTCAGCCCAAGGTCAGGGTGCAGGCCTTACATGAGCTCGCTGCTCTTTTCTTGCTTTGTTTGGTAAGTCTCATTTGCTCAGTGGCTTTCCCACTCCACTCAATGCTAAACCGTCTGAAGGTGAGGTGTTCTGAGGTTTATCTTATAGCCTCTGCGATCTGCCTGTCCTGCAAGCCCGTGACCACTGTTTCCGGTCCTGTGAAGTGTATGGTCGTAGCTGTTACCTGACATGCCTTTCTCTCTCTCAACTGACCCAAACCTGGCATCCTGTCTCTTATGGGCAGTTCATCAGTCACTCAGTCACTTGATTAAATAGTCTCTGATAATTCCACAGAAATGACGAACTCCACCCGGGCCCTGGTATAGAAAGCCTTCTGGGTGTCCTATCCCCCAGTGCTCTCCATAGTTTTCTTTAGGCTATTTCTCTTCATTCTTCCTCGTTCTCTTGTCATCTATTCTGCCTATCAAGAAACCACGATGTATACTATAATAATGAGCCAGTGTTGCATGAAAGCAGGCAAGCTAATGGTTTAATTGTGGCCAATGCTTCCCAAGAAACAGGCTGTCAAGTGTTCTAAGAACTGATGCCTGCAGCAAGGGACCTCGTATCCAGAGCTGTCAACCTGGTCTGGTCCCCATGGTGTGGTCAATAGAGAGTGGAGTAAACCATTAGTGAGAGATCAAGTCTGTATTCTAGAGATGAGGCCTTGGAAGTGAAGAAGATCTCCAGCAAATGACTTCTATAGCAGAGTACAGCTGATCTGGGTTTTGAACAAGAGGCCTCTAGGAGTTACTTGCTGCAAAGTGCATCAGCAACAGGCAAGACTAGTTCCCAAATCGTTTCCAGCAGGAGAAACAGAAGCAAGGACAGAATAGAGCTAATTAGGCTCAAGTCAGTCTCATTCCACCAGTCCCTTCTTTGAACGACTGTTTATGGCACCAGGTATAAACTCAGCACTGGGCTTGATTCCAGGAACTCCTAAACTGTGATTTTTTTTCCCCATCCTATGCTGACTCCCTCTATGTCTTTTGGCAAAAAGCTTAGCACTTACCCAGCATTTTCTTCCAACATCAAAGCACTTTGCTAACTTGTATTAATTAATCCCTAGGAAACCCCAAACCTGAAGACATTATGATCCTTGCTCTCAGAGGACACTGAAAGACATTCTGGACTTATGTGGGAGGAGTGGATATTCTGGTTTGCTCTGCTAACACAGGTCCCTGTGTCCCTTTCTGTCTGTGATTATCCTGTTTCTAAAGAGAGCCTTCCACATGGAGTTCTGCTGGACTTGCCATGGGAAGCAGCCTCCTACTAAGGAGAAATGTTGAACTTTGGCCATCTTTCTCATATCTGTGTGGGGAACAAAAGGTCACGGTGATGACTCCTTGTCACGTTCCCCACCCATAAGACACAAGGCAGGCATACTTGTCTGCGAAGGCTACGATAAAGAGCCGTCCTGCCTAGCTGCATAGACAGGGATCTACTGGGAGGACAAGAACCAGGTGGAAAGGACCTGGGAACAGGATGCATTCTGAAGGTTCAGTGTGTGTGGGGGGGATCTGAGGCAGGAGTGTGCATCAGAAGTAACTGCTGGCCTCACCATAATGACCTCAGCTTTCCTGTATCCTTTCCTCCATGGCTCCTGTTTCAAAGTCCAAGTAGGACCGCAAGATTGGTCAAGCAAAGCTGGCATGGTGGCACACACCTGTAATCCCAGCATTGGGGAGATGGAAGTAGAAGGGTAAGTATCTTCATTAGGGTTTCTGTTGCTGTGCAGAGACTCCATGACTACAGCCACTCTGATAGCGGAAAACATTTAACTGGGGCTGGCTGACAGGTTCAGAGGTTTAGCTTATTGCCATCATGGTGACATGCAGGCAGACATGGCACTGGAGAACCGACATCTGGATCGTCAGGCAGCAGGAAGAGAAAGACACTGGGCCTGGCTTGAGTATGTGAAACCTCAAAGCCCATCCCTAGTGACACATTTCCTTCAACAAGGTCACACCTACACCAACAAAGTCACTTCCTAATAGTCCCACTCCCTGTGAGTCTACAGGGGGTCATTTTCATTCAAACCCCTACAATAAGGAACTCAAGATCAGCTTTATTTACACAATAAGTTCAAAGCCAGTTTGGGCTACATAAGACCTGTCTTATGTACCACCTACCTGTAAGAAAAGATTAGTTATGGATGGGATGAGGATAAAGTTGAGGACCACCACTTACTGAGATCACACAGGACAAAGACTCAAGGGGATATTGGTGCTTTTAAGAAGGGGTTTGGATGCTGGACAGATGGACACTGTAAGCCCTTTATATATCTTTGGGGTGGAGAGAAGAGACTTGATGGAAGCAGGGGTTTAGTTGTGGTTAATAAGAGCTGGACACATTGGTGGCTGGAGTGTTTTTTTTTTTTTTCCTATGGGCCCACTTAGTGAAATTTAAATTGAAACCTTGCCATTTTGGTCTTTTTTTTTTTTTTTGGAAGACATTCTCGCTCTGTTGCCCTGTCTTTCTTGATATCCACTATATAGCTCATCCTTGTCTCAAACTCCTGCCAATCCTCTTATCTTAGCCTCCTGGAGTGCTGGGATTATAGGCCTGTGTCACAGTGCCCAGTTCTGGTCAGTCTTTAGAGATAGTTAATCCCTAAACTCTGTCTCAGTTTATCAGGGCATGATGCTTTAAAAGCAAAGGTTTCAGTGCCCAGGGGACACGTCACATCTCTGAGCTTTGAACTGTTGGCATTATATATCAAGGGAGCTAATGACACTACAGAGCCATCATTGTAAACAGGAAACAGGCAAGGGAGGTGTCAAAGAGCAGAAAGGAGCCTTGCATGTGTTGTCTAACCTACTAGGTTCTCACGTAGGACTTGGTAGTAGCAGAAACAAAGATGACAAAGGACAATACTTTTCAGTTCTGAGAAGTGGGAGGATGAAACATAACAGAAGGGTGGGTAGGACCAGGAGCTAGGTGAATCCAGCTGGAAAATTTGGCAAATGTTCACATTTAAGGTTAGTGAGGATGGGAGCTTTCTTTGTATGAGAAATACCGTCAAGGAAATAACACTCAGATTCCTTCTAACACAAAAGCACTGTTGTTCTTGGGAATGCCACTTCCACATGAGAAAACCATGCCCCAACCTTAACATCTCATGATCTGCTAATGTTCAGATTTCTGTAGACTTGGAAACAGGCTCTGTCAATCTGTGGTACCAGAACCCCACCACTGTCTGGCATGCAGCCATTTCAGGGGGGTGAGCACAGATATGCATGGCCCGCATGTCTGGGTGTACTGGGTGTCTGCTTCACAGAAAACCAAGGAAGAGAACGGAAGCAGAAGTACTGGGAAGCTGGAATCCCACATGCACATGGTGACCACACATCTGATCACCCCAGGGCACTGAAGGCTTTCCTCAGTTTATACTTCCTCAAAAATACTCATGTAGAGACAGTAAATGTCTGACTACTCTCATTCATCCTAATATTTGATGATACATCCAGGACTCTGGGCTAAGGCTGATATATAAGCAAAGATGTTGGCAGTCGGCATGGGTCCTAGACTACTTAGGTCAGATGTCACAGAAGATAGTCGTCCCCCTTTCTCCTTACTGTCCCTTCGCAATCATCCCAACTTCTTTTCAATACCTTCCTGCTTTGGTTTATCTCATCAGACTCTACCGCCCATGACATCTGTCGCAACCGCCTACTGTCTAGATCTGCCTCTCCTCTTATTCCTTGAGGATTTTAGCTTCTGGCTCCCCTATTAGTCTCTTGACACCTCACCACACTGCAATGATCTCATCTAATCTCGTCTAATTAACGGCTTTAAACAGCATCTCAAGACCAGGGCTCTCTCAATGCTAGCCGTGCGTACTTAGTGGCTCACCAGCATCTTTACTTGTGTTACCATCAGACGCCTCACACTTAACCTGCTGGGAAGTAAGTGTTTGCGTCACAGCTCAAACCCATCTGCTAGTAATTTCATCATTGTCATCCTAATAAAAGAGACACTCTCTTTTGGTTAACTGGGGTGGGGGGGGGACCTCACATTCACCTTGAATCCTCTCCCCCTTCACACCTGATATTTAGTGTTAGAAAACCTCTAATGCCTCCAGTTTTAAGGCATTTGTGGACTCTGCATCCTCAAATTCCCATCACATATGCTGACAGCACGATGACTGACCCTCTCTGGAGGAGCCTTACAGTATTCTCTTAGCTAGATTTTCTGTCTCTACTCTTTCTTCTCTACAGTCTATTCTCAAACCAGCACACACAGAGCTTAAGGCTAAACATAGGTTAGATTGTGGTACTCTTCTGCTCAAAACTGCTATGAAGCTAAAACCAAACCCTTCATTATGATCTAAGAATTCTAGATGACTTGGCCCCATTTACCATTCTGACCTCATCTTCTGTTGGTCTCCCCGCTCATTTGCTCTTGTCCAGTCTAGTTGGTTTCCATGTCAGTTCCATTCCTACCCCAGGGCCGTTGAACTCGCTGTTTCTGTGGCCTAGAATGTTCTTCTCTTCAAGATCAGCTTGGCTTGCCTCCCCATTTCCCTCATTCTCCTTTCTTCTCAGTAAGGTCAAATCCTTACACATAGATGTAGGTGCATGCATGTGTGTTTTATCTACAAATATTTCTCCAGGTCCAGGAAATCTGACATAGAGTTAACTTCAAGGAACTGGAGAGATGGCCCAGCAGTTAAAAGCACTCGTTGCTCTTTCAGAGGCCCTGAGATTGGTTCCCAGCACCCATATGGTAGATCACAACCATCTGTAACTCCAGTACCAGGAGATCTGGTGCCCTCTTCTGGTCTCTGAGGGCACCAGACCTGCACACAGTGCACATGCGTACATGCAGGCAGAACACTCATCTATAAAAACATTAAATATGTTTGAAGAGATGAAAGCGTTAGCTACACACACTTTTGGTTTGCCATTCTTTCAACAAATTCTAAGCACCTTACGTTGAAAGGAATAGCTATGATGTCCCAACTTCTGTCACATAAAAACCCCAAACAAGAAAAACAAAACAAAAAAAAAACTCTTTTTTATCTAACTTTGGTCCTTGAGGACCTCATCTTTGCCTATACTTATCTAGACAGGGGTCCTTCTGCCTCGCCAGCTAGCCATGTGGAAGAAACTCTATTAAGCATGTAGCCTTTTATTGAACCCAGACCTTCTAAATGATATCCCCTGCTTTTCTCTGTTGTCACCCATGACCTCAGTCTAGCTTCTGGCACACACAGTCGCTCACGATCCCTTTGTCCTTTGCTTCCCACAGGTTAAACCTCCCCACCGTATCAGTTTCTTCCACGCTGTAGTTTGTTCTTTCCTCACCATTGTTGCTGCCCTCCTCCGGACACAGTGTCCCACCTAAAGGAAGGTCTGCCAAAGGGGCAGTGGGGCTTGGATGCTCACAGTATCTGTCACTAGCCTGGAGTTTGTGACCCACTGATATGTCACAAAGACAGGGTTTGATGGGTGCCTCAGAGCTGGGCAGGTGGGGCAGGAGGAATCACAATAAACTCGCGGTCTGCAGGGCTCGATGGGCACAGTGTGGAGAGACAGCACAAGCTGAGGGTCAGTGGCATTGATTAGGTATGTCACCAGGAACGCTGGGAGGATGGGCTCCCTCAGGGTAACCGGTCTTTGTTCCGGGGCATGGCTGGACAAGTATGGATCTGAATCCATGGAAATTCTGCCTCATACTTGAAGTGTCCTGAGAACCTTCCAAGATGCTCCAGGGAAGCATTTGATCACATTTTCCAATGAGTTGGTCAATGGTATTGTTTTGATGTCAGATGCGATGTGGGAAGTCTGAGACTCGACAGCAGAAAGCCTCAGAGGCAGTCCTAAGCCGGCCATCTCATGGCGCGGTTCAGTGCCTTCATCTGGAGAATAGTACACGCCAGGTTCTTTGCATGGCTTGAGAGTTAAATGAGGCAAAGCTGGGCACTGTGCTTCATACCTGTAGTCCTAGCACCTGGGAGTCTGAGGCAGGAGGATTGTTGGTTTGAGGCCAACTTGGCTAAGTTCCAGGCCAGCCTGTAAATACACAGTGAGACCTCGGGGGGGGGGGGGGCGGTTATAAATATGTTGTAAGTTGATGAGATGCTATTTCTAGGCTTTTACTCTGAAAAGGCCCCGAGTCCATCATCCGTTCCACCCACGCAAAAGCCCTGGAGACGCACCTGAAAACGGGGATGACGTAGTCACTTGGAAAGATGCCAGCTCGTCCCGTGACTAAGGAGAGACCCCTTAGCCAGCCATCTTGGTACTTCCCCAACACCTTGATGCCTTCTCCCTTCTGCAGGTCCAGCTCCTCAGGTCCGTGGGCTGAATAAGCGTGCAGGGCTACAAACCTGGAAACACAAGGAACTCGTAAGGGAGGCGGGGCATGCCTGGGGAGGCGCAAAGCTGATGAAAGGCTGGGGGAAGCCAGTCCCTAGAGCGTACCTGCTAGCACCAAACGCCGTTAAAAGTGGAAACTTAACCACGGAAGGCAGAGAGAAGTGGAACAACCTGGCTGAAATGCCAGTGGGTCTCCTGCCTTTGTCCCTCCACTCCACAGGGCACGGCACAGCTGGTAATCAGATAGGCTAACATGGAAACTGTGACAGTGGGGAACTGACTTCCAGGAGAGAAGAGACTCGGAGGACAGGATCAGTGGCAGAGGTGTGTGACAGTCCGTGGTAATGCTTTCTCACTACTGTCTGCTGTCGTTCTGAAGACAGCAAGGCTCAGGGTGACAGGAGTCATCACAGAAGCCTCACTGAAACCCTCTTTGGACTCAGAATAGGGGTTGGTTTGACATCTAGGAGCGGCCTGGGAGACAGCTGGATGCCAGCTGCAAAGTGAATGCTGGGAAGGAGGAGGCAGGGCTGACTATCATGATTCCACTGGCTCAACAGTAGGTGGAGGGGGATGGGTTTGTATCATGTAAAAATGTCAGTGAGGAGAAAGAGGACACTGTATTCTCAAGTTCACACAGGAGTCAGGTAGGTGGTGGCTGAGGATGAGTCACGGTGGTGAGGACACCGGGGAACAGAGAAGCTGAGGCTGAGGACCTGAGAGCTGCTGCCCCATGGAAGGCATTAAAGGAAGAACTTAATTGCCTTGCTGGGTTAGGGGTCACTTTAGCCAGGCGTGGCCAAGCTTTTGACATTGCGACATGATGTTGTCATCTGCAAAATTTATGCCCCATAACTGTATAATTGAGTTTACAGAAAGTAAAAAAAAAGCAAAATAGATCTGATAATGTTTTAAGTTAGCATATGATTGCGTGTTGGGCTGCATCTATAGCTATGTTTGGTCTCATGTGGCATGTAAGCGGCAGACTGGACATGCCTGGCAGTCCTTTGAGATCCTAAGGACTGTGAGACACACATAAACTCCTTACCAAAGTGGATCATATTTGCGAGTGTTTTCCTTACCTACAATGCTGAGTCTATTTGTTTTTTACTGATTCTAGTAAGTCAGTATTCATTTCTGACCCAATATTTTAAACCTGCAGGGAGACAATAGAGGCTGCTCAGTACCCAATCTCCTAGCAGTGCTGTGGTTTCTAATCTGCAGTTTTCTCATCCGCGCTCATCACCATGGGTGGTGGAAAAGGAAGCGGGGATAGCCGTTTGGATGCTATGGTGTGGGCATGGAGACCAGGTGGCAGAGGGTTGCAAGGACGGGAGCTCTGCTCCAGAAGCTAGCGGAGGCGGTGTCGAGCTTTACTCACATGTTAGTTGAGAGCTGTTGCTGGGAGCTGGGTACGCTGACCATGGCTGTGCAATGTCCTGGGGAGGCAGGTGCGGGCTGAGAAGTGCTGACCTATACAGACAGGAGAGACAGCCAAGCAGAACCGGTGAGCACCCCAAGCCAGGCAGGTGAACAAATCACAGAGCAGCTTGACATGGTGGAAAACCACCAGCCATGTCCAGCACCGCCCACCCGGCCATCTCTCTGGTTTGCTGCTTGGGGTAGAGTGACGGGGAGCAGGTGTCTTATGGCCGGTCCAGGTAGTGTTCGGGGCTGAGTTCTCAAAGTATGGCAGGCTGTCAACTGAGAGCCAGCAGGACCGTGAGCTTCTCCGGTCCCATCCCACTCAGTGCCCATGCGAAAGGCTGCCTGTGGAGAACAACGGGACAGCTGACTGAGACTCAAGACTTAGCTCCTCCCCCACACTTTTAAGAGCCTTCTAAGTATCAAAAAATTTAGTCTTCACTGGAGGTAGCGTATTAATCCCCACTTTTTCCATCAGAAGCTGAGACACTTTGTGGGGGGAACAACAGTTACTTAATTAGGACAAACACAATTTAAAATGAAGTCTAGGATATGAGCCGACCTGCTCCCTAACTACTGATAGCATTACAACACACGCATACAGAGACACACAGCCACACAGACACACACACACATGTCTCAGCAGGGTATTCAATAACTTACAGAACGCGATTCTTCCATTTCTTCCAGACAAAACCAGATCAGCAATGATAAAAACCTCTGAATTCTGCCTACTCTCCTAGGATTCTTCCTTTTGTCTAACAGGCTGATGTGCACTTTAAAGAAAAAGTGTGTGTGTGTGTGTGTGTGTGCGTGCATGTGCCCGTGCCCCTGCATGCACAAAGGTGGAAGTCAGAGAAAATTTTTATAGAAATCAGCTGTCTCCACTATACAGGTCCTGGGGGTAGAATTCAGAGCTTCGATCATCAGGCTTGGCAGCAAGCACCTTCCCTGCTGAGCCATCTCATTAGCCCTTCCCTTGTCCCCTCTCCACTCCTGCCTTTCCTTTTTGAGACAGGAACTCTCACTGGGACCCATGGCTTGCTGATCATGCTAGGGTGGCCAGCCAGTGAGCCATCTCTGGGACAACAAGCACACACCATGACATCTGGGTCTTTTATGTGGCTTCTTGGGGTTGAACTTGTCTTTTCAGTTGTGTGGCAAACATTTGAAAGGCTGAGCTATCTTAGAATATTCTCCTGCTTCCCTTTCCAGCCTTGCCTGTCTTAGGTATGTCTTTGCTATGACAAAAAACCATGACCCAAACACAAATTGGGGAGGAGACGGTTTGCTTGGCTTACACTTCTGTATGGCTGTTCATTATTAAGTCAGGATAGAAACTCAAATAGGACAGGAACCTAGTGGCAGGAGCTGATGCAGTGAACATAAAGGGGAGTTGCTTACTGGCTCGCTCCCCATGGCTTGCTCAGTCTGCTTTCTTATAGAACACAGGACCACTAATCTAGGGGATGACACCACCCACTGATGGGCTGGGCTCTTCCCCATCAGTCACTAATTCAGGAAAAGCCCTACAGGCATCCCTATAGCTCTGATCTTACAGAGGTATCTGAGGGTCCCTCCTCTCAAATGACTTTAGTTTGTGTCAAGTTGACATCAAACTCTCTAGGACAATTGACTACTTGGCAACCCGACACACAGGAAACACAGCACTGTTAAGCTGCAACCTTTCCTTTTTTGTTTCTCCCGCAGATAACACATTAACATTAATATCAACATCACAATACAAAACATCTTACAAACTTAAAATGTCCCATGGTCTTTACAAATTCAAACACTTTCTAGTTTGTTTTTTTTTTTTTTTAATTTCAAAACCTCTTTTACAACCTAAAATCTCCTAAAATTTAATCTCTCGGCTGTGGGATCCCATAAAATAAAAAAAAAAAAAACCCAAATAATTAAATAATTCCTACTACAAGAATGAAATACTAGTGCACAGTCACAGTTTGACCAAAGCAATGTCCACTGTCTGGGATTCACTCACAGTTGTCTGGGCTCCTTCAAAGAGCTTGGGTCACGTCTCTAGCTCTGTCCCCTACATCACACAAAGCTTGTCTTCCAAGCTTGGGCAGGAGTCATTCCCCCCAGCTGCCGCTGTTCTCGGTGGTCATCCCATGGAACTGGCATCTCTAAAATGCTGGGGTCTCCTGCTGCACCTGGGCTGTGCTTTCACCAATACCCTCTCCTGAGCTCTCTTCACGGTGCCAGGCCTCAGCTTCCCTGCAAGGCCCCTTCCATCTTGGGTCTTTAACTGCTACTGAGGTTGCACCTTCTCTGATGGCCTCTCCTGACCTCTCACAGAGCCGAAACTTAGCTGCTCTCCATGACCCCTTGCCTTCCAAATCAGTACCACCTGGGTGACTCTTACATTACCAAGTTAGGTTACCAGCGTGAGATACAACCTTGGCCACCTTTGGAACACAGCTTCTGTGTGCTGACTCTCAGGAAACACTTCCCAGAAGACTTTACCTCACTGATGCTGGTCTCTTCTTAATCATCAGTAATTTCGCACCTCCAGCTAACCAGCATTAATTATACCAGTGAAACCAAGGTGATTTAGTGGTTCTGGTCTCTAGTTAATTGCAGTTGATTCTTCAGCCCCACCTGACTGGAACCACATATTCTACCACAAATGCCCGGTAGAATCTTTGCTTCCCTCTGAAACTTTCCAAGTCAGGCCCTCATTGTCTGCATGGCTCTCGACATTCTTGTCTTCAAACCTCTGACAAAACAGTTCACTGAACTCTCAGTACTGAATGGCTCTTCTAGCCTAAAGTTCCAAAGTCCTTACAGTCTTCCCTAAAACATTTTCAAGTTTGTCACAGCAATACCCTACAATCCTGGCACCAACTTCTGCTTTAGTTTGGGTTTTCTTGCTATGAAGAGACTCCATGACCATATCAACTCTTAGAAAGGAAAGCATTTAAATGGGGATGGCTTACAAGTTCAGAGGTTTAGTTCATTATTATTATTGTGGGAGGCATGACAGCATGCAGGCAGACACGGACCTGGAGAAGTAACAGAGTTCTCTGTCTGGATCTGAGGGCAGAAGGAGAGAGAAAGCCATTGGACCTGGCTTGGGCATAATGACACCCCAAAGCCCACCCCAGTGACACATTTCCTCCAACAAGGCCACACATACTTGAGCAAGGCTGCACCTTCTAATGCCACTCCCTAACCATTCAATATCTGTGTCAAACATGGGGGCCATCCTTATTGAAGCCACCACACCTTCCTCTACTCCTCCTCTCAGCCGTGCCATCTCTTTGGCCATGCTGTTTTTGTCATTTGCTTCTCACCTCTTCCCTGTTACTTCTATTTTATATCAAAAATATAAGTCATAGGCCGGGCGATGGTGGCGCACGCCTTTAATCCCAGCACTCGGGAGGCAGAGGCAGGCGGACCTCTGTGAATTCAAGACCAGCCTGGTCTACAGAGCTAGTTCCAGGACAGGTTCCAAAGCCACAGAGAAACCCTGTCTCGAAAAACCAAATATATATATATATATATATATATATATATATATATATATATGTATATATATATATCATAAGCACATCATGTGCACAGCAAGTATATATAATTTTATGCATCACTTACAGAATAGTGTAGATGATGAGTGTATCCATACCACCTAACTTGGATGGAAATTGGATATTGGACTTAGAAGCTCTCTGCATCTTTCTCAGTAATCACATGGCTCCCCTCCCTCTGGAGCAGCAGTCCTTAACCTGTGGGTTGTGACCCTTTGGGGTCCCATGTCAGACAGCCTGCATGTCATTCATTTACATCACAACTCATAACAGTGGCAAAATAAAAAAGTTACAAAGTAGCAATGAAATAATTTTATAATTGGTGGTCACAACATGAAGAACTGTATTCAAGAGTGGCAGTATAAGGAAGGTTGAGAACCACTGCCCTTGAGGTAACCATAGTGCTAAAGTGTGTGCTAATCATCTAATCATTCCAGGCCTTTTCAGTGTAGTTTCTTCCTGGCACACATTTTTGCACATGCTTTTCCGTTTTGTCTGCTGTGAACATCATATAAAAGAACATGCAATAAGTACATCCTGCGATACGAGGGTTTGCTGTGTATTTGTGGCTCCTGTCTCGTATTTCATGGCAGGAATATACCATCATGGGACTAGTCTATCGTTTATATGTCATTTGGGCGGCTTTTAGTCCAGGGCTGTTATGAACAGTGTTGCTATGAACATTCCTGTACATGTCCCCTGTGCCCATGTACAAGTTTCTCCAGGATATACACCTAGGAATGGAATTGATGGGCCGTAGGGCAGGAGCCTGTTCACTTTTATTAGGTAATAACAAATTGTTTCCCAGAGTGGCTGTAACAATTTACACGTCTGCCAGCAACTAATGACAATTCCTGTTATTTTAGAGTCTTGCCAGCATGAGGTAACGCTCAGCTCTTTAATATCTGCTCATGTGGTGGTGTGAGATGCTAACTCATTGTGGTTTTACATTCATGTCTCTGAAATGCCAATGAATTTGAGTTTATTCATTTTCCCTGTTTTCAAATGGTTACCGATGGTTATTATTACATGAAATGTCTGCTCATATCCTTTGTCTCTCCAAAGCCCTCAGGTTATTTATTATTTTCTCATTAAGTTGTGGAATCTATTATTTTTAGATATAAATCCCTTGTAGCTTGTATTTTTTTATTCTGTGGTATTTTTTTGATGGACAAACGTAATTATATAATGCTTTCCCATACAATTCTCACTTGAAAAATCTTGACTACGATGTCCTTTAATCTCGGGGTTGTGAGGTGCATTTCTATGTTGCCTTCTGAAAGTTTTATCTTTCATATATAAGTTCTTTAGTCCACATGGAATTGATTTTTGATGAGGGAGGAATCAATCCAGTTTCATCCTTACCCCACATGGATACCCAATTAACTCAGCTTTGGAGTTCATTCTTCCCTTCTGACCCAAGGAGCTGTTTGCCATAAATCACGTCTCCACATGGTCTGTTTCCAGGTTTTCTAGTATGTTCCACTGGCTTAAAAGAAGTTGGAGTTAAGTATTAGCATGGCTCTGACTTAGTTTTAAAGAAGCGATATCTGATCCCCAGACCTCAAGCCCTGCCCCAAGCAAACCCCGCCCCTTCTCCTTAGAAATCTCTTTGCCCCTGGCTTTTCATTGCTCCCTCTGAACCTTAAGACTTACTGTTTGTAGAGCTCAATAAA